>NC_050581.1:156507835-157246585 GCF_011100635.1 Trichosurus vulpecula
TCTTATCAAATTATATGTAATATATAATATGTTCATAATTTAATAGGGGACATTTATAACACTTACAAAAATTTGGACTTCCATTTTGTGCTGTTCTCCTTCCACAGTTCTGGTTAGAGTTCAGCTAAATCATGCATTGATGAGAATCTGTTCACATCCTTGAAAAGCTGGACAAGCCCAAGATAACTCTGAAAAAGGGCCGAGATATAAAGATAATTTAAAACTAATCTTATACTTAGGAGGTAAAAAAATGAAAGAATATGCAGAGATCATAAAGAGTGAGAAGATTACCTTTGAATCCTTGAGAATAGATAATTAAAAATGTTTCCAAGTTCCACTGTACCACAGAAGATCTGCAAAGTTGAGTAATGTCTTTAGTAGGCAGAAACAAAATAGGGATAATATTACTTCATCATTGAGAAGATATTCCCATAGATGTCAGAAGAAAAATGTTACAAGAATAAATGGATCTTTTAAAAGACTCTTGTTTAAGAATGAAATGATTGTCTTGGATTAAAAGTCATTAAGCTCTAATTTCTTCTTTTTAAAGGAAATGTATGCAACAATTATAAAATTGCACAATTAGATATTAGTAGAGAATGTAGCCATTTAAATATGAGGGTGACACCATTCTACAGTGGGAATCAATGCAGAATCATTCTATGCAATTTAGAAGAAATGTTATAAATATACCATTCCCCATGAGGATTCAGTCCGTTTGATACCTGTTTAAAGGGTATGAATAAATCATAATCTTATTATATTTGTCTAGGCAGTCTGCAATACACTTGAATGATATTTCATTGATTTTCTAATACCAAATATCACAGTAGAAAAGCAGCACCAAAATAGATTTTTTTAAAAGTCTAATAATAAGATTGTTTCTTACAAATTAATTTTATAACACACTATATAAGATGGCAGAGATTTTCACCTCCTTATATAAAGTGGCCTAATTGGATTGCTAATCTTAATCATTAGAGGGAATATCCATGGGGTGTTCCTAAAGTCTGGACACATAGGCAAAAATGCATATTTTCAAGAAAATAAATAAATGAAATTTTCAATATTTTATTTAATTTGAATATTAACAAATGACATCTTCAATATGATTTCCATCATTTGTGATGCAAAGGTTGATGTGCTTTGCAAGATTCACATGAATTCGATGCAATAACTCCACATTGCCATCAATTTTAGCACATTCACCCTTTATGCGTTCATTCAAGTGTGTTGCATCTGTGATTTTCATGGAGTATACCTTCTCCTTTAGCATACCCCAGAAAAAAAGAAGTCAAGGGGGCTAAGGTCTGTTAATATTCCAAATATTTCAAAATATGCATTTTTGCCTATGTGTCCAGACTTTAGGGACAGCCTGTATATCTACGAGATGACAGATGTTTGATTATGGAATGGCCTTAAATTATTAGACTTGAATCCACACTTTGAATGCTCATTCTTAGCAAAAGAGACAACGTATCCACGGGCAAGTCACCAAATCTCCCTGGACCTCTGATTTTCAATTATAAAAAAATGAAGGGCTTGGTGCAGATGGCCTCTGAGATCTCTTCCATAACTAGATATGTAATTTAATGAGTGTAAGTAAAGGAAGTGATTAGATAAGGGGAATTCTCACATTACACTGAAATACTTAGGGAGTCAATCCGTTTAAACCCAGAAGATACAGGATATTTAAGTGGACTTTTGGAAGTCCATTTTCACTATTTAGGTTTTTAAAAAGACTAGTGGTAAGAAACATTTACTACAAGAAATTTTAACTCATTGGTAAAAATATACTTGGATAAATAAGTTGGCTTTAATTTTGGTGGATTATAGAATACTTGAAAGTAAGATAGAAGACTAGATGGCTTGCCATATACCTCTTACACAGAAAGGAAGCACTCAGGAATTATGTCAGCATTTAATTATAACTTTATTCATATTCAAAATGGATATATCTGGCTATTATCAATTATGACTAGATAATTTCATTGGTATAGAGAACTCTTAGATGAAGAAATCAATTTCTTCTATTAATATATGACAACATGTTTTTGCAATTATAATCTTTGAGATCTACCTGACACATAGAGAGGTTATGTGACTTGTTCAGCGTTAGAAGGCCAGTGTGTATCAGAGGTAGGATTTGAACACAGGTTTTCCTAGCTCTGAGAATGGCTCTTTATCCATGATGCCAAGATATCTCTCATGATTAATACTGTGGAATGAACTCCATGAATTGCATTTATTCTAAATATTCTAAATGAGAATTGGATTTATTGACTAATTAACTGAACTAACTAAAAATGGCCATTAGTTTTGACAATCTAGAAATGACTCAGAATAGACTATCTTCCCATTTATAGTTTAAAAAATAATGTATGCATATATTTAAATGGTATGATAATTAATTCAAAGATTCATGATTTTGTTTGTATCATGTTCTCTTCCCATGAAGACCAAAACTCTTCTTTACTTACACAGACTTGTGAGTTCAGCCCTTAATGAATGGAGGAATGAACATGTAGTAAACTAAATGGAATTTTTAATGTTTGATTTAACTCAAATTAAATCTATCATTTTTTTTCATTTCATAAATCATCATTCTATGACCAATCATTGAGCAATGGACTTCTCAAATGTAGCAAGTCTGGTCTTAGGCAACAGAAATACAACCTCTCACTGGGCTTACCTTCAGATCTTTCACACTGTGGCAGAACAATGAAAAGTAAATATTTTTGAACTTAATAATGGAGGTGTCAAAGTTCTATAAAATAATCTTAGGAAACTTTTTTATGAAAGGAGATGCCAGAAACAGAGTTTAGTTTGTGTCTAAATGGCACAATCTAGAATTTCTTTCTTAATGATTGATATAAAATATTTTAGTCTTTTACCCTTAAAACCATCAACTAGCAGTAGAGCTAAAGAGAATTTTTAATGGCTTAAGATTATATCTACCATTTTTACCCAAGGAAAAAAAAGTCCTCATTTATTTTCAAGCAGCCTTGTGTAAGAGAACGATTAAAGTGATGAATGCCAGTGTTTTGACAAGTGCTCATTCTGCAAAAAAAACTTTAAATCTCTCTGGACTTAGTGGGTGCAGATAGGGAGATTGTGGAAGATATGCCCTATTTAAAAACTGGGACAGAGCGTTATCATATGAAACAAGGAAATAACTTATGAGAGAAATAAAACAGGAATTAAAGGTAGCATACATGTGATATCAATAAGGAATAATTCTTCCTTGTCAGAATTACCCTCTTATTGTATAGCACTAAACGAAAATCATGAACATGTTGAAAATGTATTTGTATTTAGAATAACATTGAAAACAATGATGGGAACCAAGGTAAGTCCTATCCATTGATGGCTTCTACACAATCTGAATGGGAGATGACATCTGTTGACCAATATGATTGAACATTTTTCCCCCTACACTTTCTCTTTTTCTATTTTTTCTAATAT
Source organism: Trichosurus vulpecula (assembly GCF_011100635.1). NCBI lineage: Eukaryota > Metazoa > Chordata > Mammalia > Diprotodontia > Phalangeridae > Trichosurus > Trichosurus vulpecula. The sequence goes on from NC_050581.1 coordinate 156,511,301, forward strand.
CCTTCTTGATATCTTCAATCTATTCCTCAATTGTGATAATTGATGTTAGGGTAAAATTGAATGGATCCTTTCCTGAAAATCTCAAAAAAGATTTTACAATTTTTTCTTCCCCTTCACCCAATATTTCTTAAGTTTCACACAGATTGGAAAGTCCTGATTACAGTTAACACAGGAGACATTTTTATTCCTTTCGAATTTGGTGTGGTTGAAATAGGAAGCAAATATTTCTAAGTCTTTTGTAGAGAGATTTCCACAATTATACAGAAAACTTGTACAGATCATCGATTAAGCACTATATTCCATGGCAGTCTATTCAAACATTAAATTCACACTTTACATGTTGTTCTTTAAAAAAAAATATTATTACGTGGAAAGCTTATTTAACCATTCCTCTGGTGCCCTCATTTACCTTGCTTTGAAGACCAATTTTAGATCACAGCAATCTTCCCACCTCCTTTCCTGAAAATAGCTTAAATGTTGGTTTTATGTTTTCCTGAGTTACGAATTTTTATCAGAAAGTTAGAATGAAAAAACTACCATTCTCATAACAATGTACAGACTAAGAAAAATTATTATGCCCTTCTTATGCTACAAAGCAACAAGCTTAACAAACACTTAAGCCTTAGAATTCCAAATTATTAGCTTATTCTTATGAACTTCTCTTATAAATATAAACAAAATCACAGATTTTTTTTCTAGGTTGATGTTTAATTACAAAGTATATTCCTTCATCACCAAAGAACTGCATTTTTTGACACTGAGGTCACATAAGTACATTTTGAACAAAAAGCTACAAATGGGGAGAACTACTTGGGTCATTTAACATGTGTAGACACCGTTCCCAGTGGCCCATTTATTTGTTCACTCAGTTACAAAAATGGACAACATAACATTTGGCTCCCTGTTCTTTGGTGGGTAGGTGGTGGAGAGTGGCCAAGTGTGTGTATGTATGTTCTCAGGTGACCACAGCAGGCACCGATGAAGAATTTAAAAAGAGAAGGGCACGAAGATAACATTTGGAAACATGGTCCCAGAAATCACAATAACAAACTTTTTTTTTTTTTAATAAAGACTAGATGTACCTATCTTACCCTTGCTAAAAGTTCACAGGCTGAGCACCCCTCCTGATCAGCATGGGGGTTTTGGCTTTCTCTGTTTCCCATCAAATCCATTTTGACCCATCTGAGACAACTTGGTACCCCACCCCAGAGATTGATCATATCAATACCAAGACTTAGTGCAGATACCTGATTAGCTCAGTCCCCTGCAGCTCAGATCTCCCAAGCTCAAGTAAGCCCCCAGGCTATTACTCCCCAGCAGCCAGAATTAAAAGCAGGCAATACCAGGCCCAGCCACAAACATTTCATTAGTAACCATATGCAGCTTCCAGTGTAACATGACATATGTAATGAAAATATCATAGCTGTTGATTACAAGACAATCTTAGAAAGAAAGAAAGAGAGAGAGAAAGAAAGAAAGAAAGAAAGAAAGAAAGAAAGAAAGAAAGAAAGAAAGAAAGAAAGAAAGAAAACAAAAATGTAAGAGTAAATAAAAATTAGGTTTTTTTCTTACCTTTGGGAAAGCAGGCAAAAGCTATACTGTAGGTGGAATAGTGTACCAAGTAACAGATTTTTGTACGCTTTTTCTTACTGGTGGTATGGAGTCTATGGGAAAGTAAATATATTGGGCTGTCAAAAATGATCTGTGTATAAAGTACTTTTTATGAGTTGGAGAAGAGGCTGCGATAGAGACCATACAACTGATTCCCACTGTTTCAGTGGACTGCATTAGCCATCTGGAATAAGTGAGCTGTGAATTAGAAATGGACAAACCAGTTTCTTAAAATTCAGGTACCTCTGAACATGGAACCAATTGTTTATTTCCAAATAATAGTCAACTTGTTTAGGAATGTAGTATGGTAAAATTAGACATGGAAGGGAAATTTAGTCATCTAATGCAGCCCCCATATTATACAGAAGAGGGAACTTATTGACATCCAGGGAGTTTAAGTGATGCAACCAAAATCAATAAGTAGTAGGCCTCAGAGGCAGGATTTGAATTCATGCCCCCTGACCCCAGCATTAATGCTCTTTGTGATGATCTTTGTAATGATCTTTGTGATACTACCTCCATGGGGAGGGATTCTTTGGTGCAGCTAGCTCTTTAACCAGCTCAGGAAGAATTTAGCAGTCATGTAAAGACTTCCCCTTTTCTCATTCCTCTCCCCATGACCTTGCCCTACTGGCTATCTTCTTTGACTTGTCCAGGAGAATGGAACAGGTAACACCATGTTGGTGATGTTTGAGATCGGAACAAATGAAGAAACACAATGACAACAATACAAGGTCTGCGCAGTCTTCCCTGATTCCCTGATCCCATCTTGCTCCTTTTCCTTTCACTTTCTACCAACACCTGATAGGACTTTCCAACAGTCAGCAAGCTAAAATAGAAACAAACCACCTAGCAATGAAAGATTTTAAAAAAAATGCTATTTGTCTCTTTTTTGAGTGCCATATTTATGCCATTTCCTACTTCTCTTGCACTAGTGGCTGAACTGGCAGGAAGTATTTGTAATATCTGAACACAAAGACTTGAAAAAAGTATAAATATGGCATCTTTCTTCCAAATTTGATTTTCTCCTGCCCCATGCAAATCAATTTGTAGCACTCTTCCACAGAAAATAAAATATACCTGGTTTTCATCTTGCTCCCAAGTTTTATGCTAACATTCTGCTCATATACTTCCTGGCATTATAAGCCAGGAAGAGGCAACACATTAGGTCTGCATACAGGTCTAAGAAAGACCATTAAGGCAATGTGGCTTTCAGATCAACACATCCCTCACCACTCTAACCAAATAGTCTGTGAAAAAAACAAACAAACAAACAAAAAGATGGGGAAAATGCCATGCCTCCTTTGCATTGTCTCTCTACAGAACTGTGCTCAGAGAGTCTAGGGCACTGAACATGGAAGGTGGCCTACAAGACTAGAAGAACATTTTGCTTACTTCATGGATCATCTGGGACTAACTTCAAGGAAACCACATGCTGAAACATGAACTGAGACAGACTGTTCCAGCTCCCTGGGACACATTATTCTCTCTACGCTTGAGAGGGCCCTATACCCAGTAAAATCACATGGTATAGTCTTATATTGGCAAGCATGAGGTGAAAAAGACAGCTGTTCACCCCTCTCACCTCATCCCTTCAGAATTCTGGTTCCATGTGGTTAACATTCTCCACCCATTTTTAAAATTGCCACTTTAGTGATCAACCAAGGGCCAAGCACATTTTGCTTCCAGTTTACCTTTTTGTCATGACAGTACTATGCTGTGCCAACACAAATAAAAGAGCTCAGCTTGTAGCCCTTTTGTTGAAAATTGCAGCTTTTCAAGAAAAAAAAAGTGTTGCAAAAGAAACTCCCCAGCCAAAAGGTCTGTCACCTTGCAAATTGTTTCCAGACATGCAGGTCTCAATTTCTAATAATGGTGGACTCATTCATGTGCTCTACCCAACTGGAAAAAAAACATTTTAGTGGCTGAGGTACCCAAACAAATTAGCATGGCAAAATAAGGAAGTTTCATATATAAACTGTGCCAACTCCACTCTTCAAATTTCCAGTGAAATCACAGACACATTACAGATCCAAGAACAGGCAATTTCTAGTCATTGAAGATGTGATGAAGATTGTCTTTTCAGGTAATAGTGAAATCCAACAGAAGAAACAACATGGTAGGAGGATGACTTGTTGAAGAAATAGACCTGTGGTGAAATGGATCCTGCTCTTCTTAAGCCACTAATAAACCATTTTTATATGAACATACAATTGCAAAACAGAGTTGTTAGATGAATAAAAACATGCACATACCAGATGGCAAACTTTAATGATGAACCTGAGTTGTTAAAAATAAAAACATTGAAGATTGAAATACATTAAGACTGAGTGTTCCAGAGCAACAATGGCACGAGGACATTTCTGTTCCACCGTTTACTTGGAAGATGTCATGGTTTCAGCCCTCAGTTAGGTATACTCTTAGAGAGCAAATGGTATAGAATACATCTCCATTTACTCATGCTGAAGGAAGTTTCTTTTTATATAATTTAAGCTGGCAATTTACCATCCAGCTTAATGCTTCAGATCATTTCTTGACCTTTCTGGTCAAAGGAGAAGGACCCCACAGGTAGACAATTGTATCAATTGTTTAGATAGTTCTGACCAAACACATAACTGACTGAGAATGTCCTAAATAGAGTTTTTATTATCTTCATTAATTAAACATGACTTCCCTTTCCTCAATTCCACATCCTATTTTCTTCTGTATCTAGAGGCATCTTCTTTGAATTTAACTGCTTATCCTCTTATGCTACAAATTGTTTATATTTCTTCCTCACCTCCACTCCAAATTGAAGACCATGAGTGGTGGCAAATATTTCATTTCAACCCATTAGAAGATGGAGGCCTAGACCAACTTTAAGGACAATGATCCAGAAAATGCCTAGCTAACACTGAATCCAGTTTGCTACACTAGAATTAAAATGTGAAACATATTTCAGCAAGAGATTGAGTATAAAAAGTTACTATTATATTATTTTAAAGGATAATACTTTATACTGTTATTTTGCCACTTGGCAGCTTTTGTGGGCTGGGCCATGAGAAACCCCAAGGTTTTGAGGTACATGAATCTCCTACTGGTCTTGGCACATCTCTAATTTCAGGATTTATTATTAATATATTTCTCCCAAATATAATGGAATCTTGTGTAACAGCTGTGTTTGTTTTTAAATGAGTTTTAAGCAGAGAAAGAGTTAAAATGAAAATTCAATTCATCAACTGTTATTTGGTCTACACAATTCCAAGCAGTCACTTTGACTGCCTTTCTTGAACAGATTTTTGGCTGAAATGATGTTATTTTAGCATTATATAAATGCAACCTTATAGGAAAATTAGTCCATAGTCATCTTGAGGAAAGGCATTCTGCAAATCCAAAAAAAGTGGGATCATTATCTTTGATCAGTATACTTCCAAAACATTTCTCAAATTTTGAGGTTAGTCAGCTAGGCCTCTACCTGAGCAGCCTTCCAGAGTACCTTGAACTCTGGTTACTCCTCTCTTTAAACACAACATATAAGTATTAAGATACTTATAGCACACAAAATAAGTTTCTGTCACTAAATACTTCATCTTCCCCAGAAAAAAACAGCACGGAAAAGAACTTGCATTCTATTAGATAAGTACTTACTTGTGAACAAACAAACAAATTAATTAATTAATTTTTAAAAAACCCTGAAGAAGAGGAGATAACCTCTTCATTGAAAGTTTGAAAGAGCTTCAAGGTATAGTCATTGATGATTTTAATCTAATAATAAATAATATATAATAAATATATAAATATATAAATATAGATAATATATAATAAATATATATAAATAATAAATAATAATAAAACATAAGACAAGACTTGTACAAAGAAAGGACATTTCTCACTAAAGTTTAAAGGGCAGTAGAAATATCCTGTAAAATTAGCAAGCCCCTCTAGAACATGGTTTTAAAATTTGTTCATCCTCAGAAATTCGAATTTAATACCACATTGGTGTGTAAGCTTCTTGAAAGCAGGGACGATTTTTCCCTGCCTTTTGGATCCTTAACACTTAACATGGTGTCCTGTCATATATTCCCACTTAACCCTTGTTGACTGCTGCTTGACTGGGAAATCTGGCTTGTGAATGTGTGTTTCTTTAGTATTTTTTGAGATCAGAGGGATAAGTGAGTTACATTGCATTTATGATATTTTTTTTCTTTTTAAAGCTATAATTATTCTCAGTGGTGGAATTGGTTGTATACAACTTAGTATGACATTCCCTAGCATAAAAGTCATAAGATACACTGATATCACTGGTTAATAAATATGGCAGCCGATACCTTCTTTGTGGAAGCTAACTATATGTCTGCCAAGATTTCACTAGGACTGAATGTGTAACGACAGAATCACAACAAAAAGAAGGGAAACCATCAATTAAACAACTATTTGGGGTTGGCGCCATTTGAGATAATCATTTCTCTCTGTTTCCCATATTTCTCCCTTACCTCTCCCAACTTATACCATAACATTGGCCATTTGTTTACTGCATCTCATGGGCAAAAGTCGATTTAATTTATCTCTTATTCTTTCCCTCCCTTCTACATATTAGTGGTATGTTTGTCTTTTGTTCTTACTTCTTGACCTCTTTGCCCTTGAGGCACATTGTTGTTGACTAGTCAGGGTCATACACTTTGATATTTATTACTTTTTCTTTGATCTTATAGATACTTATAATTACTGAAACCAAGTCATTTCCAGGAAACAACTTTAATAAAATGAGAATGACTATGAATAGGGGATATCTTTCAAGCATTATAGGGGCCACAAAGCAAGTAGACTCCATTTTAAAGGAACTTAGTGTTACTTTCAATGCAAAAGAGTATCACTTGTAGTATTGCAAGCTTGTTGAGCCAGCTTATCTCAGAGCATCTTTAGAGACAGCACTAAAATATTCATGCTGCAACACAATTATTTCATGTACTAGACATAATATACAGAGTACTACCCTCTTGTTCTGAGAGATTCAATGTACTTTGTAACTTCCTCTGCCTTGAAATACAGAAATGGTAAAGTACTAGAAAGAATTTGAATTCTGCTTTATGACACTGGTTACAAATACTTATACAGAAAAAGGAAACAAAGTACATTTGTTCTTTGATAAAATTTGCTTTCTTATTTAACAAGGTAGCAATGATCAGGATGAGGAGGTACTCTGTAGATCAGGACCTACTACATTTCATTCACAAATCCATCCCTATTCGAGACAGAAGTTTGCTTCTATGGATCTAACCATTTTATGGATCCAATTCATTTTTTTTCCAAAATGATAGAAATGATCTTACTTAACCTACAAGCTCTAAATATATTATGTATCATCTTGGGTATGAGATTACTTCTTCAGAAATTTAAGGTCTATTGTTGTAGAAAACAGCCATTAATACAAAAAGAGTAGCATCTTCCATTTGGTAATGGCAGTAATGTCTTGACATGTTCCCTTAGATGTAGCATCTGTCCATACTTGGGGACTTGGGGACATGACTAATGAATAATAGCTTTAAAAATCTCCTTCCTCAATAGCTTGATAGAAAAAGGAAGCTAAGCACTGCTGTTTTCAAATACATCAACCTGATCCCTAAAGTTTTATTTCACTTTGGTTGAAGAATTATGTCTTCTGATGGGAAGAAGCCAAGAATCATCTATATTGAACCAAGAGATGTGTTTATGTCATTTTGTCCTAATAATATGAATACAAATAAATAATAGCTGTTATTATTAACAATACACATTAAGGTTTGCAAAGTACCTGACGAGTATCTCATTTTATCCCGACAACATCCTGGGGAGGTAGGCACTATTATTATTCCCCTTACGCAGATGAAACTGAGGTTGATAAAAAGTAAATGACTCAATTAGGGTCACATGGAGAGTAGATATATGAGGAAGGATCTGAACTCAGGTCTACCTGATTCTAAGGTGTGTACTCTATCCACTGCACCACTTAGCTCTCTGGTAAAATGTCTGGAATTCTCCACTTAGAGAAACATACTCATTAGAAAGAAATTGGGGGCTGGAGGATGGAGCTAATGAAGATGTACAAGGTGATTACACAGAATTCAAAGTTTCTTCCCTCCAGGCAAAAGTGAAGGAAGTGGGAAAAATTTAAAAATAAAATGGGTGAACATCAGAAAGGTAACAGCTGCCAACCTCTGAGGAGAAACCAACACTGCAAATAAAACTCTGAGGGGGACAAACTATATGCAATTAAAAAAAAATCAAACAAACATTTCTTCCCGATTTCGTGAAGCAAGAGCAAAAGAATGGAGAGAAGAAAATGCACGATACTTACTATTTGGGTCTACATTTTCACAGAGCTCTGTTTTTGCTTCTCCATTGGGCCTATCACTGGGTTTGTGTGAGAGCCGAGATGACATGGTGGCTGCTGTGACGACGGCTTTGAAGCTGCGTTTCCTTTTCTGGACATTCAGCTCAGGATGGAAAATGATGATGTACACTTTCGGCATGTAGAGCATCCCCAGCGCCACTGATGCACTTAAGTTCATGGATATAGTAAGTGTGGTAGTTTGTATGTAGAGCTAGGAGACACAACACATAAGACACTATTACAAATCAAATGACTGCAGAATACATCTTAGCTCTGAAGAGTGATTGGCCACGGTTATTAAACATATCATGGCGACAATTAATCAAATATGGGTCTTTATCAAAATAACTGAAGTCTTTGGTGCTTACCTAATACTATAAAAATATACAGTAATTCCATTTCCTTCTATATGTTGTGTACATATATGGGCTGCTGATCTCTGTCTCTGTCTTTATCTCTTTCTCTCTGTCTTTGTCTCCATCTGTCTCTTTCTCTGTCTTTTAATCATCCCAAACTCTCTTGAGAAATATGCTGTGATAGTACAGTCTGAAATCTAGTGTGCAAACCTCCTTTCATCCCACTTCTTTTAGAGTCTGGTCTTTTTGCTGCCATGTGATTTTCATTATTAGTTTTCCTAGTTCAACAAAGCAATCTTTGATAGTCGAATAAGTAAATATATACGCATATATACATATATGTATACGTATATGTATACACACACACACACACACACACACACACACACACACACATATATATATATATATATATATATATATATATATATATATATATATATAGTGAGAGAGAGAGAAATGTCATTTTTATTACCCATTAACAATTAATATGTTCTCCAATAACTTAGGTCTGACTTTATTTCTAAAAATGGTGGCTTGTAGTGGTAGTGACATAGATCTTGTATATGTCTTAGTAAGTAGACTCCCAAGTATTTTATATATTTTATAGTTTTTTTGAATGATTTTTCTATCTCTTTTTGTTGGGATTTACTGGTATTATTTAGAAATGATGGTTTTGTGCGAATTCACTCTAAGGCCTGTGACCTTGCAGAAGATATTATCGGTTGAATAATTTTTAGTTGACTGATCAGATTCGAGTACACGATAATGTCATCTGCAAAATGTGACATTTTGCTTCTTCTTTCCTTATGCTTATTTCCTTAATTTATTTTTGTTGTCTAACTGGTAAAGCCAGCATTTCTAGTGCTGTGTCCTTGATGTCCTTGTTCAACCTCTGATTTCATTGGAAAAGATTCTCATCTATCTTAGCTACATATGGCACTAACTCTTGGCTTTAGAAATATCCTATTTATAAGTATTTTAAGGAAAGATCTCTTTATTCTTATTTTTCTAGGGCTTTTAACAGAAAGGAGCATTGTACTTTTTCTAAAGCATTTTGTATATCTACTGATATGAGTATATAATTTTGTTAAATGGATTAATATGTTTAATGGATTTTGTAATTTTCTAATATTAACTTGCATCCCTGATATAAATCCAACCTTGTCATAGGTTGTAATCTTTTGATATGGTTGTCTTAGCCTCTTTGTTAACACCTTATTTAAAATTTCTGCTTCTAAGTTTATTAAGGATATTGGTCTATAGTTTTCTTTTCTGTTTTAACTCTCTCTGATTTATGTATCATATCTGTGTCACAGAAGGAATTTGGTAGCTCTCTTCTTCTCTTTATAAACAATTATGCAACATTTGAATTAATTGTTCTTTGAATGTTTGGTAAAATTCATTTTGATTCCATCTGTTTCAGGAGTTGTTTTCTTCAGAAATTAATTTATGCCCTGTTCAATTTCTTCTTTTGAAATTAGGTTGATTAAATTTTCTATTTATTATTCTGTTAATCTGAATATTTTGTAATTATCATTCACTTCACTTAAGTTGTTAGTTTTATTGTTATATTGTTGGTCAAACAAGTTTCTAATCATATCTTATATTTCTTCATTTATTTTGAATTCTCCTTTTTCATTTTGATACTGTTTATTTGATTTTACTTTTCTTTCAATTAAGTTAGCTAATGATTTATTGACTTAAAAACACCTCATTTTATTTATTAACATATTTTTTAAAATTTTGTATATCTTTTTTGATTTGTAGAATTTCTATTTTGATGTTTAAGTAAGGTTTTTAAATTTGTTGGTTTTCTAGTATTTCCTGCATTCCCAATTTATTGATCTGTTCCTTATCTCTTTTTTAAACAAAATATTCAGAGATAGACATTTTCTCTTAAGGACTATTTGGCTGCATCCCAAAAATGTTGGTATGTAATGTCATGTCCTTATCTTTAATGAAATTATTTCTCATTTTTATGATTTGTTCTTGACCCCTCAATTCTTTAGGACAAAATTATGTAGTCTCCCATTTTAATACTTTTTCAGTAGCCTTTAGTTAATATGATTTTTATTGCATTGTGTCAACTGACAAAACTACTAGAAAAATCAGATATCACATGGAAGAAATTAGATTTATATCAAAGATCCCACACATTAAAAATCAAGAAAAGCTAAAAATGGATACCAAATGGAGAGGAAAGGTCATATTATAAGACAATTAGAAAAAAGAAAGAATCATCTATTATATCTGTGGATGGGAAGAAAAGTTCATGATCAAATATAGATAAAGATAGAGAAGGAATAGAGAAGATTACAGAAGAGAAAGTAGATGATTTTGATTACATAAAACAAAGGGCTTTGCACAACAAATCCATAAAGTAAGATCAAAAGAGAATAACTAACTGGGAGAAATAAATCTTTGCAGCAAAATTTCTTTGATAGAGGTCTCATTTCCAAGGTTCATTTCCATGTAGCTATATCAGGGTCTGATTCAAATTTATAAGAATAAGAGCCATTCCCAGGTGATAAATGGTGTGAGGATATGAATAGACAATTCTCCAGGGAGGACTCCCAAGTTATCTAAAGCCATAGGAAAAAAAATGCTTCAAATAACTACTATTTCAAGAAATGCATATTAAAGCTGTTCTCAGATTCTTCCTTACACACTTCAGACTGGCAAAGATGATAAGAAAAAAATCATATATGGTAGAGGGGCGCTGGAGAAACAAGCACATTGACATACTTTTGGTGAATCTGTGAATAGGTACAAACATGCTGGAAGAAAAAAAAAATGGAATGATATCCAAAAAGTTACTAAACATTGCATGCCCTTTGAACCAGTTATATCACTGTGAGGTCTATACTCCCTAGAGATCAAAAAGAAGAAAAGGGGCCTTTTGTAGTGGCAAAAAATAACCCCTGAAAATTGAAGAGATGCCCTTCAACTGAAGAATTGGTGAATAAGTAATATCATGGAATATTATTGTGCTATAAGAAATGAGGAAAGATGATTTGAAAGAGACATGGAAAGAATTGTATGAATCGAAATAGTGTGAAATGAACATATCCAGAAGAATAATTTATACCATAATATCAATATTATAAAAATTAATAATTCAGAGGATTTTTATAAACTGATGAAGAATGAAATGCACAGAACCAGAAAAACTATATATCAATATCTATATCTACACACATATACGTGTATATACATACATATAAACATTGTAAAAACAATTTAAAAAATTATAATAACTATAATAAAATGACCATTTGTAATTCTATAATGAAGAAATACACTATCCCTCTCCTGATGGAATATTATATACACTTTTGGATTGATTCCATGTATTTTAGTTTTTATTTTTGCAAAAAAGCCCCTCTATATGTGTATATATACTTATACACACACATATATGTATACATATATATGTATGTGTGTGTGTGTGGTGTATATATATATATATATATATATATATATATATATATATATATATATATATATATATTTAACAGAAAAGCCTGTCTGGAGACAAGACAGAAATCAGATAGATTAATTTTATTTAATCATAATGAGGACATTTTTTAATCATTTCCATTTTTAGATTAGAACTTAATTCCATTAATAAATGGAATTCTGGGTGATGACTCTTCCTCTACAAATGTAGGTTGGCACCTGATTTGCAACTCATAGTCATAGACAGTTGTCTGGGAATCTGAGAGGTTAACTAACTTGTGCAGTCACACAGCCAATGTGGGTGAGGGGCAGGACTTAACCTTTGGCTTTCCTGGCTCAGAGGCCAGTTCTGTAGGCATTACCTTATGTCATATGACAACTCTTAGTTCCTGCTATTTGTCATTCAATCTTCATTAAGTTGCAATGAATTAGATGCATGAAATCTTTTAGTAATGTCTATTTTTTCTGGAATTAAGGGAGGGAGGGGGATAAACCTTACGTGGTCTTATATGTGGTACCTTTATTTTATCCCTTCCTTTTTGCCTTCAATTTACATAGTAATAGAGCATTCAGAGTAGCACATAATAAATTCTAGAAGATACTCAAATACTTAATATTCAAAAATTTAAAACTTAGAAGTTTCTAAAAAGCCATGCACAATTCTGTGGCCTCAACTACTGCATCATACTTTTTTTTTTTTCAGTTGGGTAAGTATATCATAAGAAATTCAGTTTGTTCCCAAAGACAAAAGACCTCAATGAATCCTCCATGAGCACAATTAGAATGAGACAGTGGAATCATTTCCCAGATTCCACAAGCTTCTTGGGCAAATCCATAGTAGTAGCAGCAGTAGCAGCAGCAGCAGTAGTAGTAGTAATAGTAGTAACAACTAGTACTTTACAAATGCCATAGCAACAACCTCAAGAATTAGGTATTATAATTATCCCCATTTTACAGTTGAAGAAATTGAGGCAAACAGAGGTTAAGTGACTTTTTAAAGGTTATGTAGCTAGTAAGGGCCTGAGGCTGCATTTGAATTCAGGTCTTCCTAATTCTAGGTCCAGTTGCTTCATATAGCTATGGTAAATAGAGGAACTGGAAATGCTGAGTATTTTCATTTCTTTGTATTGTGCACTAAAAAAAATAGCCGTATAAATTTCCAACTTGGTTTTGATGCTCACTTTTTGGTAGTCTGCATACAATCTTTTAATCATTGTGTGACTCCTCCTTGTCGACTGTAAAATGAGGATAATAATTCTTGTCCTGCTTTCGAAGGATATGAGCACTATTTCATATTCAGACTTGCAAAGCACTGAGTTGCCTTTGGTGGCCATTGGGTAGTGTCTTACTTAATGATTAATCTTTATGAATTCTAATTAATCATCTCTTTGAGATGATATTTTTGACCTTACAAAAACAAAACAAAACAACCTTGTTGATTCTACTTTGATAACACATTTCACAGGAACAGCTAGGTGGTGCAGTGAGTAGAGCCCTGGCCCTGGAGTCAGGAGGACCTGATTTCAAATCCGGCCTCAGACACTTGACACACTTACTAGCTGTGTGACCTTGGGCAAGTCACTTAACCCCAATTGCCTTGCCTTCCCCACTCCGAAAAAAAAAAAAGATAATACATTTCACATCTACTTCATCCACTCTATTCCTCTTGCCACTACCCTCTGGCCTGAATTCCAGGAGCGGCCTCCTATTGGTTTTTTCCTGGCCTTGCTCTCTCCTGCCCCCTCTCCTTCTTACCCTCTACAAGTCACTCATCATACTGCTGCCAGGCTAATCTTCTTGCACAGAGATGGGATGCTTCCATCCCACTGATCCAAAGTTTCCAAACAATCAAGAAGATCCATCAATGAACATTTACTAAGTACCAATTTTGTGCCCAGGGACTGTGCTAGATACAGAGGACACAGACACATGGGAATTAATTCCTATGGTCAGAGAACTTATTGGGAGAAATAATAAATACACATGTTAAGTACGTATATTAAATATATACAAAAGGAATTCAAGGCAATTTATGGGAGAGGAACCAGCGACTGATCCCCAAAGGCTTCATGAAGAAAGTAGCACTTGAGCTAAGCCTTAAAGGAAACTCATGATTCTGAGAGGTGAAGATGGGATGGGGGAGCTGTAGCTTGTGGAGAATGGAGATGGAATACCATATGAAAGGGACAACAAGAAGGTCAGTTTGGCTAGATTGTAGATAGAGAGTTCGGTATAATAAGCTTGGAAAGGTGGGATGATGATGGATTAATTAGGGAATCAACAATAAAAAAAATGAAACAGATTTTGTCCTCTGGGAGTTGACAGTTGACATTCTAGGTGGAGTATTCTTAGTTGACTTCCTCTTTTTGCCTGAGCAGTAATCTCCCTGTCTGGGCCCTGACATAATAACTTGTCCCTGTCTCACTACCATTTAGTTAATAAATTAATACTTCTAAAATACAAATTGGATCCTAGAGGTGATCAAAACCTTTTACGGATTCCATTTTGACTAAAGAAATAAAATACAAATACATTTAGGGCACTCCACACTGGAGCACCAAATCATTTTTTCCAGACTTACTCCCCCTCACATTCAGTGTGGCACCACTCCATTGGCCTTGACTTTTTTCATATTATTCCTCTTTATGGGTCCTGTGCCTGAGCCAAGCCTAACTAGACACATCAGCCACTTAGTAACAGTGATGTATTTTTACATCGAAATAAGCTTTGCATGGTACTTTACATATGTCATCAAGCTTGATTCCCCATAACAACCCTCTGATCTCTTAGGGTCTTACTTTCCTTATTTGTAAAATGGTGAATGGGCTGAAAAGTTCCTTTCAGCTCTAAGTCTATGTGTTTACAGACGATCCCTCATCTTTTCCTGTACTTCCTCACTTCTCAATATCCCCATGAGCTATATCCCCAGTCCAGAATGCACTCCCTTAAAATCTCTGCCTAATCCTTAATCCTTAACTTTCTTCAAGGCCCAGCTCAGGTAGTATATGAACCTTTCCTTGAGGGTCCCCAGACAAAGTCATCACTCCCTCATATTTTGTAGACTACTTTACATCTCTCCTTCACTCTTTTCATATTGTATATACCACATGTCATTTTTACTTTTTTCCCATGGAATTTCCATTTGGAAAAGGACCTCAGAGGTTATATTGTCCAACCTATATCAGAAAAAGACTCTGCCTTAATTCACTTACCAGCTGATCATTCTGCCTTTCTTTGACTGTTTATAATGAAAATGGAATCCAGCTTTTCTTGAAGCAGCCAGTTCTACAATTGTATGCTTCTAAATTAGTAGGAAGCCCTTGCTGATGTCAGGAGTAGATTGCACTTTTTGAATCTTTCCACCCATTGCTCCTAGTTCTGCCTCTTCCATATATCATTTTTTCAGTACCTCTCTTAAACTGCTAGTTCCTGGAAGAAAGTGACTCTAATCCTTTAAAAAAATCTGTTCATCCCTCCTAAGCACAATGCACACAGGAGATACTTAAAAAGTGTTTGTCAGAATGAATGTGGATTGCTTAAATATAGTAGAAGAAAAATACAAAAAGAGTTCATAATTTCACATAAAATCTCCATTTTTCCTGTTTGTTGATTATTAAAATCATGAAAAAATTTTAAAGCAAATTGAATACTTACATGTTTAATTTGTATTACAGTTATTTGCTTGGATGTCCACAGTATAAAGTACTATAAAATACAGGGGTAAGGGAAATTTCTTATCTAAACTTTGTATCCTGCCTTGAATACTAAAACACTTAATGAATGTGGAATGAATTGAAGTGGGAAAGTATTACTAAATATTCACTGTTTTGATTTAAAATCCACCATTTGGATTTCTAATGTGCACAAATCACCCGCTTTGGCTATTGGAGACCAGTCTGTGGAATATACCAATATATAGCAATGTCAAAAAAAAAAGGCTACATAACTACCTTCCTAAATTCCACTTCAAGAATTCTAAATATTAAAGTAACTACTTGATATCTGTTTCAACAATTCGGCTAGCAGCTGTTGTGGGGATGCAAGACCAACACAAGCCCAACAACAAGAATGATACCAAAGCCCATCTTCTTTTATCTGCTTTACTAAGGAAAGCAGCATTAAGGGGTTAACAAGCTTACTTTAATCCAGCATACAAATACCATTCACTTAGTTCATGGGAAAAAGTCAGCACTCTGAACTTCAGAGCAAATACAAACAAATTACAAACATCGACAGACAGACCAAATACAATTCACAGTTACCAACATCTAACTTCAGCCCGGGAGCTCATAACAAGGGCTGGCCCAGAGTCGTGCACCACCACGGTTATGGCTAAGAGCTCCAAAAAAGAGAAAGCAAACCCCTGATTTTATATCTTTTTCAGGGTCAAGGGTGAGTCACACAAGTGACTCACCCCTGTGACCTGAAATCGTCACAAAGAGGCGACTTAACTCAAGTGGTTTAAAAGCCTCTGATGTCCCAAACATGCCACTCAAACCCATGTAAACTAGGCCCTCCCCTGAGGCAAGGAGGTCACCAAGGACTCCCAACCTTATCAAGGAAACAAAGGCCAAACTCTTCCAGGGCACTTGGGTGAACTGAGTGCTAAGAGCCCATTTTGATTGCCAACACAACATCCAAGATTTCAAATCATTATTTTATTTTTGAGGAATTCATTTGCCAAATTCATGAACTTAGCAATCACAATGTTGGAGTCAACTCCAAGGATCATAGGAACCTTAGAAGAAGGGACCTTAGATCTAATCTAATACAGCTCTTCCTCAGTTTATTGATGAACCAAGGCTCAGAGGAACTGTGTCTGGCCCAAAGTCACAGAGGTAGTAAGTAGCAAAGAGGCTTAATAAAACTTGGCAAGTTATGTTTAAACTTCCAAGTTCCTTCACTTTATTTCTTTATGATTTCATTGCTGTGAGTACTCTCTATGGGCATAGAAATCAACCCCTCTTAACCTTAGTATTTGGTTTTCATAAGTTGTTGGGGCCAAAAGTGTACCAACTGTCAGTCAGCCTTCTGGTAATAAACCTTTAAACTTGAGTAGCCTGATCCTTATACCAACAGCCACAGGGCCTGTTGTGGGACTAGGACGTGAACATTTTCCAGTCATAGAATTCATCAGAATTTTCACTCTGATGGTGTGGCCAGAGCTGTGAGCTAGCACTTTTGCTGCTTAGGGCAAGCAGAATGAAAACAATTGCAGAAGGTAGAGGTAGGGAGGGGAGAAGACCCAATTAATTAATCAATCAAAATTAGCTCTTAAGGGAAGAGTATCAGTTCTTCCCATGCTACCTCCCACCCACCAGATGGCACACCCTGGCTACACTAGAAAAGCGATAGAATAGGAAGGTGTTATTCTTTCTCATTGTTTTAGCTCCAAGCATGGTAGGCAGAAGAAAAGTAAAGATGCTGTGTAACCCAGTTTTTGAGGACCATCATCATAATAATAGCTGATAATTAAATACTTAAATAGCATCTTAGGGTTTACATTTTTTTTTTTATATTAACCCACTTGATCCTAGCAAGAGCCATGCAAGTTTAGGCTTTTAACCTCCTTTTTATGAGTAAGAAAATGGAGGCTTAGAGAAGTTAGGGGACTAGCCTGGGGTCACAGAGCAAATAATGTCTAAGGAAGGAAGCTAGTGGTATGGCATGCCTATCTAAAATGGCCAGCCTCTAAAATCCCAAGTAAAGGAATATTTTTCAGCTTTCTTATGTTAATATCATGTAGCTAGGACCTTGGTAAGTAATCAATTCCATAAAAAGACTGAAGTTATTCTCTAAGGGTGTTGATGGCAAGTTTCCTCTATGCTTACATAAAGACCAACAGAATTTGGGATTTGAAGGGCCCCAGGAGCATCCTTTATTCCCCAGCAATGACAACAAAACTAACCACAACATCCAATCTCATCTTTATGGGTTCAACAATGATGACTCCCAGCGATCTCTGCAGATACTCCATCATGCAGTAAAGTTACTATTGAATTATCTCAGGATCTGCCTGTTTTCTCCTTTCCTCAAAGAAACACAGGTATCCTGATTACAATACTTTTAGCATTGTAGGACTATTCAAATGTCAGGGGGTGTGGCATGTGGCATGAGAAGTCAAGAGCGACTGAGAAACTTCCCCTATTTCCCAAGATACTGTAGGGTGAACTTACAATGAGGCCTGTCAATTTTACCTTCATAACATCTCTCACTTTTCTCCTTTGATACTAGTCATCATCACTTCAAGCCTATACTATCTCAGTAGCAGGCTGGTTGCTCTCCCTCCCACAAGTCCATCCTCACTGCTGTCTATTCCCCTCTTGTTTGTCACTTCCATCTCCCTACAGTGCAGGCCTCACCATCTCACCCCTCTACACAATTAACTCCAGTGCTTCCCTATTACCTCTGTGATCAAATAGAAAATCTTCTCTTTTTGGCATTTAAATCCCTTCATAACCTTTACCCTGACCTTTTCCTCCCTTTCCACTCTTCTTATGCCTCGGCACACTTCCACATACTCTGGGATCCAACAAGGCTGGCCTATTTGCTGTTCAACAAACAAGGACGCCCTATCTCCCAAATTCAGACATTTTCCCTGTCTATCCCTTGTGCTTAGAATGCTCTCCTTCCTCATCTCTGCCTCCTGGATTCCCTGACTTTCTTCAAGTTCTGGATAAAATCCGATCTCCTACAAGAGGCCTCTCTTGATCTGGTTGATTATTTTCTGTATATATCTTGTTTGTAAATAGTTGCTTCCCTCATAAGATTACGAGCTCCTTGAGAGCAAGGACTATCATTTTTTTTTTCTGTGTGTGTCCCCAGCACTTAGCAGGTACCTGCAACTGTTTAATAAATGTTTATCTACTGACTAACTGATAGGCTTGTATCTAGGGATTGCCAACAGAGGCAGTAGTTAGTCATATCCTTTGGAAACAGATAACTGTACAAGAAATTGGACTGGATTGTAACCATGGATACATAAACCTGACCTGCCCAATCTCATTTAGATTTTTACTTAATCTTTGTAACTAACCCCCACCATAAAGTTGCAAAACCCTGCTATGGTATCATGTGTCCAGTAGTCCATTTATGAAACTGTAAGAATCTCTCTGGCACTGCCAATTTGGGGTCGCTGAATATCATTTTGCTTTCCTTCATTTCATCCTGTCTGATTTTGGTGAATTTGTGATCACTGATCACACATTTAGATGTGAAAAGGATTTAAAAGTTATTTAGACCAATTTAATCATTTTATAGATAGACCCAGAGAAGCTAAGAAGCATCATTATCATTGTCTTGCACATTTCTGTTGGCATCCTTCAAGGCTCTGTCCTGGGCACTCTATCAATACCTCTTTCCCTCTATTCTAAGAGGTATATCTCCATGATGAAAATACATAATTTATAGTAGATGAAAAGATAACATCTCAAATATCAAAAGCAACAAAATACTTGTTTTAAGTGATACCTTCATTTATTTTTTTCAACTTCTTCTGCTCTATTGGTTACCAAGAATTCAGTAACCTTTATGTAGATGAATCTCAAAATTTTATGTTCAATAAAATCAATACCTGTGCCTCCTTCACATTTTCCTGTTTCATTAAGGACACTACCATTCTTCCGTCACCAAGGTTCAAAGCCTTAGAATTGTCCTTGACTCTTTCCTTTCCCTCACTGTCCCATATTCAGTAGCCAAGGACTATCAATTCTATCTCCACAATCTTGCTTAAATAAGTCTTGTTCTCATTACTACCACAGTTACCACTCAAGTCCAGCCTCTTATCACCTCTCAAGTAGACCACTTTAATAGCCTTGTAATTGTCCTCCCTGCTTCTAGACTCCCCCTCCTCCAACTGTTCTCAATATAGCTGCCTAATTGATCTTTATAAAACACAGGTCTGACCATTTCAAAATCTTCAAAGCCTCCACACGCACACATAGAGTAAAATACGAAACCCTAAACTTGACATGTAAAGTTGTCCAAAATTTAGCTTCCATCTAACATTTCAATCTTAATTCCCTTATTAATTTAGAACCTGTTCTAGTCATTCTGGCCCAAAAATTGTTATGCTTTATCCATACAAGAAATTCTACCCCTTGCCTCCATACTTTTGCACAGGTGACTCCCCTTATCTGAAATGGATCACCTCCTCCCTTCTATCTCATAGAATCCTTTCATTTCTTCAAAGAACAGCTCTTTTCTGATCCTTCCCAGTTGTTTTCTGACCCATCTAGAAATTACTTTGTATTTCCCTGTTAAGATCCTAGGATCTCTGAGGTTACTTCCAGTTCTCAGCTCTAAATTCATGATCCCATAGTCATAGGATCTTGTCTGCTAAATTCTCAATAGAGTCATGATCCAACTCTGCTTGTTTGGGAGTCAATGTGAATTGACTGGGGGAAAGAGATTCCCTCTCCCCATTCCCTTTCCTTTAGTTACAGATTTAGAGCTGGTTGGGACACTAGAGATCATCTAGTCCAACTCCTTCATTTTACAGATGTGAAAACGGATAAGTCTCATAGCTTACTATCTGTGTTCCTCTATTCTACCAGGAAAAAATTAAGTCCTTGAAGGTAGGTCTGTTTTATTTTTGCATTTATGTCCATAGTCCCTGGCATACTGACATAAGGGTACATAGCAGATGTTTAATGTGTTTGTTAATTGATTTGCCCCAAATCACAGAGTTAGTAAGTCACAGAGCTTAAATCTGACTCCAGACCCTGGGCTCTTTCCATTGTCTCCAAATACTGGTAATATTGTTTCCCCAGATATCATCTTTTAATGGAACTAATTTCAGCCTTAGGAGGGGGATATGTTCATATTCTACTCCACAATGAAGAAGATACTAAAATTATCTGGTCACTGTCTATGACCCATTGGTCAATTTTTGTCACAAATTCCTGAAATCAGAGGTTCTGCTAAAAAGAACATACGCATGCACGCGCTCACACAAACACACACACACACACACACGCACGCACACACACACACACACACACGCAATCTGTTCTGAGCAGGAATGGAGTTTCCCAGAAGATATGAATTTGAATTTGCATGTGCCTGATAAAAGGAGCTGTCTGCCAGCTGCTGAATATATAATAAACAGTGAAAGTAACAGATAAAGACAAAAGCCCATTGAATTGATGAATTCCTTCACAAGTGCTTCAGAACACATTTTTAAAAGCTCATCTCAGACTCTCCACACACTTTCAACTTAAAACTGCCCTGCTGGTCTTCACTGCTCATTGGGGGGAAAAAAAC
Source organism: Trichosurus vulpecula (assembly GCF_011100635.1). Taxonomy (NCBI): domain Eukaryota; kingdom Metazoa; phylum Chordata; class Mammalia; order Diprotodontia; family Phalangeridae; genus Trichosurus; species Trichosurus vulpecula. The sequence continues at coordinate 156,532,343 of NC_050581.1, forward strand.
CCTGCATTAACATGAGGCCATTCAAGGTCTTTGACAATGTCCTCTACTCTTCATTTCCCAGACTCCTCCTTTGAAAAGAAGTTTCTATGTCACCATCTAACAGTCAACTCAGAAAAGGAGCAGTAAGGTGTCAAAGAAAACTTGTGTTTGGTTATTTTTTTTCTGGCATCATAGGTAAATCAGAGTAAAATTTCCTACTTATTACAGTTGGTTATAAAAAAGAAAAGGATGGGAAGATGAGAGGAGAGGAGAGGAAAGGAGGAGAAGGGAGGGAAGGGAAGGAGAGGAGGAGAGGGAAAGGGAAGATTCAGCTTCTTAAAGTAGTGTTTCTCAGTCACTGGGGAGTAGAATTATATGATAGTCCCCACTTCCCCATCCCAACAGAAAATAATCATGGGTCATGTGTGACATGTAATTTCATTTTTAAGTAGCAACTTTTTTTAATTTGACATTTTTTCAATACTTCTTAAATCTTTTAGAGCATTGGAAGTATGCCATTAAGGCCTACGGAGCTAGCTAGGATTGGGAGTCATTGCCCTAATTCAAAGTTTCTTAACTAATTTTTTGGTCATGGATCCCAAGTGAGGTTGTAGAGGTAGAAACAAGAAAGCTTAATATCTGTTTGGACGTGGGCAGCAGGGATTTACTGCTTCATATTAGTTATATAGACTTATAGAGCAACTAAAAATGGATCATATTAGGTGCTCACAAAAAAGGTTATTTGAAACCCATTCATTAATGATGTTGATCTGTGAGTACTAGTTACTTTAATGTTTTTTATTCTCAGATTTCTATGGTAAAATTTCTTTTGATAGTGATATCTCCAATTTTTTCATCCAATTTTGATAACACCTGAAAGCATTATTCTCCTATAACCAGGTCAAGTCAAATCAGTACTAAAAATATTCCAGGTCGTGTGCTAAGGATTAGGGATAGGAATGCAAGCAAAACCAAAGACGGCCCATGTTAATCAAGAGCTAACCTTCCAATGGGGAAAGATAGCACATAAAAAGGAGTTGGAGATTAGTGGGGAGAAGAACCCACAAAAGGACATGGTGAAGTCTGAAGAAGAAGCATTGTTGGCAGGGCCTTTCCTCAAAATGGAGATTTCAGGAGGAATCACCAATGGCAAATGGAACCCAGAGAGGTGGAGGGAGAAGATAGCTGAAACATGCTGATGAAGTCTGAACAATAAAAAATGTCTGGACCAGTTCCTTATTCAAAATGGAGGTTGTAGAAGAAACTCACCCATGAGTAAAGGAGGCTGCGGAAGGAGAGGAAGAAGACGGCTGAAGTGAGGAATCAAGTGCGTCAAATCTGCTTTGTAAGCACATTTTCATTTTGTTTTACTGTAACTTGCTTTGCCTGCCTCCTGACTGGCAAATTAACACAAACATTTAAAGATGGTATGCAGTGGGGAATCAAAGATATGCTTCTCCTTAGCTAGGAGTTACCCGGCATATTACTTTTCTTGTTCATCCTGTCTTCTCTAAGAGTACCACTGGCATCATGAGAAGAGACAATGAAGGGCTTTCCCAGAATGATGGAGAATCCTAGGGCTAGCCAGTTCATAGACATTTAAGCAACCTCTGTTTGCAGGTTACAGTGGCCTACAATATTTGATAGAGACAGAGAGGCCAACAAGAAACTCATGCAGGTGGAACTTCCAATTGAGAAAGCAAGAGAATAAATAGGATCATGGCAGTAATAGACTAGGACTGAGATCTAACCAAACTGGAAGTTGTGATACTTGGTAAAAGCAAAGTCCATTCCATTTTTTCCTTCCTCATGCTTTTCCCAGGGCATGATACTGGGAAAATTTAGACCCCAGATTTAAATCTCATAATTCTTCCTCATATACCAGTTGAGAGGAGTTTCTGTGTACTCTATCATATCCTTTTATACCTTGTTTGAATATTTATTTGTAATTTATGTTGGTCAATATTACTAATAAGTCATCTGGCCATTAAAAGTAATTTTGGGGGAGGTGGAGTCAAGATGGCAGCTTGAAAGCAGGGACGTACTTAAGCTTTCCCCCAAAACCCTCCAAACACCTGTAAAAAATGGCTCTGAACAAATTTTAGAGCTGCGGAACCCACAAAATAGCAGAGGGAAGCAGGTCTCCAGACCAGGACTGCCTGGATGGTCACTGGAAAAGGTCTATCACATGGTGCTGGGAGTGGAGCACAGCCCAGCAGTGTGCCACACCAGGACAGCCCAGACATCTAGCCAGAACAGGCCTTAGGGCCTTGAATCATTGAGCTGTGGCAGTTACCAGACTTCTCAACCCACAAATGCCAAGGAGCAGGTTAGTGGGAAACTATGGGATCAAGGTGAGAGAGGTACAGCCCCATTCCTGGGGGTGGTGGAGGTGGCATAGCAGTGGTGGTGGCAGCAGCAGGAAGCTCCTGAGGCTGCTTCTAGAGCTCCAGCATCAGCTGCTTCCCTAGTCCCTGGCTCACACAGTGGGAGGAATCTAGCAGCGGATCAGAGCAGGAGTGCAAGGAGTGCTTTATGGGCACAGAGGCAGGTTCTCTTGCTGTGCCCTGCCTGGATCTGGATTGTGGTCCTGGTTGGTGGTTCTTGGGGGAGGAGGAGCACTGCTGTGACAGAGCCTGTGGTGATGGTGGAGTAAAAGTAGCTCTGAAAACAGCAGCTCTTTGACCCTAAACCTTGGGACAGAGTACACTTTACTCTGCAAGCAGTCATACCCTAACTAAAAGCTCAAGGTTCAAGTAGTTGGCTGGGAACATGAACAGGCAGCAAAAATGAACTCAGACTCAAACTCAGACTCAAACTCAAACTTTTTTGGTGACAAATAAGATCAAAACATACAGCCAGAAGAAGTCAACAAAGTCAAAAAGCCTACATCAAAAACCTCCAAGAAAAATATGTATTGGTCTCAGGCCATAGAAGAGCTCAAAAAGGATTTGGAAAAGCAAGTAAGAGAAGTAGAGGAAAAACTGGGAAGAGAAATGAAAGTGGTGCAAGAAAACCATGAAAAACGGGATGGATCCAAGATGGCGGCTGGTAAGCAGGGACTAGCATGAGCTCCGTACCAAATCCCTCCAAAAACCTATAAAAAATGGCTCTGAACCAATTCTAGAATGACAGAACCCACAAAACAGCAGAGGGAAGCAGGGCTCCAGCCCAGGACAGCGTGGATCGTCTCTGGGTGAGGTCTATCCCACACGGAGTTGGGAGCTGGGAGCTAGGAATGGAGTGGAGCAGAGCCCAGCCTGAGCGGCATGGACCAACAAGACCAGCAACCAGGCAGAGCATGCCCTAGTGCCCTGAATCAGTGAGCTGTGGCAGTTACGAGACTTCTCAACCCACAAACATCAAAGACTGTGGAGAAGGTTAGTGGGAAAAGCTGTGGGAGTAGAAGGACTTCACAGTTCGGCTTCCAGCCCTGGGGGCAGTAGAGGTGGGGCAGCTACACCTGTTGTTGCTTCCTGCTCCAGGCCCACCTGGTAGGAGGAATTAAGTGGTGGATCAGAGCAGGAGTGCACAGCCTGCTGAAGATCTAAGCCCAGTCCGGGTTGGGGGTTGGGGAAGGAGCAGTGCTGGTGTGGCAGAGCTGGCATCTCCCCCCCAAACGTGGAACATAGAACTCTCTAGTCTACAAGCAGTCATACCCCACTGAAAAACTCAAAGGTCAAGTTAGTTGGCTGGGAATATGACCAGGCAGCAAAAACGCACCGAGATTCAGTCTCAGACTTTGCATTCTTTCTTTGCTGACAAAGAAGACCAAAACACACAGCCTAAAGAAGTCAATAAAGTGCAAAAGCCTACACTAAAAGCCTCCAAGAAAAACATGAACTGGTCCCAGGCAATGGAAGAGCTCAAAAAGGAGTTGGAAAAGCAAGTTAGAGAAGTAGAGGAAAAATTGGGAAGAGAAATGAGAAGGATGCGAGAAAACCATGAAAAACAAGTCAATGACTTGCTAAAGGAGACCCAAAAAAATACTGAAAAATACACTGAAGAAAACAACACCTTAAAAAACAGACTAACTCAAATGGCAAAAGAGCTCCAAAAAGCCAATGAGGAGAAGAATGCCTTGAAAGGCAGAATTAGCCAAATGGAAAAGGAGGTCCAAAAGACCACTCAAGAAAATACTACTTTAAAAATTAGATTGGAACAAGTGGAAGCTAGTGATTTTATGAGAAATCAAGATATTATAAAACAGAACCAAAGGAATGAAAAAATGGAAGACAATGTGAAATATTTCATTGGAAATACCACTGACCTAGAAAATAAATCCAGGAGAGATAATTTAAAAATTATTGGACTACCTGAAAGCCATGATCAAAAAAAGAGCCTAGACATTATCTTTCAAGAAATTATCAAGGAGAACTGCCCTGATATTCTAGAGCCACAGGGCCAAATAGAAATTGAAAGAATCCATCGATCACCTCCTCAAATAGATCCCAAAAAGAAATCTCCCGGGAATATTGTCACCAAATTCCAGAGCTCCCAGATCAAGGAGAAAATACTGCAAGCAGCCAGAAAGAAACAATTTGAGTATTGTGGAAACCCACTCAGAATAACCCAAGATCTGGCAGCCTCTACATTAAGAGATCGAAGGGCTTGGAATACGATATTCTGGAGGTCAATGGAGCTAGGATTAAAACCTAGAATCACCTACCCAGCAAAACTGAGTATCATGCTCCAAGGAAAAATATGGATTTTCAATAAAATAGAGGACTTTCAAGCTTTCTCAGTGAAAAGACCAGAGCTGAATAGAAAATTTGACTTTCAAACACAAGAATCAAGAGAAGCATGAAAAGGTAATCAAGAAAAAGAACAAGAAAAAAGAAATTGCAAGGGACTTACTAAAGGTGAACTGTTTTGTTGACATTCCTACATGGAAAGATGACAAGTATGATTCATGAGACCTTAGTATTAGGGTGGCTGAAGGGAATATGCATACATATATGTTTATGTACATATGTGGGTGAATATGTATGTATGTATATATCTATGTGTGTGTGTGTGTGCATATATATATATATGTGTATATATATATATATATATATATATAGAGAGAGAGAGAGAGAGAGGGGGGGGGGGGGTGAGGGAGAGAGCGGACACAGGGTGAGTTGAAGATGAAGGGAAGAATATCTATAAGAAATAAAATCAAATTAAGGGATGAGAGAGGAACATACTGAGAGAGGGAGATAAGGAGAGATAGAATGGGATGGATTATCTCCCATAAAGGTGGCAAGAGGAAGCAGTTCTATGGGAGGAGGGGAGAGGGCGGATGAGGGGGGAATGAGTGAACATTGCTCTCATCAGATTTGGCCTAAGGAGGGAATACCATACATACCCAATTGGGAATCTTACCCCACAGGAAAGAAGAGGGAAGAAGATAAAAAAATGGGGGGGATGATGGAGGGGAGGGGAGATGGGGGTGGAGGTTATCAAAAACAAACCCTTTGAAAGGGGACAGGGTCAAGGGAGAAAATTCAATAAAGGGAGATGGGTTGGGAAGGAGCAAAATATAGTTAGTCTTTCACAACATGAGTATTGTGAAACGGTTATACATAATGATACACATGTGGCCTATGTTGAATTGCTTGACTTCTTGGGGAGGGTGGGTGGGAAGGGAAGAGGGGAGATAATTTGGAACTCAAAGTTTTAAAAACAGATGTTCAAAAACAAACAAAAATGTTTTCGCATGCAACTAGAAAATAAGATACACAGGCAATGGGGCATAAAAATTTATCTTGCCCTACAAGAAAGGAAGGGAAAAGGGGATGGGAGGGGAGTGGGGTGACAGAGGGGAGCGCTGACTGGGGAACAGGGCAACCAGAATATACACCATCTTGGAGTGGGGGGGGAGGGTAGAAATGGGGAGAAAATTTGTAATTCAAACTCTTGTGAAAATCAATGCTGAAAACTAAATATGTTAAATAAATTTAAAAAAAAGAAAACCATGAAAAACAAGTTGACAACTTGCTAAAGGAGACCCCCCAAAATACTGAAGAAAATAACACGTTAAAGAATAGACTAACACAAATGTCAAAAGGCAGAAGTAGCCAAATGGAAAAGGAGGTCCAAAAGACCAGTGCAGAAAAAATCACCTTGAAAATTAGATTGGAGCACGTAGAAGCTAGTGACTTTATTAGCAATGAAAATATTTCAAACAGAACCAAAAGAATGAAAAAATGGAAGACAATGTGAAATATCTCATTGGAAAAACCACTGACCTGGAAAATAGATCCAGGAGAGAGAATTTAAAAATTATTGGAGTACCTGAAAGCCATGATCAAAAAAAGAGCCTAGACATCATCTTTCAAGGAATTATCAAGGAAAATTGCCTTGATATTCTAGAAGCAGAGGATAAAGTAGAAATTGAAAGAATCCACCAATTGCCACTTGAAAAAGATCCCAAAAAGAAAACTCATAGGAATATTGTCACCACATTCCCGAGTTTTCAGGTCAAGGAGAAAATACGGCAAGCAGCCAGAAAGAAAAAATTTGAATATTGTGGAAACACAATCAGGATAATACAAGATCTAGCAGCTTCTACATTAGGGGATTGAAGGGCTTGGAATATGATTTTTAGGAGGTCAATGGAGCTAGGATTAAAACCAAGAATCACCTACCCAGCAAAACTGAGTATATTTCTTAAAGGCAAAATACAGATTTTGAATAAAATCGAGGACTTTCAAGCTTTCTCAAGGAAAAGACCAGAGCTGAATAGAAAATTTGACTTTCAAATACAAGAACCAAGAGAAGTGTGAAAAGGTAAACAAGAAAGGGAATTCATAGGGTACTTACTAAAGTTGAACTGTTTTGTTTACATTCCTACATGGATAGATGATGTGTGTAATTCATGAGACCTTTCTCAGTATTAGGGTAGTTGGAGGGAATATACATATATATAGACAGAGGGCACAGGGTGAGTTGAATATGAAGGGATGATACCTAAAAAAATAAAATCAAATTAAGGGATGAGAAAGGAATATATTGAGAGAGGAAGAAAGGGAGAGATAGAATGGGGTAAATTATCTCACATAAAATTGGCAAGAAAAAGCAGTTCTGTTGAAAGGGAAGAGGGGGCAGGTGAAGGGGAATGAGTGAATCTTGTTCTCATTGGATTTGACTTGAGGGAATAACATACACATTCAGTTGGGCATCTTACCCCACAGGAAAGTAAGGGGAAGGTGATAAAAAAGGGGGGATGATAGAAGGGAGGGCAGATAGGGGGAGGAGGTAATCAAAAGCAAACACTTTTGAAAAGGGACAGGGTCAAGGGAGAAAATTGAATAATGGGAGACAGGACAGGATGGAAGGAAATATAGTTAAGCTTTCACAACATGAGTATTGTGGAAGTATTTTACATAATGATACATGTGTGACCTGTGTTGAATTGTTTGCCTTCCTGGGGAGGGTGGGTAGGAAAGGAAGAGAGGAGAGAATTTGGAACTCAAAGTTTTAAAAGCAGATGCTCAAAAAAAAAGTTGTTTTTGCAGGCAGTTGGGAAACAAGATGCATCGGGAATGGGGCATAGAAATCCATCCTGCCCTACAAGAAAGTAAGGAGAAAGGGGATGGGGGGAAGTGGGGTGACAGAATGGAGGACTGACTAGGGAACGAGGCAATCAGAATATATTCCTTCTTGGAATGGGGGGGTAGAAAGGGGAGAAAATTTTAACTCAAAATCTTGTAGAGATCAGTGTTGAAAACTAAAATATTAAATAAAAACCATAAAATTCACAGAAGAAAAGTAATTTTGAGGGCAGCTAAGTGGTACAGTGAGTATAACCAGCCCTGAAGTCAGGAGGACCTGAGTTCAAATCTGGCTTCAGACACTTGACTCACTTACTAGTTGTATGACCTTGGGCAAGTCACTTAACTCCAATTGCCCTGCCTTTCCTCCTCCAAAAAAAAAGAGAAGTAATTTTGTCTAAATCTGTAAGTGCTTGGATCAAGATTGAAAGAGGGTAAAGTGCAGTAATAGGTCTGGGTTGAGGCTTATGAGGTCATCTCTAAGTCCATCTGAAAGGTTCTACATTAGATGCTCATACCCTAAGGAGTTATAGCTTTTTAAGAATATATGCAATTGGATAAAAAGACACTTTTCCCCTACCTCCCCCCTTCTTTTTCAGATGCCTTCTGAATCTGGTATTAGAGCAGAGAAAGGCTGGAGACCTAACTTATGCTGTAAGCCTGTCATATCACAATTAAGACAAGGCTACTGATGTTGAACAGGATTCACTTTAAATTATTTACCCATTTATTTGGGCTATTATCACATTAAAAAGGCTTCTACTATTGGTCCGTGAAAAGGCAGAAATACTAGATGAAAGAGTTGAACAGGTCTTGGCTTACTTAATTACTTACATAATTCTTTATAAGAAGGCTAACATGTAGAGAAGTTGTAGTCTTGGTGAGGCACTGTTCATAAGTCTCAAAGCATCAAACTCACCAAATCACTCACATGTCCAATTCTACTGCACACATGCCCCTAAGATACTGAATAAAAAGACACGTTTCCCACCATTCTCTTGGGATCCACAGGAAACCCTCATTTTTGTGGGAAAGAAATTGAATCTGTAAGTCACTCTTTGGTGAAGTTTCTCATGGGAGAGCTTTTCAAATATATTGGTGGATCGCTATTACATTTTGGGCTATCCTGGAAAAAAAAAAAACAGAACAAAACAAAACAAAGCAAAACAAAAGCCCTAGAAGTCAGGGCATATATGTAGTAATATAAAGTATGTGACTGAATTATGGAGGTCCTTTCCTTCTCATCCTATTTAAAATAACAAATAATAATAACAATAACAAAGGATACTAGACTCAGATATCAGGAGACTTAGAATTGAATGTGGGCTTTTCCACTTACGATAGGACAAGGGGCAAGGCAGATATCTTTCTGAATCTCAATTTCCCTTACTACATAGAAGAGTTAGTAATATTTTGAGTCTAGGACTGATGGATTTCTGACATGCAAACAGTTACATAAAACTTTGATTTATATACAATTCTGACATAATTATAATTCATTAATTTGAAAAGAATTAGTCTCTTAATCCTCTTGCATCATCAACTTTCCCTCTAATGATTTGGCATTTCCATCTTGATTTGGTTTCTCATCCTTTCTCATGATCAATGAAAGTGAGATATCAGCGACCAGACTTTTCTCCCAATTCACTTGAAATCTGATCACAAAGTCTCCTGACTCAGAAGATCATAAATATTCAGAAGGAACATAAGCTGAATTATTTGGCTTTTTCCAACAACTCTGGGAATAAGCATCTTTTTCCTTCCTTCCAAAACACATTTTATGTGGTAACTAGTTACAAAAGATACTCAGAATTGGACATCAAAATTGTGGATGGTAGAAGCTCCCCTTACTCATGAAGTTTATACACATACGTGTTTGAAGAGGATATGGGACAGGGGGAAGAGTTGAGAAGTCACTGCAACAGTATAAAGAGAAGAGAATTGGACAGGGGACATAAAGAAAGTCGTTCAGGAAAAGTAGCATGGCATAGTAGCTGAAGTGAAGGATTTAGAGACAGAGGATTTAGGTTCAAATCCCAACTCTGCCACTTAGCATCTATGTGGCATGAGGCAAGTCATTTTACCTTTCTAAGCCTCAGTTTCCTCACATATAAAATGAAGAGTTGAACTAGATGACTCTTAAGGTGCTTTACAGTTTTAATTCTATGATCTTCAATTTATCCTTGGGTATTTACAAGTTGCATAACTTCAGGAAATCACTGACTAAACCTTTCTAAACCTCAGTTTTTGCACCTGTAATTATGATGTCATCAAGCCTGCAGAATGTCAGATCTGCTGGAGGTTAGTATTTCCAGAATTTTTGAGACATTGGATAAAAGTTTAATGTGAAAAACTGAACCCCATTAATTAGACATTGTTTCTGTGTGTGTGTATGTGTGTGGCGGGGGGAGAAAGAGAGAAGAGAGAGAGAGAGAGAGAGAGAGAGAGAGAGAGAGAGAGAGACAGAGAGACAGAGAGAGACAGAGACAGAGACAGAGAGAGGTGAGGTGTAAATGAGAACTATACACTATAGGGACTAATAGAAGGAAATTTCTAGTTTATTTAAAAAAACACCAGTTTTTAAAAAAATGAATCCTACACAATAGAAATAGAATTCTTAACAACAATGTTAAACATAGAGGATGCACACTTTTTCTCGAAAATAATATGGTAATGGATTAGCAATAGATACTTATCCTAAGGACAGCAGGTCCTGCCTTTTGATATTATGAAAACAACAAAAGAAAGCATGCAACTCTTCCCACCAAGAAAGATAGAGAACAGAGCCAAGCCAACACCTCCTTCTGAACAAGGAGAGGAAGCCCAGAGAGAGTAGAACCCCAAAGGTAATATATGCCTCCTGGCCACCAATTAGAAAGGGGCTGAAACAGAGACTCTCATGCTCAGCTAGGAAAGAAGAGCAAGCCAAGGGAAGCCTAAGAGGCCCTTGTTTTCCAAAGCTGCCTACTACCTATGATCAAATTGAACTACATGCTGGGATACAGGCCTGCTCTTCTCTACCCTCTTGAGAGCAGAGAGGTGATATTATATTTCCTACATTCCAAGCTCTGCTAGATTTGAATGTCAATAGAGATATCCCCTTTTCTAATGATGGAGTTGGTTATGAATCACAGGTACAGTGCCCCTGCTCATAAGACACATTGCCAATTTGTGATTCATTAGGGATCACTCTGCTTTACATCTATCGTGCAAGATGAAAGTAGTCAAGGTGTTTTGCACCCAACCCCCCTCCCTCCCAATATACAAAATGTAACCTGGTATTTGTTGTTAATTTAAAGTATTTCCAAATATGTTTGAGAGGTGTTTATATACCAGTCAGTCAATATGCATTTAGAAATACTTACTATGTCCCAGTGCTACGCTCTGAATATAGAAATAAAAATAAACAGAGACAGACCCTGCCTTCAAGGAATTCACAGTATAATGGGGGGAGACAAAAATCTGTTTGTACATATACATATATACAAATATATGTGTGTGTATATACACACATAATTTTATTAGCATATATACTGTACACATACATACAAATGTGTACATTGTGCACACACACATATTTAAAAGTTAATCTTGGAGGGAACGTACTAGCAGTAGAGAGAGAGTTGAGAAAAAACTGTAGAAGCCCAGTATAAATCTCTATCATATCACAATTTTGACTCATTAGTAAATCAGCTAAAATAGACCACATCTCCCTCCCAAGAAGACATGTATTTTAAGTTCAAGACATCTGGTAAATGGGTATCTTTTGCATCCTTTTCATCTTTGCTCCATAGGATCTATGCCAAGTATAACCTTTAGGATTGTGTTCTAATAGATTCGGCATAATTAGTAAGCATTTGCACAATTCAGAGCAGAGAGAAAGAGGCTGATGAACAAAGTTTAGATAAGATATTATACCTGTATGCACAAGTAAAATACATAATAATGCAAAAACGAATCAAAGAGGTGTAAAAGTGTTCTTTGGCATGGGAAAAGGTTATTGAAGATTGGGGGACTGAATAATAGCAACATGAAGAAGATGGCATTTGAGAAGGGCTTTAAAGAACAGATAGGAACTCATCAAATAATGTTTACAAAGCATTGGCATAGTGCCTGACACCCAGTAAGTACTATATAAATGTTAGCTATTGTTACTATCAGCTCAAGATATGTCAGGAAACATGTGGTAGGAAAGGGCATATCAAGAAGACAGAATAGCATAAAGGCAAAGAGATGGAAAAGATAAGAAATGTTCAGAAAGACAAACTAATCCCTTGATGATGTAGCACAGAGGAAGTGGAAAGAAGTAGTCTTTGATCAGGATGGACAGCTATGGTAGCCTTGAGTTATAGTGTACATTGGAAATCAGGCAATACTGTTTGAACTTTATATTCTAGGCAACATAGAACCCCATTAACAATTTTTTTTAGTAGAGGAAGTTATATTATTAGATTTTGTAAATAAGGAAAAATTAGTCTAGCCAGAGATGTAAAAGATATGTGCAGGGGTAGAGGTGAGTGGGTCAGAATGTCATATAAGAAGACTAGTGCAATAATTCATGTTTACTGACTTCTACTAAATATCGAAGGGAGATCATTTGGTTGTCTAGATTCGGTGATTGTTCGGGGATAGGCCCAATTGTATAACCCCACTTAGCTCTGCTACTTATTCTGCCAACAAAACTGGGAATTGCATGTGTCTGAGAGGCAATCCTGTCACCAGTATGATTAAATAGAAAGGAAGTAACTCAAGATGATTACCCTATAAGACTTGAGTTTATTAGGTTTTCTTTTTCTCATTGAATATTTCCAGGCACATATGATATTAAGTTGACATGGAAATTTTATTACTTGTTTGGGTGAACTTAAGATAAATGCATCAGGTGAATGTAAATTTGTTTCTGAAGTATGAGTAAAGTGGTTATGTCATGCTAGAAATCTTATGCATTAGCAATCCTTTTCATCCCTGACCCAAAAATATACACTGTGTCTATTCCCACATGGTCAAATCTGAAAGAGAGAGTCATTTTATTCACCAGTGACAACTCTCTAAATATTTCCCACTGCTACCAATGTCATCTTAATAAGTTTGAAGAAATACATAGCCCATTCTCCTGGTAGAGTGGCATCTTATTTCATGATGCATATGTAGTCACAGTGTATATTTTACATTTACTTGCATATTTTCTCTCGTATATTTTCCCAAACTTTTCATTTTGAAGAGAAAATACAGGATCTTTTTCTTCTCCTTCCTTTCACCTATCTGAAAATACAAACCAGAGGTAGAATTTTCCATTTCCTATACCAAACCTTGGCAACGTTTTCCCATTTATATTTTCTCAAAGGTTATCTTATTATGATTAGTCTAAACTTCTAGTTCTAGAAGGTATATTAGAGGTCATCTCTTCTACCATTATTTTACATATGTGGCAGCTGAGGCACAGAGAGGCAATGTGATTGACCTAAGGTCACACAGATTCAAATTCATTTCCTGTGATTGCAAGTTTAACATTCTTTCTACTGTACCACTGTGTCCCTCAAATGGTTATGCTGTTTCCAGAACAAGGCAGACTTTAGTTACAGTTATAGAATCATATTATATTATATACATACATATATTCTATATATACACATACAATTCTCTCTCTCTATAGAAATATGCATATACATATATATATGTATATATATATATATATACATAATTATATTATTAAAAAGGATTACAGCAGTCATCTATTGCAATCCATGCATCAGAATAAATTCCCATTAAATACTGTCCAAAGAGTGTTCATCTAGATTTTGTTTTCTCAGCCTCCTTCTCTGGCTTTATCACTTTGTTCCTGTTTATAGCTTTCTTGTTCTTACAAACTTGTCTGCACGTTGTCTCCCCCATCAGACTGTGACCCCCTTGAGAGCAGAACTCCTTGCCTTGTAATACCAGTGCTTAGCACAGTACCTGAAATATAGTAGGTGATTAATGAATGCTTATTGACTGACCGACTACAATGTGCAAGGTAATGGAGGTGCTAAGGCAAAAAAAAAAATTGAAATAGCTTCTGCTCTGAAGGAGCTTATGTTCTATTGTTTGGTCCTACTATATGAGAATTATTACTGTGAATTCAAAATGTATTGGGCTGTCAATCATGAGAGCTGGGTTCTAATCCCAACTCTTTCACTTACTTATTGTGTGACCTTGGACAAGACACTCAAGCCCTCTGGCCTTTAACTTCCTCATTTAATGTGGGAGTCTCTGGGGATTCTGGACTAGCTTTTATCACAAGTTCCTTCCAATTCTATCATCCCATGATTCAATTCCTTTCCTAAATCTCTAATTTAAGGTCACTTTTTAAAAACACGTTACTCCTCAGTCTCTTCTGTTTTTAAAGGAATCTGCGAATGTAGGAAGAAGCCAGGCAATTATACAGGAATGTCAAGTTCAAATGAAAATTATTTATGTAAATTGAGTGTTAAAAATCAGGTGTCCTTTGCATTGATATGGTGTCCTCTGGGTCTTATTTCCTTTAATGCATGTCTTCAAAGAGTGTATAAGTACATTCCGCATGTCAGGCTAACATGTTCTAAGTTTATGACTTCTAAAGTTTTAATTATAACTGTCCCCAATAGTGTCATTATCAAGAAGACAATGTCAGACTTTGTCTTAAAAAGTGAATACATTCTCTTATCCTAAGTAGTTTACAAAGCTATAAAAATTGCTTCCTGATTAACTTTGACAGGGTTTCAATCTTCCCAGTATCTCTAATCTCATCTCTTTGGTCTTCCATATGACCAGCTACTGTTGTTAGTCTTTGTTGACCTCTGTGTTCCCTCCCTTAGTGATTTTAATTTTTAATCTTTTTTTTCTCTCTCTCTCCAACTAGCCCATACTCCTTCTTCCTTTTGGTTCCAAGGGGATAATAAAAACTTCCTCCCTTAATCTAGAACCATTCCACACTTTCTTTTTTCTCTGACAGATGACAAATCCCTTTAGTCTTCTCCTTTGCATCTCATATGATCCTTTTCTTTTATTCCTTTCTTTCTCTCTGATAAGCAACAAGTAGTTTAATCTCTTCTATCTATCATAGTGCCTGGCATATAATAAGTACTTAACAAAATGCTTATAGAATCATAGCAAATCATGATTTTTGAAGTGATAACAAGGCTTCCTACTCATGTCCTGATAAAGGTGATATACTCAAGGTGTAGAATGAGATACACATTTTTGGGGGCATGGTCAACATAGACACTCATTTGGCTTTACTATCTATATTTGTTACAAGTGTATTATTATTTTTTAATGGAAGGGTAAGAGGTGGGAAATGAAGAGTTTTGATAATTGAAAAAAAGTTTTAGAATTCTTTTTATTTATGAAACTGGTGTACAATTTGCACATTATTCAGGGCACAGGTAGGGTTTTTCTCACCCTATCATATTTACTCAAGTCAATTTAATGCTCTCTCTAGCATAAATTTCCCATTCTGCTGAACTGCTGGGCTGTGCCAACTCAAAGGTCATAGATTTAGAACTGGAAGAGGCTTTGGAATCCATGTTGGTTACACACACATGCTCTGCCTTTTTTTACAGGTGAGGAAACTGAGGACTAGAAAGGTCAATTAATCAAGTTTACATCAGCATATGAGTGATAGACCATGCAATTTCAAATTCATTGTTTTTTTTTTTTCCAATGTAACCAATTACCCATATATCCAATCGGAACAATGAGAATAGCACTGGCATCAGAATGGACAGAGGTAGCACTACCTACATCCCCTTGATAATGAAATAAATGGCTGTAGCAATGGTCAGAAATTACAAGTTTTCTTATTCCCATCAAGTAGACTGAGGCAATCATGAAGGCAGCATGGCATTGCTGGATTTTGAGTCAGAAGACATGGATTTGAGTCCTAACTCTTCCTATAGCCCATGTGACCATAAACAAATAAGTTCTGTGCTTTGGGCCTTTTTTCCCTCATCTGCAAAGTGAGAGCCAGATTGAATTTGATTAATTAATCAGAAAAGCACTTATATTATCTCTACTATCTCTTCAAACTCTAAATTTCTGATCCTATGTTCATTCCCTTAACCAATGGGTTATGTGACTTAGATCATCACTGGCCTTTTTTGGGAAGATACTGAAAAAGAATTAGTCAAACACCCTCTTTCGCATGACCCTGCTGCTCCATTTGGTTAATGATCTGTCACTCATATCATATAATATTATCTACATTCCACCCATCCATTCACATCTTAACCCTCTGAAATTCAGTTTCTATCCCTACCATCAAATCTGAAGAGCCATTATCTAAGGAGACAAAGGCTTCCATTTTGTTAGTTTTGCCAGTCTTTTCTCAGATCTTCTTCATCTCTTAGAGGAATCTGGCACTGTTAATGATATCTCCTTCAGTTAAGGTAGCATCCTAGATAATTATAAAAGTTATCTCCTTAGTTTTCCAACTACCCCATGTGTCTGTTTCTCTAGCTTCTCTGACTCCTTCTTCTCTTTAACACTCATGAATATTTTACAAGGCTTAGTTTTTCTTGTTTTGTATTTCCCTCTCTTACTCAAAGAAACTATCTCTTCTTAGTGACTCAGTTTCCATGCAGATAACTCTCAAAGCTTTAACTTTGGTTCTGTTCTACTTACTGGGCATTTACCCTGAAATGTGTTATAATCTCAAACTTAACATATACTTCCAAAATTGGCTAGAAGATCCAACTACTCAACCCCACAATTTCTCATATTTCTCTCTAGCACTTTTCCCAAGCTTTTTTTCTCAATAAAAACTTTTTAATAGCTGCCCATTGCTCCTAGAATTAAATCTAAATATCTGTGCCTAATTTCAAGACCTTTTATGATATGACTCCACTTTTACTATCCAAGTACCACTTTTTAAAAAGAGACTTCCACCCTATGCAGATAAATACATCCATTTTCTGGAACATAAAATGCTCATTTTCTTCTTTGTCCTTGTGTTCATCCCATACCCATCTCCTGCCCTTTTTTCTCTCCTGTACTTATTTAAACTTCAAGGCCAAATTCATGACTTGTATTTTCCTTAAAACCTTCCTTAAAGGCTGACCAATATATCCAGGTCCTGATTTCCTAGACTCAATGAATTTCAAAGCTGGTAGGGACCTTTAAGATCATCTTTTCCAAACCTCCATGTTGAGCTTTGGGAAATACAAGATCCAAAAAGGTCTGTCTGGTGATTTGCCAAAGTTCCACTTCAAGTGGGTAACTGTAAATTATGTCTTATAGTTCTGGATCCAAAACCAGGGCTCCTTTCTTTATGGCCCTTTTTCTCTGAACTTTTGTAACATGTACTATCACCATTCTTTCTTTGAGCACTGAATCACTTAAATGTCTTGTATTTTTATCTATGCCATTAACACATTTGCATTATATTTATCTTCCTAGTAAGAAAGTAGGCTTCTTCAGTGTAGATGCTATAACTTGTTATTTTTTGGGCAGGAAAAATACTTGGTGAAGTGAACAGTTTAACATTAATAAAGAACTGGGACTTTTTATATGCAAGGTGTTCTTGAATTATTTTTCACTAAGAATAGTAAAAATAAGGGACATCCAATCCTTATATTCATATTCAGCATTTTAAATTACTTTGAAACACATTTGACCAAAGTGGAAAATGGCAAATATTGGACGGGCTCTGGGGAAACAGATGCATTAATGGTATGTGGATGGAGCTATAAACTGGTCCATCAATTCTGGAAATTTAGAACTCTGCTCCTAAAGTTACTAAAGCCTTTTACCCAGCACTATCACTATGAGGCTATATACCAAAGAGATCAAATGCAGAGAAAAGGATGCATAGCTACAAGAACATTTTAACAATTCTACTTGTAGTGTCAGAGATCTGGAACCTAAGGGAGTGCCCATCAAGTGGAGAATGGCTGAGCAAATTACTGTATAAAGATGTAATTGAATATTTAAATATAGTAAGAAATGCTAAAAGAAGATTTTCAGAGAAAGCCAAGAAGATTAAAAAAAACTGATATGGAATAAAATGAGCAGAACCAGGAGAACAACATTGTAATGACAAAGTACTGTGAAAGAATTAAAAACTTTGATCAATACAGTGACCAACCTCAAATCCAGAAAAGCCATAAAAAATGCTATGAAACATTGTCGGAGAGTTAATAAACTCAAGGTGAAAATGAAGAAAATATTTTTGGGTAAGGTCAATGTTGGAATTTGTTTTGCTTGACTCTGCATATTTCTTACAAAGGTCTTTTTTTCTTCTGATAGGGAAAGGAAGGTAAAAGGAGAGAAAGAAATGCTTGTTAATTTAAAAATAAATATAAATTACTTTGAGGTAAAAAAATGTATATTTTCTCCCAAGTGTAAAGAACAACCTTCATACATTCAAAATTGTTTCTCTTAAGTGTAGCTATGAAATAATATTATTTTTATCTCATTTTTTAAAATGACATTTTACTCGCATCTTTAATTTTCATGTCACCTATATTTCCTACCTCCAAGACAGCATTCCATATAACAAATAATTCTTTTTCAAGTCTTAGCAGCTCTGTCAAGTCACTTCTGTCTGGTGGTATTTGATACCTTTCCTTAGTTTTATTCCTTGTTAGTTGTACTATATGCACCAGGTTTTTGTTTTGTTTTCCCTTTATTATCCTGTCCTTTCCATTATCTATCCTCCACATGATTAAAAAAAAAACAGAAATAAAGCCCTCAATGTATATATACATAGTCTAGAAAACTTATTTCCACATTGGCCATGCCTGAAAATGTACAGTTGTTTTTTTTTTTTAACCAAAGTCAATTTTCTCTTCTCCCTCCCTACTCCATTGGGGCGAAAAACAAATCTGCTATGACAAATATGAATATATATATGTATATATGTATATATATGTGTGTGTGTATACTCACATGTATACACATATATACATAATATATACACATGTACATACGCATATAGAAGGAAAACAAATTTCTTCATTAGCCACATTAAAATGTTATATAAAATAGATTAAATAAAAGTGTTAGACATAAATTAATAAATACCCCCACATGTGCGTGTATGTGTGTGTGTATGTGTATATATATATATATATGTATATAAGTATATATGTATATATGTGGAGAGAGAGAGAGAGAGAGAGAGAGAGAGAGAGAGTGCTTTCCTGTTCTGCTTATTTTTCATTGATTTATACAAGTCTTGAAAGTTGTTCAGTTTTACA
The DNA here is from genome assembly GCF_011100635.1 of Trichosurus vulpecula. NCBI lineage: Eukaryota > Metazoa > Chordata > Mammalia > Diprotodontia > Phalangeridae > Trichosurus > Trichosurus vulpecula. The sequence continues at coordinate 156,551,076 of NC_050581.1, forward strand.
ATATTGACTTTGTGGTCAAAATTGATCTAGTTCTGTTCATTTCTCTCTGTATCAGTACATACATTTTTTTCCACATCTCTCTCTGCACAATATATTCCTCTACATTCATATACTTCAGTTTCTGTGGTTTATTTAGCCATTCCCCTGTATGGAGACAACTTCTTAGTTACTAGTTTTCGGCTACCAGAAAAAAAGTTACTATAAATATTTTGTTATACAGAAATCTTTTTTTTTCTTTCATTTCATAGGTTGAATAGTGATAGCTACTTTTCATCTTTTCTGATAGGGTTCATATAGAAAGGGCCCTGAGACAGTCCTGATCCTTGTATTATTCATCTATTACTACATTCCTTCCACTCTGTTATTATTGTCGTCATCATCATTGTCATCGTCATCATCCACAACCCTCAAGGTAAAAGTTCATCCTGAGGAACTCTTCATCATGGAGACTGTCTCAGCTTTGGGACTCAGACCTCGTGAGTCGCTCCTTTAGCCTTTTGCCTCTGATTAGAGGGCTAGGGGGGCAGGGAGGAGCAAAAACTCATCCCAATGCCTCCATTCAAAGAGATTTCACCAGCCAAATTCTCACTTCATTTCCACTCAGCTCCACTCTTTCAGTCTATTGGGTTCTATTCCACTCTCATGATGCCATCCCCCCCTCCACCCCAGCAAGTACCCATACTTATAGCTTCCTACTGTATGTTGTCTTTCCTCCATTAGATTGTAAGCTTTTGAGGGCATAAATTGTATTTCCTTTTCTCATTTGTATCCCTAGCTCTTAGCACAGTGCCTGACCCATAGTACATGCTTAATAAACAAGTACTGTATCATTTTGCATTGTATTATATTGCAAATTTAATGTTCTACTAACCATTGCGCAGGTAAGTATCATAATTACTTTTATCATTAAGTAAGATTCACTGAACAATTCCTCAGCACAACTCCTATCACAGGCTGGACAATGGGGATGGCACAAACGTTGGACTGTTTCCACATAATTTTTGCCTCCACATCTTTGAAAGGTTTTCATATCAGATATCCTGGAAAATATTTGGGGTGGTGACATCTATTAAAATAATTTAGGTTTGTTGTTGCTATTTTTGTTATTTTACAAGGCTATGCTTACATTATCAAGTGAATGGATTAAAATATGAAAAATTAAGGCAATTCTTCAAATATACGAAACATTCCCATGTGGGTAAAGTCCTAGTGCTGATTCTTTACATCATTCCTGTCACCCTAATCAGGCAATCTGGAAACTAACAGGAATGGGATGTAGAAAGGTGTGTCAGGTAATCCTGTCCATAGGCTGGAGAGAGTGTCCATGGACAGATCTCAACTCTAGAAGGAACAGTTCAAGTAAGAAGCATCACATTATATAAGCATTTACACTGCAGTGTTCAAAGATGCCAGAGAACAGAAAGGACATGAGGTATTCATGAATGAATGAGTGCATGAGTGCATGAATTAAAATGAAATGTTTGCAATTTGTCAGAGTGGTTTGCAGTTTTACACTTGAGTGTGAAAGAACTTCATGTTCAAAAAAGGGTCTTTAGTGAAAGTTAGGGAAGTGTGAGCTAGGGAAAAAGCTGTTAGGTGTGGTAGTTTCATGGCATGTTTAGTTTTGGGTGCTAAGTCTCCTTCCCTTGGGTTGTCATATGGTAGTTACAAGTCCAAGTTTATGGCTCATCTTTCCTTCCCTGGTTGCTATACTGGAGTAAGAAGCAGAGTTTAAAAGTAAGTGGTGAGAAGTGATGATATTTAGTTCAAACTGATTTTATTTGATTTGTACCAACTAAATTTATTTCAGTTTCCCATGCCTGGAGAAAGACCCTTTACATTCGGTACTGAGTATAAATAAACACTTGCATATTTGAGGTTATTCTAGGGGGAATTCCTTTGGGCTCATTAGTATGCATGAAATACCTCATATAAACTGATTTATGAACCATTTGGCTGGACCTGATTACAACGCAAACATAGTTTTACTGCAGCTTAAGTAGCCATCATTTAGCAAAAAGTCCAAATTGCCACTATTTGCTCGAGTGCACATGTGACTGAACAATGTGTCTTTTCACTTGCCACATAGATTGCCTCTGAATATGGGGAGATTCCAATCCATTGGAAATCCAGATCCCAAAAAGTAATGGTTTCAGAATGGGTATGAACATCTGCGAAAACTATGTTTATGCTGCTCTTTCAGATGAAGTATTTATTTGAAAAGAACTAAAATCATACATTTACTGTTGACTAACTGCTATCCTTTGAAATTTGCCTGGAGTCCTGAAATCAGACCAAGATCTGGCCTCTCAGTCTTATCTCTGATTCCTTCTCCCTACTCCAATCCCCCCTCCTCACAAAAGCACAATTAGGAGGAGTGGATCCCAAAGAGCATTGACAGAGGGACTAGGCTGCAGTTGTACTACAGTCTACAACTATATACTTCTGAATAACAAAGGTTAGTTTTTTCTCTCTCCCTTAAAGAAAAAGATGATATCTAGGTTAGCAACTCATTGTCTCATAGAATGAGGAGTGGGATGGTTTCCAGAGGAACTTATGGAAATTTGTTGCAAAGTCAAGGCAATATTTCTTTTTTCCTAATGAAATCCTGACAATTTCCATTATCAAATACTTAGCAGAGGCTGCAAATGCCTTGTTCTCAATCCAGATCCTTACTTTGGGTTTTGCTAGAATCTTCCATACATATTATTTCTTCTATTCTCTGGGATTCTGTTTTCCCACCTATAAAATGGGGGAAGGGAGGCTTGTTCAAGATAATACTAGCTAGTATTTATATCGCACTTTAATGTTTGAAAACTGTTTTATGTAAGTTTTCTCATTTGTTCCTCACACCAACCCTGTAACAAAGGGGCTATTATTTCTCTGTTTTCAGATGAAGAAACTGAGGCTGAAAAAAAAGTCAACTCGCCTACTATCATACAATGAGTAAGTGTCTGAGACACATGTGAATTCTGGTCTTTCTAATCAAGTCCAGGACTCTGCCTACCACACCACCCAGCAGTCCCTCCCAGAAGCTCTAAATCTAAGATCCTATGATCGCTTGAAATCTCCATTTTCTTTGAAAATGTCAGTGTATCCAGTGTGTCATCCAGGGTGAGAATAAGTGGATGTTTATTCACATCCGGTAAAAACCTTGATTATTTTTTTTTTCTTATTCACATATAAACCCTGGTTATTTTTGACTAGAGCGTCAACATGTTTAAATTCAAGAACCATTCCTTTGAAAAATGTCTTTTATCTTGACTGACTTGGGATCATCAGGAATAATAATAACATGGATTTACAGAGTAATTTAAAATTCACAAGACACTTTAAAAACATGACGTTGTTGGCAGATCACAAGGCTCTTATTATATAGGTAATATACTAATGTTTATAATGTGCTTGCTATGTGCCAGAAACTGTGCCGGGTACTTTACAATTGTTATCTCATTTGATTCTCACAACAACCCTAGGAAGGAGGTGCTTTAAATTATTCCCATTTTACAGTTGAGGAAACTGAGGCAAACAGAGATTAAGTGATTTGTCAAGTGTTATGTAGATAATAAGTCTCTGAAGCAGGATTTGAACTCAAAGCTTCCTGATTCCAGGCCTGATACCCTATTGACAGGACCATCTAAGTTGGGAAGAGTAAAGTGATTTTCCATGGTCACTTATCCCAGGGTCAGAGCAGGGATTCAAGCCCAGATCTTTCCATACCCAGTCCATGGTTTTAGCCACTAAGTTGCCCTGACTGGGGAACCAGATCAGTGAAGTTGTATAGATTGACATACTATTCAAATATTTAAAATATTTAACATTTAACAATATTGTCTAATACTAGTATGATAGCTCATTGTTTCACACAACTGCTACTCCTATAAATAATAGCTAACATTTATGTAGCTTTGTTCTGTATCACAGAATTTGCAAAGCACTTTCCATATATTAGTGAATTTGACTCTCACAACAATTTTGGGGTCAGGTTCTATTGTTATCATCACCATTTTACAGATTAGGAAATGGGGGCATAGAGGGTCCAATACCTTGCTCAGCATCACACGCTAATAAGTGTCTGATGTGGGATTTAAATTAGGTCTTTCTGGCCCTATCTGCAATGCTCATCCACTATACCCTTCTGTCTCTCATACAGAATCACTATGCTCTCTTTCTAATGGGAAATTAATTATATTCCTTAAATTAAGGCAATATGAATGACAGTTCTTTGAACTACAGCCTGCACGATTTGTCCATATTTTAGGGCCAAGTAGTAGAAGAGAGACTCTTGAGAAGGTGTGGTTTCTGACGCTTAGAATGCATGCACACATGGCAATGGGTCTTAAAATATTAACTACCATTTCCCTGGACAATAAAATATAAAGAACTAATTGATTCCATAACCACACAATGTTAATGATAGGAGAAATCTGAGCAACCATCCAGTCACCGTATAACAGAATCAGATGGAGTTTGATATTTATAAGGGATCTCAGTGTTGAACACTAGTCCAACCCATTTTATTGTTGTTGCTACTGTTCAGTCTTTTCAGGCATATTTGACTCTCCATGACCCCATTGTGGGGCTTTTCTTGCAAAGATACTGAGCGGTTTGCCAATTCTTTTTCCGGCTCATTTTAAAGATGAGGAAACTGAGTCAAAGAAGGTTAAATGACTGGCCCAGGGTCACACATCTAGTAAGTACCTGAGGCCAGACTTGAAGTCAGATCTTGTGGCTCCAGGCCCAGTGCTTGATCCGCTGCACCACCTAGTTGACCCCAGTCCAACCCATACCTGCAAGGAACGTCCACAACAACATCTAGCAACTGGTTATCCAGTCCCTACCTGAAGACCTCCAAGAGAGGGAACCCACCACTCATATATTTTTGGACAGCTCAAATTGTTAGAGTTCCTTTAAAGATTGAGTCTAATATAGGCAGCGAGGTGGTTCAATAGATTGTAGAGTATTGGACTGTGTTAACATCAGCTAGCAGCTCCTGTAGGGGCGTAAGATGCACCCAGGAGGCTGCCAGCATGCTGGAAAAGCACAGGTTCTTTTATCTGCTTAAACAAGGAAAGCACGGTGAAGGGGTTGACCAGCTTACTTTAATCCAGCACTCAGTTAGCATACAGACAACATTATTTAGTTCAGGGGAAAAAAACCAGCATTCAGTTAGCATTCAGTTAGTTCAGGGGAGCAAAGGGACAAGCATCAAGAGACATACCAAATACAGATTCATTCAGTTAGTTCAGGGGAACAAACAGTCAGCACCCTGAGGTTCAAACATTCATTTAGTTCAGGGGAAAACAAACCAGCACGCCGAACCTCAAAACCAAAATACAAACAAATTACAAATATCAACAGACAGACCCAATACAATTCATAGTTACCAACATCTGGTTCGGCCCGAGAGCAAGGGCTGGCCCAGAGTCACGCTTGCTGCTGCTCCCACACCCAACCGGAAAGGAAAGAGAGCTCTTCAAACTGTCCCCTCCCCTCTTACAGAGTTTTTGACATCATCAGTGCTGCTTGAATGACCAGGGCCGATTGGTTCTTGAGTTGGCTTCTCACCCTAGCGTAGACTAGGTTAACACCCAATAGGGCATGTCTCTGGAGTTAACACCTCCCCTCAGCCATCCCCATGACTCATCACACAGGAAGTTCTCTGCTCCCAAGCATGGCCCAGCAATGCTCATGAGATAAACTGAGTCACTCAAAGAAAAAAAAGGCCACTCTGCTACATGGACCTGGGGTCAGGAAGAACTGAGTTCAAATCTAGCCTCAGATACTTCCTAGCTATGTGATCCTGGATGTCACTTCACTTTTGTCTGCTTGAATTTTCTCATCTGTAAATGGGATTAATAACAACACTTCCTCACCAGTGTTGTGAGGGGGAAAAAAGGAAATTAAATTTGTAAAGAGTTTTTTCAATCCTTAAAGCACTATGTAAATCCTAGCTATAAATTTGTATGTTTCCAACTTCTACCTATTGTTCCAGATTCTTACTGTCTCTCTTTATAGAAAGAGGAAACAGAAGCCCAGAGAAGTTAACATTCTTAGAATATCAAAGAAACATTCAATTTAGGACTGATCTAAAATAACTAGTTCCCTGGGTCCTCTTCCTCGACATTTACCACTACATTCCTCTCTATTCCCATGTACTTCCCTACCCAATGTACATACAGACACAGAATGTCTCCTCTCTCCCACACACACACACACACACAACACACAACACTTTTAAAAAGAGGCATGTTTGCTAGTGCTGTATTCCACATGGATTTAACTCTTTTTTTAACAAAAGAGGCTTGGGGGTGAGGGGCATCCACATATTGACTAAGCACTTCTAAGGAAGGGTTTATGTTGTTGTTTTGTTGGTTATTTAATATTTTATATTTATAGATGTTTATATAAAATATATTTCATATTTAAGTCCCTCTTTCCTACTAAACATACGTACAAATCCCCTTGCATTCGATTCAGGCCTTCCACTGATTCTGTTCCTAATAAACTTCTGCCCAGAGCTCAAACACAAGCTAATGTCACCCTCATCTCCCTCTTACTGAATGCACACACAATTATAAAAGATGTGCTTGAGCAAGCAGAAGAGAACGAAAAGCTGAGAAATAAATAAAATAATGCAATGAAAATGATTCCTGAAGTCTAACCCAATGATAACCACTGAGAGTGGTTTTTATTCAGTTCAAGAAGTATTCAGGTTTGCATAAGAATCTCCCAGTAGCCCCTGGGGACATGGCCTGGTGATGAAGATCTGAAAAGATCTAAAATGGATAAAAAATAAGTATATATGGAGAGAAGGAGCCAAATACTGGCGGCAGACTGTGAGTGTCTTAGGGAAAATAGACATACAAGCAAATCTTCATTATCTGTGTGGTTCCAGGGCATTTCTATTTCCAATTCTGTTATAGCTACAGTCTTTGGCCAGCTTCCCTAGCTATCCGAATGGGTTCCAGGGACATCTCCTAAGCACGTCCTTGGAGCTACTTTTCCTGGATGCTTTTTTCCCTTCTTTTATTTCTCCAAATGTCAGATAGGAGCTATGCTAGCTACTCATACATACACATACATCTGGGCTTCAGGGATTACACGTCTTAGGAAGCATGGAACAAAAGGCTGACTGTCAGCCCTGGAGTCAGGAAAACATGGATTCCTATCCTACCTCTGACACTTATACCTATGTGACCATTGGCAAGGCAGCCTTTCCATGATTCAGTCTCCATACATAAAGAAAATAAGAACTCCCTCACAGGCATGTTGTGAGAGCCCATTGAGTAGTTATTTCAAGAGCTTTCCAAATTTAATGTTTTATATAATGTCATTATTAATACTGCTAATTAGCTTGAAAGAATCACTATCATATCCTTCTTAGATATGAAGTCCCATGTCTCCAATTAATACGGTAAATTTAGAAAAATGCTGTATTTGGGGGAAAATAAATTATTATCAAAATATTACAGTAGGGTCACATCAAATCTGAGAAGCTTGTTGTTGTCAACACCTGCCTGTTAAAATTTGGAAACTGGAAGAAAACTCAAATGCAAGGTGATAATAACTGTATTCCAATGTATAGTTCTTGCCTCCCCTGTACTATATATGGGGTGAAGCAATAGATCTTGGGTATTTAAGACCCGAGACTTACAAAGCTCCTATCAATATGTGTATTTTGGGGAGAGATCCAGGAACTCAATTTTAGGGGACACTAGATCCATAGAAGAGGGTTAAATGGAAGTTAGTGTGAATGGTAAATCCTTAGTCAGATAATTATTTAGAAGAATGGACTGATTTAACCCCACACACTATCGAGTTAAAGAAACAGATATATTTAGCCTGAGGTCTTGTCTGCCCTGCCCTTGCCTGATGTGATAGCTAATAATTAAAGAGCTATGAGTCTATCTTATCAGTGAGGGGCTTTCTGTTTGCTTCACCTTATCAGAAGGAGAGGGCAGCCAAGTAGCACAGTGGAAAGAGTGCCAGGCCTGGAACCAGGAAATCTCATATTCCTGAGTTCAAATCTGGCCTCAGATACTTCCTAGCTGTGTGACTGTGGACAAGTCACTTAACCTTGTTTGCCTTTAGTTTCTTCTTCTGTAAATGAGGAGAAGGAAAGGGTAAACCATTCCAAGCATCTTTGCCAAGAAAATCCCAAATAGGGTCACAAAGAGTAGGACACAACAGAAGTGACTGAATAACAAAGCAGATGGATATGACCAGAAGAGAGTTAATAATCATATCACTATATGGCAGACACTGTAATTTTAAGTACTTTTACAGATATTATCTCATGTGATCTTCACAACAACCCTCAGAGGTAGGTGCTTATTATTAACTCCATTCTACAGATGAGAGAACATACAGAAGTTTAATGCCTTGTCCAGGGTCACTAGCTTGTAAGTGTCTGAGGCTGGATTTGAACTCATTGATTCCTGACTCTACTCTCAGTGCTCTACTTTCTGCATTACCTAGATAGCAGACTGAAAGAGATGAAGCTTACCATCTGGACCTCTAAACCAGAAGTAAGGGAGGAGATCCCACTCTTCTGCTCTTTTGGGGAAAGAGGTAGAAGCTGAGAATCATCTCCATAGTAAAATTTAATCTATGGGAACTGATGGAAGCACCAAGTGAAATAATACAGAAGGAGAAGAGTCGCCTAAGTCGGAACTTTGTGGGGACATCCAGGTTAGTGGGTATAATCTGGAAGAAGATCCAGCACAGAACACTGAGAAGTAGTCCAGGCAGACTGGATGAGAAATGGGAGAAAATAGTGTCACAAACACCTAGAAGAAGAAAGTATCCAGGAAAATAAAATGATTGGCGATGTTAAAAAGAATACAAAGAGGTCCAAAAGGATAATGATTAAAAACAAAACAAAACACAACATTGGATTTGACAACAGATTATTAGTAACATTCGATTCATTCATTCATTTGCTTGTTTATATATTGAGACCCCCTTATCAATGCGAGGATAGAAATGTAGAGGGTCACTCATAGGCTCATACATGCTTTGGCATCTACTTTGACCTAGGCCAGTTTCATCCTCTATAGGAATCCTGGTATTTCTCTGATCCCTGGAGCTCAACCATATTCATGCTGGACTTTGTGAAGTCCACCGGACAAGCTTAGCATACTGCATCTCTAGAAATGTGGCTGCTAGACTGCACAGTGGATAGAGAACTGGGCCTGGAGTCAGGAGGACCGGAAGTCAAATCTGGTCCTCAGACATTTACTTAATGTGTGACTCTGGGTAAATCACTTAATCCTGTTTATCTCAGTTTTCTCATCCTAAAATGGGCTGGAGAAGGAAATGACAAAACCACTCTAGCACTTTGCCAAGAAAACCCCAACAAGGGTCACAAAGAGTCGGACATGACTGAAAACAACTAAATAACAACAAAGCTCCAGAACTCCTGAATTCGGCCAATCCAATAACTTCAGACTAAACCAACAGCAGGTATTTTGGGCATCTACCAGTGTATCTGGCTGTCATTATACTTGAGAAATATGTCAGTTGAATGATGATGTTAGACAGAGTTATGAAGAGAGTGAGAAGCATGGAAGTGGAACATTGTGGACCACCTTCTCAGTTTAGCCATGAGGTAAGAGCGATATAGAACAAGATTTAATGGGGATGGATGATCAAGTGAGGGGTTTTTGAAGAAGGGGAAAAATCATGTGCATGTTTGTAGGCAACAAGAAGCAACCAGGAAACAAGAAGAGATTCAAGATTAGTGAGAGAGTGAGTAAGAGAGAAGGGGCAATCTGCTGAGAAGATAAGATGACATAGGAGAGAGATTTGCCTTGGCAAGGGAAGGGCTTCGTCTTCATGTAAGACAGGAGTGAAAATGGAAATTGTCAGAAAACATCTGTGTTATGTAAGAGGAAGGTTGGAAAAGAGGAGCTCTTGTCAATAACCTCATTTTCTCATGAAATAAGAGGCAAAATTCTTAACTGAGGGAACAGGGAGGTAGATCCATAGGACATTTGTGGAAGGATAATACATTTTAGAAGAAGCTGCTTTGCAGAGTGGAATATTAAAATCCATTAGGGAAGTATATAAGGATATAAAGTAAGGATTTTTTTTAAATTTAATAGTATATAAATAACATTCCATGATCATTAACAACTCTACTAGGGATAAAAGTCCAATCTTTTGTTTTAATTGTTATTGTCAAACTTATTAACTTTCCTGTTTCACAAAGTGATGTAAAGTGCTTATTGCATAGATGATAACAATACCTTTGGATGGGCACCCAAGGATATAATAGGAAGATAGATGTAGACATAGAAGGGAACTTGGAAATACTGTGTGCAATATACTCATTTTAAAGACAAGGAAAGTGAATGCCTAGAGTTTACACTCTTACACTAGATTTCCCCAAGTAGGGCCATGAGTAATAGTAAACAAATACACAATGCTATTTTGAACTCTTGGAACAACGCATGTGTCTATATACTGCCACACTGATGAGAAGAATTTTATTCATTATATTAAATTACATTGGAAGCTATAGTGTCCTGACCAATGTCTCCCTCTCACCTTCTATTTTTTTCAAGCAAAATATGCTATGACTTTCTGTTTATTTGTATTTATTTTTTGACAACACTGGTTTTCTGAAGTAGTATGTCTACTGTACCATTAATTAGAAATTGACTTGATTTTTTCTTGCTATCACACAAAAAAGGGGGCAGTTTAGATGGAGTGAGCAAGAAATCCAGCAATGTAGAAATGAAATCTTTGTCAACTTTTGAAAGTAGAAATGGTAACACAAAGGGGAGGCTTCACAACCTCCAGTGGTCACTAATCATTGATGCCAGGGAGCTCCCAATCAATGTAGGGTTGGAGAAGCGTGCTGATCATTTTATAGGTTGGTAAACTGCAAATCTGCCTGCTTTATGGGGACTCCATAACCTTAAGCCATCACAGGTACACCACTTTAATAATAGTGCACAGTATGTGCAACATATGGGGCTTTAACTAGGTGAGCCCTTTGCTTTCAGACTCGAGGGTATTTTAAATGTATAAAAGAACTTTCACTAATATCCTTTATAGGAAGCCTGTTACCATCCTCATAGGTTTAACTATGGAGCCTCTTTAATCAATTAACCAATCAATTAACAGAATTATTAGGGCATTTACTATGTGCTCGACTCTAAGAATACAAGTAGAACCAGGAGCTAAGTGTGGCTGGTAATCAGGGAACTAGCGTGAGCTCCGAACCGAGTCCCCCAAAAAACCTATAAAAAATGGCTCTGAACCAATTCTAGAATGGCAGAACCCAAAAAACAGTCAGAGGGAAGCAGGGCTCCAGCCCAGGACAGCCTGGAGGGTCTCGGGTGAGGTCTATCCCACATGGAGCTGGGAGCTGGGAGCTTGGAGCTGGAATGGAGTGGAGCAGAGCCCAGCCTAGCTGCGTGACCAACAGACCAGCAACCAGGCAGAGCATGCCCTAGCGCCCTGAATCAGTGAGCTGTGGCAGTTACCAGACTACTCACCCACAAACACGAAAGACTACGGAGAAGGTTGGTGGGAAAAGCTGCGGGAGTAGAAGGAGTTCGCGGTTCGGCTTCCAGCCCCGGGGGCAGCGGAGGTGGGGCAGCTACAGCTGTTGTTGCTTCTGGCTCCAGGCCCACCTGGTGGGAGGAATTAAGTGGTGGATCAGAGCAGGAGTGCACAGCCTGCTGAAGATCTAAGCCCAGTTCGGGTTGGGGGCTCTTGGGGAAGGAGCAGTGCTGGTGGGGCAGAGCTGGCACCTCCCCCCCAAACGTGGAGCATAGAACTCTCTAGTCTACAAACAGTCATACCCCACTGAAAAACTCAAAGGTCAAGTTAGTTGGCTGGGAATATGGCCAGTCAGCGAAAACACACCGAGATTCAGTCTCAGACTTTGCATTCTTTCTTTGGTGACAAAGAAGACCAAAACATACAGCCTAAAGAGTCAATAAAGTGCAAGACCCTACACCAAAAGCCTCCAAGAAAAATATGAACTAGTCCCAGGCCATGGAAGAGCTCAAAAAAGGATTTGGAAAAGCAAGTTAGAGAAGTAGAGGAAAAATTGGGAAGAGAAATGAGAAGGACTGTGAGAAAACCATGAAAAACAAGTCAATGACTTGCTAAAGGAAACCCAAAAAATACTGAAAATACACTGAAGAAACAACACCTTAAAAAACAGATTAACTCAAATGGCAAAAGAGCTCCAAAAAGCCAATGAGGAGAAGAATGCCTTGAAAGGCAGAATTAGCCAAATGGAAAAGGAGGTCCAAAGACCACTGAAGAAAATACTACTTTAAAAATTAGATTGGAGCAAGTGGAAGCTAGTGATTTTATGATAAATCAAGATATTATAAAACAGAACCACAGGAATGAAAAAATGGAAGACAATGTGAAATATCTCATTGGAAAAACCACTGACCTGGAAAATAGATCCAGGAGAGATAATTTAAAAATTATTGGACTACCTGAAAGCCATGATCAAAAAAAGAGCCTAGATATCATCTTTCAAGAAATTATCAAGGAGAACTGCCCTGATATTCTAGAGCCACAGGGCAAAATAGAAATTGAAAGAATCCATCGATCGCCTCCTCAGATAGATCCCAAAAGAAAAATCTCCCAGGAATATTGTCGCCAAATTCCAGAGCTCCCAGATCAAGGAGAAAATACTGCAAGCAGCCAAAAAAAATAATTTGAGTATTGTGGAAACCCACTCAGAATAACCCAAGATCTGGCAGCCTCTACATTAAGAGATCGAAGGGCTTGGAATACCATATTCCAGAGGTCAATGGAGCTAGGATTAAAACCTAGAATCACCTGCCCAGCAAAACTGAGTATCATGCTCCAAGGCAAAATATGGATTTTCAATAAAATAGAGGACTTTCAAGCTTTCTCAGTGAAAAGACCAGAACTGAATAGAAAATTTGACTTTCAAACACAAGAATCAAGAGAAGCATGAAAAGGTAATCAAGAAAAAGAACAAGAAAAAGAAATTGCAAGGGACTTACTAAAGTTGAACTGTTTTGTTGACATTCCTACATGGAAAGATAACAAGTATGATTCATGAGACCTCAGTATTAGGGTAGCTGAAGGGAATATGCATACATATATATTTATGTATATATATATATATATGTATATGTGTGTGTGTGGTTGAATGTGTATATATGTATATATCTATGTGTGTGTTTATATACACATATATATGTATATATATATGTATATCTATCTATCTAATTATATATACATATATATATATATATATATATATATATAATATATATATATATATAGAGAGAGAGAGAGAGAGAGAGAGAGAGAGAGAGAGGACACAGGGTGAGTTGAAGATGAAGGGAAGATATCTAAAAGAAATAAAATCAAATTAAGGGAAGAGAGGAACATACTGAGAGAGGGAGATAAGGAGAGATAGAATGGGATGGATTATCTCCCATAAAGGTGGCAAGAGGAAGAAGTTCTATAGGAGGAGGGGAGAGGGTGGATGAGGGGGGAATGATGAACATGCTCTCATCAGATTTGGCCTACAGAGGGAATACCATATATACCCAATTTGGGATCTTACCCCACAGGAAAGAAGAGGAAGAAAATAAAAAAAAATTGGGGGGGATGACGGAGGGGAGAGCAGATGGGGGTGGAGGTAGTCAAAAACAAACACTTTCAAAAGGGGACAGGGTTAAGGGAGAAAATTCAATAAAGTGGGATGGGTTTGGAAGGAGCAAAATATAGTTAGTCTTTCACAACATGAGTATTGTGGAAGGGTTGTACATAATGATACACATGTGGCCTATGTTGAATTGCTTGACTTCTTAGGGGTGGGTGGGAAGGGAAGAGGGGAGAATTTGGAACTCAAAGTTTTAAAAACAGATGTTCAAAACAAACAAAAATATTTTTGCATGCAACTAGAAAATAAGATACACAGGCAATGGGGGTAAAAATTTATCTTCCCCTACAAGGAAGGAAAGGAAAAGGGGATGGGAGGGGAGTGGGGTGACAGAGGGGAGCGCTGACTGGGGAACAGGGCAACTAGAATATATGCCATCTTGGAGTGGGGGGGGTAGAAATGGGGAGAAAATTTGTAATTCAAACTCTTGTGAAAATCAATGCTGAAAACTAAATATGTTAAATAAATTTTAAAAAAAAGAAAAAATACAAGTAGAAAAAACAATCTTGATTTATAAAGAACTGATATTACAGTCCAACACATTGCTGGAAACAAAAAAAACACTACAACATACCCCCAGATAGTCACCCAGAAATTGACTGAAGACTTTTAGCAAAAAGGAAGCCATTCCACTTTGATAGTGCTGATTGGTAGAAAGTGTTTTTGTCTCCCCCACCTTCTACTGAAATCTAAATTTATCTGTTGTGACTTCTGCCCCTTGCTTCTAGTCCTGTCCTCTGGGTCAACAGAATAAGACTCATCCTTCTAAATTCTAGCACCTCAAATACTGGAAATTGTTATGTGCCTCCTAAATATTCTATTCTTCAGGACAGACCTCCCCAGTACAGTCAACTGATCTTTACGTTACCCTTCACGCGTTCCGAGGAGGGAGCGATGCAATTATTTTGCAGATGGGAGAAGTTTGAATTTAACTTAAAAAAAATAAATAGAGAGATGGAAGAAGCAGCATGGAATAACATATAGGAAAATGCCTTCACAGACAGGTTCAAATCCCCTATCTAACTGTGCGGCTTTGGACAAGTTATTTGGTAGCAGGATTTTCCTTATTTAGGAGATCTCTATATTAGTGAAATCATTGGTCCAGTCTGTCTTCCAGTCTGCTTTTGAATTATCAGGGAAGAAGTGTCAAGGTTTAAGAAGCTGGTATATTTGGGTTTAATTGGAATCATTCTTGTAGGCTGGCCAACGATTGGCCTGCTGTTCCTTTGCTGGGATGATCTAGTTAGAGGAAATTAGGAAGGTGTTATGTTTTGGCTACATTAGAAAGGTTTGCTATTGGTGCACTACATTAACAATTTAAAATCTGGCTATTAGAAAGAAGTTCACATTGACCTTTCCAGTGTAAGTATAATGTGATAGAACTACTAACTGGTCTGAAACCAGGCTGCAGGGACCAAAGGAAAAGAATATTAGAATCACAGGAATTGATTTCAAATTTAGCCTCTGCCACTTCCAGTGATAGTGTGATCTTCGGCAAATCACTTTACCCCTATGGGTGTTAATTTATCATCTATAAAAAAAATGAAAGGGTTGGATTACATGAATACATTATTAATTACATTTAAGGTCCCTTACAATGTTAAAGTTATGATAGTATGGTCTTATGTCTCAGTATCATTAGTACAACCCTCCATATAGTGATTGAGAAACCAGTTTTGGAGACTTTGGGTATAACTGAATTGCATGAAATTTCAAGGAGCTAAAACATGCAAATTAGGGACATCAAAAGTTCAGAATTTTTAATATGATAGTTGTAATAAAAGTATATATGTATATGAGCTGTTTTAAAATATACTAGAATATGTATTTAGTTTCTCTTAAAATATTAGTGAATATGCTTATTCAATGACTCTAGATTTCTTTATAGCTTTTTTTAGTGATTATGCCTTAGTTTCTTCATTTGTAAAACAGAATACCTGAATCTTCCTTACCTCACTGTAATTTCTTGAAGATTAAGGAGGTAAAAATAGTACTTTTTGATTTTAAAAATGTACTCCCTGTGTGACCTTGTACAATGTATTTCAGTTCTCTCTAGGTCTTATTTTCTTTCTTCATCCCCAGAATGATGAAGTTGGAATAGATTCAATCTGATCCAAAAAACATTTATTATGCATCTGCTACATTCAAGGCACTGTGGTTAGGGAAACAGGTACAAAAACAAAACTAAAAACACATTCTAGCATTGAAAGGTTTACATTTTACTTCAGTGACATAAACTATAGATACCCTATCCATATATATATATATATATATATATATATATATATATATATATTAGAGAGAGAGAGAGAGAGAGAGAGAGAGAGAGAGAGAGATCACACATATAGATATATACACACACATATATACATGTATATGATGTATGTGCATACATACACATGTACACACACACCTATATACACACACACACACACATACATAAATGAGGTGGGAGGAACTAACAACCAGGAGGACCTGAAAAAATCTTCTTATAGGCTAGGCACACAATCCACTCCTTTAAGGAAGGTAGGGATTCTAAGAGATGGTGGTGAGGAGGGAGTAATAAAAAATAATAATAATGCTAATAATTGTGGTTTGAAGTTTGCAAAGCACTTTACAAATATTTCATTTTATCCTCACAACAACCCTGAGAGGTAGGTGCTGTTACCAGCCCCAATTTACAGATGAAAAAACTGAGGCAGACAACACTTAAGTGACTTTCCCCAATGTCTGACCCCAGTGCTCTACCCACTTCACCACCTACCCTCATCTCTCTGGGCTTACCTTCAACCTCCCCTATAAGCTCTAAGTCTATGGCTCAATTTGTAACAGGCACGTATTCCAATCCAACTTCCACATTTTGTAAAATGAAATGTAAAATCAAAGTTCTTTCAGTCTTTCAATAAAATTTGATTTTTTACATGGTGAAAACAGTAACAAAAGTGCTGATGTGCATGACTTAATTCATTTCTACTAAAAATATAATCTGGGTCACTCATCTTCAGATGCTTTTGATCTTGTATCCATTTGTTCCTTCTACCTTCCTTGGATGTCACATCTTAGCTGTATTTCTAATTGTGTTATTTTATATTATACCTGCTTATCTCATCTCTCTTGGAGCATCCTCTTTAATAGGCCTAGGCAATATTTAACACAGTGGGAAGCACCATGCCACTGTATGTTACCTCTCTGTTTAAAAATTGCCTATTGGTCAGTTTCTCCTATTTCATATTTTTTTCTTTCCAGTTGAGGAACTTGTATTTTGTTTCTTTTAACAGAAAGGATGGGTCAGCAATATATAATGAAGAAAACGACAAAGTATGACCCTTGCCATTCACACTGCAGATGGACCCAAGTACTGCCAGGCATTTCCATTTGCCCTGAAGCTAATTCTCTGTGTGTTGTCTCTTCCAGTTAAGAGTGTGAGGTTTTCAAGGGCAGGGATTCACTCTTTTTTCTCTCTGTATCACCAGTTCTTAGCGCAGTACTTGGCAAATAGCAAGTGCTTAATAAATGCTTTTTCATTCCTTCATTTATTCATGAATTATTTAAAAGGATATTATTTTAAAACCTTTCAGTTTACACAACATAGTAGCTACCTGGACAAAGTAATAAACAAAATTCAGCATATATTATAAATTAGTATTTACTGAAATAGAAATAGATAGAAATTGTAATGTTAAATAGTGACTTTTTTAAAGTACATTCTCTACTCCATCATTAAATGTTTACTAAACTGGCCTCTATGTGCCAAGCACTGTACCCTAGCTATAAAATGATTGTATTTGGACCTAGAAGGGATTGTACAGTCTAATGCTCATTATTTTATTTTGTTCTGATGTCTGAGTTGTGTCCAACACTTCATAACCCCTTTTGGGGTTTTCTTGGCAAAGATACTGCAGTGGTTTGCTATTTCCTTCTCCAGCTCATTTTGTAGATGAGGAAACTGAGGCAAACGGGGTTAAATGACTGACCCAAGGTCACATGCCAGTAAGTGTCTGAGGCTAAGGCAGCACAGTGGATAAAGCACCAGGCCTAGAGTCAGGAAGACTCATCTTCCCAAGTTCAAATCTGCCTTCAAACACTTACTAGCTATGTGACCCCGTTTCACCCCGTTTACCTCAGTTTCCTCATCTACAAAATGAGCTGGAGAAGGAAATAGCAAACCACTGCAGTATCTTTGCCAAGGAAATCCCAAATGGGGTCAAGGAAAGTTGGCCCAACCTTTGAATGACTGAAAGCTCAACACACACACACATCACACTGTATGCAACAAGTAGAAATAATATATTTGATTCACATACTCTCTTATGGCTGAAAGAAAGTTACCATGAAGTGAGCAGATTTACCACTTTCCCCGAAAGAGTTGAATTTGTTTGGTCTTGCTACACTTCTCAATGACAAAAGAATAACTTTTGGCATTTTACTCAAGGTCAATGCTAGGCATCCAATAAAAAGCATCATGCTTTCTAACAGATCATAATATTTGCTTTCTCTACCAACTTTTATTTTGAACCAATTCTACAATATATCATAAAGCTACGATGTCTCCTGTCTGATTGTTCTCTCCACCAAAGAAAATCACAATCATTCAACAGCCTAGTAGGAAGCTCAGGAATTATTATGGTTTAAAAACACAATAACCTACAGCCAACATGGCAAGGAGTCTCTTCAACAGCCCTAGCTAGGACAAGCCTCAGACAAAAGACATACAGTCTACCTCTGTCACCGTGGAAGCCTTGATGGTTTGGTGAGATTCATCCAGAAATGTTTTCCCTTGGCATAGCTTCTGGGAATAAAAGATCACCTCCACACCAGGATGCAGAATCAGAGGAAGCTTTTAATGGGGAGTGAGTAATTATTCTGTCAGAAAGTCTTTACTGACCTTTACCACTTCCAGATAGCCTGGTCCCTAAGAAGCTCCACAGATGAGTGTTTTGTTTTTCTAAAAGTTCACCACAGATAACAATTAGAGTATTATGACAATTATTTTGCCTAGAAGGATTTTCCTTATGTCTTCCTAAATTCCCCAATCTTTTCCACTTCATCTCAGGTCTTTATTTTCACATTGTATCCTTAATGGAAATGGAGATTAGTGCACCATACTCCTCTGAAGAAGTGTTCTTTCTGCTTGAACCAAGTTATTTTACTCTAGCTAAGCTTCCTCTCTGTTATTAAGAAAACAAATGAAAAAAATTATTCAGCTACCTACAAGTCTCAACAAACACCAGGAGGTAAAGTTTCATATAGGAGGGATTTGATGGTTCACTTTTCAAGAGGATTCCCTTGTATCAAACAAACACAGTCTAAGCAATCCAAGTTTATTGAATGCTTCCCCATGGTCCTCATTTTCAGAAACTTTACAACAATAGAATGTGAGCTTCTTAAGAGCAGAGACAATTTAATTTGTCATTGCATTCCCAGTGTCCTTGCTCAGAGCCTGGCACATAACAGGAGCATAATAAAATTTTGTTGAATCAATCGAACAGACACATTGTAAATACTCTCCGTTGGGCTCTTTCTTCACAGGCAAGCCTCTGTATCTATCTATAAATTGGGAAACCCAGAGGCTGATGAAGATTAATCAATCAATCAATAATAAAAAATTTATTAAGCATGTATTGCATGCCAGACACTGTGCTAAGCACTGTTCCCTGTGTCCTCAGGGAACTTATAATCTAATGGAGGAGACTTCATGAAAACAAATATATATAAAGCAAGCTATATACAGGATGAATAAAAAATAATCATAGAGGGAAGGGACTAGAATTAGGAGTGGTTCAAGAAACAATTTTG
Organism: Trichosurus vulpecula; assembly: GCF_011100635.1. Classification (NCBI taxonomy): domain Eukaryota; kingdom Metazoa; phylum Chordata; class Mammalia; order Diprotodontia; family Phalangeridae; genus Trichosurus; species Trichosurus vulpecula. The sequence continues at coordinate 156,570,556 of NC_050581.1, forward strand.
TGTCTATTTGTAGAGAATTGAACAACTCAGTGAGGAATGTTGGATATGCTGTTAGACTTGATAACTCTATTCATTGTTTGTTTTTTCTTGTTGAAAAAGGGTACAATTTGTTAGAGAATGCATATTGGGTAATAGCTATGCTATAAGAAGTAAAGGCACAAATAAAATTTTAAAAATGAATAAATGGAGTGAATAAATGAAATAAAATCCCAGGGTTAAGTATAGTACTTTTGTAATGGAAAAAATATACACACACATAAAAACACACATATTGCATCAAGAATGTATACTAGGTCATGTGTGTCTATGGACATATATGTGTATGTGTGCATGCCAATATGACCTTACATTGGTGTTTTATAAAGATTTGGTGGTGACTTGGGTTTATGAGGCTAAGAAGGTAAAGTACTAGCTGGCAGATTCTATGAAGCTGGAGCAGTCTGGAGTGTAATGCCAGTGATGGACAATATGTTTGCTGATCAAAGGCTAGTTGAACTAAATCTCACTAGAGGAATGGCCTCAGGTCAAGGAAAATCTCAAAGATCATCCTCCAAGGACCCACTGTCAAGGTGGAAGAAAAACACCGACAAAACTACAGGTACTTGAAGAAGTAAAATAGTGAGTGCATATGTGTGTCTATACCTACACTATTATTATCATCACAACCAACATTTATAGCATGCTTAAAATTCTGCAAAGCACTTTACATTTTTTGTCTTGTTGGATAACGTTAATTCTGTTTGATAGCTGCCATTTTTGTCCCTACTCTATAGACGAAGAATCTAAAATGGAGAGGTTCAGTAGCTTCTGAGGACCACAGAGCGAATAAGTGGCAGGGATAGGATTCAAACCCAGGACTTCTTGACCATGAGTATAGCACTCTATTACACTACTCGACTATCTATAACATATTTTTACACACAGACATACGCACAAAGACACACACACACACGTCCTGTTGTATGAAAGGTTAACAATGTGCTTCATTTGGTTGAAAAAGGCCTGCAGGATATAAAACAATCTTAACATAAGTAAAACTGAACTCTCAACATGCATTATCAGCATCAACATTAGCTAGTACCAAATCTTACAAACTTAAAGTGGAGGGGGAGTCATTAAATTTTGTTTTTCCTTAGACATTTTCCAAATATCTTTGTACTTCACTGGTGGTAAATACTCATTATATTTTCAGTTGCCTAGTATCATAAGTATCTATGTGACATGAAAAGAAAATGTGAATTAATTATCATTTTGAAGGCTGGGAAATTAGTCATATTCTAGGTGAGTTAGTACCTTGGTTGACAGGAACATCCTGATATTTTAATGTAATGCCCTACATTCCAATTATTTCATTTTTTTTCCAAGACCTCTTCTGACCTGTTTTTGTGATGCTGATATTCTCAGGTGGCATTCCTGAGGCAGGCAGGATTTGAGCTTTTAAATGGCACTGAATCCCATAGCTTGACTCAGACATAAATGAATACTGATTCTCAGAGACAGAGTTTGTGACTTCCCTGTCACGCAGCTCATAAAAAACTAACTGCTTAGTCTGGCTGCCATTACATGTTTTGCATATGTACTTTCTAAAATGACTTATATTCCTTAATGCCATGGTATTAATAAAAAAATGTTTTGAATAACAAAAATGCAGCCTCAAACACCTTTATATAGTCAGTATAGGAAGGTTCAATGGTCACAGACAATCTTCAACATCAGATAATCTAAATGTGATCGAACTTTGGTTTTGGAATTCCGTTTTGAATTTGTTTTTGTATGGACCATAGGATCATGCACTTAGACTTTAGAAACCATAGAAACAAATGCCTTATTGATAGATAAGGAAATAGAGACACAGAGCAGTTAAGTGTCAGGCCCAGGGTCACACATCTGATAAAAATCTGAGGTGGGATTTAAAGCCAGGTCATCCTGATTCTGTGGCCTGCATAGCGGTATACAATATTGCTTCAGTGCTCTGGATAACCACAAAGCCACATTAAGGTAGTCTCTATCAAAAAAACAAACGGAGCTCCCTGCCTCCTTCCCGCCCACAGATTCCAAATGATGGAGAATTGCTACTTTTCCTCATGATTATGCTGTGGAAGGATATGGTGTGTGTCATCATTGATAGAATTTTAAGGAAACTGTCCTAACAGTTGGATTATATTGTGCTCTTTACCACAGTAAGCATAGTGAAAAGTATACTTAGAACACCTGGGTCCAAATCTCATCTGTGCTGCTTACTACCCATGAAATTTTGAAGTTACTTATCTTTCCTGGGTTGTTTCCTCTGTGTAGAATGGAGATTGTGACTAGGTGATCTCTACCCTCAAATTTCTACAATTCCAGGATACTGAGACACCATGACAAATCTACAACTAGCCCAATTCATTGTATGTATTTGCTGACTGATTGAATTAATTTTCCCTCATTTCTTTCAAATCTTACCCATTCTAACTACACTAAGAGAATAGATAGTTGTAACGTATATGACTATGATCATCTCCCCGCCTCTTGATACAAGAGACAATACTGGAAAAAAAGAAAAAGATTATTTCATTTAAATCCATTGCCATCAAAAATAAAAGCTTTTGTATAAAAAGCCAATGCAACAAAGATTAGGAGGGAAGCAGAAAACTGGGAGAAAATCTTTACAACTGGCGTCTCTGATAAAGGCCTCATCTCTAAAATATACAGGGAACTGAGCCAAATTTAGGAATATAAGTCATTCCCCAATTGAGAAATGGTTAAAGGATATGAACAGGCAGTTTTCAGAGGAAGAAATTAAAGATATCTACAGGCATATGAAAAAATGCTCAAAATCACTACTGATTAGAGAAATGCAAATCAAAACAACTCTTAGGTACCACGTCTCTCCTGTCAGATTGGCTAAAATGACAAAACAGGAAAATGATATATTCTGGAGAGGATGTGGGAAAATTGGAACACTGTTACACTGTTGGTGGAGATGTGAACTGATCCAGCCATTCTGGAGAGCAATTTGGAACTATGCCCAAAGGGCAATAAAAATTTTCATACCCTTTGACCCAGCAATACCACTTCTAGGGCTGTATCCAAAGAGATCACACAAGTGGGAAAAGGATCCATATACAAAAATATTTACAGCAGCTCTTTTGAAGTATCAAAGAACTGGAAATCAAGGGGATGCCATCAATTGGGGAATGGCTGAACAAGTTGTGGTATATGAATGTAATGGAATACTATTGGGCTATAAGAAATGGGGATGATACGGACTTCATAATAACCTGGAAAAACCTACGCAACATAATGCTGAGTGAGCAGAGCAGAACTGGGAGAACATTATACACAACCACAGATATATGGATTCTGTGATGACTAACCTTGAAAGACTTAGCTCTTCTCAGCAATACAAGGTTCAAAGACAACTCCAAAGGACTCATGAGGGAGAGAGGATCTACATCAAGAGAAAGAACTATGGAGACTGAATGCAGATTGAGGCACACTGTATGCTCTCCTTTTTTTCTCTTTTGCTTTTTTTTTGGTTTTGTTTCTTCTTCTCATGATCATTCCATGGTAATAATTCTTCTTTACAACTTGACTACTGTGTAAATAACTTCAATGCAAAGTTATATGTTGAAGATATTGGATTCCATGCCATCTTGGGGAGGGAGGGGGGAAAGGGGGGAAGAAAATCTGGAACTCAAAATTCATGAGGAACTGAGTATTGTAAACTAAAAATAAAAAAATCTTAATTAAAAATATACATAGCTCAACAAAATAAACTCCTATATTGTCCATGCAAAAAAAAAATAAATAAACCCAATTAATTCCAGTATACCTTCTTTTCAGTCCTAGAAGTGATTGGTTAATTCAGGGATAGACAACATATGAAGAAGTAACCTGAGTCACAGGATTTGAAAGCTGGAAGTATGTCAACAGCCATCTTATCCAAATCTTGACCGTGACCTTTGCTCTCTATTTCCCTACCCCTTCTTTTAGAATGCACTTAATAAATGCTTCATGATGGACTAGTATCTATCTGTTTCATTCCATTTTCATCACCACCAATACAAGTCTTGATAATCTCTAATCTATATCATCACAATAAACTTTAACTAAAAAATGATATTTAATATCATTAAATATTTAATTTAATTTATCATTAAAATCTTTTCCAGCATCCATTCTACTATCCCATATAACAAGTCTTATTTTCAAAGACAAAAAGGAAAACCAAGAGAAAAATTGGCAAGACTACTCAATACATTAAAAAAAACCCTTCAAAAATATGTACAATATAATACACTCATGGACCTCCTACCTCTGCAAAGTGGTAGGGTAGAGGGGTGTCTTCCTAAATCTTTTCTTTGCCATCACGCTTATTCCTTATAATTTTACAAGATTCACTTTTGATTTTTCATTGTTCTTTCAATTTATATTGTTACAATTTTGGTGTATTGTTTTTTTGGGGTTTTTTTGGCTCTTCCTTATTCATAATAGTCATCATTTTTTAAAACACTGTAAAATTCATTACATTAATATCCTACAATTATTTATCTGTTTTCAATTGATAGGATGAGCATCTACTTTATTTCTGATTGTTATCACAAAAAAAGGTTTCTATAAATATTCTTGTACATGGAGACATTTTTTTATCAATAACTATTATGAGGTATAAGCCAGGAAGCAAAATCTCTGGGTCAAAAGGTATAGGAGTTTTAGAAACTCTACTTGCATAATTCCACATTACTTTCTTAAATGGTTATATGAATTCACAGCTCCACTAATAACATACCAGTGTGATTGTGACTGTCTTCCCACCCTGACTCTGGCATTGGCCTTTTCCTGTCTTTAGCCTTTTTTTTTGGTCAATTTGCAAAGTGAGAAGTAAAACCCAGGGTTGTTTGATTCACATTTTTTCTTATTATTAGTAATTTGGAGCAGCCTTTTACATAGTCATTAGTAGTTTGCAATTCTTTGTTTGAGAACTATTTATTCTTATGCTTTGACCACTTATTCTACAATGGCTTTTTTAGCTTTTTTCTCCTTCTAGTCTCTCTCCTCTCCAGTTCTTCCAATTACTTAGTATTTTTAAAAGATGTGTCTGACTAAGTAATCACTTTTTTAAAAAAATCACTTTAAAAAAACTTCATTGGCTCACTATTGTCTCTAGAATAAAATACAAATTCTTTAGGCAGGCGTTTAAAGTCTGACTAAAATCTACCTTTATTGTCTTATTTCATATCATGATTCCCTCCTAGGTTCGATGCTCCAGACAAACTGATCTAACTCTTCCCCCAACTCTTTGTGTGTGTGTTTGTGTGTATGTGTGTGTGTGTGTGTGTGTGTGTGTATGTGTGTAACTGTAGTACACAGAATTAAGGATTCCCAGGCAGAAACCCCCAATTCCTCAGGCTTTAGGATTCTTCCCCTACTTTTTTCTCCCCTCTTATAGACCACCTGCTCTCCCCTAAACTCTTTGTTCTTTAATTACCCAAGATTTTTAGTAGAGACAGGATTAGAGTGGGTATCGTGACCTTCTAGAGGCCAAATTAGGAAAAATGAGCAGGAAATTGCAGCTGGGGAGGGGACTAGAAAAGGGGGAAGTCTCAGGTTGCAGGCCCTGCACAGTAGCGTGGATGGACCTGGTGGCATGCATACCTTTTGAGAAACACCATTTTAATAACTATTTGTTGGATCGAAAGAAATTAAATGTCCACTTAGGGGCCCCGCAAGTACAGGGTTGCACTGAAATGAAAGCTATGGTTAGAATAAAAACAGTACATTGAAGGGAATGAAAATTAACTGGAATTGGTTCAATGAGAAAGTCAGTTTCAAGCAAAAGTACCAACATTAAAAAAAAAACACTATGTGGGAAAGTCAAGCTATTCATGAATGAAATGAAATAAAATGATCATAACACCTCTAGGAAAAAAAAATGTCTTGCAGTCTCTAATGGAGTATGTTCCATTATACAGAGGAAAGTTTTCCTAACCATATAAGACACAATATTGAAAGTGGGTTAAAATGGAAAATGTAGTTGCAAATTGTTAATTAGAAAATGCATCTGGCTAAGTTATAACAGGGACAAGAGACGTTGCCCAAGGGACATTTGAAAATAAATGGTTTTACTTATGATGATTATGATAATTACTGTTCTGGACAGGCATGTACATATACCTTATTTGTGCTGTGGTGGAATTATCAGTGTCATTCATACTAGGATTATAAGCACAATACTTTTGAATTAAGAGAAGTTACATGAGTGTATATACATATATATGATAGACAAATTATATCTATAGCTATATGTAATATGTATACACATATGCATACCTATACACCATATTTATGCATATGTGTATATATGGTTTATTCATACAGATATATAGATGTGTATGATATACACATACACAGATATATACACACACACAGAAAGAGATACACACATATTTATATATACACAGATACATATGTACATATGTATTTATATATACATATACATGCATGCATATGCACAAATACACACAAATATTGATATGTATCAATTGAAAAATTTGGAGTTGTTAACCTAGAGAAGACTCAAAAGAACAGAATCCCTCTCTTCAGTTACTTGAAGAGCGGTGATGTGGAAAAGAGATTCAATTTATCCTGGGTGGCACAAGAGGACAGAATGAGGTACAATGGATGAAATTTGCAAAGAAGCAGACTTATAGTCAGTATAAGGGAGGGGGGCATCTCTGATAATTAGAGGTAGCCCACAGTGGAATGAATTTCCTGGGGAGGTAGCAACCCAAGGTCAGGAAAGTTATAGGGAATATTCTTAGACAGAAAGCCTTCTAAGGTGAATTCCACCTCTGAAATTCTATAATTCTGTATGTCCATAAATCCTAGTCAGTGTTCAGAAAATCTAACAGATCTTCTCTGACTGTAGAATTCTCTAATTCTCCCAGATATATATGTATATGTGTATGCATGTTTTATATACAGATATGGATATATGCATATACACATATTTATACATTTACACAGGTACATACATGCATATACACACAAACATGCATACATATAATATATATATGTGTGTGTGTGTGTGTGTGTGTGTGTTGTGTGTGTATGTATTGGGGGAGAGAGAGGGAGGGGGAGAGAAAATTATTTTAAAATAACTTTAAAGAGAAACCTAAGGACGAATACAACTATAATTTTGTGAGTTCATAAAATTGACTTAGCAGACTGTACTCTTTCATTACTGTGGCATTTAATGTAGCACATTATTAAGTTGAAAATTATGTTCGTAAACATGGAAAGTTTATTTTCATTCCCAAGACGAGCTGTCTGCCTTCATAACCTTTCCATCTTGTATGGGTTCATCTGACAGCTAATTAATTTTCTTGGCAAGGTACATTGTTTCTTAAATTTTTCCACTACATTTCCCAAAATATTGTAATAGAGCATTATATGTTTCAGCCTACAGCAGAGAAAAAGAACCCACCATAAAAGTCTTCAGGGATATATAAATCACCAAATGTCAAAGGTAGAAGAGACCTTTGAGAACATTCAGCCCAACCACATTTTACAGAGAAGCAAACTGAGGCCAGGAAGTACCACACATGTAGGCTTGCTGCTAAAACTTCTTTCCTCTACAGCATGCTTATGCATTACTGGCTTCCTAAATTAAAAGAACCACTTCCTCTGACACTGGGAAAGAGAAATAGAGGCACTTTTTTCCTGTCCTTGCTCGTTCTCCTCTGCTTTGCCAGTCCCCAAACTTCCAGGGCTCATCCAACTATCACCTCATTTCAAGTCTAGGACTAATTTTTGGGAAGGGAAATGAACAAATACACCAGAACCTAGACTTCTCAGGGAAAGTCCAGTCTCCTGTCTCCATCATATACTTCTACTCACTGCAAAAAAAAAAAAACATACACACACATACACAAACACATATATACATACCCACATATAAATATATATGTATAAAACACATATATAACATAACACACACGTGATATATAATATATATATATATATATATATATTATATATATATAATCTCTACCCTCAAACATATTCAACACCCATTTTATAGATGAAAAAAGTGAGGCTCGGAGAGGTAAAAAGCTTGGACTTGCACAGGGTCATACAGTTGATAAGCATCTGAGGCTAAATTTGAATTCATATTTCCTCTGACTGGAAGTCCAGCACTTTTCTCACTATAACACTGTTTTCAGAAGTAATTTTTACTGTGTCCTCATATATTATTGAACTGAGCATTTTGCCTCAAATAGCTTATTTGTTAACTACTTAATTCATTCAAAACTTTTTAATTCCTTGGTAGACAGAGCATTGGACTCGGAGTTAGGAACACCTGGGTTCGAATTCCACCTCAGGTATTATTCACTACATGGTTCCAAGTAAGTCATTTTGCCTGTCCAGGATTAGTTTTTTACTGTAAAAAATGAGCATTTGGACTTAATGAGCTCTAGGAACCCTTTCAGATCTTCAACTATCCTGATTTCAATGAGGCAGCTAGGTGGCCCAGCGGATAGAATGTCAGGTCTGGACTCAAGGAGATCTGAGTTAAAATCCAGCTTCAGATATTTAGTAGTTGTGTGACCCTGGGCAATCACTTAAACTCTGTTGCCTTAATACACTGGTGAGGGAAATGACAAACCAATCTGGTACTTTTGCCTAGAAAATTCCAGGGACAGTATGGTCCATGGTTCACAAAGAATCAGATATGACTGAATAACATGATGAACATTCTTCAAAGGAGCCATTGGCAGAAAACAAAACAAAGCAAAACAAAACAACAACAACAAAATACCTAATAGATTGTCTTTCTCTATAAAGTCCTTTCTGGACTTGATACCTGTATACTATAACAGTAATGCTACTTGCAGCCACTGAGAAGGTGTAGGGCCAATAACACCAGCACACAGGAGGGCTGCTAGCACAGGTCCTTTGATCTGTTTTTCTAAGGAAAGCAAATTTAAGGGGTTAACAATCTCACATTAATTAAACATACACATATCATTCACTTAGTTTGGGGAAAAAGTCAGCACCCTGAACTTCAGAGAAAACAAACAGAAATTACAAGCAGAAATTATATAATAGAGAAAAATAACACAAATCAACAGACAGGCTTCTTAAGAAAGCTTTCCTGACCATAGCAATACATACATAGTTACCAGACAGAGAAGCATCAACATCTGGATTTTTGAAGCTAGGGGGCTCCTTAATGACTACCCACAGTCTCATCTGGCCAAATCACATGAGCACTCTTCAAATGGGTGAGCCCCCCAAAGTGAAATTCTAACCTCAGAGTATATATTATATATATATATTATATATATTATATATATTATATACTTCTTCAGGGTCAGTCCACAGAGAGTGTCACAATCATGTGACTCAAATTCATGTGACTTGCTTTCTTGACTTAAGCAGGTCATCAAATACTCTTGATTCAAACAAAGGCAAGTCTCAATCAAAGGCACTTGATTACCTTAGTGCTGAGAAGAACTAGAACTCCAAAGAAAAAAGTGAAACAGAAAGTCCCACTTTGCTTGCCATTACAGATACTTTTTCCAGGATGTGCTGAAATGATCCCAAACTATAATTGTCCAGACTAAGAAGTCAGTGTACCAGTGATAATAGGAAGGCTGGTCACAAATCCTTCCCTCAAAGCCAAATGTACATACATTTCCAGAGCAGGGATAGGGATGGGAAAAGGCTAGAATGACTGCTCCTAAATTAAGTAGTCTTATTTTGTCAGTCCATGTGCTGCTTCTTCCCTGAGATATTTGTGTGTCTTCATGAAAATCATGCAAACTCTGTGGGCTTCCACTGCTTCATTTCTGAAGTGAATGTGTTAAACAAGATGAGCGTTAGTGTCCGGTCTAGTTCCAGGTGTCCAGAGTTACTCTTTCAGGGAAGCGAGAGCTACTTTGCATGACTCTCTGCTGAACAAAACAACCCTTCCTCATTCAGAGCTGGGCCTTGTGTACATCTTTCCTGAAGGGCTAATGAGAAGTATGTAAATAATTCTTCCTCTTTCATTTCTCCTAGGCACCGTCCTCCTCAATTACAGAATCGGAATGTTGCCAGTTCAGCCTGAGTTCTAGAAATTCATAGCTGCAGTCCAGCAAAACATTAAAATGTCTATAAATATCATCTTATTCCCATCTCCGCAACAGCAAAGGAGGATGGGACTGAAAACAAACAAATTGGCAGTTCATAGAAAACTAAAATGAGAATTGAATTTTGGGACTTGGATGGTGTCCTTGGAAGAGAAAACATAAAAAAAAAATATTTGCGGAAGGATCCAAAGAACCTCTTCCCTACCCATTTCAAACAGCAGGTTTAATTCTCATTTCATCTGGAAGGAAAAGGGATTGTGGACTTGCATCTCTTTTTAGCTCTCAAGTTGAGACAAGAAGAGGATAGCATCTTTGGGTCCCTGAACTGCAGGACCTTGTCATTTGTTGGGAGCTGATTTAAGCCCTATAAACAGCCTATGCAATGGAGCCTGCATGGGTTGAATGAAGATTCTACCTTCTTTCTCAAAGCATGCCATTAAAAAAAGTAGAAGCAGAGTCAGATTTGGAGATGAAATAAGGAGATAGTGTTCATGAATTTTCATTATACCGCTTGCTGCAAACTTCTTAAGACTCTGTCTTTCACTGGCAAAAAAGGAAATCAAGTGGATGTACAGCAGAGAGGACTTTGAATTTTCTAAAGCTGTTCTAAGAAAAGAGCCAGCAAAGCCTGACAGGGTGGGTTACTTGCAGCCTGGAGGCCACATGTCACCTTTTAGGTCCTTGGGTGAGGCCTTTGACTCAGTCTTAGTTTTACAGAACAAATCCTTTATTTAGGGGATTTGCTGTGAAGTTTGGATTCAGTCAAAGGCTTTCACTTGAGGACCTAGAGGGCCACATGTGGCCTTGAGGCCATAAGTTCCGCACCCCTGCTAGATGCAATGCTACCCTTGGGGACTGGGATAGCTGAATTCAAGTCTCACTTCTAAGGCATACCAGCTGCATGCCCATGGCTATGTCCCCTAATCTCACAATGCTTTAGTCAACTCCCTAAGGATAAATTTTGCAGAGAAGTTGCCAACCTGCACTGACATGGGAGGGGGTGGTGGTTCCTTATCTGAAAGTTTTCTATAAGCAACAAAATCAGAGCTTTATTCCATATCCCTCTTCTTAGATTATGACTTTAGGAAGAGGGGCAGAGCCAAGATGGCAGCTGAAAAGCAGGGACTAGCTTGAGCTCCCCGCCGAGTCCCTCCAAAAAACCTATAAAAATGGCTCTGAACCAATTCTAGAACTGCAGAACCCACAAAACAGCAGAGGGAAGCAGGGCTCTCGCCCAGGACAGCCTGGATGGTCTCTGGGTGAGGTCTATCCCGCACGGAGCTGGGAGCAGAGCAGAGCGGATGGAGCAGAGCCCAGCGTGAGCAGCACGGACCAACCAGACCAGGAGCCGGGCAGAGCGTGCCCTAGCACCCTGAATCAGCGAGATGCAGCACTTACCAGACTTCTCAACCCACAAACAATGAAAACAACAAAGAAGGTTCGTGGGAAAAGCTGCTGGAGTGGGAGGAGTTCGCGGTTTAGCTATTGCCTTGGAGGCAGCGGAGGTGGGCAGCTACAGAAGTACAGCTGCAGTTGCTTCCGGCCCCAGGCCCACCTGGTGGGAGGAATTAAGTGGTGGATCAGAGCAGGAGTGCACAGCCTGCTGAAGATCTAAGCCCAGTGCGGGTTGGGGGTTCTTGGGGAAGGAGGAGTGCTGGTGTGGCAGAGCTGGCGCATCCCCCCCAAACGTGGAACATAGAACTCTTTAGTCTACAAGCAGTCAGTACCCCGCTGAAAAACTCAAGGGTCAGTTAAGTTGGCTGGGAACATTGGCCAGGCAGCGAAAACAAACCCAGATTAGTTCCTCAGACTTCGGGAATCCTTCTTGGTGACAAAGAAGACCGAAACAGAGAGTCAGAGAAAGTCCAACAAAGTCAAAGAGCCTACAAAAAAGCCTCCAAAAAATATGAACCTGGTCTCAGGCCATGGAAGATCTTCAAAAGGAGTTGGAAAAAGCAAGTTAGAGAAAGTAGAGGAAAAATTGGGAAGAGAAATGTACGAAGGAATGCGAGAAAATCATGAAAAACAAAAGTCAATGACTTGCGAAAGGAGATCCTAAAAACATGCGAAAAAGATACGGAAGAAAAACAACACCTTAAATAAATAGACTAACTCAATGGTAAAAAGAGCTCCAAAACAAGCCAATGAGGAGAAGAATGCCTTGAAAGGCAGAAGTAGCTAAATGGAAAACGGAGGTCAAAAGGACCTGAAGAAAAGACTACCCTTAAAAATTATATTGTAGCAAGTGGAAGCTAGTGACTTTATGAGAAATCAGGATATTATAAAACAGAACCAAAGGAATGAAAAATGGAAGACAATGTAAAATATCTCATTGGAAAAACCACTGACCTGGAAATAGATCCAGGAGAGATAATTAAAAAATTATTGGACTACCTGAAAGCCATGATCAAAAAAAGAGCCGTAGTATCACTTTCAAGAAATTATCAAGGAGAACTGCCCTGATATTCCAGAGCCACAGGGCAAAATAGAAATTGAAAGAATCCCTCGATCACCTCCTCAAATAGATCCCAAAAGAAATCTCCTAGGAATATTGTCACCAAATTCCAGAGCTCCCAGATCAAGGAGAAAATACTGCAAGCAGCCAGAAAGAACCATTTCAGTATTGTGGAACACAATCAGAATATCCAAGATCTAGCAGTTTCTGCATTAAGAGATCGAAGGGCTTGGAATACGATATTCCGAGGTCAATGGAGCCAGGATTAAAATCAAGAATCACCTACCCAGCAAAACTGAGTATCATGCTCCAAGGCAAAATATGGATTTTCAATAAAAGAGAGGACTTTCAAGCTTTCTCAGTGAAAGACCAGAGCTGAATAGAAAATTTGACTTTCAAACACAAGAATCAGGAGAAGCATGAAAAGGTAATCAAGAAACGGAAATTTCAAGGGACTTACTAAAGTTGAACTCTTTGTTTACATTTCTACATGGAAAGATGATGTATGATTCATGAGACCTCAGTATTAGGGTAGCTGAAGGGAATATGCATATATATAATATTATATATATATATATATATATATATATATATAATATATAGTTTATGATATATGTATATGTGAGTGTGTATGTATGTATATATGTATGTGTGTGTGTGTATATATATATATATATTATATATATATATATATACAGAGAGAGAGAGAGAGAGAGAGAGAGAGAGAGAGGAGAGAGGACAGGGTGAGGTGAAGATGAAGGGAAGATCTAAAAGAAATAAATCAAATTAAGGGATGAGAGAGGAATATTGAGAGAGGGAGATAGGGAGATAGAATGGGGTAAATTATCTCTCATAAAAGTGGCAAAAAAGCAGTTCTGTAGGAAGGGAAGAGAAGTCAGGTGAGGGGAAATGAGTGAATCTTGCTCTCATCAGATTTGACCTGAGGAGGGAATACCATACATACTCAATTGGGTAGCTTACCCTACAGAAAAAAGGAGAAGAGATAAAAAAGGGGGGGATGATAGAAGGGAGGGAAGATGGGGGTGGAGGTAATCAAAAACAAACACTTTTGAAAGGGGACAGAGTCAAGGGAGAAAATTCAATAAAGTGTGATAGGTTAGGAAGGAGCAAATATAGTGAGTCATTCACAACATGAGTATTGTGGAAGGGTTATACATAATGATACGCATGTGGCCTACGTTGAATTACTTGACTTCTTAGGGAGGGTGGGTGGTAAGGGAAAGGGGAGAATTTGGAACTCAAAATTTTAAAAACAGATGTGCAAAAACAACAACAACAATAAAAAAAAAAAACTTTTTGGCATGCAATTAGAAAATAAGATACACAGGCAATGAGGCATTGAAATTTATCTTGCCCTACAAGAAAGAAAGGGAAAAGGGGATGGGAGGGGAGTGGGGTTAAGAGGGAGGGCTGACTGGGGAACAGGGCAACCAGAATGTATGCTTTCTTGAAGGGGGGGTAGAAATGGGGAGAAAATTTGTAATTCAAACTCTTGTGAAAATCAATGACGAAAACTAAATATATTAAATAAAAATATTAAATAAAGAATGACTCTAGCTTGTAACCCCATTAATGTGAATTAAATGCAAGGTGTTCCAAAATTCTTGGTGTAGTTTTAAACATTTGAAATGTCCTGTGTAATTCTGCATAGACAGTGTCCTAGGAACTAGTATATTTCATATGATCATAGATATAGAGCTAAAATGGTCTCGAAGGTCAGCTAGTCCAGCCACCTTATTTAATCCCAAGGAACAAATCCCGTGGTTTGTTCAAGTTGCACTCAGATGGCATTTGAACCACAGTCCTTTGACTGTAGCACCAAGGTTCAGTCCACTGTACCACAGCTGCAAACACTCATGTAAAACTATCAAAGAATTTTAACAACTTTATAGGTGTAAGGACCCTGGATACCATCTAGTCATTTTGAAGAACCCAGTAGTGGTGATAACAACCCTCCTATATCACATAGAAATTGTAATATGAGCAGGGAGTAAACCCAAGTCTTATAATTGTGACTGATTTATTTTGATAGGCCCTACAAATCCTATCAAAATAAAATCACCAAAGTTATTAGAGGATGCCACAATTTCTTATATGGAATGACTGGTTTACCTCTGTTATCCTCTGAAATGATTTACTTTAAAATATCATCTTTGAGGCACAATACAAACAGAAAATTAGAAAAAAAAATAGACTTCACTCTAGAGAAAAATAAACCCCAATTAATATCCCGTATTTTATAACATCCTTAGATCATTCACCAGGGTTCAATATTTTTCTTGTCCTAGAAAAAGGGTAAGCTTATACAGTTGCCCTCCCACACCCTATCTCAATCCCCTTTAGCTAACAGGCTGAATATGCCGACATAGCACTCAACACAAAATAATGTAGGAAGGGATAGAAAAACAAATAACTCATCCTGTAATTAAGTCCTCAATATTCCATTGGTGCCTAAGATAATGGCATACTATAATTCTTATAAAAATAACAATCTGTTAGCACTATCAGTTAAAAAAATGACTCCATATTAGTTAGAATTTATCTTCTTGTCAAACAGCTCTCCAGGATTTTTAAAACTAACAACAAAATTACTTTATGTAGTTTAGAGTTTAGAACATAATACATCTACCTGTTTAGGGAGAAGGATTAAAATCATCATTTTTGACTTTACTTTCAACCACCAGTCACTGGTTATATGGGTGTTTTTTTTTAATTTAAACAGATAGAATTTTCAGTTATCACCAGAGTCAAATTGTTCTCATTAATGAGTGGGGTAGGGAGTACTGCAGATATTTAATGACTATTGGGAGAGCAGGCCTCATTCAGTTTAATCATCTTTCTCTGTAACCTCTATTGACAGGATGATTTCATTAAAATCCATGATCAATGACAGAAAAAAGTACCTTCTTGAAAACTGTGGAGGAGATGTTTTATTTCATAATGAGAGACTTGGACTTCATATCAAACAGGGGCAGTGTTTCTTGATTAAACAAAAATAATATAATGATTCGCATCACTGTTACACCTTATAGTTTACATAGTAACTTTATTATTACACTCCATTTTACAGATGAGGAAATTCAGGTTCAGAGAAGTGTGGAGTGCTCCAGGTCATACAAATGGGAAATGTTGGAGTTAGCCCTTTAGCCCAAATAATGCTGTGAGAAAAGCAAATATACAAACACACAGACACACACAGAGACTCATACAGAACTGGACATAATTCAATCAATATGTCCTTGAAGTACTTAAGAGTTTAGCAAACCTCCAGGTCACTAAGATTAAAGACCTATAATCCTTGGCCCAGTGGGCATGAGGGTCTTTGAATTCATATGTACATCCTCTTTACCTGCCGGGATCAATGTCTAAGAGACCATCAGGAGATTACCTACAACTTTTCTCTGGTTATTATTCAAAAGGAGTTTGAACTATATACCAAACATAGAAAAGGCACACCAGTGCAAAAGCATTATTTGAATTAAAATAAAAATAACTATTCCAGATTTAATAACATTATAGATCTTTATAGCTTTTCTCCTCCAGGGAGTTCAAATTGGTTTCTTATACAGTGTTCCAGATTCCCCTATTGAACAAACTGATCTCCCTAGAAATAAGAAGTGTTCAGAAAGCTATTTAAACTCTTTCCTTCAAATACTGGACATTCTTTCATAAATTGGCACAGAAAGGCCCCAATATAGAAACCAGCTATGTTGCAAAATTTTATTGTAATCATGTTTAAAAGTTCAAAGTAATTTTCCTAGAAAAATCTTATAAGTGGGTAGTGGTATCCACAAATGCCTATTTAAGGCCATAACATAATAAAATATAATAATATCATATATAAATAAGATAGTATGGTTGTAATACTACTATTAGAAATATTAATAATTAGTATATTATTAATTAGAAAAAATTATGAATGAGAAATCATTTTTATGGTTTCATGAGTGTTTTAGAAAAAAATAACAGATGTAAGTAGAGAGGCATGAGGAGGTAGAAGGAAACATTTGTGGAGATTTGAAGGGGTCTTCTTTTTTTTAAGAGTCTTATAACTAGTAAGGGCAGCACGGTGTGGTGTACAGAGCTTGGATTCAGAGACAGCAACACCTAGAGTTTCAAGGCTACTTCAGAAAATTAGTAACTGTGTGCCCTTGGCAATTCACTTAACTCTATACCCCAGTTTCTTCTCCATTTGTAATATAAGGAGTTGGAATGGAAGACCTTTAAGGTAACATCAGCTCTAAATCGTGGAAATGAAACTAATGATCCCAAGGCAGAGCTTTGATGATCGTTAAAAAATGAATGAGGATATTTTAGACCTTCCAAGTACATGTGCTAGTGATCTGGCATACGATGCATCAGTATTCCTTTTGGCCTTCCCTTCTGACTCCCCTTTCTATCAGCGAAAGTAAGGCTGTCAGTAGAAGAGTTGGCAGTGTGTGAAAACACACCAAAAATCCCATATAGGCATATTTAAGGCAATCATAACAAATATATATGTAATAGCTCACATTTATATATAGTGCTTTATGGTTACAAGTGAAGGGGAAGAAGAGAAAGTTAGCCCCTTATGCTGAGAGTTGAAAAACCAAAGGGAGGAACAAAAGAGTTGATACACAGGTGTGTTTTAAGGGCTTGACAAAAATGGAAATAACTGAAATGTGGGCAGTGGAAAACTAAGCAAGAGGGAAACACAATAGGTACAATACCCCCTGAGGGAAAGAAAGGAGGTGGTTGGGTAGAAACATGGGATTGTGTTTGTTTTATCAGGACAGCCACCAGATGGTGTGATTGGCTCAGGACAACTCTACCTGGTATGTTGAGTATACGTTCAGGGGGGAGCAGAAGGGTGAAGAGAATGATGAGGAAAAGAGCGGAATAATTTTTGGTTGGTGGGAGAGATAGATTATATAAATAGGTATTTGGACACATAGCATGTTTACAAGGCAGGTAATGGTCATTCTAGTCACTTTAAGAGTGACTGACTATATTTCAGTCTACTAAATATGGAGGGCGGAGAGGAAAGTATACTGCAAATGAGTACAATTTTAGGATTTTCTGAACGTCCCAAACAACTGAGGAAAAACTATTTTGTGGTGTTGATTGGGGAAAGTTACCTACACTGACTTAAATTACCACTTTCTCTTTGGTAGTTTAGAACTGGTGCCAAAATTCACATTATTCTGGCTGTCTGGGGAAGTTTTCTGCCAAATTGTTTATTAAGACAGCCCTGGGAAATGCAAAGGCTATTTTCTATCAGCACATTCCTTTGCTTTAGAACTGGACAGCATACTCTTATAGACCCCAGTGTATGTTTCATTTGACAATACAAGGTAAAGAAAAGGTTGATATACTGAAAAGCTTTGGATCTCTTTGAAGGAGAGATTCAGTTCTACCCCATGATAAACTGAACAGATATGTTGGGGAAGTATTTCTTCATTATTTCTTTAGGCCATCTTTAGTACCTCCTCACTCCAGCCTCTACTTGTGACCAAGAACTCAAGAAATTGGCCTGGTTCCTGGTGGGTGGGAGTTTTTCATATTTAGCCTTAACCAATCCACCATGTGGCTTCCCAGCCATCTTCCTTCCATGCCACTGTTTGAATACCCTTCCTTTTATTCTACTCTCCTTCTTATGCTGACACTTCCCACCTCTAGCTCTAGAAAAAGTAATCAAATCAATTTTACCATTCCTGGAAAGTTATATCAATAAATTGCTCTCTGACAAAATTTCCATACTTATTGATTCCCGGAAGAAAATATTCCTCCTTGGCTATTGCTCCCTTATATGTGTTCTCTCCTCCTATTAGAATATATACCCATGTAGAAATGGGGAGAAAATTTGTAATTCAAACCCTTGTGAAAATCAATGCTGAAAACTAAATATGTTAAATAAATAAATTTAAAATAAAAAAAAAAGAATTAGTACTTTGCAGCAAAAAAAAAAAAAAGAATGTATACCCATGAAGATGGGGGATGTCTTGTTTTTTTTTTTTTATTTGTATAAGGTACTGTCTTTTTTACCTATTATCCTTCAATATGGAGCAGTTTAGTGCCAAAAGGGCCAAAAAAGCACTTTTACGTAAAAAAATCTGCATCAATCGATAAAAGATGTAAAATACTGACTCTCTCACAGATGAACAATATGAGAACAGAACTTTGGTTTAATAAAACTTATTAAAATATGTTAAAGGCAATACGGTTGTCAAATGAGTTTGAACAGTATGAATCAGAGAATGAAATATAAAGGTTTAAATCACATTGTAAAAAGTGTAGGGTGATGCTTCATTTCTTTGTGAAGAGTTTGGAGGTTTGAGAAAAGGACAGAGAAAGAAATAATTTATTAGAAGCAAATAAAATGTGGGCATGAAAAAATAGTTTTCAAGGACAGACTGAAATGGAGAACCATTTTGAAAACTGTTTCATAGCAAGAACTACAGAGAATCATGGTCCCTCAGCACTCTTACATGCAACTTTTCAGACTTTTAAGAAGGAAAACTAAAAATAGTGAAAAATCATATAACTGTTTTAAGAATAAGAGATGATTAAATAAAGACTATCATTTTCACAAGGGGAATTTTGTGATTTCTTTTAACCTCAAAAATGAAAGGCAAATCACTGAGTATCAGGAGGTTCTGATTTAAACCATTGAGATGGATGATGGTCAAGAGATTCAAGAACCTGGAAGAAGACCAAGGAGGGAGTCAAAAAAGCAGCACGGCAGGAGTTGTTTGAAGATAATGGCAAGAGGAGCAGGCAGCTAACAAGAAGTCTATAGTTGCTGGCTATTGGTTGATTGGAGAAAAAAAAAAAGAGAAGCTCATTGGAACAGAGGTTGGTTTTCAGCTATGCCACTCAGAGAATGAGAGGTAAAGTCTCTCAGAACTGTCTGTTGCTCCTTGGTGCCCTCTCTGGTCGGAGAAAGGAAAGCAAAAAGGAAAAAGACAAATTTCATTGCTATACAAGGCAGAGATGCTGAGATTTAATTTGATGGCTTAGAAGACTGGTAAGTGAAGAGCTGTCCTGGCCAGTTTGTCTCATCCAGAAAGTCGATTTGAGCTGTTCTGCTATGGGCTTATTTTGTTACAATCTGATTGGATGATACAGTATCCTGGTGAGTCTGGGCTTCTTTCATCTACAGAAAGTCAGCCCAATGTGCTTTACATTTCTGTGGCCTGGAAGGAACTGCTAGATAGATTAAGTATATAACACTTTTCTATTGCCCGTTTAAGGATGAATGTAAATTAAGAGGGTTTGTAAATGCTTTGCTGTTTTGAGAACAGACGAGATGGTGATTTGCCCAGATGGAGAACAGTGAGTACCAGCAGACAAGCAAGTAGCAGAAAAGGTCACTTCACGTGATACAAGTATTCCTGGCTAGATTGATGATAACTAAGCTTGCAGTTCAGAATTGTGAGTTACCATAGGTCCATGTATTTCCTCCCTTATGTCTTTCCTTGTCAGTTTCTCTAAGTGTGTCCTCACTCTCACTCATACATGATGAGTGCTTTGGTGGGAGACTGACCCAGGCTTATGCAGAGATTA
The DNA here is from genome assembly GCF_011100635.1 of Trichosurus vulpecula. Lineage (NCBI taxonomy): Eukaryota > Metazoa > Chordata > Mammalia > Diprotodontia > Phalangeridae > Trichosurus > Trichosurus vulpecula. Next base: position 156,590,698 of record NC_050581.1, read on the forward strand.
TAATATATTTATAATTCCTGAATTTGATTTAATATATGAATATCTGTGTTATCATTATTTGTTGCTTAATGTTAACTAAATTGTTATGTTTAAGCTGTAAAAAAAAAAAAAAAAAAAGTGGCATCCCTATTAGTTGCTGTGTGGAGCTACAATTGTTCCAGCAAGGATTGGGGAGCAAAGGTGGTGAGGAAGGAGATGAGAGTGTTTCCCTGAGAGAGCTTCAGTGTAATCACGTGGTATTGGTCTGTCTCTGGGAATTTATAAAGGCTAGCGTGAATCAACCAATCAATAAACATGCATAAAGTGCCTACTATGGGCAAGGTACTTTGCTCAGCAATGGAGAAGGCAGGTTGGGTTGAATAAACCAGCCCAGAGAGTGAATAGGTATCCACACAGGCTGTATGAGAATTGTGAAGAGTTACAGTGTAGAGACACACATCATGAATTCTTGTATTATATATTTTTATATGTAGTGCTTGGCACAGCCCCTGGAACATCAGAAAAAATTAACTGTTTTCTTTTCCCCACTTTATTCATTCATCCCAATATAAATTTATTTGTAAAAAATGCCTTTTTATATAATCTATAACTAGGTATTTTGGAGTCTTGGGCAAGAATCACAAATACATCTGAGTGAAACAACATAAAATGAGCCCTGGAGTCAACTTTTCAAGTTGAATTCTGTGTGAACATGGAGAGAGACATTGAGACCCAAGGCCCTAGAACCATTACAAGGAAGAAGTGAGAAGAGCTTTCCTTTAGGGCACCACATTTGGAGAGTACTAGCAGTAGTTAAAACAATAAAATAATAATAACCATAATAATACTCATATAGTCTTTTCAGATTAGCAAAGCACTTTTCAAATGTTACCTTATATTATCCTCCTAATAACAGTGGGGGGTAGGTGCTATTATTATCCACATTATTCAGCTGAGGAAACTAAAGCAAATAGAGTTGAAGTGACTCACCCAAGGTCACACTTGCTTTAGTGGTTTAGAAAGAGGGAGGATGAAGATGGCGGCTGGTAAGGAGGGAATAATGTGAGCTCCCTATGGAGACCCTCCAAAAACTTATAAAAAATGGCTCTGAACCAATTATAGAACAGCTGAACCCACAAAACAGCAGAGGGAAGCAGGGCTCCAGCCCAGGACACCCTGGATGGTCTCTGGGTGAGGTCTATCCCACACGGAGCTCGGAGCTGGGAGCTGGGATCTGGGAGCTGGGAACGGAGTGGAGCAGAGCCCAGCCTGAGCGGCGTGGACCATAAAGACTAGAAGCTGGGCGGAGGGGGCCCGAGCGCCCTGATTCAGTGAGCTGCTGCAGTTACGAGACTTCTCAACCCACAAACACCAAAGACTGCGGAGAAGGTTAGTGGGAAAAGCTGTGGGAGTAGAAGCAGTTCGCGGTTCGGCTTCCAGCCCCAGGGGCAGCGGAGGTGGGGCAGCTACAGCTGTTGTGACTTCCGGCTCCAGGCCCACCTGGTGGGAGGAATTAAGTGGTGGATCAGAGCAGGGGTGCACAGCCTGCCGAAGATCTAAGCCCAGTTCGGGTTGGGGGCTGGGGAAGGAGCAGTGCTGGGGTGGCAGAGCTGGCACCTCCCCCCCAAACGTGGAACATAGAACTCTGTAATCTACAAGCAGTCGTACGCCACTAAAAAACTCAAGGGTCAAGTTAGTTGGTTGGGAATATGGCCAGGCAGCGAAAACGCACCGAGATTCAGTCTCAGACTTTGCATTCTTTCTTTGCTGACAAAGAAGACCAAAATATACAGACAGAAGAAATTAATAAAGTCAAAGAGCCTACAACAGAAACCTCCAAGAAAAACAGGAACTGGTCCCAGGCCATGGAAGAGCTCAAAAAGGAGTTGGAAAAGCAAGTTAGAGAAGTAGAGGAAAAATTGGGAAGAGAAATGAGAAGGATGCGAGAAAACCATGAAAAACAAGTCAATGACTTGCTAAAGGAGACCCAAAAAAATACTGAAAAATATGCTGAAGAAAACAACACCTTAAAAAACAGACTAACTCAAATGGCAAAAGAGCTCCAAAAAGCCAATGAGGAGAAGAATGCCTTGAAAGGCAGAATTAGCCAAATGGAAAAGGAGGTCCAAAAGACCACTGAAGAAAATACTACTTTAAAAATTAGATTGGAGCAAGTGGAAGCTAGTGACTTTATGAGAAATCAGGATATTATAAAACAGAACCAAAGGAATGAAAAAATGGAAGACAATGTAAAATATCTCCTTGGAAAAACCACTGACCTGGAAAATAGATCCAGGAGAGATAATTTAAAAATTATTGGACTACCTGAAAGCCATGATCAAAAAAAGAGCCTAGATACCATCTTTCAAGAAATTATCAAGGAGAACTGCCCTGATATTCTAGAGCCACAGGGCAAAATAGAAATTGAAAGAATCCCTCGATCACCTCCTCAAATAGATCCCAAAAAGAAATCTCCTAGGAATATTGTCACCAAATTCCAGAGCTCCCAGATCAAGGAGAAAATACTGCAAGCAGCCAGAAAGAAACCATTTCAGTATTGTGGAAACCCAATCAGAATAACCCAAGATCTGGCAGCTTCTACATTAAGAGATCGAAGGGCTTGAAATGCGATATTCCGGAGGTCAATGGAGCTAGGATTAAAACCTAGAATCACCTACCCAGCAAAACTGAGTATCATGCTCCAAGGCAAAATATGGATTTTCAATAAAATAGAGGACTTTCAAGCTTTCTCAGTGAAAAGACCAGAACTGAATAGAAAATTTGACTTTCAAACACAAGAATCAAGAGAAGCATGAAAAGGTAATCAAGAAACAGAAATTGCAAGGGACTTACTAAAGTTGAACGGTTTTGTTTACATTCCTACATGGAAAAATGATGTGTATGATTCATGAGACCTTAGTATTAGAGTAGTTGAAGGGAATATGCATATATATATATATATGTTTATGTATGTATATAAGTGAATGTGTATGTATGTATGTATCTATGTGTATATGTATGCATGTGTATGTAGGTATATATATATGTGTGCTTTTATATATGTATATACATATATATATATATATGTAAAAGAGAGAGAACAGACACAGGGTGAGTTGAAGATGAAGGGAAGATATGTAAAAGAAATAAAATGAAATTAAGGGATGAGAGAGCAACATACTGAGAGAGGGAGATAGGGAGAGATAGAATGGGGTGGATTATCTCGCATAAAGGTGGCAAGAGGAAGCAGTTCTGTGGGAGGAGGGGAGAGGGCAGGTGAGGGGGGAATGAGTGAACCTTGCTCTCATCAGATTCGGCCTGAGGAGGGAATACCATACATACTCAGTTGGGTATCTTACCCCACAGGAAAGAAGAGGGACGAAGATAAAAAAAAAAATAAAAGGGGGGGGGGATGATGGAGGGGAGGGCAGATAGGGGTGGAGGTAATCAAAACAAACACTTTGGAAAGGGAACAGGGTCAAGGGAGAAAATTCAATAAAGCGGGATGGGTTGGGAAGGAGCAAAATGTAGTTAGCCTTTCACAATATGAGTATTGTGGAAGGGTTATACATAATGATACATGTGTGGTCTAGGTTGAAGTGCTCGACTTCTTAGGGAGGGTGGGTGGGAAGGGAAGAGGGGAGAGAATTTGGAACTCAAAGTTTTAAAAACAGATGTTCGAAAACAAAAAAAAGTTTTTGCATGCAACTGAAAAATAAGATACACAGGCAACGGGGCGTAGAAATTTATCTTGCCCTACAAGAAAGGAAGGGAAAAGGGGATGAGAGGGGAGGGGGGTGATAGAGGGGAGGGCTGACTGGGAAACAGGGCAACCAGAATATATGCCATCTTGGAGTGGGGGGAGGGTAGAAATGGGGAGAAAATTTGTAATTCAAACTGTTGTGAAAATCAATGCTGAAAACCAAATATGTTAAATAAATAAATTATTTAAAAAAAAAAAGAAAGAGGGAGGATGAAAATTTATAAGTAACATGATGAAGCTGAGACTACATGGGAACTAACTCATCCCATAAATTTAAGCATGGGAGAGAAAAGGGAGTATAGGTGTGTGGGGTAGAGCATGAGGTGAAAAGAAGAGAATAAACAAGAAGGTGATTTGCCCAGGTGGAGAATGGTGGGTACCAGCAGACAAGCAAGTAGCAGAAAGGCAGCTTCATGTGGTACAGATGTTCCTGGCTAGATCATTGATTTCTAAGCTTGCAGTTCAGAATTTTGAGTTACCATAGGCCCATGCATTTCCTCCCTTAGTAATTAGAATAACAAATGTGTTTCCTTGTCAGGTTTCTCTAAGTGTATGCCTACTCTCCCACAAATATGTTGAGTGTTTTGGTGGGAAACTGTGAACCAGGCTTATGTATAGATTATAATAAATGTTTTCATGACTCTAGATCCATCTCTCTAACCTTTATACCACCTGGATGGTTTTAGGCAGTTTCAATAATACTGAAATAATAGAGCTTAACACCTAGTGAACAATAATATTTAGTTAAAATATGCAGGCATTGGATGGTGGCTGAGATGGGCTCCTCCCATACCCAAATTGACTACCTCTACAGCTAAATTGATGACACTGGGCCTGAGTGAAAATATTCCTTGTTATGTCTCTGCAAGTCCCTATGAAAGAGGGGTCCTGGCACATGGCCACAAAGCCTGTTCTGCCACTGTAGTGCCAGCTCTGTATTTTGTTTGAGAACTTCTCAGTTCCACGATCATATTTACCTTCAGTTTTCTTTGTGCCCATAGCCACACATCATCCCCCCGAGAACCAACAAAGAGTAAAGAAAGAAATGCAACCTAATTTTCATTGTGCTAAAAATCCTGGAGAGCACCTGACAATGAATCAGAAGACATACCTTTTGCCAAAAAATAGAGTAATACACTAACAGGCACCATGAAGAAATTTGAGATGGAATCTGGCAGTTTCAGTCTTACCATGATGCTTTGAAAATCTGCCACACTCAACATAAAAAGTCAACCCATATGAAGTGGGGGAGGGGGTGCAGTAGGGGAAGAGAAAGGAAGAAATTAGATTAACAAATGTGAAGTTTGCATTCTACATTGGCAAAAGGGATTTTTGTTTTATTATTTTTACATTGAGAAGAGAACTTGTTTATCACTTAGGATGTTGAGAAACAAGGGAGCAAACTTATGGCATTAAGATTAAACCTTTCAAAGACTTGCATGAAATAATGCAAAACCAAGAGAATATTATACACACACACACACACACACACACACACACACACACACAGAGTAACAACAATATTGTTCAAAGAGAGTAAAAGTGAATGACTAAGCTTCTCTGAGTTATGTGAATGCTATCCACCTCCAGAAAAAGTACTGCTATTTGGAACCAGGTATCATATAATTTCACATCTATATCTGTGTCAAATGTAGGTCTACTCTAATGATGGTTGGAAGGGAGGGAGGGAAACAGCTTGGAACCCAAATGTAAAAAAAAATTAAAACAAAAACAAAAAGAGATAATTCCTTTCCCCTGTTTAGGAGAGTTTAGTTGCAGACACACTTGGATTTAAAACACCATGCACTCTTCTGCCAATGACAAAACAAAATGGCCTATTTATTCAGGGAATGGGTGTGATAAATTCTATCTCAATGGGTTCCCAAATAGCAGGAGGCTTTGAACACCAAAAAGGAAATTGGGGTCAGATTAGGGAAGATTCCCACCTGCAGAGGCTAAGCACCAAGGCACACAGCATATCATAAACAGGTCCACAAGGACTCATTTTCCATTCCCCTGCCAGCAGAGATGGAAGAGGCTGCTCCTTCTTTGACTCCAGAAGCCAAATTTAAATGTCCATATCTTACAAAACTGTGGCTGTTAGAGCCTGACTTTCTGTTTAGCTTCACTGGTTTAAAATTCTGGGGGATGAAAAGTCATATGTAACAGGATGAAGCTGAGACTGCATGGGAGCTAACTTATCCCATAATATATTTAAGTGTGGGTGAGAAAAGGAATCATAGGTTTGTGGGGCAGGGAATGATGTGGGAAGCAATGTAGTGTAAGGTAACAGATGTGAATGTAGAAAGGAGCATCTAGTCCTTGCCCCTCTTTTAAGAGGAAGGGAAATTAAGGTCCAGGGACACTGTCTACAGTCACATGCATCAGAAATGTGATTTGAACCCAGGTTCTCTGACTCCAGAATCAGTGCTTTTCCCACTGCACCAAGACACCTCCATATTGGGTTCTACTTGCTGATTGTGTGACTCACCTTGGGTGAGTTATTTTGCTGAACCTTAGTTTTGTTTATTTAATGGGAAATAATAGCACATGTTTATAGGTTTACATAGGGCTGCTAGGTGGTGCAGTGGGTAGAGTACCAAGTACCAAGTGTCAAGAAGAGTTATCTTCCTGAGCTGAAATCTGGCTTCAGACACATACTAGTTATGTGAATCTGGGAAAGTCATTTAACTCTCTTTGCCCCAGTGTCCTCATCTGTAAAATGAGCTGGAGAAGAAAATGGCAAACCACTCCAGTATATTTGCCAAGAAAACTCCAAATGGGGTCGTGAAGAGTTGGACATGACTGAAATGACTTAACATCAAATAAATTTACAATTGAAAGGAACCCTAGAGACTATCTAATACCAACTCCTCATTTTACAGATGAGGAAACTGATGCCTGTAGAAGTTAAATGACTTATAGAAGATCACAGGTAAAATAATTATGCCACATTCCTTGCCTCCCTCATAGGACTATTGTGAGGATTAAGTGAGATAATGTATAAGAAGCTGTTTTAGAAATATCAGTTCCCTATATAAATGTAAAGCAAAGATTCATTCTCTAAGAGACTGTGATGAAAAGAACCACTCTGGCCAAAGTCACTACAGCTAAATGTTCTTAAGGTGCGGTACCTGGTTTGAAGCTCTGCACAGAGGTAGACTAACTTCGTTTGTTCAAAGAGAGGGAGAATAGGATAGAAGGTAAATGATATGAATTAAAAAAAAACTATTTGAGGGTATGCAAGAACCAGAAGTTCACAATGAGTCAACAGTGTGATGTGGGCAGGAAAAGAGCAACTGTGTCAGTCAATGCCGAAAAAGGCAAAAGGTGCAGGAAATAATCCTATTATACTGTGCCATTGCTCAGCCACATGTGGATTATTATGGTTGCTTCTGGGATCCACAATTTGGTAATGAGATTGACAAATTGTAGCACATTCAGAGGAGGTCAACTGAGATGGTAAATAACCTCAAGATTATGTCATATGAGGATAAGTTGAAGAGTCAGGGAGAAGGGAAAAGAATAAAGTATTTGTTAAGCCACTCCTATGTGACTGATAGGAGGGTTAATTCAAGTATTACATATGAAAGTACTTTGTAAATGTATAAATGCTATTTTGGAGGTAGTGGAGAAAGGTCATCTCTGTGATTTTATTGGTGTTGGGATTTCTTATACGAAGTAATATCTGACACTGTGCTTTACAAATATTATTGTGTATTTATTAAAATAAATTGAATTGCACAGAGTTAAAAAAAGAGAAACTTTGGTGGGAGGGGGAAATTCGTATGAGGCAACATGAATTATTTTCAATTATGTGAAGGGTTGTTTGTTACATAGAAGAGAGAATGTACTTTTTCTGCTTGGCTCCATGAGAAAGAACTAAAACCAATGGGTAAAAGATACAGAGACAAATTTAGGCTTGTGGCAAACCAAACGGAACCAAAACAATCAGAGCTGTCCAAAAGTGGGATGGGCAGCTTTGAGAGGCTGTAGGATGCCTCTCACTGGAAGTCTTCAAAAAAAGAAAAAAACACTGGATGGTCATTTGTCAAATATGTGGTAGGGCAGATTCTTAATCAGGTGTGGATTAGAGTAGTGTCAAACTCAAATAGGATCCACATGGGCTGTATATTGATTTAGAAATCCACAAATTAGCACTATTTATGTTGTATTTTTACTTATTGCACTAAACATTTCCCAACTGCCTTTTAATCTGGTTCAAGCAAACCTCAACAGTTGTGTCCCTGGAGGTCACAAGTTGCTGACCCCATTAGACGAGACGATGCTCGATGCCTCCTCTTTCTCTAAAATTCTATGATTTTCTCAAGGAGCTAGCTTTGGAGGAATTGGAGAGTGTTAGATCTAAGGAGCAAATGAAGATTTTGGGGTAAAAAGGTGACATGGTCAGTCCTGCAATATAGGAAAATTGCTATGGCAGTTAAATGGAGGACAGACAGGAGTAGAGAGAGACTCAGGAAAGGGAGACCAACTTTTAGCCTATTTCAAAAGTCTAGGAGTGAAGTGATGAAGAACTGCATCAAGTTGGCAGCTATATGAGTGGTGAGAAGGGGATATATACAAGAAATCATATGAATGTGAAATGAAAAGACTTGGCAACAGACTGGTTATGTGAATGCAGTATGATAGGAAATCAAGGATGATACTAAGATTTCAATCCTGGGTGATCAGAATAGTTGTAACTTTGAAAGTAGTAGGGTAGTTCTATAAGAGGAGAGAATTTGGAGAGAAAGATAATGAATTCTCTTTTAGATATGTTCAGTTTGAGATGCCTATAGGCTAGTTCCAGTTCAAGAGATCTAAAACACAGTTGAAGATATGAGATTGGAGCTCAGTGGAAAGGTTATGGTTGAACATATTTATACATACAATATATGCATATATATATATATATATATGTGTGTGTATACATTTGTATATGTTTGTATAAACATATATGTATATGCACATATATCTTTATCACCCATATCTGGGAATTGTCTGCATAGAAATCATAATTAAATCATGGGAGCTGGTGGGATCAGAAAGCAAGATAGTACAAATGGAAAGAGAAGAGGATTCAGAACAGAGACTCTTTTTTTGTTCTTGTAATTTTTATTTCATATATTCTTTTTAAAAGTATTAATTTATTCTTAGTTTTCAACATTCACTTTTATAATATTTTGAGTTTTAAATATTTTCTCCTTCCCTCTCTTCTCCCCTCCCCAAGACAGCATGCAATCTAATAGAGGCTATACATGTGGAATCATATCAAATGTATTCACTGTATATGTACAATCATATTAAACATATTTCCACATTAGCCATGTTGTGAAAGAAGAATCAGAACAAAAGAGAAAAAATCATGAGAAAGAAAACAAAAACAAAAAAGGGAGAAAATAGTATGCTTCTATTTACCTTCCGATTCCATAGTTCTTTCTCTGAATGTGTATAGCATTTTCCATCATAAGCCTTTTGGAGTTGTCTTAGATCATTGCATTGCCCAGAAGAGCTAAGTCTACCAAAGTTGGTCACCATACAATGTTGCTGTTACTGTGTACAATATTCTCCTGGCTCTGCTCATTTCACTCAGTATCAGTTCATGTAAGTCTTTCCAGGTTTTACTGAAATCCACCTACTCATCATTTCTTATGGAACAGTTACATTCATACACCACAACTTGTTCAGCCACTCCCCAATTGATGGACATTCCCTCGGTTTCCAATTCTTTGCCACCACAAAAAATAGCTGTTATAAATATTTTTTGTAGCTGTGTGTCTTTTCCCCTTTTTTATGATCTCTTTGGGATATAGACCTATTGGTATTGCTGTATCATAGGGTATACATATTTTATAGCCCTTTGGGCATAGTTCCAAATTGCTCTCCAGAATGGTTAGATTAGTTCACAGATGCACCAACAATGCATTAGTGTTCCAGTTTTCCCACATCTTCTCCAACATTTATCATTTTCCTGTTTTATCACATTAGCCAATCTGAGAGATGTGATGTGGTACCTCAAAGTTGTTTAAATTTGCATTTCTCTAATCAATAGTGATTTAAAGGATTTTAGATAACTTTAATTTCTTCAAACTGCCTCAGCACAGAGACTCTTAAGGTAAAAGCTACAATTATTGGGATGGCTTGAATGAAGGAGAAGAAGAGTAGTCAAATATGTAGAGAGATAAGCATTAGAAAAACCAAGGAAGGAGAGAAAATCCAGGTGAATAGTGTGATTAACAATAGGAAAGGTTGCAGAACGGTCACAAAGTATAAGGAATGAGTACAGGCCATTAGATTTGGCCAATTAAAAGAACATTGACTTTGGAGAGAGCAGTTTCAAAAGAATGATGAAACTCAAAACCAGATTGCAGAAGGTTTAAATAAGACTAAGGAAATAGCAAATGGAGATAACATGTGAATGTAGTTTTCTCAAGAAGTTTAGTCAAGAATGAGAAGAGAGATACAGGATGAAAGCTAGTAGGGAGATAGAATAGATTTTCAAATAATTTCCATTTAAAAACTGTCTGAAATGTCCAGATGATTGAGAAAAAGAGGATTTTATTCTGAATCATGTGGATCAGTGTCTCATATCTCCATTGCCCTAAGATGATGAACTCAGGGGCACCCTTTTTAAAGAACATGAAATAAATTACCAAGTTAACAATATTCAGCAAAATGATTCCAAAGGAATAAAAAATTTATATTCTTCAATTTTGACATCTATTAATACCTCAGGAATAGATGTGGAAGGGAATTAACTTATTCAGATAATTCTATAGAATAAAGAAAGAAGAATCGTATAACTACTTGATATCAATATGTATCAAATGGCCTCGACATGGTGTCTAGGAGATAACAGTGAAAGTGGGTGTATATCACAAAAACCAACTGCTTTTCCAAATTAACTTGCAGGCACAAATTTTGCTCAGTTAGGATTGAGCTGAGAGGAGCATGATTGTGCATACCTATAGCCTCATCACTATTCAGTATTTGTGATCCCTTTGGTACCTTTCCCAAGATATACATGAAAGAAAATATTTTTGAGCCATGAAAAAAATCTGACAAAATATACATACACGATTCATTTTGCAAAACTAAGGGTAGAGAAAAGGAAATGAGAATGATTCTTTGCAAGTTACTCCATTGATCAACAAATATGTATTAAGTGCTCCTTAAGTTCCAGATATCACCTGTCAAGAAAACAAGCATAAAAATGAGAAAGACCCTACCCAGATGATGATTGCATTCTATCATAATAGTTCTGTGGCAAATTGCCACTATAAGTTTTAGAAGATAAAGAACAAAAGCAAGAAGAGATTAAGAAAAAAAAAGATGTACCATTGAATGGCATCCATTTATTCACAGTGCAGGAGTGGGGCTAAAGTCACCCTTCCCTCATAAATAAACAACCTTAAAAAAAACACAGCAGTAATAGAACGAAAATGCATTACTACCCTCCACGAAGGACCACCTTTAGGAGTTGTATTACTGCATAATAAGGAGAATCAGATTCTAGTACTGGACTGTTAAAGCAACTCATCTGTATCATTAACTTTTTTTTAAATTGCTTCCTCTTCTTTTCCTTCTTTCCCTGTGTCTCTGTGATTTTTGTCTCTATCTCATGCTATTTCTGTCTATCTTTATCTCTGTCTTTATTTCTCTGTCTCTTTCACTGACTGTCTTACACTCTTCTCCTCCCCATATCCTTCTGCCTTTTTCAAGCACTTCTAGAATAAGTCATCACACACCATGGTGCAATCCTCCCTGACTTAACTTTAAGAAGACAGGTATTTGAGTTAGATCTTAGACAATTCCTAGGTCTGTATCCCTGGGAAATTCAAGGATTTTTTTTGGATTAAATGAGATTGAGTGTATATAAACATATATATGTATATATATGTGTGTGTGTGTGTGTGTGTGTTTGTGTGTGTGATATGTGTATATATATGTATATATACATACACATACAGGTATACACATAGAGAGAAAAAAGATAGAAGGGAGTATAAAAAGGAAGGCAGATTGAGGCAGGAACTGGTCATAAGGAAAAGGAAAACACATCCTAAGGCTGGAGAGGGATAGGGAAGAGAAAATAGAAAGAAAGAAAGAAAGAAAGAAAGAAAGAAAGAAAGAAAGAAAGAAAGAAAGAAAGAAAGAAAGAAAGAAAAAAGAGAAGGAAGGAGGGAGGGAGGGAGGAAGGAAGGAAGGAAGGAAGGAAGGAAGAAAGAAAGAAAGAAAGAAAGAAAGAAAGAAAGAAAGAAAGAAAGAAAGAAAGAAAGAAAGAAAGAAAGAAAGAAAGAAAGAAAGAAAGAAAGAAAGAAAGAAAGAAAGAAAGAAAGAAAGAAAGAAAGAGAAAGAAAGAAAGAAAGAAAGGGAGGGAGAGAGAAGACAAAAAAATCAGTCAGTGGGAAACAGAGAAGAAAAGAATTTATTTATATTTGTAAGAGAATAAGATAAAGGAAAATAAACAATTTACTATCATAACAGGAAATATGAAAGGTATGAACTCACTTATAAAAAGGAATAAGTGAGCAGAATGGTTTAGAAAGCAAAATCCAACAATATGTTGTTTATAAGAAACACACTTAAAATATACAAACTCACAAGGTGTTTAAGGGGTTGGAACAACTTTTTTTTTAAACTCAGCTTAATGTAAAAATCAGGAACAATAGAGATTTTCCATAAATCAATAGTAAAAAAAAAGTTTACATTTTGGAGTTTAATTTGTTTTATCTTTGAATAAAGAAAGAACATATATTATATGAAAACGTAACATAGACAAGGAATTGATTTTAATATTTAAAATGGATATATGCAATGACAGTTTTAAATTATGCTCACAAGGGGAAAAACTAATTACAAGGAGAAAGGGTAAAACTATAATGTTGGGCAACTTTAATTCACATATTGTTGTTGTTATGTCATTTCTGTCATGTTCAACTCTTTATGACACCATTTTTTTGTGAAGATATGGGAGTGATTTCACCTTTCCTTCTCCAGCTCATTTTACAGATGAAGAACTGAGGCCAATAGGGCTAAGTGAGTTGCCCAGGGTCATACAGCTAGTAAGTATCTGAACCTGGATTTGAACTCAGGAAGATGGTCTCTCTAATGCCAAGACCAGTACTCTATCCACTGCACCACCTAGCTGCTCCAATTCATGTATTAGCCCTTGATAAATCTAACAACAACAGCAACAACAAGAGAAAGATGTTACAGAACTGAATAGAATTTTAGAAAAAAACTAGATATGATAGACCTCTTACAATTATTGAATAGAAAGAGAAACTCAATTTCAGAGAAAGAAATTGAACAAGCCCCATATTAACTTCCAAAGAAATTGTACCATTCATAGCTTAGGAAATGTACATACACACACACACACACACACACACACACAGACACACACACACACACACACACACACACATTAACTCCAGGACCATATGGATTCAGAAGTTAATTCTATCAAACATTTGAAAACAAGTCATCTGGATTTTACTGAAGTTATTTGCAAAAAAAAAAAAATCACAAAAGAAGGGATATAATCAAATTTCTTCTATGACCCAGATGTCATCCTGACACAAACCAGGGAGAGTCAATGAAAAAGAGAGAAAAATATACACCAATATCTCTAAGGAACACTGATACAAAAATTTTAAATGAAATATTAGCAAATAAGCTTTAAAAAATATCACAGAACATATGACATTTATATCTGTTATTCCGAGTTTCTAAGTAAAGAATCTGAGAATACAAACAAAAGTAAAGAAGAAATATAATGATCATTTATTGCAGATGAGGTGATAAAGTACTTAAAAAACCCTAGAGAGTCAGTAAAAAATTGACTGAAAGAATAATTTCAACAAATTTGAAAAATGTAGCATAAATACATATAAATCATCACCATTTCTATAACATATCAATAAAATCCAACAGGAAGAGATAGAAACAGAAATTCCATTTCAAATAAAAGTTGGGGGGGAGAATCTACCCATTAAAATACCCACAAGAACAATTGAAAAAAAACTACTAAAACCTAATTGTAATAAGAGAGACCTAAATAATTGCAAAAATATGAATTGCTCAGGGGGCCTATGGTCAATATAGTAAAAATAACAATATTATCTAAATTAATTTACTTATATAATACCATTTCAATCAAACTAACATAGGATTACTTAACAGATCCAGAAAAAAATAATATTGAAATTCATATAGAGGCAAAAAGTTCAAAAATCACAAAATAAATAATGAAAAAAGTGGGAACAAAGGGAGCCTAAGTGCTAAATATCAAATTATACTATAAAGTATTCATCTTTAAAATAATTTAGCACTAGTTTAAAAAAAGACTGATCGGTAGTACAGATTAGCTGTACAGCACATGGAAGCAAATTTATCTAATTGCTTTGATAAGACAAAATCCTCAGCTACTGGGATAAGGAATCAGTATTTGACAAAAACCTGCCGAGCAAAAGAGACAACAAATGGAGATATTAAATTTAGAACAGCATTTCATATCTCAAGCCAAGACAACTGTCCCAGATATAATAACGCAAATTAGAGAAGTATGGGGAAGAAGGGAAATACCTATCAGATCAATGGACAGAAGAAAGGTTCATGACCAAACATAGGATAGAGACTATCATGGAAAATAAGAGATTTTTTAATTGTATAAATTGAAAAAAAATTTTAAAAATTAAGATCAAAAGGAAAATAGGTGGAAAAAATATCTTTGCTGCATAGTTTTGTGATAACGATCTAATTTCCAATATATTAAAAACTATATGTGATTCAAAGATATACATGACTCAGATTTGTAAGAATATGACTCATTCTCCAATTGATGATCCAAGAATATGAACAGACAAATTTCAAGGAAAGAAATCTTATCTATCTACAGACAAATGGGTTATCTACAGCCAAACAGGAAAAAAAGGCACAAAGGAATGTGTGAGTGTGTGTGTGTGTGTGTGTAAAATTCTATGCCCTAAATCTATCACCTTTCTTTCAGGAGGTAGGAAAGTATATTTTGTCATTAGTCCTCTGGAATCTTGTATGATCGTTTTATTAATCATAGTTCTTTTACTTATCAAAGTTGTTGAACTCATGGTTCTTCAATTCTTCAATGTATTAAAGTTTTAAAATATTGAATTTTTTTCAATAATACTGATTTCATAGTATAATTTTATTCAGGTTCTGATTACTTCATGCTTCATCAGTTCATGTAAGTCATTCCATGTATCTTTGAAATAATCTATTTTCTCTCATCTATTTACTGATTTCTTACAACACATTCACATTTGATGATACTCATGTACCACCATTTACACAGCTATTCCTCAAATGATGGACATCCCTTTAGTTCCCAGGTTTTTTTATCTACCAAAAAAGCTGCTGTACATATTTCTGTACTTATAGCATCTCATTTTGTATCCTAAATCCATCACCTTTCTGTAATACACACATACACATTCATATACGTAAACATTAGATTCCTATATGTGTGATATATGTGTGTATAGATACATCTATATATCTAGATGCAGAGAGAGATATGTAAATATATAGATTGTTTGGCTTGATTATTTATATTTTACAAGTAATTTTTCAATGAGGTGAGGGGATGAGAGGGAGATTTTGAATTTTAAAAATAAAGAAAACTCAAAATAGAGAGATTTGGGAGGGTTGACAATATGTAACTATATACAAAAAAGTGCATGAAGAGTGAATAAAAATAAAGGCAAGGTGGTTAAAGACTAGGTAGGTAGGAAGGGAATTAGTGGCAGAAGACATCAGGAATGGCTTCATGTAGAGTGTGGTGCTTGAGTTGCATCTTGAAGGGAAAGAGGGATTCTATGAGGAAGACAAAGGAGGGAGTAGAGTAAAACTAGGCTTGGGGGATGGCCAGTGAGATAGAATGGAGTTTGAGTACAGTGTGTGTTTATGTCTCTGTGTGTGAGATAGAGGTGTAGGGGGTAAGGAGAAAGAGAAGGGAGTTGGGGAGGGGGAGAGGAGAGGAGAGGAGAGGAGAGAGATAAAGAGAGATTAGCTGATCAGACTGTACAGACAAGTAGGTGATGTCCAATGAAACAGATTTATCTGATTAATATTGATATTGTTCTCCCTAGAGCTGCCTACTTTCCTCTCAGCACTTCTTTCTCCCTCTTCACATTCTTTCACTGACAGGAAACAGCTCTCATCTTCTTTTAGTCCAAGTAGATAATTTGACCACACAATCAGACTATGGACACCTTCTTGCTATTGTAATATAAAAATATAAAATGGTCACTGTTGCCATGGTGCCATGTTCAGGAAAATTCAGGAACTTATAGTCTCATTTTAGAAAGAAATGGGTTAGCATCAGGATAGAACATGTAAGTGAACTATTGTTTTATCCAGAGAAATGTATGATGTATATGTGAGGGGGGATCACTTGTCAATTAGCAAGAAAAAACATGATTAATAGACAGGTAGTGTCCTCTCTCAATGATCATGCTATCTCAGGAGGTCTAGAGAAAGACTTGTAGTATATTGGATGGATCCAATTTCCCATGGAGAATGTGTGGTATGCCATGGACAAGATTTGCACAGGATGGGTAGGCATGAGATGGTTGCCATCTGCACGGTCAGAAAGATTATTTGCACTGATGAGATTGCAGATCCATCTAAGTATCAATGTCTTATATAGTGCTGCATTCTTATTTTGGATTTTTCTTTTTTACATATATGGTACCGCAGTGGTTGGCATCAACTTCTTCTAGCCTTTAACACCTCTGCACCTGTAATGCTGTCCCAGGGAGCTCAAAACTATTTTCAAGCAGGTTTAAAAGATGTGTCAGAGATGAGTATGTCCACTCATAGTAAGAGGAGGTCACATCCCAATGTCAGAAATCAAAATAATTCTTCTCTGTTGCTGATCTCACGATAAAATTCTTTTGTTGTTGTTAGAAACAATGTACTGCATTATTTCTCCCCAAATGCAGGATTACGTCATTGCAGCGCTTTTTATTTTTGAACTGTTTCTCCAGCTATCCATGCACCATTAAATTGATTGACACCCAATCTTGGCACTTTATGGTATCGAGTGCCAAGCTCTTGCTATTGCTATAAATCATATTTCTCAGCCCCTTTTCCTACTGGGTTCACTTTATACACAATGAGAAATTTCAAATGGAATATTTATTTTTCTTTTCCCCTTTGTATAGATATTTGAGCAGCATTCAGCACTTTAATTCTTTAACTTCAATGTATTCAATTATTTACTGCCAAATGATATCTTTCTGACGTTTTAAGCTTGAGATGAATAAAAACTAGAACCACAGGATTCAGGGCAGAGGAATCCAACACAGGCATCTGGTTCCATTACAAGGTAGTCTCTCACTATACCTAGCCTCAGAAAAACTTGTTTTCAACTAATATCCACAGAATAAGAAATTATAAAATTGCTGAGTAACCTATTTTTTTCCAACTTCCACTACATAGACCACATGGAGGATTCAAGAGATAACATGGACAAGAATGACAAAGGATAAGAAGGCCTAGATGGGTTGTACTCCATTATCTCTAGAGTGAGAAGAGAACACAGATCTATGAAAGTATCTGAGAATCAAAATTCCAGTCAGTCCACAAGTCATTATTAAGTGCAAGCACTGGGAATACATATCAAAGCATAAAGAAAACCTCTGTCCTCAAGGAGCTTACATTCTAATGGGAGAAGACAACATATAAAAGGAACTTGAAAAGCAGAGGAGAAACTGAGAGAAGGTACCTAGTACAGGGGTATGATGGAGAAATCCAGAGGAGTGCAGCCTGGTGGGAAATGAATATGGCTGGCCTGAGTGCCTTCCTTAAACTGAAGTTCTGGAATATTCTACACTTTAGTCAGAGGGAGGGGCCCAGGGGCAGAGAGTACTGATGAGGTGTGAGTTCCAGTGCTGAAGTGATCTTCAGGTTCCCAGGACATAATCGAAAAGTCCAAAAGAGTACAGCCTGGTGGGAAATGCCTAATCTCTCAGGTTAATATTTGGCAAGCTCCCCACCACCCAAGAACCTTTAGATAAGCTTCTTTTAGTTAAAAAAGGCATCTAGATGCAAAATGGAGGTTCTCTTTTCCTCCTCTTCATGCTATTATGTGTCCCATAACTTTATCTTGGGCTCCATTAAGACCAAGTCATGTCATGGAGCCTTAACATAGACCTGTCATTCACAGGAAAATGGCCATCTTTGAGCATTAAAAGCAATTTACTCAATGGTGCATACACTTTGATTCAATTGAGTATATATTGAGTATATATTCCAAAGGGGTGAATAGGAAGAAAGGCCCCATATATGCCAAAGTGCTCCTGGCAAGACTTTTATAATAGCAAAGAAACTGGAAATGTAGTAGGTGTACATTGACTAAGGAATGGTTGAACAAAACACAATGCAGGATAAGTGTTTAATAAATGCTTTCTCATTCATTAATAAAAAATGTAAGAGTTTATAATTGCTCTAAGAAAAAAGTGAGTAATGATAAGCAATATGGGAAAACATATGAAGTGAAACAGTGAAGAAAGCAGAATAAAGATAACAACATAGTCAAGATTATAATAATGTAAATGAGTATGACATTAATTGGCATCAGGAGTGACATTAACTTCAGTGAACAATCATGGTTCCAAAGGATCAAAAATGAAAGATGTGTTTTCCCCTTTTGGTGGCGAGGTGGTAGACTACAAATGAAGAATGTTACATCAGGCTGCCAGGTGTGGCTGCCATATTGTTTGGCTATTCCAGTCCAGGAATGGTTCTATGATAGAGGATACAGTTACTGTGAAGAGATTGTGATAGAAGAAAAAAATCAATAAAACATTAAGAATGTAGACATCTATTAGTCTTTTGTTTAGCTCAAAATGGCTTCTTATATCCAGCACCAGGTTGCTCCAGGGAGAAACCTTATATTTTCCTATTGGTGTGTGGGCTAAGCAGCTCTTTGTGCTTTTATTAGAGATAATGAGAGAAGAATGGAGTGGGAAGCTTTAGTAGCTCACTATTCTTGGAAACTCTCACTAGCAAACTGTCATTATAAGAATTTGGCCAGGCTGTCTTGTGAAGGTCGTCCAACTAAGTTCGTTGTTCTATTAAATCTGATTAAATATTACTCTGGGAATGTAATTTATTAAAATGTATGTTCTGATCTGAGTGGTATCATAATATTTCTTTTCATCATGCTAAAAGCAAGAAGAAACCAATAGAGATTTCAGAAACAACTTCTTCTGTAGAAAAGAAGCACTAGCCCTATGTGTACATAAAGGGTGAACCAAGCTTGCTTTGGGCATTCATCTCCAGAAAGTGAGTGGACCTTTTTAGACATCTAGTTGACTTTGGTTCATGCACCGTATACTATTCCTAGTAGTTCATGCTGTATCCTTGTCCAAAGGAAGGTCAGGGTCTTGTGTGAAGATCAGTAACCTGGAATCATGTTTCAACCTAGTTCCAAGGAGAGAATGGGGTTTGATAAAGGGAGAAGGGCACTGACCTCTCATTCTGGCTCTGCTACTAACTGGCTGTGTTACTTGGGAAGTTGGAACTTTCTTGAACTTGTTTCCCCTTAATACATGAGAATACAAAGTATAATCTGGACTCCATAAATAACTGACATTTTTATATTATGTTTAAGGTGACAGGCTACATGGTATAGTTTATAAAGAGTAGATCTAGAATTGAGTAATGTCTGGGTTCAAATCCCATCTCACCGTGTTAGCCTTTGCAAGGCATTTAAGCTTTTAGTGCTCTAGGTTAAATCTAGAAGTTGCATAAAAGGTGCCAATCTGCATAGGAAAAGGGAGATTCTTCACTCAGGTGCCCTCTATGCCAGTGCAACTACAAGTTCTTCCCTGTCCCCATTTTGGTACACAAAATACTTTATATTTGATATTTTAAGGAATCATTAATCTTATAATGAAGTACTGATGTGAGGTCAGGCTGCATGGTATGTTTATATTCCATGTATTTAACAGTGATTGAGTGAATGAAGATTAATGTAGACCAGATGATAAATGTTGGAGGTAGGGATTAGATGCCACTGTGAGTGTGGGGGTGGGGTGGGGCATCGATGTACAGACCCAAAGAACTTATTTTGGGGAGGACAACATTAGGAAGTGATTATGAGAGAGAAAGGACATCTGAGTAAGGACCTTCAGAGATGATTCTGATTCCAGAATGAATGAGGAAAGCTTGATTTCTGATTCATGAATAAAGTAGATTCAAGCTCAAGACACAAGCCAAATTTATCCATAGGTTGTCAGAGAGATTATATAGCCCCAGATCTAAGTGTTGCTCCTCATATTGCAAGATCAGTATTTCTGGAAGGTATGCTAGCAAAGTCTATGCATGTGTGGGAAAAAATAACTCATTTCTTAGTGGCCCCCATATTGGAACCTGAAGATGGGTTATGGGATATAAGGAAACTCAGAATCTGAACATAAGATGGCATATGTAAATATTCTTATGTCTTTCAGGGACATTAAGAAGCTTGCCTAAACTCACACAGATGGAAAGTATTAGAGGCAGTATGAAAATCTATGACTTGTGATTCAAATTCAACCACCTTTCTATTATTAAAAAAATGCTGAAAACCCTAGAGTCTTTTCCAGCAAGAGGTAAAAAAACACACACACACACATTCACATGGTGCTGTAAAGTTGATGACATTTTTTTCTGTATCACACCTGTGATTGTATAGATATAGGGCCATCCTAGGGAGGAACTCTCTCTTCCAATGTTATCTGGCACCTTGTCCTGAGCTGCGGGGGGAACTGAAATATTAAGGGATTCTTCCGAGGTCAAAGTATTTGAACATGTCAGAAGAACAACTTGGGCCCAGGTCTTCCTGGCTTCCAGGCTAACTTTCTACTGGTAAACCACCTTGCCTCTGACAAAGAGACAGTATATATGTGTGCAAGTGATTCATTGATTCAGTCAATTATCTCAGCCAGCTGAAGTTAACTAACAAGATGCTCTAGTCCTGATAGTTTTCTCAGGTGAGAACCTCTCTATCAAATCAATCTATTAACCAAGCCAAGAGACCTAACTAATTGCAGAAAAGTTCTTAATAGCTTCAAAAGGAGGAAGCAACACAGGATGAACTGAAATGATGCCATGCAGGAAGTACATGGCAATTGTTTGGTGGTGGAGACACAAACATACCCTGTGGGGCTTATAGAAAACAAAAAGGTAGGTTGGGGTTGACATTCCAATACTGGGCCAGACCAGTGGCAAAAACGGTTCCAACCAAGCCTCTGAGAAGGAATTGACTGGAAGGCGAAGGAAAGACCCCCTGTCTCCTCCTGTCATTCCATTCTCTTGACATCTAGGCTAATACCTCATTGCACAGATAAGAAACTGAGGCCCCAGGAGGGCAGATGACTTGCCCAAGATCACACATACAGTAAGTGAAATATACCAGATTAAAACTTGATCCTGTAATGTAAAATCCAACATTTTTTCCCCACTGGATCTGGAAATTGTGTAGATTCTATGAAAGAAGTATCCTCATCATCAACTTAGATCAAGTTGGATGGGATTAAAAGTTTTGTTATGAAACTAAGAGAAGGGGAAAAACAAAAGAACCAAAGGTTTTTTTTTCTTTACTTTTCTTCCTATCCCCAGTGCTTAGCACAGTTCCTGGCACATAGTAGGTACTTAAAAGGTATTTGTTTACTAGACCTGACAAAGACCCAAGAGGTTCAAGTTTTCAATGGTATAGAGATTTGAATATGCTGGGTAAAGGATTCCTATTATTATCCTGGTTAGAATATATGTTCTTGAGGTTAGGAACTATATCTCCAGTACCTAGTACAGTACCTGGAAGGCATGTGCTAAGAACTTTTGTTAAATTGATTGTTAAATTAAATTAATTGTTAATTAATTGGTTGGTTGATTCATTTACTTGATTATAGCAAATACAGAATCCTCTACGTGGCACAGTGGGAAAAGTGCTGGTCTTGGGATAGGAACGACTCATATTCCTGAGTTCAAATATGGCCTCAGACTGGCTGTATGACCCTGAGCAAGTCACTTTACCCTGTGTACCTCAGTTTCCTCATCTGTAAAATTAGCTGGAGAAGCAGATGACAAACCACTCCAGTATCTTTGCCACGAAAACCCCAAATGGGGCCATGTAGAGTTGGACATGACTGAAATGATGAAATAATAAGTAAATACAGAGTTTCAGGAGATAAAATGGATAAATAATGGTATTAAAACTCAATAAAGAGCTTCTTAGGACAGATGCTATTTACATATGCATCCTATGTCGCTCCTGAATCCTCCTGGACTTCAAGGAGGAGACAATGGTTTATGCTTAAAAGAGAGTGTAATGACTGCATAACAGAGACCTAAAGTCCCCAGATATAATTCCATTGAGTGTTGCAATGACAATGCCATAGTTGTCAGATTAGGTTCTGTGTTTATGGCCCATGACAAAAGAGTGCCACTAGCCGTCCCAAAGGAAAGCCATCTCAGAATCTCGGAAATGCGTTCTGTCAGCATGAACTACTGGGTTGTGCCTCTGATGGAGTGATAATGTTTGCTGTCACTGAAACTGTTGGATGCATCAAAGGACCACAGCATTGTGACAGGGAGACAATGATATTCAAGCAGATTGATTCTATCACCTCTGTGGGGAGGGTGCTTTGAGGGCACCCCCAAATATGAGAACTGATATCAACTGATTTTAAACCATGTGTCAAATTGAATTTTATAATATTTACACATAATATTTATATTCAATTACTTGTGAAATGAGTTTCTGTAAACTGAATTCTTTCCCCTTTGATTTAACATGAAAACTATTTGAGGGCAGGGAGAAGTGGGACCTGTGACAATGTACGTGTATATAGGAATTCTCAGTGAGGAAACTCTCTCTACCAATGTAGATCAACACCTGCTCTGCAACTTATAATTTTAGAAAGGTATCTCTAGCACTGATTTAGTGACTTGTCCAGATTGACACAATTAGTATGTTTAGAGGCAGGGTGTGAACCTAAGTGTCCTTCACTTCAGGGCTTTTTACTCTACTCAATATTGCTATGCTGCATTGACTACTATGTGACTACAAGTATTCCTACTACTATTACTATTACTAGTTAGCATTTATAAAGTGCTTTAAGGTTTGCAAAGCACTTTATAAATATTATCACATTTGATCTTCACCATAGCACTGAAAAGTAGGTGTTATTACTATTTCAATTTTGCAGAGGAAGAAACTGAGGTTGAGCAAAACGTGGCTTTCCTAGGGTCACATAGCAGGTAAGTGTCTGGGCAGGGTTTGAAGTTAGGTCTTTCTGACTCCAAGGCTACTGTTCTATCCAAAGGGACACCTAGATGCCTCCTAATCCTATCTCCCCACTCCTTTTTTTGAGGCAATTGGGCTTAAGTGACTTGATGAGGGTCACACAGCTAGTAAGTGTCTGAGGCCATATTTGAACTCAGGTCCTACTGACTATATGCTCTATCCACTGGTCTACCTAGATACCTCCTACCTCTACTCCTTTTCTCCTTCTCTCACTTATTTTCATAATGCTTTAAGATTTGTGAAGTGCTTTACATAAATTTAAAGCTTCTTAACATTATATATTTCAGGCTGGAAGGGATTTTCAAGATTCTTTAGTTTGAGTTCTTCATTTTACACACAAAAAGCAACAAAATGTCAAGGACCTTCCTTGCTTTCTAGAACACTGCTTTCTTCTGGTTCACCTATTTTTCTCAGTGTCCTTAAATGTAAAATTGTATACGTATTTTTATTTTTAAAAAATCAACTTCACACATATAACCAGAGAGGACACAGAGGTTATAAATAGGTGGCTAAATTTCAATTCAAACTGAGATCATCTGACTCCAGACCCAGCATTTTTTCTACTGTACCACACTGCCTCTCTGATTCTGATGGATCTTCATTGGGAGGTAGGTTCTGGTTCTTGAATATGTTACCATCTGAGTAAGGTAACAGGACATAACACCTTGTCTATTATATTAAATGGGATGGGGTTATTTGATGGAATCAATTTTCATATACTTTTACAACTATAAGAAATATGAGTGCTGTGAGAGGAAGCAGACATCACTTCTTGATGGAGAACACTGAAGAGAAGGAGGGATCTGAACTAGACTTTGAGGCGTGGGTAGGAATTGAAAAGAGAGAGCTAGGGGTGTGGGGGGTGGTGGGGGTGGTGGGGTAATCTAGGTGCAAGAAATGAGAGAAAAGGCACAGAGATTGGAATTTAGAAAATTAGAAATTTAGGAAATTTTAGAAAATACCCTTTCGTGCTAATCCAGAGTGTAGTGGTATATGAATAGGTGTTAGGGAAGAAAGTTGATAAATTTGGCAAAGTTTACGAGAGAAAAATGTTCTTGCAAACACATAGAGTACAAGATATTTGTCATCCATCTCAACTGGGCCCTCACTCCTATATCATGATACTTTTTATTTTTCCATTTTCTTAGGCAGTTGTTTCCAATATTTTTGACTCTTTTCAAGCCTTTTTTTTCTGCAATTGTCCTTTTCTAAGAAAACTGAGGCTTTTTAATGAGTGTTCCTCCATCCCTCCTATCCCTCCCCTGACTTTGCACACCTGTCTACCCTGTTATCTGAGCTCCCTTCCTTTGTCCTAGTTTTGGATAACCCTTATTGCTAGGAGCAATCTTTCTACTTGTGTCATTATTCCTAGCCTATTCCTCTCTATCAAGATTGAACATGAGAAGTACCACTTCTTCCTCCTTAATAGTTTTTCTTTTCTTGGTTTCTAGAACACTGCTTTCTTCTGGTTCACCTATTTTTCTCAGTGTCCCTAAGTGTAAAATTGTATATGTATTTTGATTTTTAAAAAATCAACTTCACACATATAAGATGGAGGAGGCATGGTTCAAGAGTCATTTGTCTGAAAATGATCTCAGTGTTTTAGTGGACTGCAAGTTCAATATAAGTCAACAGTTTGAGGTGTCAGCCAAAAAGCTAATTTCATCTTCGTCTATATTAAGAGAGGCAGGAACTCAAAGGATAAGGACATGAAAGTGCTTCTGTACAAGGACCTTGGAAGACCTCATCTGAAACACTATGTCCAGTCTTGGGTAACATTTTGATAAGGATATTGATGAGTTTGGGTGTTTCCTGAGGAGTGATAGTCAACATGGTTCATAGACTGTAAGCAACAAGATATCTGCATCCAGAATGAATAATTATGCCTTGCTGTGCATGCTAATCTCTGGTTCTTAATCTTAGGATATTATTTTCATGATGTAGCCTCTTTTGAAATCTGATGTATTGTTTGTTTCACAGACAAGTCATTAACTTTAGGTAATTATTAATGAAAAATAAATTTGATTTTTTTTAAATTTAAGACTTTGGGCCTTTGATCACTGTATTCAGATCCAAATGAGAAGAGAAGCTATAAGACAATAGAGCTGCATCCAACCTTCGGTAAATTTCATTATAAACACTAATCACTAAAACATAGGGGATAGAGACTTAACCTATGATTTCACTGCTACAAGGAACTCCTTGGTGAGGAAACAAACCTTAACAATTGGCACTTTCTTTATAACTTATACACTCTTAGTGAGTTGCCTGGGACACTGAGAGGTTAAATTATGAGCTCCTGGTAACAAAGTAAACGTGTCAGAGGCCAGATTTAAGCCCTGGTCTTCCAGACTTTGAGGCCAGCTCTCTACATGCCATGTCCTGCTGTCTTTCATACTTGGTGGAACCATTTGCCTGGCTAATTCCATTAATGAATGAGGTCCTGGCATGCTAACTAGTCACTATATCATAGGAGAAGCTAATCGGATATGCCACTTCATTATTGAGTTAGTTAGACATGACAGTAGTGTGTCCTTCTGATACATCCCAATGCTCCTAAAACAATGGATACACTTCTTAATATCCCTAATATTCTGCCTGGCTTCCTTCCAGGTTTCCTCTAGTCTATAGGGAGTCATTTATAAATGCAAGGCTTTGAATCCATTTCTAGTCATCTTAATATATCCAAGACTCATTTGTCCCACCAGAAGTTGTTTTTTCCACATGGCTATTGTTGGGTACTAACCATTTACATTTTCATAGTCCAGCATTTTCCCAGATTTCAGATATATATGTATATATATATATATATATATATATATATATATATATATATATATATATATATATATATATATAAAACCACTCCAGATTTTTAGATTCTCCAAGGATGTTGATTAGTAAGTCTCAAATGGTATTCTTTAACACTGAATATTCTTTAAGATAGCAATAGGACTTGGGACTGGACCTATGATTTCACTGGTATTAAGATCTCCCAAATGAGAAAAATCCCTTTATAAGTACAGGCTCATACATTCTCAGTGAATCTTGAAGAGTTTCTTAGGGCCCAGAGACGTTGAAAGTTGTGAAGGTTCACATTTCTAGAATATGTCATGAATGATACTTGAACCTAAGTCTTCCTGGCTTCCAGGACAACTTTCTATTGACTATGCCACACTAGCTCTTGGATAGTCTTTAGGGAAAAAAAATGAGTTGGCAATCTAAAACTCCCAATATGAATGTGTAAAGGACAATTAGGTACATTTTTCCATATTCATCCAATAGGTTTTAATACTTAGGTATGACAACTGGACTATCTAACATTTGTTCAATCAGCTAATACACCAATTTAAATGGTGACAAAATTATGGCTTCAATCACATGAAGGCTATGTAGTCTTGATTTGTTCTTAACATCAGTTCTAGCTGATTGTCTTGCAAGCTTCTGTCACAGGTCATGAAGCAAAGCAAAGAAGAGAATGAGGATAGATCAGCATAAATTCATACATTCAGTAAGCATGCATTAAAAACTTTTGGTTTCAGGGCTCTACCTATGAAGAGGGGATTCAAAGATAACAGGGGAACATATAAACCCTGCCCTTGAAAAACTTATATTCTATCAAATGTAGAGGTCAACCCTCTCTATGAAGAAAACAATTCAAACTATAGATATTACCAGTGTGGGTTCAAACATTAAATTCATATTCTGAAGAAGCATAGTGGACTTTGAGATAATTGTTCCAGTCTTCCACTTACTACCTTCCCACACTGAGTAACTTAACCTCTCTGAGCTTCAATTTCCACTTATCTATAGTGGGGATAAAGATATTTAGTCTGCCTACCTCCAAGGGCTATGGTAAGAGAAAGACCAAGTTCTACAGAAGAATGACATTTAGAACACATTGGAATGCCTTCATTATGCTGATTCCAATGTCCTTAATCCACTGACCCTTGAGGTTAAGGCCTAAGACACAGATAATTAAGACAATGCCTGTTAAATAAAGTAAAATTAGGCTGGTGAGAAAGAGAGAGAGAGCTGCATCTACAGAAGCCAAAAATAATTAATTGGTGGAGTGAAGAAAAAGGCCAGTCTAGAAGTTTTGTTTATGTGTCATATTTGTAGTACATAAAACAAAAGCATTAGTCCACAAAAAAGGAATATTACTACGTATGTGTTCTCTAGGAAGAACATCAAAGTGTTATATTAGAGTTCTTTTAGTCTGTTCCAAAAACAAATGTACTGTATTTGGTGAAAGCAATTTGATAACACTGCTTGAATAAGCTAGGGACCACATGGGGCACAAGTTGTTCCTATACTTTGGGAAAGAATCATTGGGACTGGTTATCCCCACTCCTCCAGCTTCCCTGGAGACTTGTCCAATATTCTGTTTCCTCTTTTTAAAAATTCTATTCACACTCCAGTAAAATCCTATTTTCAATTGTGGTTCAAGATCGAGGTCATTCTGTAAAAATGGATTTTCAATAAAAAAAATGGAAATTGGCAATTTACCTTGAGAATTTTATTGAAAGACAAAGAAAAGTTTTATGATGGCAGTAGTGGGAATAAAATATGCCAGGGATACTCCTGTTTCCCTTTGTTGATGAATTCAATAAAAATTACCTAAAGACCCTTGGTTTTGTAAAATCAGCAATTCTGTTTGAAAAAGCTCCTAAAAATAGGATTTGACTTTATATATAAATTCTTGTACATTTATTTATATTTTGCTTTGTAAACATCCTTCATTTTCCCCTGTGTTTATCCATTCTTGTTTGATAAATCATAAGTTCCTTGAGGAAATCTATTGCTCATTTTATTTTTTTCTAGACATGCCTGGTATAGTACTCTAGACACAGGGCCCTCATTCATGGAATCATAGACTATTGGAACTTGAAGAGGCCTAAAAATCAAAGAATCACAAAATTTAAAATCTGGGAGCAACTCCAGAGGCCATCTCTTCTAACCCAAGCATGAAAGGAACACATCACATATTTTGAAAAATGGTTGTCCAGACTTTGCTTGAAAACCTCCAGGGAGCAGAAACACATCACCACCTTTTAAGATAGCCCATTTTATGTGTGGAGTGCTCCAGTTGTAAGAAAGTTTTCCCTAATCAACTAAACTGGTCTCTTTTTCAACTCCTGCTAATCATTTCTGTTTCTGGCCACTACAACCAACCTAAGTCTCATCCCTCCTCCCCATGAAATACCCTCAAATACTTGAGATAGTTCTTATCTTCCCATTCCTCCTCCCCAATTTTCTATTTTACAGGCTTGCCATGCCCATTTCCTTAAAACAATCCTCATAGTCAAGGTTCCTGGATGTTACAACTCACATTTGAGCATGAATTCCCAAGATGTTTTGATTGAGGCACTGATTCAGTAGGTCAGGGGTAGTTGTTGACCTCTTCATAGAAAATAAAGTGATGCTCTTGACCCATCCTCAGTCTAATTTGTGTTTGGATTATGTTGCCAAGAGAGGAGATATATTGACTTAACTATTCACAACTTCTTTCCTACTGAAACTGTGCCAAAAGCACACCTGATTTCAACTCTATGGAACAGATGCCCCTCCCAGGATAATAAGCTCATCACTACCAACCTCACCACAATCCTGCTAACTCAAGCCTTGGACACCATCTCCCTCAGCCTCCTCTCTCTTCTGATTAGAAGGCTAGAGGGTAGAGTATTAAAGTCCTCCCAAAGGCAATGGTGTGCTACTCCAGTATCTTTGCCAAGAAAATTCCAAATGGAGTCATGAAGAATCAGACACCACTGAAAAATGACCGACTGAAAAAGTCTTTCTTTATAGAGGGCAGAACTTGAACAAACTTCCACTTCACTCTACTGCACCTGCAGCTCTGCCTGGTGTCAACACCATGGAACAAGATACCCCACCTCCCCTCATCTTGCTTTTGTGTGTTGTCTTTCCCATTAGATTGTAAGCTCCTTGAGGGCAGAGATTGTCTTTCTTTTTCTTGTTCCTTTCCCCAAAGTAAACATATAATAATAAATGTTTATTGAATTGAAGGGATTAAAGATGCAGCCTTTGGCCATGGTGTAACATCAGTTGAATTAAACCTGTTTCCCTGTTGTTGTTGTTTTTAAACTGCAATCTAATTAGGTGAACCTACTTGTTGGAAACATGCAATAAAGCAAGGGTTCCTAATCTGGGGAGTCATGAATTTAGTGAATTTTAAAATTACATCTTTATTTCCAATGACCTCCAATTATAGTTTGCATTTCTTTTGATTTTTCAATTTCAATTTTTTTTTTGAAAAGGGGGTTAAAGGCTTCACTAGACTATCAAAGGGGTCCAAAACAGATTAGAAAAGGTCTGAATCCCAGCAATAGAATCATGTCTCAATTTATCCTCTCCACTTGCAGCACACACACACACACACACACACACACACGCACACACAAGTTTTGCTTCCAATACTTGGTTACTTCATGTGAACATTACATTTTTTACTTCATTTGCATAATTACATTAGTTCTTGACCCTGACCACTTACAAAAATGTGGCTAAGATCAATGCCGTCAGAGTTTATGATTCTCTTTAGTCCCATTTAATTTCCCTCTGCCTCCTAGGAATCAGACAAGCCAGATCCAAACAAAAGGCAGAAAATAGAATCTTCTCAAGGTCGAGGTCAAGGCTACCAGCCCAAAGCCGAAACAAAACATGGCTGATGTGGCCTGATTGGGCCTGAACATGACTGCTTTACAAAGTGGTTACTTTCGTCAGCACTGGGGGGCATGACAATGGAACAAAGGTCCCGAGTCAGCTTACTGAAATGAAGAAGTGAACCCCTGGCCAGCATCCTTGGTGAGCAGTAAAGAAAGGTAGAGGGGACTGGAATAAGGATCTCACACTGATTTTTCTTTTCCTATCATTAACTTCCATGGCTCTTTCTAATCTTTGTGTCAGCTTTTCTTCTCCTTCTAAGCTCAAAAATATCCTTTCCTAACACTTTAATTGGGTGGAGGATTCTTCCTTTTAAAGGATAGATTTCTTTAAGCAGCAGGATTGGCCTGAAAAATAAAAACTATGTCTCCATGCTTACCACAGGGTCCAGCACAAAGTAGGCATTTAATAAATGTTTATTGATTGGTTATTATTATATCTGGAAATTAATATCAGGAGATTAATCAATCAGTAAGAACTTATTAATCACCTACTCTGAGTTGGGCACAGAGGATAAACACCACAAATGAAAAGAATTAACAGGGAGCTTGTATTCGAACATAGGACTAAAGACGTAGAGCTAGAAGAGCCACATCCAGTCTGACTCACACATGAAGAAAATAAGACTGTAAGTGATTTGCCCAATGTCACATAGTAAGTATTAAAGGCAAGATCTGAATCCAAGGCCTCTGCATCCAGAGTCTCTGAATCCAGTTTTATTATGCCACAAGTGGCCTATGTCACATTTCTAGCTTCAAAGCAGAAAACAGCTTTAAATATATAGCCACTGAAGAAGGGTTGATATACTTAGTGAATCTTGATTTTTTTAAGCTCCACTTTCTAGGAGTCTTTTTTAAAGTTTACACTATAAGCACCATGAAAGCTCTTAAAGAACCTAGATGGTCTCTTTGGATAAAAAGTTCTATTTCAAAGAAACTAGCCAGAGGAAACCTTGAAGACCAGGCCTCTCATATCTATTGTGGAGTGTCCTGGTCCAAGAGTGTGAGGCAAGCCATTTTTGAATGTAGCTCTTTTTCTGAGGCAGTCTCCTTATCCCTGTTATCTTTCATCTGTCTGAATAAATAGGAGTAACAGATTGCAACATGGTAAGTGTCACCTGGTGGGTTTTGTCAAGGTGCAGGTCACAAATGATGGCTTATTTGACAGTCGGTAGCAATTTATGAATTTATGACAATAGCTGGCTGATGAAAATGTCTAGAGTTTGGTTGGTTCTCATTGTCATACTTTCTCTACATAGCTCAACAAATAGTCTCAGAGAAGGTTCTGGAGGACTTTTGTTCACTAGCAGTTATTAAAAAAAACAAACAAACTGAAACAACAGAAGTCTGTCAGAGGCGTATTCTTTTATGGGTGATGGTACCACTGGTGTTTTCAAAGTCTTTTTCATCACTAATATCATTGACTCCTTCAGGGGTTCCTGGGAAATGATACCACTTCTAGGAATAATAAAGCTCAATAACATCTTGGTTTTGGGAGTGGATACTATAGTAAGAACAAGAATTATACCACAAAGTGAATCCACTATAAATAGCACCTTCATTTCAATGGTCTCACATAGGGTAACTCAGTTCAATTTAGTTCAATGGGCATTTTAGGATGCCCACTTATTTGCCAGGCCCTGAGGAGGGTGCTGCTTATGCAAAAGCTAAATGAAAACAGTCTCTTCCCTACATCCAATTTGGGAGATACAACGACTACACACTCAAGTAAATGTAAAGTATGTAGAAAGTAATAACTAGTACATAAGTCTTAAAATAGTAGAGGGAATAGAGGGAGGGCCTTGGTAGTCCAGAAAATCAGGTTTCATGTTCCTCCTCTGAAACATAGTAGTTGTGTTACTCTGGGAAGGTCACTAATTTCTTGATGCCTGAAGCAATTCTCTGACATAATAAAATGCATATAAGATACATACAGAACAGTAGATGGAAAGTAATCTCAGAGAGAAGACAATAGTAGTATATATGTTGGGGGAGGGAGGCTATGTTGGGGGGAGAAGAAAGTTCTCTTGTAGAAGGTAGAATTTGACTTCTTAAAGGAGGCCAAAGAAGGCAAGAGTTGACATGAGGATATAGAGAATTCCAGGCATGTGAAAAGGCATGCATCCAGGAAATAGAGTGTAACAGTATGTGAAGAGCAGCAAGCAGGCCAGTGCACCTGGCTAGGGGTGGGGAGGGGGCAAAGAGATGGGATGGAGAATCAAGTTATACTCCTCTATCCATATGCTCCATAATAGGGTCAATGAAAGAGAATGGAAAGGGCTAATACAGTCTTCCCTAACAGTCATTTAACTATTTTTTTTAACTCATGCTGAAATGAGGGATTTCATAGTTTCTCTCTTCATGAATACGGATATGTAAGGCAATACTGTGAACAAATGAGAGGGACAAGGAAAATGTTACCATTTCAATTATGGGTAAAGGAAGAGTTCATGAATTAAAAAAAAACTCAAATAAAGGATCACAAGATAAAATGGACAATTTTGATTACATAAAATTCAAGTTTTCACAAAAAATCTAATATAGTAAGGATTAGAAGGGGAGCAGGTGATGGAAAAAATGCGACGTAGTTTTAGATAAGGATCTCATTTCTGAGATATTTAGGTGATAAAAAATTATAATAATAAGTGTAATTCCTCAATAAATAAATTATTAAAAGATATTAATAGGAAGTTTTTAAAGGAAGAAATCCAAGTTATCAGCAAACATGGACAAATGCTCTTTATCACTAATAATAAATTGAGGCAACTCTGAGGTTCTACTTCATATCTATCAAACTGTCAAAGATGGCGAAAGAGGAAAATGCCAAAATTTAGAAGGTGATAAAGAAAAAAACAGGCACATAAATAGAATGTTGGTGAAATTGTGAATTGGTCCAGGCATTCTGGAAAGCAGTTTGGAACTATGCACAGAAAGTTACTGAACTCTGCATACACTTCGGCCTAGATATTGTATTATACTACACCTATACTCAAAAGAATTTAAAGAGAAAGGAAAATAGATCAATATGTACAAAATTATTTATAGCAGCTCTTTTTTGTGGTAGTCCAAAATTGGAAACCAAAGGTCTTTCCTATTGAGGAATGGCTAAACATATTGTGGTATATGGATATAATGGAATATTATTATACCATAAGAAAAGAATGCAATGAACGGTTTCAGAGGAACTGGGAAGACTTTTGTGATCTGCTGTAGATAGAAGTGAGCAATATCAGAAAAACAATTTATAGAATGATAACATTATGGAGAAAAAACAACTTTGAAAAACTTTAGGACTCTGAGAAGCACAATAATATGAGTTCAAAAGGATGAAGATGAAACCTTTCATTTACTCCCTGACAGAGAGGTGATGAATTCAAAATACAGAGACAGTATTTTTGGACATAGCTTAACCAGGAGTTTGTTTTGCCAAATTATATAGATATATGTTGAGGGATTTATTTTTCAACTTTGATTTTTATTTCTTTGTTTTATAATTTATTCAATATGAAGCTAGATATTGGGAGGGCATATTAATGAAAAAATTACTTATGATTTAAAAAACATCTCTATGAATCCCAACATGGTGTTTTTAAAATAATTTTATTATCCTTTGTTTTTGCTTCACTTATATTTCCAATATATGTCGTTCCTTTCCTTCTCCCACAAAACTGTACCAAAATAACAGAGAATAACATATATACGGAGACACTGACATATAAAAAAGTTCAGCTACACTAATCAACGTTTTAAAAAAAAATTAACAATATAAAGTGTTTCAACCTCTGCAGAGCAGACAGGGAGATGACAAAACATAGCAATAATAAGTATCTAAGGGGTTGTGGAAAATGAAGGACACTAATGCTTTGTTTATGGAGCTGTGAGTGGTACAGTCATTATGGAAAGTAATTTGGAACTATGCAGATAAACTGAATAACACATTCTTACCTTTTGATTCCACTGCTATACCCCAGGGAGGTCATTAGCAAAAACGTACTCCATATACACCAAAATATTTATAGTAGCACTTTATGTTATTGCAAAGGACTTTAAACAAAGTAGTCATTCATTAATTAGAGAATGAATGAACAAATTGTGGCACATTAATATAATAGACTATTACCATGTGATGTGCATGAAACAATGAACATTATGAAAAAAGAAAATCATGGAAAGATATATGCGAATTAATGCAAGTGAAGTGAGCAGAGCTAGGATTATCACAAAGACCATGATAATCTAAATAGAAGGAGCAACAACAAAACAACTGAAACTGAATGTTGCAAAATTATAAAGACCAAGTTTGGCACTGAAGAAAACAATATGATTGGAGGATTTTTCCAGTCCTTTTAAGAGGTAGTGGTGGGATGGCTTGTCCACAGATATGGAACACTGTAAATAATATCAGATATTTTTCAATGCGTTGATTTTTTTTGCTATTTTTTTCTCTTCCTTTAAAAAATTCTTCATTGTAAAGGATGGTTCTTTATGAATCAGGAGGGCAAGGGATACAGTTTGATGTAAGCAATATAAAAACAAAAGACCAATACAAATCTACCTTTGAAAAATGTTAAAAAAATAAATTCAAGTCATGTTCTTTTTATACTACACCAGACTGCACACAGATCTTACTCTCTCAGGGCCTCTGCTTTCCTATCTGTAAAATGACAGAGCTAGATTCGATGACCTCTGAAGTTCCTTCCCATTCTCAAGCTACGATCTTATGAATCCTTCAATTCTCAGAGAGCCATCAGGACCCCATTCTCATTCCAAGTCTTTTCTCCAAGCTAAACCTCCTAGGTACTTCACTCAGACCTCAAGTAGTACAATCAGAAGACAGATCTGGAGGTAAGGATGGGGTTAACTGAAGTTCTGAACTACCCAGATCCGATCCTGGAGCACTGGTTGTTGAGCACTGTATATAATAGAAGAGGTCTACATGAAAGAACAGACATATTTTGAAGGCCAGGGTAGTGGAATCAGAGACTTAGTGGCAGACACATAGTTGGCACTTAATAAATGTTGATAGATTGATTGACCAAAGAACCCTTCTAGCTCTAATTCTATGATCCTAACTATTGTTGACTTATAGACACTGACTGTATTTCCACACACACACAAAGCAATGAATGAAAGGATAAGGATCTCTGCAGATCTATTTCAGTGTTTCCAAACAGACAGGAGACATAAACTACAGTGTAAATTATTGTTATGTGGGGTGTTTGTCCTATGTAAATGTCTCAACCATGCTGACCTTTCCACGGAAAGGAAGTCACATTTCCTATTGTTTCTATGCATACTAGATGTTACCTTCTTTTTCTAGCAGGAAATACTTATCACTTAGTATATTTCACTTTAATAAGATAGGGGAAAAATAATAACCAACAAGATCTATGGTCTCCATTCTACATAGAAGAGATGGGAGAATACTAATGTATACTCCAGTAACCTTCTGAAGGCTAATTGATGTCCTAGAGCATGTGCCTCATGTTGTCAAGGTTGGTTCAGTGAAGATGAGAAAAATTTCAAGCCAATTGTCTTCTATACGGGTTTTTATAAGGCTGTAGATTCAGCAACTGTAATACTTTCTCTGTCAGCTAAAGAAAGCCATGGAAGTTAAGAGAGGGTTCAAAGTCAAGGTTCTAAGCAGACTAAAATGTGATAGGACAGGTTTAATTTTTTATGATAGAATTCTGTACTTTAGTCAAAGAAGGTAAATGATTACATCTAACATTGACCACGAGGACTAGATCGATCTGCTTTTCTTCCTTGAATCTCGTACCCAGAATAAGTAGAAGTCTGTCTAAACATGTAACTACACTGGGACATTTTAGCCACAACTTTTAGCCACAACTAGAAATCTTGCCCCCATCTATTACTTTGAGGGTTGCATACATAACTATATTTGGGGCTTCAGATGGTCCCATACAAGGCAACATGGCACAGGAGAATGGAAAAACAAGCAAAACAAAACAACCACAACAACTGAAGTTAGAGGATATAGATTCCAATCCTGTCTTTAACACTTACTGCATGTGTGACCTTGGGCAAGCCACTTAATTTCTTTTGCCAGAATGTCCTCATTTGTAGAATTGTAATAAAATTAATGATGATGATTATGATAGCATTTATTTAGTGCTTTAAGGTTTGCAAAGTGCTTTCAGAAATATTATCTTATTTTATTTTCAAAACAATTCTGAATGGTAGGTGCTATTACCATCCCCATTTTACAGACATTAAAACTGAAACACACAGTGATTGTTACTTGCCCAAGGTCACACTGCTAGTAAGTGTCTGAGCTGGTACTGAACTCATTTCTTAGCCTATTTTAGGTCTGCTGCTCTAGGAATTGCCATATATATCTAGCTACCTCTAGGATCAGGTTGGAATAGGTGATCTCTGAAGTTGCTTCTCTAGATCTATGAGCCTTCATGTTATTGTTCTTGCTTATATTGTATGATTCCGAGGTTATTGACCACAAGCAAACACTCATCATCCTCTCCTGGTATCTGAAACTGCTATTATTAGAACTACCTTGTCTAAGGGCATTACCTCAAACAAAAGCCTGAAGAAACCAAATTATCTAAATAAAAGGTTTAAAGTCCTTTATCTCTGACTATATTTTGTTCATTTTCACTGAGATGTTTTACAGTTTGAGAATGCATAAAAGGTTCAGAACAAAGCTAATTCTCAAATTCATCACAATTGTTTTATCTCCCACAAGAAAACAAGATACCAAGGTAGTGAGATCCAGTGCAGATGTGGAACTATTAAGGTCGGAGAGAAATTTCAGAATATGAGGCTGCCTTAGAAAGCTATACTTTCATACCAGAGGTGTGCCAGGAAGCCATAGAACACCGGGTTCGATGCTAGGGCTTTGGGGGGTGGATAGGAATATAGCAGAGCAAAAGTCCCAATTGTCCTTGAGACTAGTCTAATCCACATACAACAAAGCATTCCCTATTCTTACCTCTAACTGTATAGTGTCTCTTTCCTGCAGGAAAAAGAAACTGCATTTTTGAAGGTCCTTAATCACCAAAGCCAGTGGCCTTTTCCAGGTCTTCATGCCTCTTAACTTTTCTGTAGTGTTCGATACTTGGGACCACTCCCTCCTCCTTCTTAAAACTAGTTCCTCTGCAGCCTCTCCACCTACACTTAGGATTACAATACAATATCTCACTTTCTCTCTCTTTCCTCAACCAATCTACATTCTCCTATCCCTTTCCCTCTGTTTCAGTTCTTTCTGTCTTCCTTTCTTTCTGTGTCTCACTTCTGTCTCTGTCTCTGTCCCTGTACCTCTCTGTCTCTCTCTCTGTCTCTGTCTCTCTCTCTCTCTCTCTTTGTCTCTGTCTCTCTCTCTGTCTCTGTCCCTCTCTTCTCTGTCTCTCTCTCTCTGTCTCTGTCTCTCTCTGTCTCTCTCTCTGTCTCTCTCTCTCTCTTTGTCTCTGTCTCTCTCTCTCTGTCTCTGTCTCTCTCTTCTCTGTCTCTCTCTCTCTGTCTCTGTCTCTCTCTGTCTCTCTCTCTGTCTCTCTCTCTCTCTTTGTCTCTGTCTCTCTCTCTGTCTCTGTCCCTCTCTTCTCTGTCTCTCTCTCTCTGTCTCTGTCTCTCTCTGTCTCTCTCTCTTTGTCTCTGTCTCTCTCTCTCTGTCTCTGTCTCTCTCTCCTCTGTCTCTCTCTCTCTCTGTCTCTGTCTCTCTCTGTCTCTCTCTCTGTCTCTCTCTCTCTCTTTGTCTCTGTCTCTCTCTCTGTCTCTGTCTCTCTCTTCTCTGTCTCTCTCTCTCTTTGTCTCTGTCTCTCTCTCTGTCTCTGTCTCTCTCTTCTCTGTCTCTCTCTCTCTGTCTCTGTCTCTCTCTCTGTCTCTCTCTGTTTCTCTCTCTCTCTGTCTCTCTGTCTCTCTCTGTCTCTGTCTCTCTCCGTTTCTCTCTGTCTCTGTCTCTCTGTCTCTTTGTCTCTCTCTGGCTCTCTCTGTTTCTCTCTGTCTCTGACTCTCTGTCTCTGACTCTCTGTCTCTCTGTCTCTCTCTGTCTCTCTCTCCCTCTCTCTCTCTCTCTCTCTCTCTCTCTCTCTCTCCCCACTTCCTTCTCCTTCTCTTTCCCTCTTATTTTTTTTTCTTTGCATTACAGTCATTTGTCATTTCCTGACATACCACTCCTAGCACCCAAGCCCTCCCTTACAACAAAGGGGAAAACAAAAGTCACACAAACCTGATCCGTGTGGCTACTACATCCGATGTGGTGTGATATATACGAATGTGATATTCCACCACCATAGTCCCTTAGCTCTCCATCTTATGTTTTCATCATTCTGTTTCCTGGGGATTCATCATTTCACTGAACCTGAACTCAGATATCATTTGCTGTTTGTTTATATTACGATAGTTCTTTATATTCAGAGTAGTTGTTATCCTGCATCGATACTGAAAGTTTCCTCACCCTGGAGTTCCCTATATCAATGGAATCACAGACCTAATCCCTATCCCTATTTAATCTTACCTTAATGGAAGATAGAGATTTTTTTTGTTTGTTTGTTTGTTTTGCCTTTTAATATAAGGAGTCTTCCTGACTTGAAATTCAAAGGATAGGTTAACTGTTAACCAACTTCATAAAAAAAATATTTAATTGCCTTTATTTTTAGAGGCAAGGAAAAAAAACATATGGAATGCAAGACCTAAATCTTCTCTTAGCTCAAGATTGCACAGGGAATCCACTCTGGTCCATTCTCTACTCATTTGTTAAACTGATCTTTCTAAAAAAACCAATGTGATCATGTCATCAACCCACTCAATAAACTGCAGTAGCTCTCTATTACCTCCAAATCAGATATAAAATCCTGTTTTGTTTTTAAAGCTTTTCATAATCAGTTTCCTTCCTACCTTTGCAATCTTTTAGTATCTTACTTCCCTCCACAGGGGTCTGCAATCAGTTAAACTAGGGTCTTTGATATCCCTTCTGCAAAATTTTCCACATCCTGATTCTGGGCATTTTGCCTGACTGTTACCCGTGTCTGGAACTTTCTTCCTCCTCATCTCTACCTCCTGGCTTCTTGGCTTTTGTTCAAGTCACAGCTAAAGACTAGCCTTTTGTAAGAAGCCTTTCCCAGTCTTCCTTAATTTTAGTGCTTTTCTTCTGTGATTATCTCCAATTTATCCTGTATATATCTTGTTTGTACATAGTTGTTTGCATGTTGCATCATCCATTAGACTGGGGACTCGACAGGAAAGATTATTATTTTCATTATTATTATGACCTTTCCTTGTAGGACTATTGTAAACCTTTCTTCGTGTCTTTAGTATTTAACATAGTGCTTAGCACATGGTAGGTCCTTAATAAA
This sequence comes from Trichosurus vulpecula, assembly GCF_011100635.1. Lineage (NCBI taxonomy): Eukaryota > Metazoa > Chordata > Mammalia > Diprotodontia > Phalangeridae > Trichosurus > Trichosurus vulpecula. The sequence goes on from NC_050581.1 coordinate 156,629,788, forward strand.
TGCTTGTTGACCTATTGACTTGAGTAACAAACCTCATCTGTACCAGCTTTTCTTATCCCCAAGGCTTCTTCCACCTAGACCCATCTCCTTTAATATGCCTCTCTCCATTTGAAATGCATTCTCCCATATCTTCTCTCCTTATCTAAATTCTACTCATGCTGTAGATCTCAATTCCAGTTTCATTTTCACTATGAGGTCTCAGTTTCCTTTTCAACACTGATGAGGGGCTGGTGGTATCTTCACAAAGGAAAAAAATGGGAATACTAATCAGGAATGAATCAGGAATGACATTAAAATTACTGGAAGTTTGTCTCCTGATCAGTTATAGAACATTCTGGATTAAAATTGTTGCTTTGGGGGCAGCTAGGTGGTGCAGTGAGTAGAGCACTGGCCCTGAAGTCAGGAGGACCTGAGTTCAAATCCAACCTCAGACACTTGACACACTTGCTAGCTGTTTGACCTTGGGCAGGTCACTTAAATGCAATTGCCCTGCCTTCCCCCTTCAAAAGAAAAATTTTAAAAAATCGTTGCTTTGGCACTAGCATTCCCATTTCGACACATTTATGCGCCTTAGCATGTGGCATAGATGTGGTCTAACTTGTGAAACATCCCTATGTTTCTACATCAAACCCTTGAATTTTGGTGTAACAGGAGCCTTTCTGGCCCTTCCCCTCCCCACAAATTATACTATACCCATGCATAAGCTCAACCTGAAGAAGCCCAATTCATCTGTACCATTAAGGAAAGTTATCCAGAAACTAGCAAAGGATCTTGGAATCAGGGGACTATTCTTTAAAACTGCTAATCCTTGAGTCCTTCTTTCTACCACATGCTCATCTATAGGTATAATGTGATTTCAGGAGTGTCAAGAAGATTTCTATTACAATACATTCTGAGAAACCTGGATTCTGACCCGGCCAGAAATCTGGCTCAAACTTGTCCAGATCACATTTTGGAAAATTTGCCCCTCTTTTCCCTCAGCTTGATTTGAACCAAGAAGGGTAGAGTTCTTTCTGGTTAAATGCCACCAACAAGTTCAGAAAAATGCTACAGGAGATCTATCATCAAATTATTCGTTGGCATTATGAGTGGGGATTGATCCATTTTGGCCCACAATGAGCTCTCCATTCCTCTGAATGGCTATAATAGTAACTGTTTTCGTTTTAGCACTTCATCATTTTGTTGTTCATTTGTTTCAGTTGTGTCTGGCTCTTTGTGACTCCATTTGGAATTTTCTTGGCAGAGATACTGGGGTGGTTTGCCATTTCCTCCTCTAGCTCACTTTATAGATGAAGAAACTGAGGCAAACAGAGGTGAGTGATTTGCCCAGGGTCCCAGAGTTAGTAAGTGTCTGAGGCCAGATTTAAATTCAGATTTCCTGACTCCATCCAGGCCTGGCACTCTATCTACTGTGCCACTTAGATGGCCAGCACTTAAATCTTATTCTCCCTAAATTTATTACTTGAGTGTTTCATATATCTTTTCTACCCCAGTCGCCTGGTAAATTCTTCAAGTGCCATGACTACGCTTTCTTCTTTTCCTATCTGCCACAGGATCTTAAACATAGTAGATACTTATAAATACTCACTGAATTAAATTGATATAATGATATCGTTTGTGTTTAATCAAATGAACAGAATAAGATGATCTTGCAAGACCACTGATGCATAAGTCAAATATAATTCATTTAAGTGTGCACATTGGATGAACATGGGTTTGGTGTCATTCAGCTTAAATGAGTTTTGGTTTAATTTAATTTTGCCTATGATTTAGAAAGATTCTCTCTGAAGGAAATCATGTGTTGTAAGTTTACCAAATCATAAACATTTTAGCAATAACTAAACACACACAATACAGCATATAGCATAACATGGCTTATACTCTAGTAATGATGATGGTGATGATGATGGTGATGATGATAAATAATAAACAAATTATAAATAAATAAACAAATCATAATAATACTCTTATCTGGGCAAAAACAGACTTGGATATGGGCACTTTGGGATTTGTGGAAAACAGCAAATGTGTGGGGTGGTTAAATAGAGACTTGTCACATGAGGAAAAGGCAACAGAGATGTATTTAAAGTTGGAAGTGACCTTAGAGTCCATCTAAGGCAGTACCCTCATTTTACATATCAGGAAGATAATGATAAGCAGTAATGATGACCACAATAACAAAATAACAATCACTTACATTTGTACATTGCTTAAAGATTTGCAAAGTCTTTTTCTCTCAGCCCAATTAGAAAGGTAAGAGAAGATGTGTGTTCTGTTTTGTTTTTATTTTTTTAACCCAGCCTATGATTGTATCACCTTTCTGAGGAGGAATTCTTCTATCTCTAGTGCTAAGCACAGTCCCTCAAATACAGTAGGGACTTAATACATGCTTATTGTCTTGTCTTGACCAATAAACACCAGCACCTACCATATAGTTTATATTCGTAAAGAGGTCAGTGTGGGGCAGAGAGAGTAAGTGACTGGCCTAGGAACATACAAAATAGGAATTATTATTATCACTAGTGTAGAAAACAGTAAATAGAGCCTTAGAGAGGTAAAATGACAGATACCTAATAAGAATCAGGTCAAGAACTCAAATCCAGAACTCCTTATTCAAAGTATTATATGATTTAGAGCTGGGGAAAATAATAATGATGATGATGATAATCATAAGATTTAGAGCTGGGAAGGACCTTAGTGATCATTTAAGCCTGGTTAGGCTTCTTTTATAGATAAGGAAACAGAGGGCTTATATTAAATAGCCAAATCAGGATTCAAACCCAGGTCCTTTGACCCCAAGTCTAGCACTCTTTCCGGGCTGCCGCTACACCCTCATTCTATAGCTCCTCTTTGCCTCTTCTAAGGAAATGTGTCTTCTACAGATGGAACGAACTCACAGTTGTCAGAAATCCCATTTGGGAACTAAGGCTTAGTGCCCTCTCTATTATAGCTGGTGAAAGCAAACACCTGTGCATGTAGCAAATCTCAAGATTCAACAGAGGCTGCGGATTGTAATAAAGCAAGAAAGCCATCTTAAAGTTTCTCATTTACATGACGAACAGACCTCAAATTTCTCTGTGAAGGTTCACATGGCCATGATCCACCACTGCTAATGGGTTAGCAATAGGGCAGATGTAACAATTTCCTGAATTTATAGGCAGCATGTAATAGGGAAAAGCCCATCCCTCTCATCTTGAGTCAGGCTATTATACGTCTGCTAGTCATCCTCATTTTTTTTTCCTTCATGGAAGTGCCACCAGACTCTCATCAGCATTGACGGTGGCTCTCAGAGGCCTCGGTGAAGGCTGTGTAAGCCATTTCCCACCACAAACCCCTATTTTCAGACACTAAGTGTGCTAGTTGAGGAACAGTGGACTCATCATAGGCTATAATTGCTCCACTTCCCCTCCAGCTGAAATCACACATATTTTATTGGTTTGAAACCAAAAGAAAAATGTTTCATTGATCATTGCTGTCGTACTTCATCCAAGTGAGCACTTTAAAAATAAATTATAAAACATGCCACTTGTGGACACATGTAAGGATGCGAAAGACATGGCAAGAATACACAAACTAGAACATGTCTCCTCCCCCCCCCACCAGCAATAATGTATTTCATATTTTACAGGTGCATTCCAGTGGATGCTAATTTCATCCATGATTCCTTTGGCAGAGTCCACGTGTGAGTTTAATTAACTAAATGACTTAAGCCATCCAATTCTTGTTGCTACTAATGTATTACAATTAGAACAAACTGTAGCCATGGAAACAGCGAGGCCCATCATAATTCATCGAGTGAAGATGGCTCGCTTTTCTAGCATATAGGATTCTTGAGTCACCATGCAATGCATTCATTATTATTGCTAAATTGGGACCTGGTCACTGTGGAATGTAACAGGATGTAGACAGTCACTTAAATGAAATTTCATTATGGGAAGTCTATCAATTTACTTCTGGGTGCCAATTTCCAATGATTCCCAAATCTCTCATATTTATATGTAATTAGGGAGATAGCCTCGTCCATAATTTTCCACAAGAGAGAAAAGCTTTCTTTTCCCTTGGTATAAGACAGAGGAGATAAACTCTGGATGAGGAGAAATGGTAGCAGAGCCTTGTAAATAACAATTTACCTTCTTTCTTGGGGCAAGAATTTGTCTTATTTGGGCAAAACAGCCTTGGATATAGCCACTTTATTATCAGTGTCTGCTTCAACCAGGATGAGGAGTTGGTGGAAAAACAACAATATATGGGGTATAAATTAGAGTCTACTAAAATGAAGAAAAGGCAGCATAGATTTATTTAAAGTTGTAAGGGTCTATGTAAGAGCAATTCTCTTATTTCACATATCAGGAAGGTAGTAAGTAGAAAACCCAGAATTTAAAAATTAAGATCCCCTGACTCAAAAATCCAGTATGCTCTACACTGTACCATTCTGCCTTTAAGTTGCTATGTGATATTTCATCATTTTTCTTTTATTTTAATTAATTAGAAATAATCAGGGGCTGGAGAAGGATGTGAGAAAAGTAATCACTCTATAAAAATTAAGATATAAATAGCTTATCCTATCAGATTTAAGACCAAAAAGATTGGAAATATATTTCTACATTTGGGGGGAGAAGAAAAACATATTTTTTTAAAAAACAGTAATAATGAAAAGGAGTGATAGTCCTCTAAGAATTGCGCTTAAAAGGGGGGAGGAGCAACAACTATCTTTTTGAGAGCTCTCCAAATTCATTCATTAAATCAGCACTTAATTTGGGCACAGATATGGAAATTATTTCTGTGAAATGTTGCTGTTGTTGTTTTCTATTGGAAGGAAGGAAGGTAGGAAGGAATGAAGGAAGGAAGGAAGGAAGGAAGGAAGGAAGGAAGGAAGGAAGGAAGGAAAGAAGGAAGGAAGGAAAGAAGGAAGGAAGGAAGGAAGGAAGGAAGGAAGGAAGGAAGGGAGGAAGGAAGGAAGGAAGGAAGGAAGGGAGGAAAGAAGGAAGGAAGGAAGGAAGGATGGAAGGAAGGAAGGAAGGGAGGAAGGAAGGAAGGAAGGAAGGAAGGGAGGAAAGAAGGAAGGAAGGAAGGAAGGATGGAAGGAAGGAAGGAAGGAAGGAAGGAAGGAAGGAAGGAAGGAAAGAAGGAAGGAAGGAAAGAAGGAAGGAAGGAAGGAAGGAAGGAAGGAAGGAAGGAAGGAAGGAAGGAAGGAAGGAAGGAAGGCAAATAGAACAAGAGAGAAAGAATGCCTCAGTCTATCCAAATGTTGTCTATGGAATGCCAACATATAAATAATTTGATTGTTAAAAAGAAACACTTGTAAAAATTTATTATATGTTAAGCACTGTACTAAGCACTAGGTTTACAAAGATAAAAAAGTAGATAATACCTGCCCTCAAGGATCTTACATTTTAATAGGTGAAGAAAAGGGTGATTTTAGAATGATGGCCAGGGAAGGGAATTTTGGTCTGGGGAGACACAGATATGGTTAGCTGATGTATAAGACAGGTAATTGATGTTCCTTTTCAGAAGAAATGGACATGTTAAGTTGATTACTACACTAACAATAGTATAGTATATATACTATAGTTTTTAGTAATACAATAAAATATAGTAATACTAATGACTCACATTTATATAGAACTTTAAAGTTTATGAAGCAAATTACATGCATTATTCTGGGGTTTCCATACAGGAATAAAAATTATATAAAAATAAGTGATAATAAACATTTTTAAATATATATTATAAAAAAAAACATATGATTATACAGCTGTATAATAGTCCATCGAGTCAGATAATCAACATGTATATCTTGGACAAGCATTGAAGAAGAACAATAAGCTCAGAATTGAACAAGAGCAAGAGAGTGGTCTAGATTGTGTTTGGGAAACTGGATATCACTTTTTAACGATTTCATGCTTCTTCCTGAAATAAAAGTGCACTTTTAAAAATACCAATGCTTATGCAATGATACTATGTCTATATGCTTATGAATCAGACAATACTGTGACTTTTGAAAAATCAACTTTACCAGTGACCCAAAAGGCAACAGAGATGCAGGAAGTGGGTGTAAATAGGGTGAAGTGCATTATCAACAATAAATGACTTGTGGGCAAAAAGCATCATTAATGACACTATCTAGGCAATGTTGATTGGGAAACGAAACAGAAGTGAGTCAGTGATCTAATAAAAGCAAGGAGTAACAGATAGAAAGCCTCAGTGCTGCTCTGAGACTTATTTCATATTTAAAGACACAGGGAAATGTCCAACACATTGGTTGGATCCCTGCTATGTTAATGAAAGTGGGAAGATCTTTCCCATCCATTGGTAGGCATATGTGACCTCCTTGAGTCACATGAGCCTGAGTCACATGAGCCTGTAGTGAGAGGAGCTTGCCAAATGGATGGAGCAGAAAGGGGTGGAGCAGGAAGTTAGAATGAGCCAGAGTTGAGAGAGACACAGGGAGTTGGAGCTTGGAGAGAAAGGAGGCAGGCAGAGAGACACGGAGCAGCTAGCATGAGTGAGATAGGGAATAATTTTGCTTAAGGGAACTTGTTTGTGGGAAAGCCCTAATGGAGGGAAGGCATGGGAATGGCAGTGACCCCTGCATTGGTAATGTGTATAAACTTCTTGGTTACTATGATGGATTACTTCATGGGTATGATGGATTTGGCTTTCTGGTGTTGGAATAAATATTTTGGTTTTGTCTTCCATGGAGACAGTCTGTTATATTTTGTGATTCAGAAATATGCAGGCATATTCATAGCAGCTGCTGTGGGCATCACAATGGCACTACATTTGGCAACAAGGATGGAATCGCAAAATATGAGACCCCTACTTGGAGGCAGGAAGGCTTTAGGGAAGGAAATGGATATCCCAGGATGGGAGGATTTACCTTATTCCTCCCTGGCAAGAGAATGGGCTAAAATCACAGGACACTATGAAAACTGGGGACCAAGGCTACAGAAGGGAGAAACCAGAGATTTAGAATGATGTTTGCAAGGAATACCAATAGAACTGGGGAAAGAAATGGCAGGAGTGTGTAGAAGAGAATGGGTCTTGCTAACAAGTTATTGTATTATATGTAAAAGCAGAGACAAATTGCTGGAGGAAAAGGTTTAGATGAAAATGGAGTTAGCTGATTTGCATGGGAAGCTTTCTTTGCTATGGAGTTCAAACTTTCCTTTAGAAGAACAAGCTAGAAAGTTTCAGGTGGCAGAAGAGAGGGAGGCTGTGAATATAACTCAGAAAAAAAGCAAAAAATTAATAAGAGGAAGGTACATGCAGCCCTGGCACAAGCTGGGCTTGATTGGGGCCCAAAACCCTGCCAGGAAGATGTGTGGGAAGAAAATGAAACAAAGTTAAATGGGGAGGCTTTTAGCAATGCAGATGTTCATCCAATACTACAAAGGAAACAGGAGAACTGGGGGGGGGGGCACCCAGTGTTTAGGGAAGTAATTGAGGATTTTACTCAGCTGTAGGTCACAGATATTTTTAGTTGATTCACCCAAAAAAAATGGGAGAATTGTTAGTATCTTGGATGGTGAGAATCAGTGATGAAGGTGCAGGAGAAGTAGGGATAGATAACATAGATTGTTTGAAATTTATAGGTATTATTGGGAATCCTTTTCTATAGCAAGCTTTTAGAGATTACCATATGCAAGGAGTTAACAATAGAACTAATCTGTTAGCATTAGCTGCAGAAGGATGCAGCAAACAGTATCCTACTGACTCTATGTGGCCTAGTGGAGATTCATTTAGAGACTGTATGAGAAAGCTAAAGGAAGAGGTAATGAAAACAGCAATTATGACTGGAGATACAAATGCATATCACAGTGCTCCCTTAACAGTTTCTCATAGAAATATAATAGTGAAAATAGCTCTTCCTGCTTACAAGTACCTAATACTGACTCCACTAATTGGGGAAATAGGGTACCCTCTTTTGGAGGTGCTGGATAAGATTTCACAGTTAAGTGACTTAGGGGAATGGGGAAAAGATAAATTTCCTCAAGAAAGAAGCACAAATAGCCAGAAGATTCAAAGGCAGAATAGATTAATAAGGAAAGAATTGTTTACTGCTTTATTAAGAGCAGGGACAGATTTTGGAAGAATAGATAGTATTCCAATTAATGAATCATATAAAATGTACTGAGAAAAGGGACTTAATATTAGACTGAATAGGGAAATAAGAACTGCCCCCTACAGATCCTCCTGAATCATTATATCCAAGTTTGTCACACCTTCAGGGAGAGTAGGAAATTGGCTGAGTCCCAGGTCAGATTAAAGAAAGTACACCTCTAGTCAGAATGATGACCCTGGATCTGAAAATTAGAAAACAGCAACAAAGCAGATGATGTGCAGACCAACTGCTGTGAAATTGACTTAGATAAAGTACCATGAACAAGGCTACGATAGTGAGTTCATGGACTCCAGAAGCATGGCTGACACTGTATCTACCCTGCTTCTGGTTACTGTCTACTTATTCTTTTGGGGTTTTCAACTTGTTTGCTAGATTTGTTTCCTGCAGCTTTGGTGCCCTTAACTTATAGATGCCTGACCACTTGAACTGGACATCACCCCCTCTCCAAGACTTTGCTGTATCACCCCTGGACTTATCATTGACCAAGCTCTGGATGCTGGCTAAAGAATTGAACACTCGAATTTTGGGGCAGAGACAGCTCTACATCTAATTTCAGCAGGAAGCAGCTATAGAAAAGACCTTCACCCCTTACCCCAAGGGACCTTGGGCCTCATTCATTTGAGGGGGGAATGATGGGGTGCTTGTGCTCAAGTCTCACCACTTATTGTTTTGTTTATTTTGTGTTATCTCTGTTATATTGTTGTACAGTTCTGTTGATACTAGTTACCCTTAAACCCCGACTGACCTATGCAATGGATACGAAAGATCTTGGGTCCATATGTATTGTTAACAGAATTGGAAGATCTTTCCCATCCACTAATAGGCCCATGTAAGCTGCTTGAGTCACATGGAAGCCTGAGTTGCATGAGCCTATGGTGGAAGGAGCTTGCTGAACGGGCATAGCAGGAAGGGGTGTAGCAGGAAGTTGGAATGAGTCAGAGCTAGGAGAGAAAGAGCAAGCAGAGGAGCTAGTGTGAGTGAGAGAGGGAGTGATTTTGTTTAAGGGAGTTTGTTGTGGAGGTCCTAATGGAGGGAAGGCTTCGCATGGCAGTGACCCCTGCATTGGTAATGTGTATAGAATTCTTGGTTACTATGATGGATTTCTTTGTTGGTATGATGGATTTGGCTTTCTGGTGTTGGAATAAATATTTTGGTTTTGTCTTCCATGGAGAGATTCTGCTATATTTTGCAATTCTGAAATATGCAGGCATATTCATAGCAGCTGCTGTTGGTATCACATTAGAGCTACAATCCCATAGAGTGAAACTTTGGGAAGACATGAAAATAGCTAGAGTTACAACAGTTACAGAGGATGAGATGGGGTCAGTAAGCTTTCCACTCTGCTAGCCTGAGGATGTACATTAGTGAGAAACCATGAATCCCTTGAAAGTTCTGTGATATATATAATAGTGTTTAGTTTCTATTTCAAAGGTGAAATGTTTGCTCTTAGGTAGAACATAAACATTCAGTCCCTGTGTGCATTTGACATGTCCATTTGCAACTCATTTCAGTTCTCCATAGATCATGCTAATGAGAATCATTTTTCTCTAGAAATTCTGCTGTCTTTCCATTTCCTAAATTTTTTTGTGTTCTCTTTGGCTTCCTTTAAGGAGCTACGGTACTTCCCAGATATTCTCCACTGTCCACTGCACACTCTTCCTTTACTGACATCTGGCATTTGGCTACTCTCCTACTGATTTCCCCAGTCTTCACTTTCATAAATTAGGGACAATTTAGTCTTCACATTATGTTGATAACTTAAATTGTTAACAAGATCTATGCCACCACTAAAGAGGAGAAACTTGTCTTCAAATTACACTTAATTACCTTAATTAAATACTACAGAACTTGGTGACACACATGCAAAATGAGAAGGCTAAAAAAAGCATATCATTTATTTCACATTTTAGTCTTTCCTCCTCTCTCTATTCCTATGACATGACTGTCCTCTGACCTAATATCTCTCATTAGCCTCACTTATGTACTAAGCTAGAGCTGAAAGAAAACAGCTCAGCTTCTCAGAGAAGATGGCTTATAGATTTTATTGACATTTGGAAATCCCTTTCTTGGGAATGTGGATCTTTGGCCCAGAAAGTCTTTTACCAGCTGAATATCACTACTGATTCTTACCCTGCAAAATGATAGGAAGTCATTACAATTTGATTGATGGTCATTGACCTGGGTCAAATGAGTTAAAGCCCCAAGTCTTTGGACTGGAGAACTCTGACCTATAATAAATGCAACTTACCTCTTCACATTCTTCTCAACTTATGAATGCATAAGGCAGTCATTTATTAAGGTATAATGAAGAGAGAGCTTGATCTGGAGTCAGAAAGACCCAAACTCACATCCTACTTCATTCACACTAGACATGTGATCCTAGGCAAGTCACTTAATTTTATCAGAATCAGTTTCCTCAGCTGTAAAAAAGGGGATAATAATAGCAGCTACCTCACATTTTGTGGATCAAATGAGATAATATGTGTACAGTATTTTACAGACATTAAAGAACTATATACAGGCTAGCTATTATTAGTGATGATAACTGGAAATCAATACTAGTTTAAGTACAAGTTATAGTGTCCAACCGCTGACTATCTCACTCAGAGAATACTAAATACCAGAGAGGTATCTTAGTGTAAGAGAAAGAACACTTGAACTTGGGCTAGAGAGTCCAAAGCTAGAATCCTGGCTAAGACACAATCCATCTCTGTGATCCCAAACATGTTTACCTTTTCTCCTCTCTGAATTGCTCAGTTTCTCTGAGCTGCAAAATGAGAGTGATACTTGCATCACCTAGATCACAGAATTTTTGTGGTGAAAAAATAAATTTAAAACAAGTGAATATGCTTTAAGATCAAATGAAATTACATTCCTTGAATGCAGATTGCAGATTTTTTATCTCCTATGCCAATAATGCATAAGATGCATAAGAAATCTCACCTTCTGTAAGAAGCCTCCTCCCAGTCCCCTCAATGATAGTGTCTACCCTCTATAATTATTTCCAATTTATTTTCTATATAACTTATTTACATCATTGTCTGCATATTGTCTACCCTGTTGGATTGTGAGCTGCTTGAGGGCAGGGACTTTTTTTCTATTTTTTGTATCCCCCTACAAGTACCATAATGTCAGACATGTACGAGGAGATTACTACATGACTGTCAACTTGCCTGTTGATTGATGAATGCAAACTTTTCATGATTACCTGAAAAATGGCAAAAATACTTTCAAGATAAAGCATAGTGTCTGGTACATAAAAGGCCAGTTATAAATACTGCTGCTTAAAAAATAATTAATTAAAAATGGTGATGATACCATCATGCTAGAATACAGTGCTTATCACAAAGTAGGTACTTCTTGATCTATATTTTATTAAAATATCATTTATAACACTAACAATTCACTTTATCTGTGCCTTCACTAATTGTTTTTTTTCTGTTAAATTTCATTGGAATTCTCAAACCATTTCTGGCACTGGGAGGGAAAGCAGTTGTGATTATCAGATGGCAGTTCAGTGGATAGGGCATTGGTCATAGAGTCAGAAAGACCTTAGCTCAAAGTTGACCTCAGACATAATAGCTGTGTGACTCTGGGAAAGTTACTCATCTCCTGTTTACCTCAGTTAAAGGGGTATAAATAATAGCACCCACCTCCCAGGGTTGCTATGGGGATCAAATATTTGTTTAAAAAACACAAATTTTTATTCCTTTCCCTTTTCCCTCATACAGAAAATTTATACATATCTTCGATTACTCTACTGGATCTCTAATTTCATCAATTCAAAATGTCCCTTCATAAATGCAGACTGTGACTCATTCATGACTGCCCCTCTTGTTCAGTTCTCATCTACATCCTTCCATAAATTCACCACAAGAGAGTCACTCACTATGCTGGAAGCTTTCCTCTATTTCTCTGTCATGGTAGCAGTAAAGGCGGAGCACTCTGACTGTCCCCCTTTCATCTTTGTTCCTGCAATATGAACAACCCATCTTCTCTTTCAAACATGCAGTTCTTTGATATTGTCCTCCTATTCTTCATTGGAGTTCTTCATTAGTTATATGTTCTATCCTGTTCAAATCTATCACATACTTCTACATCGCTCTCTGAGGGATACTGATTTTTAATTCTTTGGAGACAAGTTGCTTTCTGTGTGTTTTTACCATCTAGCATCACCATTAAAATATTAGTATTAAAAAGATAAGCTTTTCCTGTAAGAGGAAGTTTGGGGTCAGTCAAGGGGCTTTTCAGTTTTTTGAAAGCTGTTTAGACTATTATGTTTTTTTTCCTGTTCAATTCAGGATTCAAATTCATTGTCCATCTGTGTACTCTATGTCCCAATTATACATACTGATAATCAAGCTGTATGTGGTGTCCATGTAAATGCAAGTTGAAATCTGGTCAAAAGTCATTCTTTCTCACCTTGATATTACCTCTATGGACTAACTGGCCAAGCTCCTTTAAGTTACTATAGTTCCTTTCCTCTGATGCAATCAACACAATATCATCCATCAAGTAGAACATAGAGAGGACCTCCAAATCCACAGGGAATTTTTCTTCAACCTGAACTCTACTTGGTATCTACACTGTCATACTGGTGAATCTTTTTGGTGAGCAAATATCCCTTTTGTTTATGCCATATCTGAGTTTACTATCAGAAAGTGGCTAGGCAGGTTTTTTTTTTTTTTTTTTTATATTTCTTCTAGGGAACCTTGAATGATTTTTTATACATGAATGGGAAATAGTCTGTAAAAAAAAATCCTGTAAAGCGTTGTTTTGTTCAGCTAAATAAAATATATTTAATAAAAAATACTGTGCACAATGGGAATGGATTTTATATTACTACATCATTCAGCCAATTGAAAAATAGCAATGATGTGGCCCTATAATGGATGACAGCTTACAAAGAATGCTTGTTCCCTCCTAATGCATTCATCAGAGACGTCCTCAAAGTGTGTATAAGTGAAGCTCTGAGAGATCTTGAAGAAAGTGAGTGTATAGGTAGATAGTTATTGATGCTGACACAGTTGTATTTTGTTTTTACATTATGTATTCCAAGATGTTTTTCCACACATTTGGCATCTTCTCTTCCTCTAGACACATTATATCAGTCTCTCAAAGTTCTTGCAACTGAATTGTATACCATATGGATTTTCCTATGTTTGTTTTCTTTGGTGTAATTGCTATCTCCTCTTTAGACATATCTAGGACTGTTATATTCAGGTCCAATATCCTTAATGGAAAGAAAGATGTTATGATAATTTTGTAAATATTTTCCTTTTTTTTTTTTTCTGTGTGTAGTCCACATTCCAATTTCACCCTTCCATGTTCTTGGGATGACTTTGGTCTTGAGTTTGTTAAGTTAGTCAGATGTTAATTGACTAAATAGTTTTCTGGGATCTTTAATTCTCCTTTAGTAATGATGATTTCATATTGTTGAAATTTCTAGGTAAAGTTAATATTGATGTCATTTCTGTAATTTTCTTTTTCAAAAATGCAATTATTCATTTAAATAATTTAGGTTGCTTCAACTGTACATTTGTACATATTTTTGTACACATTATTGTACATATAATTATTTTTATAATATTAATTCTTTCTGAAGAAGAGTTGACAGTAAACAGATACTGACTCAGGGACAATTCTCAGATCACTAACAAGATTTTCCTATCCAAATGTAATCCATTTTGGTCTTGGTGTTATTTGGCACATTGTCCAGCACCTAAGAGATCTTTTTTTAATGAAGAAACTTTATTAAGATAAAATATCTACTTTCATCCTGCTAGATTACTTCCTGATTGTGGTAGCGAAGCAATGACCATCTAGACTGGAGTGAAAATTTGTAAAGAAAAGTAGTAGAAATAATCAAGTGTGGGCTGGGAAATGTTTAGTAGCCACCTCTCTGGGGAAAAAAAAGTACACATGACACTTTTAACCTTAATTTGCATAATTAATATTTCACATTGCTTTGTTAAATAAAAACAATCAGTAAAATGACAAATGAAGTTCTGATTTGTAGCATTTGTCAATTTCTGAGGTGTATACGTGCATTATGAACATTTAACATTAGAGAGCAAACACGACTGATATCAGTCATGAAATAAATAATGTTAGAAAGGAAAGTTTGGGTCAGATTGCAGTGACCTTTGACTAGAAGACTGAATTTGAATCTGATCTTCCATGCAACAGGGAGCCAATAAATTGTTGAGAAGGAAGAGGAGGAAGAGGAAAAGGAGGGGAAGAGGGAGAGGGAGAAGGTGAAGAAGAAGGCAAAGAAGGAGAAGAAGGTGAAGATGGAGGAGAAGAAAGAGGAGGAGGAGAAGGAGAAAGAGGAGGAGGAGGAAGCAAAACTTTTAAGGTTATTTATCTGGTAATGTACAGAATTATTGGATTGGAGTATAAATTAGTGACTAAATTTATCAGTTTTCAGAAAAGTTAGCATAAAATTAAAAGCAAAAGGAAACCACATACAACACAGTACATTATTCAGACTCAAAGGGAAAATTACTTATTAAAATATAATAAAAATTCAGGTGTAATTTAAATTAAATAATTCCATAAACCTTTCTTAAGCACCTACTATATGTACTATGATATGCTAGGTTCTATGGATACAAGTAACCTATACAAGTATGATAAAAGAAAAAAAATACAGTTATTTGGTTCTGATGTATTTAGCAAGTCATCTACCAACAGAAATATCTGGAGGACCTCAAAATATACAAAAGTCTTTCTTCAACCTGAACTCTATGTTGAATCTACACAATCATAGTGGTAATCCATTTGGTTAGTAAACATCTCTGGTTCATGCCTTATCTGAGTTTACTACCCAAGGGTGGTGGAACAGAGTTATTTTAGATAGATAGATAGATAGATAGATAGATAGATAGATAGATAAAGATATAGATATATCTCTTCTAAGAAAACTGGATTTTGATATACGGATGGGAGATATTTTGTAAAAAAAAAAATCCATGTAAGGTGTTGCATTTTCGTAAGAATACACTACTGTAGTTCAATCAAAACAGATAAAAATATGGTATTCAAGGTAAATTAAAAATCTAAATTTGGCATGCTACCAGAGGCAAATTTGGTTCTGATATATTCAAATATTCTTTTTCTTCATTTTAGCATGAGCCAAAGAACATAATGTTTCTTTTTCTAAATACCAGTGTATTTATAAGTTAAAGGATCAATAGATGTTTTATCTAACTTGCACTCTTCAATTCAATAGGCAACAAACAGATATTAAATACCTAGAGGTGTAAAGCATTGTGAGAGGCACTGAAGAAACTAAACAAATAAACAAAAATCTAATATAGCCCCTGCCCTAAAGGAGTTTACATTCTCCTCAGAGAATGTAATGTTTGAATAGATAAGTGTAATTGAGGACTAGTATAAAGTAGGAGGAAAGGCAAGATTAGACAAGGAGATAAAGGGTCTTTTGAGGAAGGAAAAACACTAATATCTGAGGGAGGTAGATAAATATTCCAAAAAGCGGAGATGAGAAAAGAGGGAACTCTATAGGTTATACAAATGCACAGGGGTGGAAGAATGGTAGGTTGTCATAATACTCCAAGTGAGAAACAATTTACATCAGCTATGAGGGTGATTATTTAAATGGAGAAAAGGACAGATATGAGAGACCTTATGGAGATAGAAATAACAACAGTCAGCAATGACTGGATCTTAGCATAAGGGAAAGAGAAGAATCAAAGGTGGCTCAATTTTATGAACTTGGGTGACTGTGAAGATACTGCCCTCAATGAAAATGGAGATAAAGAGAGGTTTGTAGGTGGGTGATTTGGTGGGAAATGGTGAGCTCCATTTAGGATATGTAGAATTTGGGATCTCAATGGGATATGCATGTGAAGTGACTGAAGAGGCAGGTGGAAATTCAGAACTAGAGTTCAAGAGAAAATTATGGCTTGGATTTTTGGTCTAGGAATCATCTGCATAGAAATTATAATTAATTTTGTGGAAGAGATATCAACAAAGAAAGTAAAGAGGCAGAGGATAAGAGGGCCAAGGATGGATAGATGGATGGATGGATGGATAGATAGATAGATAGATAGATAAGATAGATAGACAGATTGATAGAGCATTTATGAGGAACTTATTATATGCCAGGCACAGTGCTAAGTGTTGGGGACTGGATACAAATAAGCAAGAAAATCCCCACCTCCAAGGATCTTACATGATCTAGGAAAGTATACTTGAGGAGAAGCCATATTAAGTAGGAGGAGAACAAGGAAAGAAGAGTCTCTCAGAATCTAAGGGAGGATTAAGTGTCCAGGAAGAGGTGGTCAGTAATGATGTTGAAAGCTACAGAAAAGTCAAAAATGATGACTGAGAAAAACTCATTATTTTTAAAAACTAAGAGATCATAGGTTACCTCTGAGAAAGCAATTTGAGTCCCTGAAGTCTGAAAAGAGACTGCATGGGTTTGAAATGTGAATGACTGAAGAGGAAGCATGTCTCTAGGAATTTTACATATAAAGTAGAGCAAGGATATAAGAAGATAGCTTGAGGGAATATCTCAGCTGAGAGAGGACTTTTAAGGACAAGGGAAACTGAGCTACTAATCAGAGTTTGATAAGAGGTGCAAAATGATTTAACATTTAAAGAATACTCTTTTTTTTTTGAAGGAGTAGGGTGGAGAGTAGTTATATTGAACTGTCAAACTGAAAGTTTTTGGTAGACGTTACCACTGAAAACACTTGGTAGATTCATAAAACATCCTTTTAAAGGCAATGGCAATGCTTGTTTTCTGCCAAAGGAAAATCACAAATAAAATAATTTTCCATACTTTTATTTTATCAAGGCCTTATTATTTTCATTCTTTCTTAAAAGGGAAATTTTCTTACAATGTAATATCTTATGCATACATCTATACCTAAAAATTATATTTCACTTTTTAGATTGGCTATGATAGGGGTACAGTCTCTGGGAACCCCCTTGAAATCTCCTTGAATCTTCCCACTTGATCTGGCCTTTGCCTAAGGCCATAAGCCTTTCATTAACTAGGCCCAAATCTCTACCTAGCCTAGCCCTCTATTGTCCACCTTCTTCCCACCCTTGATCCCATCAAAATCCCATTCTCTTGGTTCCTGGAGTCTTCATCTCTAGTCACCCCAGGACCATCAAGATCTTCCTTAGACTTCTCCTCAAGACCCTCCCTAAACCCCTCCTCTAGTCGTCCTAGACTACTTGACTACCCCTCAATCCCTCCCATAATCTTTCTGTATATAAGCCTCATCTTGTCTCCATGAAGGTGCTCAGATTCAGTCTAGCTTTGTAGATTGAATCTGGCCCACTACAAGCATAACAAATGGTAAGGTTTCTTAAGACTACCCATTATGGCAAATCCTTAATAAACTTTGTCTTTTTCTTTGGCTGAGAAAGCTTGAATTGAATTCATTCAGCAGGACCTGGTGTGTCAGTATTTTGGGGTCTTAACCACCACTAAAAACCTACGGTTCCCTAACCTCATCATTTTCTTTAACCTCATCAGCTGTATTTTATGCAAGTGAAGATATATGTCTTACTATGAGATATGAGATGGGACTGGAATCAGAAAGACCTAGGATCAAGTCCTGTGAAAAATACTAGTGGTACGATATTGAAGAAATAATTTAATCTTTCTGAGACGGTGTTATTCTCTGAGTTATCTGGATGAATTTAATCTGTGCAGATGGATGAAATCACTATACCAAAAAAGGTCATAGATCATTGCCATATTGAGTAATTTGGATAATTAATTGAATACAAGGATATGATATTTATATAATACGAAAGAGTGAAGTAAGACAATATTTCAAGTAATTTAAGCTGAGACTTTTCACTTGAAATATCCAAATCACAATGGGAATAAAATGTTCCTTTACTTTCCTACTTTTATGATAATTCAAATTTGAAAGTTTAACTGTAAGGGACCTCAAAAATTGTCTGATACAATCTTTTAGATATAAGGAAACTGAGGTTCTGAGAGGAATATTGATTTGCCCAAAGTCACACAGCTAGGGAAAAGCAGAGCTAGACCTAGAAACCAACTTTCCTGATTCAGTATCTTATATCTACTCAATTCCATGCTGCCTCTTAATGTTGTATACATTTGTGTTAGGCATGGATTCATGTTAGATACCTCTGGGGTATATGTGTGTATATATATATATATATATATATATATATATATATATATATATATATATATGTCTGTCTCTCTGTGTATATGCATGCATCTTTTGGGAAGTGCTAAAAGGTGTGTTATCTAGTTTAAGAAAATGCAAAGATTTTGTGTAAATTGCCAAAAAAAAAGTTTGCAAATTGGAACAATATCCACTTTTTCCTCTGCTGTGCCATGCTACTGGAGATGAAGTGGCTGCCTTATGTTTATTTTCTATGTGTCAAGGATGAATAATGCCACATAGTTAAACCTCTCATCAAAAGCCCAATCACCATCTGGGCTTCAATCTCTCTGCCTTTACAAATGTTTTGTCAGCTCCAATTAAATGTTGTTGACATATGTATGACATATGCATGTTATGGTTATCCTGAATGCCTACATGGTGTCATATTCAGTCTTTTGCAGACAGCAGCCCAGGTGCATCTTTTACAGGAAGAGCCTAAAGAAAGTACCTATTCTACATGGGGAAATCCCATGGATTTTGGTTCTACTCATTCAGAATTTGTGATTATCCAAATTGGATTAAACGTTTTCATTGTTTTACCCCCACTACCTCCCCCAGAAAGGGAAGGAGATAGGAATAGGCATTTATTTTTAAATAATATTTTTCCCTAACTGTATATAAAGACAATTTTTAACATTTTTTTTTATTTTGAGTTCCAAATATTCTTCCTCTCTGCCTCACTTCTACCCTCCCTATACAGTAAGCAATTTGATATAGGTTATACATTTGCACTCACGCAAAATATATTCCCATACTAGTAATCATCTTATGAAAGAAGACATAGACCCAAAGGGGAAAAAACAAACAAACATACATTAAAAAATAAAGTGAAAGATAGTATGCTTTGACCTGCATTCAGATTCCATTAGTTCTTTCTCTGGATGTGGATGACATTTTTTATCCTGAGTCCTATGGAATTGTCTTAGATTATTGTATTACTGAAAATAGCTAAGTCATTCACAGTTGATCATTATACAATAATGCTGTTACTGTGTAACAATGTTCTCCTGGTTCTGCTCACTTTACTTTTTATCAATTCACATAAGTCTTTCTGGGTTTTTCTGAAAACAGCCTGCTCTTCATTTCTTATAGCATAATCACATTGCATTACAATCATGTGCCATAACTTGTTTAGCCAGGGAATAGACATTTATATAGCTCTTACTGTATACCAGGTACTGGGTTAAGAGCTTCTACAAACATCATTTGAATTTCACAATAACCCTGTAAGGTAAAATATTATTAAAAAATAAATGCCCATTCCCTTCTAACTGATAGTAAGCACGTGGTGGGGAGAGGGGAAAGAGAGGAGAGTAATTTAAGGAAGAAGGGAGCCCTAACAACTACAGCGATCCAGATAGGTTTCTTGTAGGAAAACTATACCAGTAACACAAATGTAGACCTCAGTCATCTAGATAGTTCATGAAATCTCACTGCCTCAGAGACAGAAGGGATCTTAGAAGACATCTTGTCTAACTCATGTATGAGCAACAATCTCCTCAACTGGTATGTGCTTAAAAATCTCCAATGAGGGAAAACTAGTGACCCCTGAGGTAGTCTATGCCAACTGCTAATACTGTTAATTGTTAGGAAGTCCCTCCTTGCTTCTTCTAAGTTTTCCTCTTTGTACCTTTCACTCAGTACTCCTTTCAACTTCTGTAATGAAAAAGAACGTATCTAATTGTTCTTGCTACAAATAGCCCTTCAAATACTTGAAAATACCTATTAGCTCCACCCACTCCATCTCACCATGAATTTGTTCTCATCCCTACGCCAAAGAATCTCAGTTCCTTCAATCCATCTTTGTATAGTATGACAACATAAACTCAGGACATGCTACATCCTCTGGTCTCTCTTTAGCTTATTGATTCCCTTCCTAAAATGGGGAACCCACAATTGAACACATCAAAAAGGGGAGGGAATAACTAAGCATTTATTAAGTGCCTACCATTTGCCAGGTATTGTGCTAAGTGCTTTTTATCAATATTATTTCATTTGATACTCACAACAACCTTGTGAGGTAGGTGCTATCATGGTTCCTATTTTAGAGTTGAAGAAGGGCAACATAGCTAGAATGTATCTGAAGCTGGATTTGAGCTCAAGTCTTCCTGATATAAAGCCCAGTGCATTATCCACTGAGCAACCTAGTGCCATTTTCCCCACTAGCTTACTTTCCTTGGACAAGATTTCACTATGACCCCAGGAAACCTCATCATCAGGATGTTCTCCATTTTAAACAAGAAGAAACTGAGGCTGAAGTAGTTAAGTTGCCAAAGGTCACCAAAAGTAGTAGTTGTCAGAGGTGGGATATAAGCCCAAGGTGACATGCTATCTTATGGATACATGATAGTGGGAATTATAGGGAGGTGTAATGGCAAAGTAGGACTTTTTGCAGTATTTTTTTTCTTTTGGAGTGCTTCTCAGCACTAAAGCAATCAAGTGCCTTTGAATGAGTCTTGCCTTTGTTTGAATCAAAAGTCTTTGATTGAATCAAGAGTCCTTGATTGGAAATAGTATATATACTCTGAGGTTAGCATTTTGCTTTGGAGCTCATTCATTGGAAGAATGTTCATGTAATTTGGCCAGATGAGAATCTGGGTAGCCACTAAGGAGCCCCCCCACCCCCAGCTTTGAAAACCCAGATGTTGATGCTTCTCTCTCTGGTAACTATGTATGTATTATATGGACAGAGAGTTAGAAGTCCTGTCTTCTGATTTGTGTTATTTGCTCTGTTTATATAATTTCTGCTTGTGTTTGCTCTGAAGTTCAGGGTGCTGACTTTCCCCCTGGACTAAATGAATGATATATGCATGTTTAATTAAAGTGAGATTGTAAACCCCTTAAAGTTGCTTTCCATAGAAAAGCAGATCAAAGAACCTGCACTAACAGCTCTCCTGGGTACTGGTGTTATTAGCCCTACACCTCCACAGTAGCTACAAGTAACATTGTTATTACAAAAGGGGAACTAAGAATGATGGCTAACTCTCTAATTATGCTTAGAGAAAGTAACAATAGTATCTATTGTGGCAGTGAACTTCACTTGTATGAAAAAAAACATAATAATAATAGTTATAATAAAGAGCAGACATATGTTTTATACACGGCCAATTCCTTCACTTTGAAAGGGTGGGTTTGCTACTTGTTTTGCATATCATATTTTTCTTATGCACTCATTTTAATTAATTAAATTATGTATAGAACATTAAACATACCCCCAAATGTATCATTTTCCATTGATTTTGAAGCAGTGATTTTGTGGTCCAAGTGATACATTTTTAATAGAAATTATAATATGAATAGAAATATGTTTTACATTGCATAGATTCCAAAATGCTGTTGGAGTTGAGTATTTCATCAACAGTATAATTATGAGGCTGCACTAAAAACTAAGTACATTGTCAAAAGGACAGGGGCAATTTCACGGTAATGGCTTGTCAGTTTATTTAGTGGATGAAAATGATTTGGAAAAGCAGCTATGTAAATGTTCAAAGATTTCTTCTCTGATGTCAAATTCCCTTGTGGTTTAAACTTTTGTCTCAAGAAATAATTACTAAAGACACACATCAATAAGAAGGACCAAATGTGAGTTCCACTTTAATTCTGCAGATCAGAAGGCAATCAACCAGAAATCCTTCTCTCCACTGAAGGACACAATTTATCACCATGCATGTACTAGAGAATCTCACCAAATTTGGAGTCGGAAGAACTTGGATTGAATCCTGTCTTTGCTACTTCTTACCTTTGTGACCTTGAACAAACCTCTTTTCCTCTGTAGGTACAGTTTCCTCATCTACAAATGAAGGTTGCATGAGATGATTTCTAAGTCCTTTTTAAGGTGAAATATTTATGATCTTCTATGGAAAGGAACATAGTTCTTTCACTAAGGAATGACCCCTCTTGGTTTGACTACGGAACTTTGGGCAAACCTCTTAACTTCTTTCTGGGGTCTAGTTTCCTTTATACAAAAAAAAAATTGTCAAGACTGGACTCCATTTTCTCTAACATTTCCTTTATTTCTTAAACAATCTTTTAACCACTTTTCTGATCTCATGATTCTTATCTTATGATGCTTCTCCTATATAAGTGATTTATTGTGTGTAACACGTGACAGCCTGATAATACTCACCCTTTGGCCCGGCTATTATTTTAATTCTCCTAACATTACATTCTTCTGGGTATATTCCAACTGGAGATGATCTTTCTATCAGTTCAAATCACACCATGGTGATTGTGTAAAGAAGGAAGGGCCCACAACTAATAAATGCCCTGACCCTCCAAATATAGCATGTTTAGAAATATTTTCTCACTTTTGGCAGCATATCTGTATCTAAAGGCACAAGAAGGGCTTCAAATAGCTTAACTTCAACACCATATTCCAAAACATACACACAACTGCACACACACATACATACACACACACAGTCATACACACAGGGAAATATAAAAGGAGGAAAAAATAATTGTAGGAGGAAAAAATAATTATAGGAGGGAAAAAGAAATTCTAATTTTTCTTCAAGAAACATCAAAGTACAAAAACTTTCAAACTTCAAAGAATTCCATGGTGACTATGGGCTTACCTTGGATAGTATGAACTTATAAAAAAGTAATTTTTTTTTCTGAAATCACTCTACCACCATCATGAGAGAGAATCAGTCAAATTATATACAATTATTCCTTCATAAAGCTTCCTTTTCCAAGAACTGAAAATTTGAGTCATAAATAGATAGTTAATTCTGCATTGGTAGTCATCTACAATGTTAATAGAGCCTGAGGAAGGGAGGGTGACATAGTTTTGCATAGAGTTGGATTGTTACCTCCATGATGATAGTATCTCTCTTTTTCTGGAAAGAAGTGTTAATCTGTAAGTAATTACACAGAGCAGTATTCTGACCTTGGGTTCTTTCTTCTCAGTATCATCACAAGATGATTATCAGAGAGGTAGATATTAAGTGAATAGGAATATTAAAACATGGCTAAGAAGAAAAGAACCATGTCAAGCTTCTCTGCTCATTTGAGGTTGTTTTTTCCATTGTGAATCTGATTTTCTTTCTGATGGGATTTGGATGGCAGGGTGCCGCCTATCTTGCTGAATACTCCTAATTTGTGTGTGATGTTATCATTGCAGTCTAGTGTTCACACATATTCTAGAATTACATATTATAGCTGTTTACAAGTATTCTATTTTTCTGCCTTCCATTCCCTCCTCACTGCCTTGAAAGACAATGTAATCAGCAAGAATGTATATTTTCCTAAATAATTTCTCCTTGTAAAGGACACTCGATTCCCTTAAAAAATATATTAAGACCCTACTGTGTGCAAAGCATAGTAAATAGACTCTGAGGAGAGTATGAATAATAATATATAAATCTAGTAATAGTATAGTCCAGTGAATTGGATCAGATAATATATATACATCTACACACAGCTGTGAGTGTGTGAGAGTGTGTGAGTGTGTGTGTGTGTGTGTGTGTGTGTGTTGAAATGAACCTGTGATTTCCCTGCTATGAAGAACTCCCATCAATGATACCCTCTCTGCAAATGTATATCAGTATAGATCTGCAATTTATAATTTTAGAGATGTGCCTGGGGACCTGAGCAGTTAAACAACTTGCCCAGGGTCCCAGAGTATGTGTCAGAGGCCAGATGTGGTGAAATCAATATCTCAGCCCAGCATCCAACTCCTATGTAACTTAGGCTAGATTTTTCCTTAAAATTTCTTGGACCTGTACTCAAGATGGAATTAAAATGAGAGACCTAAGCCTCAGAGATATTTTTCTGGTTGTCTGGGTACAAAATAGACAGGACATGAGGGACTAAAGGTACTTCCTCAGTCTCATGACCACAGACTAGCAGAATGAGCAACCTTTATGTTCAGCTGAAGCAAGGTTTTACTATGGATGAACATCCTTTCCCTGCTCTGAATCTCCCCATCCTGGTTCAGGAGGTAAGCCTCCTTCTGTTAACTATTAGATATATTACAGCTGTTTCATTTCTTTCCAACTTAGGACCTAAATTGCAGAGGAACCAACCCAGATCAGGCCTAGCTCATGCCACCATACATTCATTAAACATACCCATCCTCTCATATGCTCTTAACAAATGTGCAATGTGTTCATGGTAATATAGAACTACACAATCACACAGACAACTAGTGGTACAGAAGATAGAATCAGGAAGACTCAAGTTCTATTCTATCCTCAGGCACTTACTAGCTGTGTGACCCTGGGCAAGTCACTTAAACTCTGTTTGCCTCAGTTTCTTCCACTGTAAACCAGGAATAATAAGAACACTGTGACTCAGAGGGTTGTTGGGAGATCAAATGAGATGATATTTATAAGAAGGACTTAGCAGAGTGCCTGGTAGATATTAGACATTGTTTAAATGCTTATATCTCCTCCTCCCATCCAGAAATTTTCTATTCAACTATTGCCAACTCACAGCTAATCATCACAGAGTTCCCACAATTTGCTTATTTGTTTGTTTAGCAATATCTATTTTAAAAATTAAGCACCTTTGTTATGCAAATAATGGAAGAGAAAGGACCAGAACTCTAGTCTCTTGAAATCCAGCTCAGTGCTTTTTCATCTAGCATTCCAAACTGCCACTAAACAATAGTTTCAACATAATTTCACAGGCCCCACCATCCTTAGCTCTTCCCTTTCTCTTATTCCCCAAATCCAAATTGTCAAATGCTGTCAATTCTTGCTCTCCCGAATCTTCACATCTGCCTCCTCAGCATCCATGTAGCCACCACCCTAATTGAGGCTTTCTTATTCAAACTATGGTATACTCCTCCTAACTGGTCTCTCAGGTTCTAGCCTCCTCCTCTCTAAATCATCCTTTCACAGTTTCAGATGAAGCTCTAAAAGCACAGGTTTAGCTATCTCAACCATGCCTCCTTCCTCCCCTCAACTTCACCTGCTTCCTGCTGATTCTATGATAAAATACAAATTCTAGGTGATATTCAAAAACCGTCATGGTCTCCATCAACCTTTCTTCGTAGATTAATTTAACATAACATTCTATTCCATTGCTGCTTTATTGCCAAACTGGCCTCTCTAATGTCCCCCATAAACACAAAGTCATCTGTCACTTCTCTTTGCAAACAGTATCTGGACATCATTCTTTCTCATCACCATCTCATGGAGATGTCTCCAACCATCAGCTGAAACCCTACCAATTAAAAATTGCATATATATATATATATATATATATATATATATATATATATATATATATATATATTTGAGTGTTTGATAGTTTTCACATTATTTCATTTCTGAATATACCCTCTCTTCTTCCCTACCCAACAATCCCTTGTACCCCCCTCCAGAATAAAGAAAACTAAAAAAAGAAAATACGTTCAATAAACACAACCAACACATCAACCACATCTTACAGAATACATAATGTTCCACACCCAGCGTCTCCCGCTCCTGCAAAAAGGGAAGGAGATTCATTTTCTCCTTTCTCCCAGGACAAGTCTATTCATTTTATCATAATGCATTCATTTTTTTCTTGTTGTTGCTTTGTTTCCATTTCTGTCATTGTCATCCTTATGAACATCATTTTCTTGGTTCTTATTTCAGTCTGTGTCCTGTTATATGACTTCCCAAGCTTCTGTGAATTCTTCATATTCATTACTTGTGATAAAGTACGATTTGTTTCACTATTCCCCAATCCATGGCCAAATCATACAACTTTAAAGAGGCCTTTCCCCTGTTCCCTCCTGGTTGTTAGTGCTGACCCACCAAAAACAAAGGAAACAATAAAATTCTGTATTCATTTTATATTTATCTTGCCTTGACTTGGTTTCCCTCCAATAGGATATAAGTCTACACCTTAATGGCTGGGGCTATGTCCTCACTTTTGGTGGTATCATTGCCTAACATGATGTCATATATACAATAAGTACTAAATGAATGCTTGTTTTGTTGAATTGAATAAATATTTTGTTCAACTTTCTAATAACATTTATTTATAATAAAGAGTTATAACAGAAAGTTGTGACTATAGAAAGCACTAAGAAAAAAAAATCCTTTCCCTTTGACCCAAGAAAGGAGATTAAAATAAAAATAAGTTGTGTTTTGTCTATAAATCAATATCAATATTTATATCTATTTATATATCTATCCCCTTCAGTACTTCAAGATTCTTGACTTTATCAGGATAAAACCCCTTGCCATTGAGGCCAATCACAATCTTTCTTTCCCTTTAAGGATAGCCTTCATATATTGTTGTGTCCAAGAAGACAAACCCTAGTGGGCACATTTCTGATAACGTGTTCCCCAAATTTATTAGGCTGGTCCTGGGACCTTGGTTATATGGTCTATTTCCAGGCCTGGATTCCAAGTCTTTCCAGTTCTACATGTACATCTGAGTTTGTGATTCTTTGGTATAGCTTTTGAATATTAGGGGATACCTCTACCCCAGGATGAGGTATCAGAGTGACGTCCCTTAAAGCGTTGACAAGGAGAATGATAAGGTCAGTACTGCTTAACAATAGTGAAAGGTGCTTCTGTTAGAATGAAATATTTAGGCCCTCATTGTCCTTATCATAGAAACAGATTATTAACTAGCCAAAAAAAAGTAAAAGAAATGCTAAATAAATTCTAGATTCCATTGTGTGAATATTCTGGACATTTTCAAACACTTAGCAGATAACCAAAGAACTATGAAGACAATTTCATACTAGGCCAGGAGACTGAGTTGTGTCAAAACATCTGGGTAGTTTTATCTTTTTTGTTAAAAATCAGTTCTTTCAGCTTTCCACATGATGCCAAATAGCCTCTTGGGTCTTCATTTTTGCCTCAATTTACAGGGTTTTTGCTAATTAAATGGAATGATTTAGAGTCATCTTAATAATAAGAGCCAGTGTTTGTTTAGTGCTTTAAGGTTTGCAAAGGGCTTTACTTACATTATCTCATGGGATCCTCACAACAACCTTACAAAGCTGGTACTATTAAAATTACCATTAAAATCACTGAAATAAGAACCAAGAAAACATTTATTTGTTCAGATATATCCAACTCTTCATGACCCTATGTGGGATATTCTTGGCAAAGATATTGGAGTGGTCTGCCATTTCCTTCTCCAGCTCATTTTACAGATGAGAAAACTGAGGCAGAAAAGGTTAAGTGTTAAGAGTTAAGGGTAAAGTTAAGCCCAGGGTAACATAGCTGGTAAGTATTTGAGGCTGGATTTGAATTCAGGTCCTCTTGACTCCAGACCCAGATAATAGATTTGAAGGCATGATTTGAACTTAGGTTTTCCTGACCCCAAATCCAACAGTATATCTACTCTGCCAACAATCTGCCTTAAGTCCGTGAGGGCTTGGCATGGTTTCTGGTTCAATTTAAATTAAACATTTATTAAGTACCTACTATGTGTGGGCACTGTATATACAGGTAATATTTAAAAAAAAGATAAAGGACAGCCTCTGCCCTCAAGGAGCTTATAATCTAATGGAAGAGAAAATAAGCAAACAAATGTATATGAAGAAAGCAATATACAAGTTAAATAGGACATAATTTACAGAGGAAAGACCCTAGAATTGGGGAAGGCTTCCTGCAGGAGGTGGGATTTTAATTGAGACTTAAAGGAAGTCAGTCCTTGAAGGTAAAAGTTGACTTTTAGAGTGTGGTCCTCCTCCTATCTTTGTGCTATAAAACGGAGGCATAGTGAGATTTAGAACTGGAAACAACCTTAGAGCTTTCCTAGTCCAGGATTTTCATTTTATAGATGAGGAAACGAAAACCTAGAGAAGTTAAATCACTTGTCCAACATCAGGGAGATAATTAATAGTGGAGTCAAGATTCAACCCAGGACCTTTGTCTTGAAATCCAAAACCCTTCAATGGCACCTCACATCCTCCCCATAGCAGACTATCTAGCTCACATATTATGCTCCCCCCAAAAAGGTGAGAATGTCCATGGTTAAAAAAAAAGAAGCATACTCAGGGGAGAGTTGCTCTCCAAGACTCCCATCAACATTGCCCCATCTAAAGAAAGGTTCACCTTCCCGAATCAGGAGGTCCTCCAAGGGCTTGGACCTCTGAGGTTCCTTCCACTTCCAAGATCCTGTAATTCTGTGATAAGATTCCAGGTAAATGTTAAGTATATTCTGTTCCAAAACTGCCTTTAAGCAGACGGACAATTGTATTACATATTAAGGGAAAGTTTCAGCATAACATCAGATGCTGTGGACCTATATGAACTTCAGTAGTCAAGGAATGAAGCAATTATTGAAATCTATTTTCCTGACAACAGTGTTCTTTTGGTGAGGTTCTATAAAAAAAAAAAAAGCTTTAAAAAAACTAGATTAATACATAAATACTACTCTTTTCTCAGGGTTTGTAGACTATAGTTTCCTAGGCACAACTGTCACCTTTCTTTTCAATTTTAGCATTCACTAACATACTTTATGAATGTCCATTTAACAAACTTGGGAAGGGAACAAGCACTGTCTCCTGGGGCAGAGATGCTACAGTAAAGGAGGTGGAGATACTTGGCATTAAGGATTTCTCATCTACTTGGCACTGGCTACAGGAGAGGAAGGATCTTAGGCCTTGAACACTACAAGAAGACTTGATCTCACTTAGCATCATTAACAGCTGGAGATGGTGATAAAGGGCATGTGAACAGTATTAAAATATACAGGTACAAATTTGATCATATCATCTGCTCATGTACATTAAAAAAGGAAAGAAAAATGGAAAAGCCTGACAATGAACATACATAGTGCTATAAGTTGATTTTAGGAAATGCAAATATGTCTAATTAGATGACTCATTACTGTCTATGTTTTAGAAAAAGAAAAACAGCTCACCTATCAGTAAGCATGGTCTGAGAAGTAAATGTATCCCTGTAAGTTTTTCACTTCTAGGGTCATATGATTTTGAAATTAGAAAGGACCTTAGATATCAGAGGACAAATTCTTTAATTTATAAATCAAGAAATTGATTTCTGGAGAAGCAAAATGACTTTCCCAAAGTCACAAGGCAGTAATTGGTAGAACAGGTTTTCAATCCAAAATTACTGACATCACTTTTGGAATGTTGTCTGAGCTGTTAGCAGAAAGTAGGGTACCCAGATGGAGATGTCCCGCAGGCAGTTGGAGATGAGAGATTGGTAAACATCAAGGTTGCACATATGCAACCATTGGCACACTCCTGCCCCTGCCAGTCTGATGAGAAGGCTTCATTGGCACCAACATCACTACCACCAAGAAGCATCCAGGAGGGAGGCACAATGTCTGCAGCTGAAAAACTCAGGATCTGGTCAGAGACATAAGATCAGATGAGCAGTAGAACGGTACAAAGTTGTGTCAAAAGAGGAAATCAGAAACTAAGAACGAAGGCTCATTCAGGCCTGGGCAAATAGGAGAGGCAGCTCTGAAACAATAGAGTTCCAAAGAAAGGGAATCAGTTAATTCAAAAATAAATCATAACATTTACTAAATGCCTACTTTTCTGCAGAGAACTGTGTTAGGCACTGAGGGAACTACAAAGATGGTGGGTAAATTGTGGCCCTGGCCTCAAGGAAGTCAGAATCCCAAAGTGGAAATGAAATAGGTTCAAACATTAATTGTTTGAATAATTGTTTGAAATTGGTTGAATAAGAAAATATACTAAAAGAAAGGTTTTGTGTGGTAGCTTTAATTACATGCCATTCTTGCTTTACACAAATTCACATTATGTAAATTTGACTTTATATAAAGAATTCTGAAAGAAATAAGCATAACAGAAAGACAAACTATGTTAACTTTACTGTACAGGACTGTGTGTTCTCTCTCTCTGCTCATATTCCTTGGCTTGGCACTCTATGAGCTCCCACCCCCCAGCAAAAAATTCTAAAAACAAAGAAAAAATCCTCCAAGTGAAAGCAGAAGAATGGATACACAGAGAGACCATCATTAGCCACAGCCACAGACCCTGATACCAGATTGGGGGCATGGTCTGCATGTGTGTCGACCTGTCTGTCTTCCATCTATCCATGCTCTGGTACTATGTGTCTGTCCTCAGCCTCCATGTGTCCTTGAATCCTGTGACAGCCCCCTCCCTTCAGGGAACTTTCCACCTCCCTCTCTCCTTTCCCCAAGTCTGAGGGCAAATTTTCATTACATAACAACTACTTTACCTATACTTCTGTGAAACAGTCCACTTACATAAAGCAAGAACTGTCTGTACATCTAGCTGGAGGGATCAAGGATGTTTTCTTATCCTTTACATCTGTTACACCCCACTAGAACCTGGCTTCCTGCTTATGAGGTTGCACACATAGTCCTCAATTTTCTTCCTTTACAAATCTCTCTCTCTCTCTCTCTCTCTCTCTCTCTCTCTCTCTCTCTCTCTCCTCTTCTCCCCTTCTCCTCTAACCTTCCTCCTTTCATCTATTCCACACTTCCTTCTTCTTCTCCCTTTTTGGTTGTGCAGCCTACTGTCAAGATATGTCCCATGAAACCCTGGGAAGATAACATAATTCTGTCCTATCTACAGGAATATTTGTGTGTTTTATATGTTGAGAGTTATGATTTAGAATTATATCCTCAATGTACAAATATCATTTTGATGGGATCATATATTTGTTCTAGGTTAGTGTCCACCCCCCTCATCAAAATATACTTCAAAACTTCATAATATACTTCCATTGAGCAAAGACTTTTTTTTTGTTTATTGAATGAGATTCAGCTTGCCCTAGGATCCAGTTGGCCACTTGCTAAAAGTTCCTGAGGGCTGTTGCTTGAGAAAGAAAGCCATTTATACCCTGAAACCCCTTTCCAAAGCAACATTCATAACAGATGGTGGCTCATGTGGGCATAGAATTTTAAAACATGAGAGTATTGCTAACACTCACTACTTATTTACCAAAGTGCACTAACAGGGATTGCCTCTGACAGGACAAGGGGAAACTTGGTTCTAATCTGGGCGCTCTCTCTCTCTCTCTGTCTCTCTCTCTCTCTCTCTCTCTCTCTCTCTCTGTCTCTCTCTCTCTCTCTGTCTCTCTCTCTCTGATTTAACATTCCCTAGGCATCACTTCACTACATATAATAAGAGTGGATCCAAACAGATAATCTCTAAGGTTCCTTTAAGTTCTAACTATGGTCTTTTATTCTAAAACAGAATCATAGGAAGGAAAGAATATTAATTACCAGGTCCTAGCGTTTTATATGAAGCATTGACTGGAGACATCATTTATATTCAAGGTACCAATCTTTGTGTAAAGACAAATCCATGATTCAAGTCATCACTAGTCCATTTTTTATTCACAAAATTCAATCATTGATTATCTTACTACTGACTATAAATTATTTTTTTCAAAAATGAATGGTCCTGCCTCATCAAGCTACTTTTATTTCTCACCTTCTTTGGAGTATATCTAAGTACATGTAGTAGAATGACAACCAGCATTCTCTCAAGTCAGAAAAATAAAAAAGCAACATGATTAATTTTGCAATTGTTCTGGGTCTAAAATGCAATAGTTTATTTAATAGCTCCTGAAGGACAGCTTCAGGACTGTTATAATCAAAGTCCAGGAACACAAAGACTCCTTAAAGCACATGGGGCAGCAGAAGCAGGGTTTGTCTTCCTGATAGGGACACTGGGATTTGTATAATTTTCAGCACTCTATCCACTATAATCTAAGCATACCCAATCAGCTGACAGTGGCCTATATTATACTTTGTGATTAAACTGAAATCTTGAAGAATGTGAGACTTCCATTTGGTTAATGGAAATGTATTGATACATTCAGTTAGAAACTGGGAAAGATCTAAGGGCTAACATACCAGGTGGGAAGGTGAAGAACTGGAAAGGCAGATTTTGGGAGGTCAATGCAAACTGTTCTTTCCCAAAGCAAGCCACGGCAATGGGAGAAAATGCACTATTCAGACAAAATTCTACCAGTTGAAACAATGTCATATTCCTCCCCCGTTCACCATCTATTGACCCCCTTCTAGTCAGCACATGGCAGCTGTTTGCCATCAATGTGAAGACTGACTCCAGAATTCCCCTGGCCCAATCTTCTCATTTTATCCCAAAGTTCCAAAGTTATTTGTTGAGTGACAGAGCTGGGACTGTAAGACAGTTCTTTTGATAGTTGGTCCAGTCATCTTTCCACTCCATTGCCATTGTATTGTGTAGGCATCTTCCATACTCATTCAATCAGTCAGTAACAAGCATCTATTATTCAAATTCACTGAATTTGAGTATTTGTTGACCTCGATATTGTTGATTCTTTCAGGAGTTTTTCTAGTCCCTCTCATACCTTAACCGAAATTCCCTTGGGAGCATTTCTGAGATGGACTTTCCACCTGTTTTAAAGACAAACCATGATGGACAATCTATTACTGCACAAAGGCAGCCTACTCCACTTTTAGACTGCTCTAATTGTTAGGAAGTTTCCTTTACACTGACCAATAATCTGCCTCACTGAAACTCCCAGATATTGTTTAATTCTGCTGTCTGGGACCAAGCAAAAAAAAAAAATCAAATCCCTCTTTCACATGATAACCCTTCAAATGCTTGAATACAACTATGATGTCCTTCTACATCTAACTTTTTCTAGACCAAACCCCTCCATTTCTTTCATCTAAGTCTCATCTGGTATGTTCTTTAGTCATTTTATCATCTGGGTCATCCTCTTCTGGACCTATTATAGTTTTCCAATGTCCTTCTTGAAATGATAGGCCCACAGCTGAAAACAAGTTCCAGATGTGACTGGAAGAGGGTAGAGTAGAGGGCAATTATCCTCTTTGATTCTGCATCCTTTGATTATGCAGTGTAAGTTTGTGCTAGCTTTTTGGTTACCATGGTACAGTTTTGAAGTTTGGACTCACAATATATTTCTAGTCAGTTATGAATCTCCCAAAATATCTGGCTAGGTAAAGTTTATTTTGATGAGAATGATTTTAGACACACACACACACACACACACACACACACACATACAGACACATACATACATACACACCTGGCAAAATTTATTTTGATGAAAATATATGTATGTAAATAAATATACACATAAACATGTATAAATACTATAGCTTATATATCTTGTTCCAGGTTATCTCCTTAAAAGAAGCCATTCTTAGTGGCTAAATGCATATTGCAATGAGATTGCAATTGTTTAACACCATTTTGGAACTTTTTTTGTGATTTCCATAGAATAAGCTTGGGAGACAGGTGGTGCAGAAATGTGGCTTCATTTTGCTTTTAATACGGACCTGTCATTTGAGTGGTGAAGGGTTCCCCATGATAAAAATGCAAATCTGCACCTGTGCTGCATCTTAGTGCCTGAAAAGACTGAGAGGTCAGATTACTTGCCCCGGGTCAGATACCCAGTATGAATCAGAGGTGAGATTTGACCACAGATCTTCTAGACTCTGCCTAAGCTGGTTCTTCTTCCACTACAGACTGCCTCTAACATTTGTGTTGTTTCTAGTCTTTAAGAGATTATATGGCTGCCCAAGATCTTTCACTGTGTCGGAGGTTCCCAGCTACAAATCTAGTGTTCTTTCCTCTCTGCTTCTCTGGATACCTTCGTTGGTGTCAAATCTTTGTCTTTGTTGAGTGCATTTGAATTTGGGAAATACTTCAAATACATAGCAAAGTCTGGAGAAGAAAGTGGGTGGATCATAATAATATTTAGGGTAAAATGGTATAATTATAAAGAACTTGATTTTCTTTTGTGGTTCATGAAGTATATCTGGAGGGGATTCCTTAAAATGTGTTAAGCAGTGGCAGCCTCATTGAGTAAGTGTTTCACACCCATGCTGACTTCTTTGAAGGACAATATTCATTCAAATGTGCTTTGCTTGTTTAAAAAAAATAGAGATCTCATTAATTTTTTTTTAAATTCTCTTTATACGGGGCACAGAATGTTCAATCTCAAAGGGATTGGTGCATTTTTTTTTAAATGATCTAAGCTTGTGTTTTGGATAGATGTGGCAACAGTGGCCTGGAGACTAAGGTGATTGGCCTAGGATCACATAGCTAGTAGAAGGCAGAACCAGGATTATAACTTATTCCTTCCGACACATAGGCCAGTGCTCTGCCCACTAATTCAGTTGCCAATCTGGAAGAACTGGAACTGTGAAACAGATAGGTGAAGCTGTTTCTCTACTAACCAGGCAGGATTTCCTTAAAGGGTCATCAGTTTTCTCTCAGGGGCAGAGGGGACAAACAGTACTCTTTGAAGCTTTCCAAGGAATGGGAAATGACAGCCTTTTCTTGCCACTCTGTGAAATGGTCTAATAGCCAAACTTGTGGGTTTTGCCTCCCAAATCTGAGATCCACCAGGAAGGCCGTCTAAGTCATTTTACCAAAGAGACATGCGAACGATCCAAAGGCTAGCATGGCCCAATTTTAGGCAAGAGTTGTGACTATCAAGGTGGTGCTATTGCTAGTGTTAATACTCTTTACATCTTACTGACTGGGCCCAAGTTTTAATTTTGATATTCTTCTGATCCTTTCTTCCCTCCAGCTTTCAGCTGGAGGACAAGGCTGGGTTTTGAGTGGCAATGTGATGAAACTGAATCACAGCACAATTATTCCATGGCTTTCAGCCCACTAGCAGTTACACCTCAATTACAGCCTGTGCCGGCATGGGAACCTTACTCCCAGACAGCAGCAATTGGGTTCATGCATATAATTATGCAATAACATAAATACAGTACTTATTAAAACCATGAAAGGACTTTAAAATATAAGAGCACCCATTATTACCACTCTGGTTCAACAATAGCGATTACACACCCCCAAATATTATTGTATTATGAGCTTGTTGAGCCTGTCAGTCAAAAACTACATCATTGCCATGGTGACTGGGAAATGTAAAAATCACTCTCTGATTAAAATATACCTTTCCCAAAGAAAAACAAAGAAATTGTAAAGTGCAACCTGACTTTCAGTATATGAGGAAAAGGTAATGCATTTTTTTCCCAGGGTAAGTGGGTCACTCCCTGGCTAAGAGGTGTTCTTAATTTGTGGTCTGACTCAGTTTGTAGATGTTAGAGTTGCTGCATTGACAGAATCATTTTAGAATACTGATATGCTACCTAAAGTTCCCAGGAATTCTAAATCCTTTGTGGGATTCTAGTGGATAACTTTGAGAATGTATTAAGCCTGGTAAGATCATTTGTAGTGGGATAGCTGGATCTAGACTTGGGTTTTCATCAGTATAGGGAACTCCTAGAATGAAAATCCTGATCCACCAGGAGGCAAAGTGGTATGGATCTGGAGTCAGAGGACATGGCTTTGAATCCCTGCTCTGTGTAACATTGCCTAAGTCATTTAAAATTTCTGGTCCTCTGTAATATGGTGTGGGGGAGTGCTGACAATTTCCAAACTTTCTCCCAGTTCTAAATCTATGATCCTATGATCTAACAAGTGGCCAATTCATATCTCATGATCCTTAAGAGTTTCCTGGAGTACGTGGGTGTCAAGTGACTTTATTACTTGTCCCTGGTCATAGAGCTAGGAATCTTCATAGCCAGAAGACTGAGGTCTAACTCCAAGGCTTGCTCTCTATCCACCGAGTCACACAACCTTCCAAGAAGACTGACAATGTTTCATTAAAGCAGGGACTTTTTGCCAAAATCCATTTGCTAAAAGAAAAGGAATACAACCAATGTGAAGGACAGTCTACTGACACTAGGCTTCCTCCTAATCTTGTTTTCTCTCCAGCCTCTGCAAAGAGTCTTAGGACCATATAATTCACAATTTCCAAGATGCTAAACAATCACTTGACACATAAAGCTGAATGTTTAGAGCAGTTACATAAAACCATTTTCAATTTAAGGCACCAGAGGTCCCGTAATAGATCCCAGTGCCTTTGTTATCTAAGGCAGATGTGTGTTCAGTATCACCATTAAAGAATCATTTTATTCCATATTTTATTTTAACTTTCATATTCAGGGAGCTAGATTTAAATGATGAAATGCAGATGGAAGCTTCCTCCATTTCCATAAACCCTTCCCTAGGAGCTGAAAATCAAGAGGATTTCTCACCAGTCTCACATGCAGTTCTTTAAGGGGCGGGGGGGGGGGAAGGGGAAAGGAGCCTTTTCGGTTAATCTACTTACATGCCCAGTGCTACAGCAGTAACTCATGTCTCATTAGCAATGCTATTTGGCCATCATATCTACCCTGGCCAATTTGAAGGAATACTGGGAAAGTTCCCAGAGAAATACAATGAAATAGACAAAATTGGGCAGCTGATTTCAGCCATATAAATACCCAAGGGTTTGGATGCAAAAAAGCAAATCATTGCAAAATGCTCTGAGATTATTTGGTTTAGGAACCATGCTGTCCCAGGTGTGGACATCCATAGATTCTTCTTTATCCCTTTAGGTGTTTTAACCCAATTTATGTTACTTGCTAAGAGGTGGATTAGAAACTTGAAAGTGGGGACAGTTTCCCCCAGGTGGCTTACAAACTGTAATTAGCTGATTTTATCTCATGACACAAAAACAGTACATTAGAAACTGTTTCCAATAATTTCAAATCTCTTGCTCTCTTCCTTTCCCTCTCCTTGTCCCTCCCCCTGTTTTCCCCTCCCCCTCCCCTCCCCTTTCTCCCTCTCCCTCTCTCTCTCTCTCTCTCTCTCTCTCTCTCTCTCTCTCTCTGTGTCTCTCCCTTCTTCCCCCTCCCCCTGTGCTAGGTACTGTTGGAAGATATAAATATAAATATATATGAGACACAGTCACCATGCCTCCAAAAACTTACAATTCATGCTTATTTCATTACTTGAATACTCTATGCTCAAAGATCTATATAGAGTTAGTTGGCTTTATGGATTCCATGTAGCTCCTTCTTAGTATCTATACCATGAGCACATAAACACACATCTGGTATTAGAAATTCGGATCTCCCCTGCAACCACTAGTACAGTTTACCTATTAAGGTATTTCGGGTTGTGGTTTCAGTACACAGCATGCTGGGATTAGGGTTTGAAGACTGTCTCTGACACTTATTAACTGAGTAATAAGGGATGGTCCCTTACCTCTATATATCTCACCCAATTCCTAAGTCATAGATTCATTGTAATTTTCACTAGTGGAGGGAATTCACAGACAAGGAGTTCCCTCTCTATACTGATGAAATAAAAGCTTCTTTAAGTATAGGAGTATCAATTTGATATTATGTATGGAACATGATCATGGACTCTGAAATAGGGCTAGCAATCCTTTGAGGCTATTCACTTCCTAAACAGGGTAACCGCATATCTTTGGAGAAGTCACAGTGGCTATAATGTCAAAACAATTAGGCCAAATATGGTGTCATGTTAGGGGCA
The DNA here is from genome assembly GCF_011100635.1 of Trichosurus vulpecula. Classification (NCBI taxonomy): domain Eukaryota; kingdom Metazoa; phylum Chordata; class Mammalia; order Diprotodontia; family Phalangeridae; genus Trichosurus; species Trichosurus vulpecula. Next base: position 156,667,394 of record NC_050581.1, read on the forward strand.
GACACTTACTGAAGGTGCAGGTTAACAAGATGTGTTACCTGAAGGCCCTTAGCTGGGTAGCAGATGGTGTGAGAACATTGTCAGCTACCTTGAACTCTAAAAACCCAAGAGCAGAAAGCTGAGGACAGCTGTGATCATTAGGAAATGCTTACAGTTCAATAGCAAATGAAGCCCTATGTTCAGAAGAAAGCTGTTCAGGCTGTGGTCTGACTTCCTAAGGGATGGTGATTGTGTAACTATGGACCAACTCTATCATTAGTGAATTGTTGGGACACTAAATAAAGTTTCTTCAACACCTAGAATGCCCATTCATTGCTGCTCTTTCCTACATTGTCAAAGAAAACTCATGGAGATTTTAACACATGTTAAACCCCACTAAGATGGATTTTTATTGTGTTTGTGGTTTCCCATGCCTCTACCTTCTCTTTGGAGCATAAAGTAACATATCAGAGGTAACCCTTCCTAAACTGTTTGCTGTCAAGATCAAATAATAAATATATGCCAGCCATAAAGTTCTGATAGTAGACACTTAATAAGGGCTACATTTGTCTGCCTATCATACATCTTCTATCTCCAGATTAAACAACAATTTTATTATCACTATTATTGTTCGTTTATTTGGCGAATATTTATTCAATATATACTGTTTACTAGGTGCTCTGATGGGCACTAGGTATACAATAAAAAGTCTAAGAATTGTATGATTATAATTATTAGCATTTTATTCTTATTGGCTAATACTTGACCCTGAGTCAAGAGCCTTATCTCACTCATTATACTTTTGTTTATGTGGGAGAAAAGGAAGCATAGTTCACGGATTTCTCTGATAATTTCTAATCCTTTGCTGAAGCCCTCTTCTTCACTGTCCTGACATTTGAATATTTGGTTTTGCACATAGGACAGGAATTTCTTGAAATTCTCATACTCTGTGCTAGCTCTCATACTGCCCTTCTGCTGTCTTTACGAAAGCCATACCCTAGCTAGCTCCATCAACATAATGTGGATCACACACACACAAAAAAAAGCCCAACAGAAATCTGCAGTAACTTTTAGATTTCTTTCCTAGTTTTGATTTAAACATAGATTATAGCTATTTTCCCTCATGGGACTAACCCAATTCCCTAAATGAAAGCAAAAGAAATCAAGTGAGTGTTCCACATGTAGAATATAAGAAGAAAGAGGTGGTATGGTGCTGAGGGTACCATCATCACATCAAAGAGGGCACCATCAAGAGTTCCCAAATGTATAGATTGGTATAATGAGGGTAAGGAGGTGGTGTTTATATAGAGAATCAGAAAGGAATTCAGATACCACGGTAGTCATATTGGAGCAAGAAACAAAAGAATGACTTCACACCTAGCAGAAAAATGAACAGACCCAAATGACCACAGCAAAGTTTCAATAACCCCTACACTACCCATTAGAGTAAGCCTCTGTGCATGACTTCATGCTGAACTGTTCCCTAGAATGACATGCATTTTTCCTAGGCATTCTTCAGCCAAGGTGAAGCTTCCATACTATTGCATCAAAATGAAGGCCAGGGAGAGAGGACAACAGAGGAAAGAGGAGGGTAATGAATAATTCCCATTTGCAATGACATTCTAAATCAAACAAAATACCTGGAGTCCATAAGAGCTTACAGAACCCTCCAAAATTAGTAAGTCTTACTCATGCATATTGTATAATTGGCACTTGAACTTTTTTTTTCTTTATCTCAGAACAGTTATTCATTTCCTTGTTTTGTAACAATCATCTACCTATAGATAGGGTGGTAGAATGACAAATAATACAGTCTTTACTCTCAAGGAACTTACATGCACAAGAAAACAAGAGGTGTTTTCTTCTTCTTCTTCTTCTTCTTCTTCTTCTTCTTCTTCTTCTTCTTCTTCTTCTTCTTCTTCTTCTTCCTTTCTCTCTCTCTCTCTCTCTCTCTCTCTGTCTCTCTCTCTCTCTCTCTGTCTCTCTCTCTGTCTCTCTCTCTTTCACTCTCTCTCTTTTATCTGTTCCATGATGATAGGATAGTTCTGTAGCCTTTCCCTCAATCTTGTGAAACCCAAACCCACATTATGTATATATATATATATATATATATATATATATATATATATATATATATATATATATATATATATATATATGTATATATATGTATATATATGTATATATATGTATATATACATATATATTGGGATAGCAACAAAAATCTTAAATTGTTTAACTGAAATGGATTTTGATTTATGTACATACTCTTAGCTGTCATCTACTAGATGTCATCTTTAGATACCCTGAACTCCCTAGAATAAGGCTTCCTTCAAAAAGTACATCATGCGCTGTTCTTCCACCAAGAGACCAAGACTTTGAGGAGCTAAGCCTCTCAGTTTTAAACTCCTTGGGACCTTACTCCCTGGTGTCATCTCCTGTCCTGAAGCAGGGTACTTACCACTTACTACTTTGTACCACCAACTCAAATAGCTCTAAAGGAAATCAAGACTACCACTGCATCTGTAAATGGCATATTAGTCAATTGTTTTATTATTCTATCCACCTTCCCTGAGACTTTCCAGATCTAAACTCCATTCCTTGCCAACCACAACTGTACATGTCTTTTAGATTGTAACTCTGAACACTAGGACTTAATCACTTCATTTTTGAAGCTCTGCTACTCAGCACAGTGCCTGGCACATAGTAACATCTGAAATACTTTTAATTCATTCATAAAATGAGAAGTCTTAGATAGTCAACCTTCTTTGACTATAAATGCTAGAGGAAACTTCATAATCCTGGTTGTCATTCGGTTCAAAGGGATTAAACAACTACATTTCATATAATGGGATAACAGTGGAATATAGAAAGCAACAAAATGAGTGTGTTATAGCATTATGAGCAGTGTACCCATGCATATGAATAGGTTAGAGGTAAGAACAGGTAGGGACGAACAGTTTTGTAAACAATTTTATCATCTAAGAAGTTCAAACCACTTAACATACAGGTACCAAATGAATTCTGACAATATTCCCATGAGGAAGGAATGATTATCTTTCTTTCAAGATGGTGACCCTTCTCACCTATTTCTGTGAAGAAAATGCCATAATAGAAGCTGATGAAACACTTGTTGTCAGTCTTGTTTTACATTAACTTGGCTTGTTTCTTTTGTGGTCAGAGATAGCTGATAGAAAGGGACAACTTCTTTCCTGTCACCACTGCTTCAAAGATTCCTCATTAACCAGAAATGAAGGGGAAACATGACTATATTACAGAAGACTTGCTATTCTTAATCCTTCTCTTCAAGATTACCCCATATAAAGACTGGTAATAGAAACCCTTCTCATCTCATCTTCTCTGAGACATATAAAATTTGCCACAGAAACAAAAAGAAAACTAGTCTCCTGGATTTTTCCCCAACACATGTCCAGATGAAAACTGAATTATCAGATTATACATAAGCCATCCTGGAGTTCCTCATGGAAGGTAGAATGATACAGTGGAATGAACTAGACTTGGAATCTGAAGACCTCAGTACTTATTAACTGTGGTGTATCTTTGGGCAAGTAATAGCTTCCTTATCTATAAAATGATTATTGCAACATTTATACCAGATATCTCATAGAGTTGTTGTGAGAAAAAAATGCTTTGTTGAAAAAAAGGGCCATGGATAAATGAGATAATACTATAAACATATTTGTATACTCTGATAGAGTTGTTCATATCTAAGATGTACCCCCTCACAGACGTCTTTTGGACTGTCTTTGTTGGCCTATCATCTTTACACCAACTATAATCATTCCCCTGTTCTGGGCTATATATCAGAGGCTCTATATGGGTACTTTAATGGTGCCAGGGCATGGACATACTCCCTTGTCTAAAAAGTGGGAGATTAACACCTGGTTTGAAAATTCTGGAAGTGGAGAAGATATTTTGCTTGTGCTTTTGCATTGTGCTAGTGAAATGAATGCATAAAAGTTGCCAAAGATATCTGTGGTTTAATCAAAACCAATTTATAATCTGAAAGAACAATTAGTTATTACCTAACTCACTGCCTAATTTTTTTTTGCTACAATAGAACTCCTCATTTTAAAGCTTTTAACTGTCAAATCTAAGTAAAACTGAATTGCAAATCTGCAGGATGATAGAGTAGCTGAATTTTTTCAGCTATATTCCACTCACTGCATCTGGCCATTTTCCATTATACAAAATTTAAATTCCATAGTCTCATGTACATTATGTGCTATTTTAATTGATCTCTTTTGGATCTCCAGCCATATGCCTAATATTAGAGTATGTGGATTTGCATATAAGATTTCATTGTTCCCATTTGGCAACATACTGCCTCTAATTGCACCAATCAACCATTTACAACATTATAGTCCATACAGAAACCTCTACAGATATGACATGAAAATGCCTAAAATGATTGAAAATTTGCACATTGCACTAGTCCAACTATCTTTGGGTCTGAGGGTCATCCTCAAATTGTACTATCTGTAACCACCAAGGTAGTTGAAGCAAAACTCCCAAACTTTTGCACCAATTTGTCATCATGTGGATTTCATTACTGGCTATACTAAAAGCCTCTAGGTCTAGATTTTGGCTAGAACTTCAAAACAAAAATAATCTTAGACATATTCCTTTATAACATGAAGTATCGGAAGAGCATCAGCGCCTCTAAGATCCCTTACGGGCCACAGACTATTTCCACAAAGTCATTGAGTGGGGTGATATCTACCAAAAGCCACTGGAATTGTTTTTGCCCTTCATATCCTTCAAGGACTAATTAAAATGAAAAGAATGAATCATAGTTAATCTTTTTCATATCTTTTTAAAAAGGTTATTTTGCAATAGAATCACATTTACCTGATAAAATGCACCCTCACATATAAGAAGTTCAAGGAAAATCCAATTCAAAAATATATTTATGAGGTAGAAAAAATATTTCACTCTTCTCATTCCCTTCCAAACAATCTTTCTTTTTTTTTTCTGCCACACCTTGTATTTTCTAATACTCATACTTCAGTCAAGGAATGTTATGCATTGAAATGAAATGCAAGGTAGTTTCACAGACAGTAAATATGCATTATGGAATTGAAATCTATTGTGTTAGAAACATACTATGCTCTTTGAGCACATATTTTATAGGGAGTTCTTATAAGCTTCTTTATGAGTAATATGCATTGTCTGGAAACCATTTGCTCTCTTTGGTGCTGAACTTAGTAACTGAAGACTCATGCAATATTCACTGTTTTTGACACATGCCAAGTTTATGTCTTACAATCCAAATGATTTAGTTAAAACACATCTCTACAATTAGGGAGATAGTATACTGCCAAGTATTCTACAAATTAGGAATGAAACATAGATTATTGGAAAGAATGGCTTTAACACTTACTGGAAATGTGAGTCATAGAAATTTTGAACTGGAAAGGATTTAGGGTTCACTGATTTCAAAACCTTATTTTCTGGGTGAGGAAACTGAGACCCAGAGAGGTGAAGTGATTTGCCTAAAGCAACATGACTAATACAAAATCCATAACAAGAAAACAAAGATCCTGATTCTCAGTTCAGATTAGGCCACTGTTGTGGATAAAGTGCTTGCAATTCCTCATAATACTATTTTCAATAGAGAAATAATTTGCCTTATGCACTTAATCTAATTAGAGGTGACTTTGAAAAAGAACACAACGGCATACATTAGAAATACAATACCTTGAGATAATATCCTACTGATGTATATTTTCACTTACCTTTTCAGCTGACTGAGCAGTGCCAAAAAATATTGGAATGAAGGCAAGCCACACTATACAGGTTGTATACATAGTAAATCCAATGGGTTTGGCTTCATTAAAATTCTCTGGGACACCCCGAGTCTTGATGGCATAAACAGTGCATGTAACCATGAGTAGGATGCTATACCCCAAGGAACAAATGATTTGTAGATCTGTAATGTCACATTTGAGTACTCCTCTGGCTTGATCAGGGTTTATTGTCTTGTGTTCATCATAATCTATAATAATATTGGGTGGGTCAACCCCAAACCAAATGAAAACACCTAGAAGTTGGACAGATATTAAACTGGAAGTGATTGCCAGCTGTGATGTTGGGCTTATCAGCCTTGGTGCTGTTACTGATTTCTTGCCTTGTTCAAATATACGATAAATGCGGTTTGTTTTAGTCAAGAGAGCAGCATAGCTTATACACATGCCCAAGCCCAGGAATACTCGCCGGAAGGAGCACACTGCCACATCAGGTTTGGCAATCATTAGGAAGGTAATTATGTAGCAAAGAAAGATTCCTGTCAGAAGGACATAGCTGAGCTCTCTTCCTGAAGCCCGAACAATTGGAGTGTCATTGTAACGAATAAAGGTAGCCATTACAAAAATTGTGGCAATAATCCCAAGCATTGCCAAGAAAACAGGGATAACGGCCCAAGGAGAGTGCCATTCAAGTTTCACAATGGGGATATCCTGGCAGCCAGTACGGTTCTCATTCGGTCGCTTATCATAGGGACAGTGTTGACACGTCATCTCATCAGATTGGTACTGATATCCATCACATGGCTCGCAGGTCCAACAGCAGGGTGTTCCCTTCTGGGTCTTTTTCCTTTGACCGGGCTTACAAGGCAAAGTGCAGACTGATGATGGGATTTCTCGTACTCCTTTGCCCCACTGCATATCATCTATCTATAGCACAGAAAATATAAAGCAGAAGCAAGTAGATTACACTCATGCTATTTAACAGACATCGCAAGAAATACAGGAAAATGAAAAAAAGAAGATTAAAAATCAAATTAACAAAAATCAACTTCAACATAGCAACATAGGTTAAATTTTTGAAGTGTTAAAGATTTTATAGTTGTTAGTTTGGGCAAAAAGAATACATGCCAATTGTCTCCCATAATATCCTATCAGCATGACTGTGATTGCTAATATAATTTATTACAACAAATTCTAATCAATAATAATTAATCCTAATACTCATCCCCAGGGAGAAATAAGACTATTACTGCAATTCATTAATAGCTGAAGGCCATTGCTTGAGAATGTGTGAACATTTTAAATGAGGATTAATACGGCCTGGAAGCTTTAAAGGAAGGTTGGACACTTCTTTACAGAATGTAAATTAACAGGTAGAAGGTGGCACAAAAATGCTGAAGTTGAATTTGACCCTTATAGTTTAAGAGGAGACATTACTTTTATGTTACAAAATGTTACAAAAGTCAAGAGTGGGAATAAAGCTATGAAATGTAGACACAAACGCAAGTCTTGTATGTAACTAGGTTGATGTTTCTCATATAATTTTTGCCTAAATCACTACGTTTTCTTTTGTATTTAATCATTTAATAGTGTGCACCAGGTGGTTTAAATTTCTGGGTCCTGGTATGGCATCTTCCACTGTTCCTGGCTCAGCTACATATTACTGGGCCTATCAATGTGAAAATTAGTCACATCTGTTACTTGGAATTGATTATGCAAAATAATTATGCTGGACTGTATCTTTCACCTGATTTTTCACCTAGTTATTTGGAGAACTTTTGCATCTAAATGTTAGGAACAGTAGAAGATGCCATACAAGGATAGTTTTTATCCTAAAAGTTGGTAAAGAGGTTGAATGGCCAACGAATGAGTTACACAAGCATACCCCAAATATCCAATGGTTCACTGGAGGATTAACTGCAACTCAGAAACTTGAACTACCTGTTGCATATTATTAAATGATTAAGAACAAAAAAAAATACATTTAGTGGCAAAAAAAAGACCATTCATTTTGATATTCAGCAGAGACAGCACAAAATGAAAATGAACAAAGTTAACCTCAGGGTTCTTAAATCTTTTGTGTGTGTGTGTCTGTGTGTGTGTGTGTGAGCATGTGCATATGCACTTTTCCTGAGGAGACAATTGCTCCATGTTTCCCATTATCCTCATATTTTGCTTCCTTTGATGACTACTCAGCCCTTTCTGATTGGCCTCTGCACCAACTACGAACCCACCCTCACCAACTGCTTTCCCCAAGAGAAAATATTCTTGATTGTGGCTCTAGTATCCAGTCAATCTATTGTCTTATGAGGAGAACAAGAATGGATCCAAATAAGTGGATTTATTGTTGTTTTAGTTTGAATTCAATTAACTGATTGGATCATTTGATAACTCATGGGTATAAACTAGTTCAAGACTAATCAAAACAAAAATAATGTTTTTTAAATAATTATAGAAGTTTGATCATCATGTCTGACTCTTCATCATTCCACTTGAGATTTTCTTGGCAAAGGTATAGAGTGGTTTGTCATTTCATTCTCCAGCTCATTTTACAGATGAGTAAACTGCGGCAAACAGGGTTAAGTGACTTGCCCAGGGTCACACAGCTAATGAGTGTCTGAGGCCAGGTTTGAACTCAAGCAGATGAGTCTCTCTGACTCCAGGCCTGGTACTCTATCCATCGTACCACCTAACTGCCCCATTAATATTTCAATATTGTCATCTCATCTTACTTTATAAAAGTTCTCATGTGATGGAGGGTCAAGTCTTATTACCATTTACTTGAATTCAAATAATATTCCAGGTTCATATTTCAGGCAATTGTTGAGAACCCTGAGAGTGGAAATTTGGTAGGGAGTCCCTAATGGGATTTAGAATTTAGGCCACACACACACACACACACACACACTGGACCTGTGATTTTACTGGTGTACAAAACTTCCAGTGAGGAAATTCCTGAACAAGCGCAGATCCACATGTTTTCTGACACTTAGTTTTAGGGAGTTGCTTGGGGTCAGCAAGAGGTTAAGTGACTTGCTCAGGGTCACATAGTCAGTATGGGTCAGAAGCAGGACTTGAACCCTGATCTTCTTGACTCCAAGCCAGGCTTTCTATCTACTATGTCATGTAGCCTTCAAAATTATAAAAGGTCTTGTGAGTTTCTCATTTGAACTTGAACCAGATCCCCAAGAAACTTCTCAACATGAACTCATTTGCCTAAACATGAAACTTGAGTCAAAACAAATAAATCCAACAAATGTAAATAAAATCATTTCATTCTGTACATCATTATTTCTAAGCTATTGAGCTGTTGACAGTATTTCTAAACTCATAATTTAAAAAAAAAATTAAGGAAGAATGGATGTGTTATATTTTGAATAAAAGACTTAGAGAGTTGAACACAAGAAAAAATAGCAAGGTATTATTAACCCAAATGTTTTCAAAGGTCAAATAAAAAGTTTCATTTAGATATACCATGAAAGAATAAAAGGAAAAAATATCTACAGAAAAAAAATCATTATTTAAGAGAAAATTCTCTGTTTTCGACAGTAGTGAAAACTGATGTGTCAGATGATCTATGGGAATAAATGTAAAGCTCACCCAAATATAAAAAAAATAGCATGACACATAATATTTTACAGCCAATTTTGAATGTTGCCAGCTCACCCTTTTCTCTCTGAGAAAATAAAAGGCCCAGCTTTGTGGATCAGCTTTTTTTTCCCCCTTTCCAACTTATCAAAGTAGATGGGAAAACTGCATTCACAAACATCATATTGAATGATTACTTAATTTGTTTTCAATTTTCATTTAAAGCCGATCTTTACTCAATTTAATTGTATGTATTAAAATCACAAAGCTACTCCATGCTCCAAAATGTACACAAAATAATCCATTTTCTATGCCAGAAATACAAATTTATTTGTATACAGGCTATATAAACATACACAAACACATATACTATGGAGGAGATAAAAATGTGGGCCGTGTAAAATATTTCCAATCCCTTTTTATTATGGGAATTTAAAAATGACTTGTGTAATTGTGTTTTGTATCTGAATCTGAGAGGCAGTGAGAACAGTGGATAGAGAGCCAGCATCACAGCCAAGAAGATCTGGGTACAAGTCTTGCCACTGACGCATTCTACCTATGTAAACCCGAGTAAGACAATTAACCTGTCAGTGATCTTGGCGACTGTCTTTGAATACAAGTAGCAGAAAATGTATTAATCTTTGGTAGATGGAGTTTCATTTTCTGGGAACTCTCTGAGGCAGTAAAATCATAGGGCTGGTCCCTAGCCCTACATGTACATCTAAACGCTTCTTTGATGCTTCAATGGATTGGTGTGTATATCAATGTGGGACCTCACTCCCCAAGTACAAATCATAACCCATATGTACCTTCTCATCTTGGCCTTTATTACCCAAGTTTTTCTGTAAATCCTCTGTAATTGATCAGCTCAAAGCACTGGAGACTTTCCTCTGGTTCCTTTAATAAGCAGCTACTGAAAGGTTTTGAGCAGGTGAGTGACATGGATTAGACCAGTGCGTGAGTAAGATTAGTTTGTCATTAGGTGAAGTATAGATTGGACAGGGAAGAAAATAGATTCAGGGAAACGAATCAGGAGGCCAATGCAATCAACCAACAGAGGCAAATGAAGTCATACTCCAGAATGTTGGCAAATGGGGTTAGGCAAATGATCTAAAATAGTTAAATGCAATATACACACAGAACATCTTCGACCTCATATGCGAGAAGCTGGTCAGCTGCCAAAAGGACATTGCTTAGGCTTAGACAATTACTTAGGGATATACACAATCACCTTTAGTATAGACTCACCCCCAAAAGTTTTTGTAGCAGAGTCTTTTACCCTGGGGTTTTTGAACTTGCATTTGTAATATTTGGATAACTGTATTTGAATATAATTGATTTCATATGTAATGCCATACTCATATTATACATTTAAAAACACTCAGAGAAAGGTTTTGGCAGAGTGCCAAAAGGATCCATCACACACACACACACACACACACACAGAGTTAAGAACTTTGGCCTATGGTAACTCAAGCACCAAGTTTATTTATTTTCATTTACATTAAGCGAAATAAACAAAATGAGGCTGAAAGGTGTTTAGGCATTAGGGGACCAAGAAGATTCAGTAATTTTATTTTTTTTAAATGAAGATAAATTAATTCTAATATGAACATGTCTCTTTAATTCTGTTTATTTCAAGCCAGAGTGGATGACATTAATAAATTTAATAGCCCTTAAAAAGTTCTTTAGGTTTGGCCATTAGACATATGGCTATTCTTAAACAGGTGCACCTGGCTACAAAGGGACAGTGACTCTATATGGGCTATAGACAAGAGACAGCAGAGCTCCAATTGACAAGGAAGTGAAGGGGAATTGTCAAGTTTCCCTTCCCAGTTCTATTCATGTTTTTCTCCTCACCCGCAATCCTAATCAAACAACCCTTTATGAATTTCTTGTTTTAAGCTTTGGAGGTCATGAGGTTAAAAAATTAAAAAAAAAATAAGAGAACAGAAATGTGACATGGAGGGACAGAATTCCAGAGCTGTTTGCGTGTGTGTGTGTGTGTGTGTGTGTGTGTGTGTGTGTGTGTATTTATGTTGGTGTGTCCCTAGCCACAATAACTCCCCCAAACTGTAGGCCTATATGACCAAATGCTTATTGGATTTCCACATGGATATTTAATAGTTAAAACTCAACAAGTCCCCACAAAGAGAGCTGCTGTGAATATTTTAGAATACATGGGTTCTTTTCCTTATTTCTCCCTAATCATCTTTGGAAATATACTTAATAGTGGTATTCCTGTGTCAAAGGGTATAATAAAATTCCCCTTACCCACAAAGAAGCAGAAAGCTAAACCTGTTGTTGTTTAGAGGTTCATAAAAGAAGAGGAATGAAATTAAATGGTGTAAATGAAAGTATATATTAGGTAATAAGGGTGAACATGTCACAAGAAAGCTAGAGGTCAGCAGTATGAGAAATCATGTTTAATTTGTGTAAGCAAGAATCAACCTAGCTGTGTTGGCTACCTAAATAAGGATGCAGATAAACTATTGTTATACTAGACATGTAAAGACAGCCTTCATGCCCACAAGAAATTGAGAATCCTTCTAGTAAGAATCACATGGTAAGTCGCCCCTATGCGGCTAAAATAAACTTCCTCATTGACTATTTATTCATTGACTTATCACATATTATTGACTCTCTCTTCTATACAAGGATTTGTGCCAATTGCTTTGGGGGTCATAATATCAAAGCACAATACTCTTATTATCATGTACTGTTCTCTTACCATTCTAATTGACTACTTAAATCTAGTTAAGAGAGTATCACAAACCTGAAAAGATATCTATTAGAATGTGCCATGGTAGGTAGGAGTGACTGGAATGGAATAAACATGTATGAAATACCTAGGTTATGCTAAGCAATTTACAAATATCTCATAGGATTCCCACAGCAACCCTGTCTCCACTTTATAGTTGATGAAACTACAGCAGATAGAGGTTAAGTGACTTGCCCAAAGTCATATAGATAGTAAGTATTGAACTCAGTTCTTCCTGACTTCAGGCCTAGCCACAAGTCTCAATCATGCCGCCTAGCTGACCAACTGTGACCAACTGACTGCCTAAATGAATGAGTGAGCACTTATGAAATACTTGCTATGTCCAAAGTCCTTGCTAAGTCCTTGGGATCAAAATAGAAAAGGAAGATAGGCCCTACTTTCAAGAGGCTCAAAGAGAAGGTTTCACCTCCAAATTAGATACAAAAGCCCCAGAGTTCCTAGGGCATAGGAGTGAAACAGATGGTAAAGCATCTTTAAGGCCTCTTCCATTAATAAAACCACATCAGTTTCTGATGCTGCATCATTTGACAGTGCCAAGGTCTTTGGTGACAAGAGCTTTCTTTTTGAAGTCTTCAATAGCTGTGGCTGCTGAGAATGCTGGGGCAACCATACATGAAGATGACATTATCAGGTTACATCTCCATCTCCATAAGGACTGCTTTCCAAGATAATAGCTATGGATGTCTGGCTGGAAGCAGGGCTTCTGATCTGGGTAAGGATTTGGGGCTGGGGGGGAGTGTTGGTTATTTCCAAGGCTCTCACTCTCAGGTAGCTAGGCTGTCCCTATCATTGTCTGAAGGAAAGTGGTGGTAGAGGGAGTTTGATCTGCCTGGCACACACAACTTCCTTTCTCTCCCCTGAGATGTTTATGTAGATAGTTCCCATTCTCTTCTCATCCCTCTTTTTACCACCACCCTGCACATCAGCATCTCACAAATTCCTCTTAAGGGATTTTCTCAGAAATGTTTCATTAGATCATTTACTTACAGCTAGTAGGGGTTTGTTGTTGTTGTTGAGTTGTTTCGGTTATGTCCAACTCTCCCATGATCCCATTTGGGATTATATTGGCAAAGATACTGAAGTGGTCTGCCCTTTTCTTCCACAGTTCCCTTTACAGAGGAGGAACTGAGGCAAGCACGAGGCCAGATTTGAATTCAGGTTCTCCTAACGCAAGCACTGGGACTCTATCCACTGTGGCACTTAGCTATCCCAATAGGGATTTTTAAAGGATATCTAATCCAACTCTCTATTTTAATAGACGAGGAAAAAGAGGAAAAAGGAGGTTGTGACTTTTCCAAGAAAATACAGGTCATGTCAGACTCAGAATTTGAACCCAGATCCTCTAACTCCAAGGTACCACACTATCTCATTTCTTCTTCTTTGAATACATAACATCTTACAAACAGCTTTTAGAAATCCTTGGATCACATGTCAATTGTATGTTCCACTTCAGGAAAAGGGCTTCTTTAGGTAATAGCCAAGTGATTATTTAAATGTTATTGGAAACTCTTGACAAGAATAAGTAATATATTTTGGTTTATGATTCCATAGAATTTTATAGACATTATTTTATATGACTCTCACAACTCTTGTATGAGATGAGTAGCAGAGTCATTTTTTTTCATTTCAAAGATGAGGGGAAGTAAGGCTCAGAAGGGAAAAGTGACTTATCTGACATGACTTTGCCATTTGGATCTTAGTCTAAGGTTCTTCCCACTATCCTAATTGCCCTGACAAATTTGAAACTCTTCTTGCACCCAATTCTTCTATATTTCTCCTCTTAGTACTGATGGACCTCTTGATATGATACAGTTTTCTTTAGAAAAAACAACATACATTTATAGTAGGCAAGAAGACTATAAATGTATTTGATTATGATATTAAGATATTTGATTATGGAAGCATACTGAGGACACAGTGAAATCCCTGTGACCTATTCCACAGAAGGACTTGTTTCTATCCTCTAGTTTCTGACTAGAAACTTAACTGTGAAAAGACTACTGGTCAGATAAACTCGATGGCATACATGCCTGGCACAAAGGAAGATTAGGACACGGTTCCAGGAGAGACACTTACTCTAAGGAAAGAATTGGAGGAACAGTCCTTCAGCCAATGAAATAAGATCCAATTTGCTGTTTGAAATAAGTTTATTAAATGTAAGCTAGGGACTGGGCTCTTTGGACATTAAACCAAACCCTACAAAAATCCACTGCAATTGAATACATCAGTTTTCCCTTATACAAATTTGTTCTTTCTCATACCTTTCATTTATTCCTGGACATTTTCCACATGCAAGACAATTTTGCCTCTCAGAGAAATCTCCATTTGTTATATCCTATTAGCATTTTTTTCCCTAGCTTACACAGTAAACCAAATTGGCTGCTATTTTTATGGCACATTTCTTCATAATATTATTTTTTACTTATTATAGCTTCAATAGAATGAGCTCACTTAAGAATGCTTCCTCATTAAAATGCCATTTGTTCATTAAAATGTATTTGTCTTCTATAATTTATGGATAGAGCTTTTTAGGAAAAAAAAACATATTGGAACAATCTGACATTTCAGGTGAGGGAAAGGAGCTTTATTTGGGCTGTATAGGACCCAAAGCCAACAACAGCTTGTTTGAGAAATACCGCGGAATTTCAAAGTTGCTTTAAATTTTTACACATTTAACAGAGAGCATGACTAGATGATGAAGAAAATTCTATATGGTGATAAAACTTCATTAAATTTGGTTCTATTAATTCCACATTTTTATTGGCAAGAGAAATTTACACTTCATGGGGATATGATCTAGATAGCCTTGTAAACAGGAACATCAGATATTTTATCCTACATGACGTTGCCTAAATCAGAATTGTTTGTCAGTAATATCCATATATCATAACCAATACCCACTGTCATTTCATGAAACCCTATTGTTTTAGAGACATATACTGGATGATTTAGAGTGATCCAGACTAACTCTTAAAGCCCAATGGCATTAATTCCCCTGAGTATCAGTCCATTTACCAGCACCACATTGCTTCCTGCTATGTGCATAACTATTTTCCCTATAGAGCTAACTGTCCCCTCTAATGCTGTTTTGCCTAACATTCTGTTTTCATAGAACCAATGAACTAAGTCTGTACAATTAACACAATCCTCAAATAGTAAAAAAAAAAATGTTAAAAGAACAGACTAATGTACATAAGAAGGGCACATGTTCTTTCCCTGAAATATTCAGGGACTAGAACACCAAGATAATAATGAGCAATTGCTGGCTTTGGGGTATAGTACAACTTTAAAAAGGCAGACGAATTTACCTGCCTCTGCTTACCGATTTGGCCCATGGTCAGTCTGGGGGTTTTCTTGTGTACAAACAGGATGGGATAAAGGTCTAGTAATTCACGTTTAGGATAGTATATTAGGTTTTACAAAGTTCTGTCTTCATTCTCATCTTGTGGGGCAGGTAGTACCACTATTACCACCTCCATTTTACAGATGAAGAAGGTGCGGTTTATGAAGCTAAAATCACTTGCTCATGTTGTTACAACTGGTAAATGTTGGAGCCGGCATTTGAAACCAGTGCTCCTAAATCTGAGTCTAACACCATGCCGGGCTGCCTTTTCTTTGAAGTTTAAAAGAAAACGTTTATTAATATTAATAAAATTGACAAACAGTATTAGTGCAAAGATTTTTAATTAGGGTAGTTGGGTAAGGTGGAGGTAAGGGGTTGATAAAAAATACTAATCAAGTGTCTTAATTTCAGTAGATTCAATCGCTCTATCACTAAATATTCATAAAGTGCCTACTGTGGTTAATGGGCTCTCCTAGGATAGGTGGCAGGGAGACAAGGAAAAACAAAATGAGTTCCTGCTTCCAAGGAGACCATATTCTCTCTGGCTGTCCTCCATACCTGGAATACTCTCACTCCTCTGCTCTGACTACTGACCTCCCTCACTTACGGTTAAGACCCAACTAAAATCTCACCTTCTAAGAGAAGCCTTCCCCAATTCCTCTTAATTCCAGTGCTTTCCCTCAGTTAATGATTTCTTATTTATCCTATATATAGGTGATTTTACATATTTGCAGATTTTTACATATTCTCCATTAGACTGTAAGTTCCTTAAGGACAGAGACTGTCTTTTGCTTCTTTTTGCATCACCAGCCCTTAGCACAGTGCCTGACAAATAGTAGGTGCTTGTCATCTATATGCAAGAGTATATAGAATAAATTTATATAGAATAAAAATAAAATAACTATAGAGTAATTGTGAGGGCACTAGGAGTTGGTGATATCAGTAAAGGCTTAGTGTAGAGAGTTATATTTGAGCTTTGTATTGAAGGACGTCAGTATTTCTATTCATTTCCCTAAACATACACTCTACTCAAAGCCTTTTTTTATTCCTAGTTCCAATTACTCTGTGCAATACAATTGTATTTCTTTATAAGTATTTTATAATTACAGCTAATTGTATATTCACTTTGACCTTTCCTTGATTAGACAATGAGTATAGTTTGACTGTGCTTGAAAACATTAAAAAAATCAAAACCCACAATCACTACTATGCAGGCTTTTTTTTGGTTATTTCATTAAACTGTAATCATACAATGTTCTTATAAATACCCATGGCTAGCAAAGGAAGACAGACCATGGGTAGCAGAAACCCAGAGCCAAAGCCCAAACTTCATTCTAAGAGCAGTTTCCTGTTCTCATGGTTATGTGTCTTAGAAGAAGCACTCAAAAGAACAAAGATAGCTTGTTCTCCTAGGACCTACTGAACTTCTGGAATGAATGTCATTAAAAGTGACACCTAAGAATGAGGATAATGAGAAACATGAGGTCCATCTACATTGGATGCTGTGATGGGATCGTGCACTGTCTTTTCTGATGATGTAACATCTAGCTACTGACTCATCTATAAATACCCATGAATGGGGCACCCCATCTACTAGAAAGAGGCTTTTTAGCAACAATATATTTCTCATTATTTTTCCACTACACCAAATTGTCTTAGAGAAGAAAAAGACCTCAAGTGACTTCACTTTTCTCAGTTTAAGATCATTGCTTTCAGGTCTATGAACAGTCTTTGATTCTGTGACCAGATCATAGCAGTTAGGTCTTTCAGGGAATATTGAGATCTTAGAATCCTGATGGTCTTAATCTGGAGGTCCGTAAATTATTTTTTAAAATATATTTTGCTATTTCAATATAATTAGTTGCCTTGGTAATTTGTGTATTTAATAACATTATTCTAAGAAGTGGTCCACAGGCTTCACCAGACAGTTGCCCAAAGGGTCGGTGAAATGAAAAGGTTAAGAACATCTGTTCTAGTACAATTTCTTTATTATAATGGATGAAGAAGCTGAGACCAAGAAAGGGAAAGTGATTTGTTAAGACCACACAGGTAGCAAAATAGAACAGGCCAGATTAGAACCCAGGTTTTCTGTATCTATATCCACAACTTTTTCTACCATACCTCCTTGCTTCTAGGCAAGCACCAAATAAATAGCTCTTATGAAAACTGAAGTCATGGGATCCTACACTATCACATCTAGAAGGCACTTCAAATTATATGTAGTCCAACTCTCTCACCTTATGGAAGGCACTTAAACACTTGATTCTAATTGGTTGAAATTGGAGGAAACCTCTACGGCAAAATCAAAAACAAACTCTTCTGTTTGACATTTAAAACACTTCAAGAGTTTGCTTCAACTTTACCTTTGCTGGCTTATTATACCCTACCTTCATGCAGTCTATTGTCTGATCCTGTGGCCACCTGGATGGCATTCTCACATGAAAATCTATTTCCTACCTCACTGCTTTCATACAGGCTATCTGTTCCCCATGCCCAGAATGGATTCCCTCCTCAGCTGTGCTTCTTAGAATGTCTATTTGTCCCCACTGCTCAACTCTAATGAAGTTTTTTTTTTTCTCATCCTTTTGGAACTAGTGCATATCCTTCCCCCCAAAAAAATTACGTATCATTTACTTTGTGTATGTGTATACATGTTGTCCCCCTGGATACAGTGTAAGCTTCTTGAGGATAACACAATTTTATTTTTGTCTTAGTTTTATCAGTGCCTAGAATGGAGTAGGCCCTTAATAAATAAATGTTTGCAGACTGTCTTATTGACTGATACTCAGAATGTAGAAAGGAGCTGGCAAAATAGATAACCTTGGGGAAAAACATTTTCCACTAAAGTTAAAAAAATGATAGGAACAGAAATAATTCAAAGTACAGTATAACCATGTTAGAAATCAGAGGGAATGTTCAGGGTCATTCAGTCCAATAGTAGGTTAGTTGGTTCCTTGAGAGCTGGGTGTCTTCATTTACTTAGAAAGTTCCATAAATGAGAAGGTAAGCAATGCCCTTGAGCACTCCTTATGTGAATCCTCCAATATCTACTTTGATTTTAAATACCACACACTATAAAGGCAAGAGCCACATGATTCCCAGTATCATTGCTGCTAAATCTTCTCCTAAAGCATCCCAGCCATTCATTTTGCTTTCCACACTCAAGACAACTTGCAAATTGCTTTACACCCACTCACCTGGGGTGAGTCACGATTTATGCCAGGTGAGTGGTAGAGAATGCTGAAAATTCAGTTTATTAACTGTGATGGGGGGAGACACACACACAGACACGGGGAGGGGGTAGGAGGGAGGGTGAGAGAGAGAGAGAGAGGTGTGTGTGTGTGTGTGTGTCTGTGTGTCTGTGTGTATGTGTGTATGTGTTTTCTAGGCAGGGAGTTCATTTCTTTTCTTTTCTAAACTGGATGAAAGAAATTGTTTTTAACACATTCGGTTGGAATGGATAGGACCATAATATATTTACAATGACACTTGGTCTATGGTCTTTTTCTTTTATTTAGTTAGCCCTTTTCTTCTGACATTTCTTTCATCACTAAAAGAAATGAAAGGAACTCTTCCATATTAATGCTTAGTCTTCTGAAGCACAGTGTAGCAGTGGATAGAGTGCTAGACTTGTAGTCTGGGAGGCCTAACTTCAAATCTTGCCTTGGAAACTTATGAATTTTGGGGCCCTGCCTAAAGCAATGAACTAAGTCTTAGTTTCATTTTCTGAAAAATAATAGCTCCTACATTAGAGAGTTGTTAGGATTAAATTAGTTGATAATACACCCTAAAAATCTTAAATATTGCTATGCTGGTGCCTTTCATTCCTCTTTTTCTAAGAGGACCAAAGACATCACAGCATTATGTATTGACTTGTGTGTGAACTGATTTTAGATGAGGAAGAGTTCCACAAAATCATCAGCCTCACTCTTTCTTCCTGAGTCACCAAAGTCCGATGTCAAGACAACAATCAGGACAAGTGACTGTAGCCCAGTATTCAGTGAATGAATTTGGTGTCTTAGATTTCTGACCAAGCTCTAAGTGTTCCACATTGCCTGCTTCAGCTACCTTCATGGCTATTGGAATAAATTGTTCTCATCAGCCCATTCTGCTGGGGACATCTCCCAAATCTTGCTATATAAGGATGAACCATTATTAGTGTTTATAAATCTTTTGTTGTTGTAATTCAGTAATTTTCAGTCATGTCCAATTCTCCATAACACCATTTTGGGGTTTTCTTGGCAAAGATACTGGAATGGTTCACCATTTCCTTCTCCAGCTCATTTTATGGTTAAGTGACCTACCCAGGATCACACAGCTAGTAAGTGTCTGAGGCCGGATTTGAACTCATGAAGAGGAGTCTTCCTGATTCCAAGCCTAGTGCTCTGCCTTCTGTGTCTCAGCATGGATCTTCTGGCATTTTGACATATTCTTTATCATCTAATCTTTCATACGCTTTGTGGTACTCATGTGGAACTTATTACATGTCGCCTTGGATTGTCATTGTTTGTATACATGCTTGCTTCCCATACTATATTATTAGCTCTTTGAGTAGTTATTTTTCATACAACTCAGTAGTTTTCCTAGCCTATGGTAGATTAATAGATACTTCATGATTCAATTAATTAATTAACAAATAATATCACTATGCTTCATAATAGTATTCACATTCTATCTTATTTTTCATCCTAAAATACTTTGCCATCAGAGAGGATCGTAAGATATTGTCAGTAATGACAAGGTAGCTTTCTGTACTTGTGAGTACTTGCTTTTATTTCATAATTTAAAAAAAATCTTAAATAGCATAGGACCTGGTACATACAACTGGGGAATTTGAATGAGAACCTTCCAAGCTGACAGTGGACCATTAATGCCTACTATTTCAGATGAGTTATTCAACCCAATTCAGAATCATCTAATTCTTTGTTATCCAATGCACATCTCCCCAATGCTCTACAATAATAGCATGGCATAGTTTATGAAGTGCTTTGTTTAAATGAGTTAATTTTATCTATAGAATTCATTTGATCTACATGTTTAATATCACAGAAGGAAATATATTTTGTCTGGCATAATCCATTCCCAATGAATCTATGATGGTTTATTATTATTATTATTATCAGTTCTTTTTCTAGTTGTGCAGCTACCTCCTTCATAATTTAGCCTGTAATTTTACTGAGAACTGAAGTCAAGTTCACTGGCCTGTAGTTTATGGATGCAATTCTCTTTCATTTAAAAAAAAATTAGGTCAACACTGGGACTTATTCAGTACTATAATGTTTCTTTTATTCTACCTAACCTTTCAAATCTTACTTACAGTGGCTTAGCAAGTTTTTTAGTTACTAAGGGTATAGCTAATTTGAGCATGGTTATTTAAATTTATCAAGGTCAGTGAGGTCTCTTATTATTTCCTTATTTGTATGGGTATCAACACCATATTAGCTATTTATGTTCTCTTTTTTCCATTATCCTTAAAGAGAAAACAGATATAAAATGAGGACTGATAAGTTCTGCTTTCTATTTTCAATTGTCAGCCTTCTATCCAGCCAAAGCAGTGATCCTCTTCTCACTTTGATCCTCCTTTTCTCCCCCATAACAGAGCTAAAAAGAAATCTCTGCCATCTTAAGCTCATTATGAGCTTTAGCATTCCTGACACCACTATTACAAGACTTGCAAAGCCTTTGTTACCGGAATTTGCTTTAATTTGCTTTTTAATTTGCTTTAATTTTCTAAACATAGCCTTTTTCAAAAAATTTAAGCTGGTTGGTGACTTTTCTATGCATATAGAGTGGTCACTTCAGACAGATACTGCTTTTCCTGAAAATTAGAAGAGGTTTCTTCTACATCTTCAGAATTTCCTTATTGAGAGTTTCCCCATCTCCAAGACTGACTTCTCCAATACATTTTTAATCTACTTGATCATAGATGTACTTCCTCTGAAATATACCATCTTAAAGTCTAAGGTGGCTGTTAGATTATGCTCAGTTTTCTTCTGTTCCATCACAAATTCTAAGAAATTGCCTTTGCTTTGTCTCAATAGTTCCATCAATTCCACCCTAGCAACAAATTCTGATATATTGGAGAAAACCAAGTACAGAAGAAAAATTCCCATTCTTATTTCTTCCTCTTGTTGAGGGATGGTAGCTTAAGAAGTTATTAGCTCTTCTGTTTTTGGCAGATAGTGAACTCCAAGAGATTTCTAGATAATTTACATTCTCCATATTGGGGAGATTTCCAATCTCTGCTATAATTCTTCATCTATTTCCTCTTTCTAAGGGGCCTGTAAAAAATATCATATGACAATATCACTCTGTAACTCCTCTGATGTTCAATCAAGCAACTGATCGACAAGCATTTATTAAGCACTCACCATATGCTAAGTACTGTACTTAGTTGGAATACAAAGATAAAGAATGAAAAATCCCTGCTCTCAAATAGTTTACCTTCTCCTGTGAGAGACAAGATTTGCATTAGCATATACATCATAACCCTAAAGAGAATACATATAAATATGTGCAAGTTTGTAAAAACTAAACAGGGAATTAGCAAGATCAGTAATGGCTTCATATAGAAGTTGATGACTGAGCTAAGCCTTAAAGGAAGATAGAATTCTTTGTTTAAAAAGAATGGGGAAAGATTCATTCCATATGGTGGAGGAGGATGGCCATTTCAAAGGCAGAGATATAGCAAATGCAGTACCAACCATAAGGAGCAGAGAGAAGGCTGGATTGCAAAGCATGGGACAGGGAGAGATTTCTGGCATCACTGCAAGAAAGATAGGTTGGGATTGAATGTGAAGCTCTTTTAAAAAATTAAATTTAACTAAAATTTTCTATCCCATAGTTCTCTCCTCTGGCTTTTGGATTTCCTCACATGAATGTATTTTCTCTTTCATTTCAATTATTACCTTTTGTTTTTACATTGCCTAATGTTCTCCCTGTGTATTCCTTTTTCCCTTCTTCCAGAGAGCCATCTCTTATAGCAAAGGATTTTTTTTCAAAGACAGAAAAAGAAGAAAATGTTGGAGTGGGAGGAGGTGTTCAGTAAGACCCATCAAAACATGGAAAGTCTTACATTGTAATCAATGATTTAAGTCTGTGACCCCTGAAATCAGCAAAGAAACAAACAGAGATCTCATTTTGGGGGCCAAACTTATTTACAATTTTACAATATTCTGTTTTAATTGTTTTGTGGTAACTGTTCTCATTTATATTGTTGCAGTCATTGTGTACATTATTTTCCTGTCTCTACTACGTCACATTGCATCAGTTCATGTAAATCTTTCATGAGTCTCTGGATTCAATACATTCATTTCTCATAGACCAGAAATATTCTATTATATTTATGTAACACAATTTGCTTAGATTGAATATATTTTCTTAATATACCATACTACCACCTTCTTTTTCATTTGTTCTGTATTTTTAATACACGAGGTGAACTCATCAAGAGCTATATTCTAGTCATATTTTTAAAATTATACCAATCCTTAGTTTTACTAATTCAAATCATATTTTCTTTCTTGTGTTAGAATCTCTGACTTCTATTATTCCTTAAACATTATGCATTTGTGTACAGACATTTGTGTATCAAATTATTGTTGGTTCTTTTCTTGGATTTTATTTTGTCCCTTAAAATTCTAGATATTTCAATCACTATTCTTATTTTCAAACTGTATCCTAACTTTATGGTAATCTAGCTTGATGGATATACATGGGCAGATAGATGCCTCCTTGTCCTATACTGTTTCAGTTTAAAGCCCTTCTGATTCAATTTATCAAAAAAAGTAAATACATTCTCACCAGTCTTTTAAAAAGAATATTCCATCCCTGGCCAGAATCCAGTCATTTCTATATTTGAAACCATAGGCTTCAAATCTAAATTCCATTTTAATATACATTTCTTAGCAACTTATTCACCTCTCCTGTCAGTTTTTTCTCTTCTGTGAGACTTAATTCCAATGGAAAGCAAAGATAAAATATTACCTCTGCACCAGTGGTATTCACTTTTTTGTCTGAATTTCTTCATCTTTGCTAACGCTTTCCAGGTTATTTCTCGCAGTGTTGTTTATGCCCAAGTGAATCTCAGAGATGAGTAGTAGGCAGCAAATTTTAAAAGTCTTAGGAGGTTCTCTGTTATATTTGGGATTTGTGTCCCCAGGAGCAAATAGACTTCTCTACTCTAGCTGTTGATAATTAGCTGACTTAGTTTCCCTGAGTAGAGAGTCACCAATCAACATTAGCCTTAACTTCTTCCTTCAGCAGAACCTGTATTCTAACCCCAAGTCTACCACTTTTTCTCTACTCCTGCTATGCAAAGTTTCTGAGTAATTTCTCTTTGTTTGAACATCACAATTGATATAGACCATCTATAACATGGCCTAATATTACAGAGGTGGAGGTCGAATTATATTTTCCAGAATACAATGATTGGGAATCATCTTAAGAAAAGATAGGAGAAGTTTGCTCTTGGCAACATCTATTTTCTCTTTCAGTGCTATGTGCTTTCCTCAGAATCACCACACATCCCTTCTGACTCAGTGCTGGTATTGTACAATGTGCCCCAACTAGAAATCATCCTCTCTGGACCTCCTACCCATTTTAGTCAGTGTCCTACGCTCCAGCTATCTCATAGATCATTTCACAATGGGCTGAACTGAGAAGGAAACCAATCGTTTAAGTGATTGACTAGCTAAACTGACATTTTCTAAGAATTATTTTAAAGATATTTTTACACATTAGACAAAATATTAAGTAATATTATAGATATTTTAAGGTATCCTCATGTATTATCTGATTTTATCTTTAGATATATATCTAAACATTTATATATATATTAGACATTTTTTCAATATTTTATTTAGATATAAAATATATTTTAGATACTTTTAGATATTTATTAAATACTAAAAAGCATATGTACTTTTTGATATGGGATTTTTGCCTTCAATCATAGGAATTACTTAAAAGGTATCAAAATTGCAACTGTTGACAAGTGGAAGTGGATTCCTTAGAAGGTGGTATGCTCCCCATCAATCGAAGTCATTGAGTGAAGGTTGTATAAATGGTCTGTGAAAATGCAGTAGAAGGAATTCTTGCTCAATTATAGGTTGGACTCATGAGTAACGGTGATCCCTTATCATTCAGGTTCTGTAATTTGGGGAATTTTGGAATATGAGAAAAACTAGTAAAAATAATGACATTAGGCAGGTAAGTCTTTTATAACTATCAAATTCCACCATATAAGTTGATACTTGTTTTAATATTAGTATAAAAAAGTGATTCATGTATACTGGTGATACTCCACTTATTAGCTCTGGGACCTTCTTTAGTTGTTTTTTATCTCTCAGAGTCTGTTTCCTCACCTGTACAATCATGGGGCTAGGTTCAGTAACTTTAAGATCCTGTTTATCTCCACCATTGCTGGATATACACACACACACACACACACACACACACACACACACACACACACACATATATATATATATATATGCACATATATATGTATATATATATATATATATGTGTATGTGTGTATACATATATATATATAATGACAGCTGCATTAGTTTACAAAACTGATCCTCAGAATAATTTTAGAAAAGAAGTATAATTTTTAATGCCCCCATTCTGCAGATAAGGAAAGGGAGGCTCAAAGCAAATAAGGGTCTCCCACGTGGTAACATATCTGCTAAGAGTAAAGGGATTTGAGGGGAACATTATTCTATTTCCATGTCAAACTCTCTTTTCAATAACTATTTTTCAATATGCTTCAACCATTTAATTCAATCTAACAAGTGTTTATTAAGCAACTACTTTATTTCATATATTTTGCCAGGAATTGACAAAAAACAAAAAGAAGACAGTCTCTGCCCTCAAGGAACTTGTATTATTCTGGGACAGGAGAAAGGAAAGGATTATAACATATACACAGATAAATGCATAAAGAACATCGACAGAAAAAATATAATGTAATCTTGGTGGTGGAGCTGGGGAAGTGGAAACACTAACAACCAGAGTGATTAAAAAAAAGTGTCCTATAGGATTAGGATATACTTGGAGGAGGTGATAACCCATGTGTATTTTTAAGAAAGAAGGAATACTCTAAGGTGGAGGGAGTAAAGAGAACATTCCAGGCTTGGTGAATAGTCAGTGAAAGGCACAGAGGTAGGAGGTGTCATGTTGTGCATGGGATACAGCAAACAGTTTAGTTTACAAAGGATATTGATCAGCTGAAGAATGTCCAGAGGCGGATAACCAGGGTGGTCAAAGTCCTTGAGACTATGTCGTGTGGGAGTTGGTTGAAGGAATTGTAAAGCATAAGACTCTGGAGGTTAATACCAAAGATGGGCTAGACACTAGTGAGAAAGCACTTAGCTAGCTTCCTTTGATGAATTCAGTGTGAATAGAAGTAGGCAAGGGCAGCTGGGTCATGCAGTGGATAGAGTTTCGGGGCTAGAGTCAGGGAAACCTGAATTCAAATGTGGCCTCAGACACTTCCTAGGTGTGTAACCCTGGGCAAGTCACTTAACCCTGTTTGACTCAGTTTTCTCATTTGTAAAATGAGCTGGAGAAGAAAATGGCAAACCATTTTAGTATCTTTGCCAAGAAAACCCCAAATAGGATAACAAAGAGTCAGACAAGACTGAAACAATTGAACAACAACAAAATATGGGCCAGATAACAACAAATTTCAATGCGCTGAGAACTAGTCAAATAGCTGGGCTCAAAAATTCATCATTAATGGATCACTGTCAACTTGGAAGGTCTTCTGGGTTCTCTACTTGGCCCTGGGCTATTTAGATTTTTTTTATCAATGACTATCATCAAATTTGTATATGTCACACAGCTATGCAGATTAGCTGATTTACTATATTATACAATACAATTATACTTGTAGCCTAAAACATTGGGCTGAATCTAAGGGTAAATAAAACAAATCAGCCTCAAAAGAAGAAGAAGGGAGTTAACATTGATATTCGTTTTTGTTTTGTTTCCCCCTCCCTGGGGCGGGGGAGTGAATATCTGGAGATATTCAAGCTCAGTAAGACAATAGAGGTGATAAGTCAGCCAAAAGAATGAACACAATCTTGGGCTGCATCAAGAGAGGCACAGTGCTATGAATCAAGACTTCAAAGTCCTGCTATTTTATTGGTCAGAACATATCTGGCACATTTGGTTTAGTTCTAGTACAACGCTTTTTAGGAAGGAAACTGATTAAAAAAAACCAGAGGATGGTGAATGTCCTCACATTGATATCATGTGAGGATTGCTCAGAGGAACTGTGGATCTTTAGCCTGGAGAAGATGATTGTGGTCAAGAGCAGGTGGCATGATTGTTTTCCAGCCTGGAAGAGTGATTAGATCTGTTCTTCTGGACTCAGAAGGGAACCAATAGTACTGAGGGGAAATTGAAGATGCCGATTAAGAAAAGCAACAATGATTACAAAAATGTTAAAATCTTATAAAAAGCTCCAATGGGCTGTCATGGAAGATAGTGGGTTCTACTCCTTGGAGGTCTTTCATTAAAGGCTGGATAATTACTTGTCAGGCATGCAGTAGCTGCAATTCTTTTGGGGGTATGAGTTAGGCTAAATGACCACTGAAGTCCCTTCCAGTGCTGAAACTGTGATTATATAAGGTAACTAATGGCACACCCGAATCAAAGGGAATGAATAAGCCTAAGGTAGGGTGGTCTATTTCTCATGATGATTTCACCCACCGAAAGTGTCATTAGTTATTGTCATCAATAGAGTGATATTATCTTCCATTTGTCTATATCTCCTGGTTACCTATAGCAAATAACTTGGAGAGTATTCAGATTAGGAGGTCAGATGTATTTTGTATTCTCCTACTCCCCGGGCATCTGCCTCTCCCATAATATACTGCCCTTTTTACTCCTCTGCAGAATACCCAACTGTCCAGAATGCTTAAAATCCAAAAATGCCCTCTGAACGATTTATGTCAACTCTCTTCATGTCACTCCACCACATACCATATGGCTTAACTCACTTTATGAGAAAAACAAAATTGAGTAGGGGTGGCAGGGAAATCTGCTAGTAAATGCTTCTGGGGGCAATTAAATTAAAAATAAAAAAAATCCCCAGAGACACATTTCCAATAACTGGTAGGTGGTTGGTGAGCAGCAGTATTTCCCTTCAAACCTCAGGATATTTATGGGATCAAAGTCCTCTCATTTTGATAGCATTTAACTCCAGCCTTGAAATGGGAACACTAACACTGCTACCTAAAGGCTGGATAAAATGTTTATTCTCTCTCTCCAGTCCCCTCACAATTACCAATTTTAATGGAAAAAGTAACCATTAGTACATGTGCATTATTTAACTGCATTCCCCAATCGGTCTTGCCAACCTGCACATTTCTCTAATAAGCCATTTGTTCTGAGCTCAATTATTTTGTGATATTTGATTAAAAAATAAGCACCAAAATAATTCTATTCGGGTTAATTGACACACTCTAGCAGGAAAATGAACCACTTTACTGGCCAAGCTTTTAATAACAAGTTTTCCAGATTGTTTCAATGGGCACATTGGAACACATTTCTTAAGGACTGTTCTTAAGATTTAATACAGGCTTACAGATTGCTTTTACACAACAGTTTCCATGTCAACAGTTCAAATAATTAACTCAGTCACATAGATAGTAGTACAATATTTAGGAGACTTAGCTGCTAGGATTTAACCATTAAAGTCTTGTAATTAGTTTCTAAATCCTGGGCTTTAAAATGATAATGGTTTTATGCTAAGGCTATGTCAATAACACTTAGTAAAATCCAATGTGACATTAGAATGTTGCCCCCTCCCCAATCCTCTTATTAAATCTAGGAGGGGAAAATGAGACAAACTTACTATAAATTAAGCTAGGTCAAGGCAGATAACCTTCTAGAAATATCCTCCTTCCCTTCCAGGATTAATCCCCAAAGAAGAATTGAAGTTTACCAGCTTGGTAGAAACTCAAATTCCTGTCATTTCTGATGAGTTTGGCATCAGTAACTCGATACCAAAAGCCTGGGCTTAGTACAGCATTGAATACCGAGTCAGCATTTCCACTTGCAAACTTCTTCAGGGTCTGTAACTTCATTATCCATTTTTATTTCAGCTGCCAGTTGGCACAAAGGGCTTTTATTAGTGAATAAAATGTTTAATTTAAAAGGAAAAAATACATTTTTATGAAGTTGTAGACAAATAAGGCATCAACGGTAAGGGGGTCAGAGGAGAAGTTGTTACGTTTTGCTAATGGAAATTGGTCCTGACTGCATTTCCTTCTCTAAATGTTTAAAATTTCCTGATGCTGTGGAAATCACTAGTTGATTTGGAGATGACTGGTATAAGAAAATAAAGGGAAAAGCTTACATATGAATGCCCAATTTGAAATTATTTTTAATAACACCAGTTATACATTCTTTGAAGCTTGCTAATAAACTTAAGTTTTATTCCTACTCTTGCCAAATATGTTTAATATGATTTTCTGTTACTACTTTCTTGGGCAAACATATGCTCCTAAAGAAAGTGTAAGGGAGGGTTTGGTGATTCAAAGATGTTCCCATAAAAAGGCCTCTTCTCCTTTATCACTAGAGATAGCTTTCACTATAGTCTGAAGTTAGGTAAGTCATCCAAGCAAGCCATGAGCAATAAGGCAGGAGCAACATTTGCTACTAATATGTTTGGGATTCATGTTTCCAGCCTGTTATATAGCCAGAGATTAATCACACATAGCCAGATAGATCCTTCCCACATAGGCTAGTCCAGGAGTGGGGAACCTGGGGCCTCAAGGCCACATGTGGCCCTCTAGCTCCTCAAGTGTGGCCCTTTGATGGAATCCAAACTTTACAGAACAAATCCCCTTGATTTGGACTCACTCAAAGGCCACACTCAAGAACCTAGAAGGCCACATGTGGCCTCCAGGCCACAGATTCCCCACCCCTGGGCTAGTACCCCTCCACACACTTCTACAGCACCCAATTAAAACTTTATCGGTCCAGCAGACTAAAGCTGGCATCATTAGTAGTTTCCTCATTGCCAAAGGCAAAAACTGAGCCCATGAGGGAAATCTTGATGCTGGATGGTCTTCCCATTCTTGAATGAGTTAATATACTGAGAGGCAGCACGGTATAGTGGATACAGCTATGAACTTTGTGTAAGCAAGCCGACTTGGAGCTTGAAAATTGCCTCTGACACTTGTCAGCTGTATGACTTTGGACAAGTAATTTCCCTTCTGTGGGTCTCCATTTATTCAACTTCAGATTAACAGGGAGGGACTTTATTCTCTTTAAGGTCCCTTCCCTCAAAGCTAGGTGGAGCAGGGGATAGAGTGCTGGGCCTGGATTCAAGAAGACTCAGCTTCCTGGGTTCAAATGTGGCATCAGAGTCATACTAGATGTGTGACCCTGGACAAGTCACTTAACCCTGTTTGCCTCAGTTTCCTCATCTGTAAAATGAGCTGGAGAAGCAAATGGCAAACCGCTCCAGTATCTTTGCCAAGAAAATCCCAGATGGAGTCACCAAGAGTCACATACTACTCAAATGACTGAACAACAAAGTCCCTTCCAGCTCTAAATCTATGATCCTTTGACCAGGACCATTACTGTGGCAAATGCAGAAATGAAGAGAGCTGCATTCACCTAAGCCAGCTCTATAACTTTGATGAAAACCCCTTCCATGTTACTGCCAAGAAAATTTTCTTTGATAAATGTTGCATGGACTATCAGTGTCTTCTTTTGTTTCAATTATGTGCCTGAATGACCCAGAGAATGGATCAGACATTCGAGACCATGAATCAAATCTGATTCATTTCCAGCCAAGAATGAGAACAGAGATCTGATTAGTCACCTATATCAACAAACATATATTAAGCACTTACTATGTACTAAGCACTGTGCTAAGTTCTTGGAATACAAATGCATAAAAAAGGATGAAGGAAAGAAAGGAAGAAGGAAAGAAAGAAAAAGAGAAAGAGAAAGAAAGAAAGAAAGAAAGAATGAAAGGAAGAAAGAATGAATGAAAGAAAGAATATGAAAAGAGGCAGGGAGGAAAGGAGGAAGGAAAGAAGGAAGGAAAGAAATCCCTGACCTAAAGTAGCTCATAATTTAATGGAGGAAGACAACAACACAATGCATTTATATTTCAGTGTGATCAGGAAGGCCTTACTACCTAAAGACCTTACTTACTCATTTGTCTAAAAACCTCCTTATTCTTCTACCCTTATATTTGATCTGAAATTCCCATGCTTAGTTTCTAAAAGGTTAGAAAAGAACAAGTTGTTTTCTGAATGAAACACAGGGTTTGGAAAGATGATCTCATATTCACAGATTAGTTCACAAGAGACAATACTGTAACCTCATTAGAGATACATTTTGATGAAGAGAAGGAAGGTACCTCAAGGAAATTTTGGGGAAGGAGGGAGTTTGAAGTATTGCAGGGTAGTATTAAGCTTCCCAGAACCTGGAGAGAAAGTGATATGTCATCAAAGGGAATCAGAGTCATAGAAGTGCTAGAATAAGAATAATGAAGATATATAAAAATATGCATATGTGCAGATACATCTATATATTGATTTGCCTTTTTGACATAAAGCTGAGTACATAGTAGCATATTACTCCTTTGAGGGTAAAATCCCAAATATTCATATCAGTCATCATTCATGCCAACATGTGTCTATGAGAACAGTCATGTGTATGTATGTATGTGTGTGTGTCTGTGTGTGTATATGACTGAATACAAAGATGTAATGACAAAGTTTGGTGTGGTATTCAGAGGAACTGAGTTCAAATCCTACCTCTGACACTTTTTACCTCCCTCAACCTCCCTGGGAAAGTAATTCAGCCTCCTTGGGGCTCGGTTTCCTTAACTATGAAATGAAGGGGTTGGTTGAGATGACTTCTAAGTTCCCTGCCAGCCATAGAACTATGATCCTACAATTTATTAAAGGTTGCATTGCTCTAGGCATTGTCAAGGTACTAAGAACGCAAATATATAAGCAAGGTCAAAACCAATCATTATAACCTTAGTCTTCCCTGGTGAATCTCTGATATTTTAAAATATAATTTTTATGGAAACTTCCATTTACAACTATTAGAATTCAAATTTACAAGAGCACAATTAACCAAGAAAAAAGTGAACCTGTCGAATGAAACCAACAGAAGACAAAATGAAAAGTATAGAAAATGACGTGTTAAATGATTGAAATGATTAACAATTGACTGAGCAATGACCCCACTAGGAAAGATGTGAACAATGACAGTAATGGAGTATTTTCCACAGTGTCCTCATATTCCTAATATTTTTGACCCTCTTTCCTGTGCATAGAACATGGATTTGCTATTGTTATTGGCTTTAACTTCATGGCTGGACTCAATATGCAAATTGGGCTTTTGGTTCCACTTTCTTTTGTCTGCTTCATAACTGACCTACTGGCTAACATCATTAAAATATGCCAATAGCCAATATTTCTGTATTTATAGTCACTGCTTCTTAATTTACAATAATAATCTTTTACTCTCCTAGAATGGACACCTTATTTCAGTGGTGCAAGGTAATCTCAATGAAGAAATGCCCTTTACCAATGCAACATCACTCCACAAGTTATAATCTTAGAAAACTATTTCAGGACACCAAGAAGTGAGTAGTGCAACAATATTCCATTACGTTATTACACTATATTTTTTCTACCATTCTCAATTTGTGTCCACTTATTTTTAATATTTTGTATAATATTTCTAAGAAGGTATTCTAGGACAAGTCTCCCCCAGCCCCCTGCCATTCTCTCTCCAGTCAATATCCTCTTTATTTTTTTTCTTTGGGACTATACCAAATCGTGGGGATTAAATGAGAAATAGTAGGCAAAGTGTTTTAAAGATGTTAAACATAAATGCATTGGAGCCAGCCTGGTATAGGGGTTCAAGAACTGGCCTCTGAGTCCAGAAGACCTGTGTTTTAGATTCCTGCCTCTGCTTCTTATTAACTGCACGATTGTGGGCAAATTAAACATTTTAATGCCCCCTGCAACTCTCAAGATTATCAATTGCAGAGGAGAGGCTGAATTCTACTGGGGGAGGAAGCTTCCTCGTGATGAGTTCCCCAGACCAATGAAAATGCAGGTCCCAACCAAAAAAAAAAAATAGAATGAATGTTCACTGTTGTTCGGTCAAAGATGTGAAAATTTTATAACAATTTTTGTTTCCTAACACCTGCAAATGTCTAGATTCCTCAAATATATCTGGCAAGTGACATAATAAGAGGATGGAAGATCAGGAAAAGTAGTATGCTAGGACTATAGTAATGAGAGAGGAGGATAAAGGGGCAGGGGAGAACATCAATGGCCATTTAACTAAAATTGGGATATGCACAATAAAAATAACTCACATTTATAGAGCTCTTAAAGCTTAACAAAGCACTTTCCTCACAACCACCCTATGAGGCTGATAGCGAAGCTTTTATTATCCTCATCTGATAGATAAGGAAGCTGAGTCAGCTCAAGGAGGGTAAAGTCATCCAGAATCACTGAGTATGCACTTCCAGAGCCACCATGCAAACCCAGCCTTTAGGACGCAAGGCCAATGTTCTTTCATTTCCAGGAAGCTCTTTGAGGGCAGGGATTATGTTCTTAGGACAATCTTTTTTCTCTAAACATCTAGCACCATCTTTGTTTTTCTTTATATGTGCAGTACGTAGTACCATTACTGGCACATAGAAAGCAGTTAATAAAATGCTGGTTGACTGACTGATGCACTTGGGATTAGAATCATAGATTGAAATCTAGAAAGGACCTTTGAGGGACACCTAGTCCAACTCCTTCACATGACAGATAAGAAAACTGAAGCACTGAGTGATTCAGTGACTTCTCCAAAGGTCATCCATTTAGTAGGTGACAGACATAGGACTTAAAGCTTCTGCCTCCAAAATCCTATGCTTTTACTGTGCCAGGCTGCATTGATATTTGTTGAATTTTGCTACTTAGAAAGCAAGACTAAACTGAGAGATGAGGATTATTATGAAGGCTTCTATTAATTTATAACATGTTTCTACATGTATGGAGTAAATTCTGATCCATGGCCATGCTATGAATATAAGATTTAAACGTTATGTTTCATTGGCCTCAATGGCTAGATCCTCCTTTAGTCTCTGTAGCCCATAATGGAGAGAGCTGCCTCTCCTGGCAGAGTTAGTTCGACCATCTATGGTTACATGTGGGTTTTTCTATATACTGGAGTTGTCATGGTGACATAACACAGGTAAGGTGCATAACGGGATGATCTCTCCACATGCCACATTAACAATACAATATACAAAAACATCTCGGGAAATAAGAATTTTCAGTATTTGGGTTAAGCCATGATTTTGAAATGATCAAAGTAAGAAAACTGCACATTTCTGATTTGCCCTAACACTTCAGGATCTGGGATTAGCTCTCCCTTAAACAAGAATTTCTGGATACTAGGACAGAATGACTGCTTGGCATACATCAGGCCAGTGCTGAGCTCTGGGCATCACTGTCATACCTTCAAAGACAATATATTGATTATACCATTAGAGAGAAGATTATGAATTCTGCAGCTGACTGTTGGATTTGATTTCTCAGCATCCTTTCAATTCTGAGTGAGATTTTGAGGGAACACTTTATCTCACTTGATGAACTTCAGAGCTGTGAAAATTCTCCATTTCCCCTCCTCTCCCATAGCATTCTTAGAGTCTTGTCAATTTGTGAGAAGAAGCAAGGGAACAAGCATTTATTAAGTGCCTACTATGTGCTATAGTCTGTGCTAAACACAAATGTTTTATTTTATCCTCACAACAACCATGTGAGGTAGGTGCTATTATTATCCCTGTTTTACAGATAAAAAAAAAACTAAGGTAGTGTTAACCCCTCAAAAATTAATATCACAAGTCCACGAGACATGAGCTGCAACAGGATTTATTACAAAAGAAATCACCATGCACATGGAACTCCTATACAGGGTCAAGGAATCACATTCCAGACAGAAACTTGCATATTTAGGAGTTGCAACAAGGGGGAGTGACTCTCAATGAGAGGAATGAAGGGCAATCCCCTTCCAAAAGGGGATGTCATGGGAGGAGGAAAGGAACAACAGGGGAAGGGAAAGGATTAATCCCCTCCTAAAGGGGAGGTGCAAGGTGATAGAAAAGGAAGCAGAACCTGAGTAAGTAGGATGGCAAAAGCAGCATTCTTTTCCCTTGGGAGCTGCTAGACCAAGAAGATAGGATGGTCTGCTTGTCTACAAGGGTCCCAGCCACACAAATAGATTCTCTGTCTGGTGCAAATTAACTGGCTCCTGTCTTTGTAGATGGTTTGACTCCTAAGGACACACAAGAAGTCCAGCTATGGATGCAGACAACAAATTATGTCAGCCAAGGAGGGGCTTCATTCTTGCTGTGTTCAGGGCCTCCTACATATGCCAGGTCCAACATAGCAACTCAAGAACACAGGTTAAGGGAATAGCAGGCAGAGGTGAAGTCATTTGCCCAGGGTCACACAGCTGGTAAGTGTCTGAGGCCAGACTTTAACTCAGGTCTTCCTAACTTCAGATCCAGAGCATCAGTCATTGTATTACCTAACTACTTTATTCTAATCACTCTTGCCCAGAGCTCAGATCTGCCAAGCTACCTATGTTCTATCACCTGACTATTCTAGATATTGACCATAAAGGACTGTTCCCTAAGACCCATGAAGAATCTGACAGTTAACCTTTCAAATATCAATGAGATTTAGAAAAGCCTATGCTGAGCAGTGGTGATAATAATGACAATTAAATTAACAACTTCCTTTTAGATGACACTTTTGCATTCAGAACCCATTGTCTCCATAGTCTCATCTCATTCTCCCAACATCCACAGAATTCTTAGTATCCCAATCCTGAGTTTATTAGATTAAAAAAAATGTCACTTACAGAGAGGTATCATGACTTACACAAAGTCAGTGAGACAACAAAACAAACAATGTGCATCTATTAAGTAACTACTGTATACAGAGCACTGTGCTAGGCATTAGGGGAGATTCAACATTTATTTAGGACAGGATTCTTGCCCATATGAAGCATACTACAGGTCCACTAGAGCATTAAGGCACTTATAAAACTATCTATAACAACACAATACTGAATGATATGTTTAATTTTGAGATATAAAGTGCTATGTGAGGTATGAATGAGATAGTAATGACTCCATCCCCGCACAGAATAGAGCCAGGAATTATATCCAGGTCTGACTCCAAGTGCCATGCTTTCTACTATTATATTTTAGAATTTCATACCCCAGGAAAGCTTTATGAGTGACATCTGAATGACACCAACTCTGACTGAAGAAACTTAGGATCAAAGTATGTAATGAATGAACCAAGATGAAAAGAAGACTTGGAGATAGGGGATGGGCAGGGTTGACCTATCGGAAAATTGCATAGTGGGCAATAATTACCCTCAGATTCTGTGGCCTTTCATCCCCTTGAGGCTTCTCTTTCTTAAAGTTTGCAAGAGAACCATTGTCTACCCATCCTCTCTCTCTCTCTCTCTCTCTCTCTCTCTCTCTCTCTCTCTCTCTCTCTCTCTCTCTCTGTCTCTCTCCCTAAATGAGCCACCAGAAAATGATAGAATAAACTTTCCCATGCTGTCATAAATGGTGATAAGCACCTAACCAACACTGTTCTCAACCACATTTGTATTTTAAGAAGGGACAAATCTTTTATTCAAAAGAATGAATCTATAATAATAAGATTTAACATTTTGGTAATTAAATATGGGGATTACAGAGGAAATAATGGGGAGTAGTTTTTAATTCCCTCTATAAATAATGCAATGTAGATAGATATTGTAAGAGTAAAAATTCTACACTCTCCCCCATTAGGGATTAATCTTGTTAATTTGGAATCCAAACAGTTAATCAATTTGCACATACTGATTGAGCCTTCCAATTGATGCTCACATTTATAAGTACATAACAATTTAGACCCTGCCCTGTCTACTTTCCTTGTACATCAATAATGGAAGAGTGGCAAGAAGGGAGAAGTACTATGTTTATAAAGCTAATGAGTACTGAAAAAAATCATAAATATTTATATAGCTCTTTGTTTTTTTCCTTCTCTTATCTCAGTTGATCCCCAAAACAGCCCTGAAGGAGGTTCTCTAATCCCCATTTTAAAGATATGGAAAATGACACTAAAAAAATTGAGGTGCCTTGCTCAGGGTCTTTAAAGTTTGAGAAGCACTTTCCTTACAATACTCAACTTGCAGCCATGAGATGGTCCCTTCTCATTGATGTCTCTTCGATATCCTTATACTTTTCCCTTCCTTCTTTCCATCTCCAAAATAAACACCATTGGAATTTTTCTTTCACTTAGCATCCCTCTCTCAACATTCTATCCTGCCTGTTGATAAATAGTTTAGATTTTAGGATGTTAGTGCTGGGCCCCCTCTTTGGTATCTCTATATATCATATATAATATATACTAGATGTATAGATTTATATTAGATTCTCTAAGATGACTTCCTTAACACTGGATAGGGATGAGGAGGGTACTGTGAAAGCCAAACCTGTAATTATTACCCTCCATTTTCCCACTTTGCCCCATTTTGCTGATGAGGCAACTGAAGCACTGAGACATTAAATGACGTGCTAAATGTCACAGAATTGAGAAGTGTTTGAAGCAGGATTCCTTCCTCTAATTCTTGTATTCCTTCCCCTGCATCAAACAAGGAAATCTGAAAAATATTTTCATTTACCTGTAAATCTACTTGAACAGCAGAATTTCCTTGCATATAATGACAAATCATTCCTAGGTATTCCTTAAATTGAGACTCTCATTATAGAACTTTAAGACCACTTCAATATATTTTGGGCCTGGGAAAACAATAAAATGATATTTATTTTATTAAAATTTAGACTTTTTCTATAAATTCAATGGGGAAAAAGCTCCCACTTTAAGGGTTTTATTTAATTCTTGAGTGAGGGACCACTCATGAGCTTTATCCACTCCCCTGATTGCTTATATTCTTATCCACATTGGTGCCTTTTTTCCCTCAATACTCCAGTATGTGCCAGATAACCCAGTCTTCCTCTTCCCTCTAGTTCAGAATATAGACACTCACAGGCTTAGTCATTGGTAGGCTTTCATGAGTTATTGGTATATTAAGCTGAAATCTACTGCATTATTTACCCCACCTATGTAAGTTCTTCAAGGGCACTTTGGATAATTGCCTACTGTGTTCTCTTTCCAATGCCTCCATCACCCAGCAGATCTTGGGTTTTTTGTGTTTGTTTGTTTGTTTTGTTTTTTATTAGCTGAAGTCCTATTACAGGTTTGCTTTGCACTGTGCCCTCATCATCCCTAACCTGTATTAAGAAAGTTATCCTGGGGAATCTTATATAATATTAAAGTGATGCCAAAGAGGGGACCCTGCATGAACATCCTAAAATCTAAAGTATTTGCCAATAGGCAAGATAGATTGTTGAGAGAGCTGCTAAATGAAAGAAAAAAATCCAATAGAGAGAGAATTATAGAGTTATTAAAGAGAAATCAATGAGAAAAGATCATCTCATGGCCATAGATTGAGGTTCTGAGCCCAATCTAGATAACCAATGTCTAGCACAGTAGTGAGGAATTAGGTTGTGATCTGAGATTCTAACTTGTTTGCTTTCTGGTTGGTTGGTTCGTCTGTTCTGGTCTGGATCTATGATTTCACCTGGGTGAGGAACTCTTGGTGTGGAAACATTCTCTATCAAGGCAGATCTGGAACTTACCAGTGACTGAGAGTCTTGGAGATTAACTTGAGACAAACTGAAAGATGAAATGATTTGTTAACATGTCACATGGAAAGCGGGTTTCATGGGCTAATTATAAACCTATCTCCCTGACTTCAAGATTGGTTGTATATCCACCATACATGATGAAGTTAGTGATGGTGATGGTGGTGATGATGATGATGATGACTTTGAAAAACTTAAAGCACTACATAAGTATAGCAATAGCCATGATAGAAACAGAGAAAGAGAATAATGAGAAATCTACCTTTGCCATCTGCTATATATGTTAACTTAGGCCACTCACTCAACTTACCTCAGCCTTAGCTTTCTCACCCATAAAATGAAGGCTTTAGGCTAGATGACCTCTAAGGTCCCTTCTGGGTCTAAATTTAAGATCTTTTGATAATTTTCTGAATATAATAACTCAGTAACATAATGAGCTATAATAATAGATATAATCATTATATATAACTAAATAGAAAAACTATAATGATTATTATAATAATTCTTTAAGATTCGTTAAGTGCCTTGCACACAGTAACATGATTTCGTATGTAATACGAAGTATTACAGGGTGTTCCTAAAGTCTGGACACACAGACAAAAATGCATATTTTCAGGAAATGAAATGAATGAAATTTTCAGTAACATTTTATTTAATTGGAATATTAACAAATAATATCTTCAACATGATTTCCCTCATTTGTGATGCAAAGGTTGATTCGCTTTGCAAGATTCACATGAACTCGATGTAATAACTCCACATTGCCATCAGTTTTAGCACATTCACTCCTTATGCATTCAATCAAGTTTGTCGCATCTGTGGTTTTCATTGAGTACACCTTCTCCTTTAGCATACCTCAGAAAAAAGAAGTCAAGGGGGCTAAGGTCTGGTGAAATGGTTAATGTGATGTTAATGAGATTTCCTATGTGTCCAGACTTTAGGAACACCCTATAAAATGTCCATTTTACAGATGAGGAAACCAAGGCACAGAAAGGTTAAATGAAATGCCCAGGATCAAACACAGGAAATATTAAAGCCCAGTAGCACCCAATAAATAATTAATTAATACATTCTTCTGAAGTTATCTCATAGCTGGGTTCAATTTCTAGGTGAAACAGAATTAAAATATTTATTACAAAATACTGCTATTGTTTTTGGTACCAAACATTATTCTGAATGGAAAAAGTTATAAAGAGAAAAAATTTAGGCATGCCTCTTGGGCTCACTTTTCCCTTCCTACAGCCTACACTGTCATGATAGGTATGATAGCAGAATTATTATTTTAATTGCTACATTTTATGGGAAGGAAAGTTGGTTTAAAATGTTGACCTAGATTTTCAAATCTATAAGGGTAAATTTTAAAAATTCCTTTTCTCCTTTAAAAGAAGTTTTTTCTTTTATTTCGTTTTTTAAATTTATGTCTAGGACATCTTGACTAGGTGAAATACATAGGCATTTTTCAACAGTTAGTAGAGGGAAATTTCCTACCCAGTAGTAGCAATTAGAAGAGACTTACATAGAAGGTTACTTAAAGTAAAGGAACTAAATCAAGGTCAGTCTCATTTGCTACGTATTTCAAGCCCTCTACACTTTGGAGTGTGCCTTCTCTCCCTGCCATTGCATTGTGACCTTTGCTATTTATACTACTCCTCTCTAGGGATTTCAGTTCCTGCCATATAAGATCACTTATCTTCTCCTGGAGTATCTTCTATACTTTCCCACCATGGTGCCTTTGCTCATGCTGTTCCCTGTGTCCTTCCTCTCCATTTTTACCCCTTGATTTCCATCCTATCTGAAATTCCTCCGGTTCTTTCCCTGACATCCCATTTGTAACAACCTTCTTCCTCACATCTTGCCTGCTACTTTGCTTTGTACCACCTTAATATACTTGTGACATAATGTTATATACTAGTATTATCTACGTTTGTGTGAATATGGCACCAGCAACTTAACAAGTTGGCTTTCAGAGAACAAGTCAAGTTAAGTATAGACCAACTCATTACTGGCAGACTAACAATATGTGCAATCCTTTGGCTGTGGCAATTCCTGAAACAATAACCACCCCAAAATCACGCTAAATTCTTGGTGCCCTCCTTCCCTTCCATTTATGGCAGAAACAAGGACAGGTGGTCCTAAGTATCACATAGTATTGGGACCATCTATAAACTTTACCCTGGCAATCGGTACTCTACAGGCAAGATATTTGATGTAAAATTCTTGATATTCTTGATACTCTCTTCTTTCTAGGTTTCCAGGATACAACTGTTTCTTGCCTATCTGACTGTTCCTTTTTTTTTTCTTTTGCTTGATCTTTATCCAGGTTATGCCCACTAAAATGTAGGTATCCCACAGGATTCTGTCCTAGGCCATCTTCTATTATCCTTCTATACTACTTTTCTATTAGTGAGTTGATCAACTCCAATGTATTTAATTGCCATCTCTGTATTAATGATTCTCAAAGCTTCCTATCTTGCTGTAACCTCTCAACTGTCCTCAAGTGTCACATTTCCAACTGCTTTTCAGACATCTACAACTATATGTCCTATAAAGATCTTCAATTCAACATGTCCAAAAGTGATCATCTTTCCCCTGGGACCTTCCCTACTTTTAAATTTCCCAGTTACTGTCAAGGGAACCACTATCCTCCTGGTCTCTGATTGGCTGAATTCATGCACATCTGATTGGCTAGAATTCAACGTGCATACAATTGGCTCTGGTGTTAGCACCTCTCCTTAGGGCCCTGAAGGTTTCAGGCCCAGTAAGGAAAGGGTGTAAGCCTGACTACAATCAAGCCTGTCCTGGTCAAGCTTCCCTTTACTAGCTCCACCTGAGGCCTATTGAATGGGTGGGGAAAGATCTTTAATCACATTTCTCCACAATAACTTATTTGTACATATGTATTTGGTTATTGTTCTCCCATTTGATTGTGAACTCCTCAACGTCAGGGACTATCTTTTGCAACTCTTTGTATCCCCAGCCTCAACATAGTACTTGGCACCTAGGAGACACAACAAATGCTTACTGAATAACTGTCCAATGACCAATAATAAAAGTGTCTGCTGTTGAAATTAAGTCATATTAATCTTAAAAATTTCTCTAGAGACAAAGCCAAAAGAGAGAAGAAAGTTGCAGCTAAATGAAAAGAGGCTGATAGGTCCCCTTGGGAAAGTCAAACAAAGGAAAAAATGGGGTGACAGTTTTATTGTATATCCAAAGACAACCAAAAAAATCATTTCATGGAAAATTTGGTATCTTGTACTGAAGTACCCTTGATTAGCACTTGAAAAAAAGAGTATGATGAAAATAACTCAAAATTATGCATCAATATTTATGGCAGAAGATTAAGAGCTGCAGAAATTCTTCAAAGAATTCAATAAGACTCTCCAAAGTAAATCAACATGCAATTGGATACTCAGTAACTTAAGTAAAAAGTTGAGAATAGGTGAGAATTGTGGGCAACATATTAGCAAATATGAATTAAGAATAATGAATGGAAGAGGGCAAAGGATTGTCAATTACATAGAAGTCTAAGGCCTCTATTTCATAAATCCTTTCCTCAGGAGACACTGGATATAGTGAGCACCAAACGATATCACAGACATAAGAAACTGATTATATATATATATATATATGTCAAAAAACAGGATATCACTCTTTAAGAATGGGGTAAGTGATCCTGAATCAGTTATCTGCATATCCAATTCAATTGATATTTACTAAATGTCTGTAATGCATAAATTGCTGTGCTAGGTACTAGGAATACACAGACCAAAACAAACAAGCAAAAATAGTCCTTGACCTAAATAATTTATATTCTACTGTAGGGGGACAACACATATACAGCTAAATAATTTTTAAAAACCTACAAAATAATTTGAAGAAGTAGAGAACATTAAAACTGGGGCAACTGGGAGATGACTTGTCTAGGTGGTGGCATCCAAACTAAGCTTTGAAGGAAACTACAGATTTGAAAAGGCAGAGGAAAGGATGGAGTACATTGTAGAAATGGGGCTAGGGCTGTACAAAAGCACAAGATACAGGATGTCCAATTGGGAAGCAGGCCAATTTGACTGAACCAGAGAAAATGTAATAGAGAATAATATAAAATAAGATCAGAAAGATAGATGGGAGCTAGATTGTAGACTGTGAAAGACCATAAGTGTCTGGATTTGACCCTAACATCAACAAGGAGCCTTTAAAGTTTATGAGAATGCAATGTGTCATGGTCAGATCTACATTTTAGGAAAATTACTTTGACAGCGATGTAGAAGAATCATAATGTATCTATGTATTTCTTTAAATTCAGATTTCTCAGTCATCACAAGATTCTTTATCTTTTTTTTTAAGTAGACACATAGGAAACAGATCTGGCTCTCCTCAAAAGAGTCACATTGATCATATGAGAAGGGGAGATAATTAGGTGCCATACAATATAAGGAATGAAGCTCAGTATGGTAGAGGATCTAGAGTTTGAGAATATGGGTTCAGTCACTTCATAGATGTACAGAGAAGTGATTTGACTGCTTTGGGCCTAAGTCAAGTAATCTGTGTAATAAAGAGGTTGAAATCATTGATCTGTAAGAGATTTTCCAGATCTGAATTCATGATTCACATGATCTAAATATCAGGCTCATTTTCATTTATTCTAATCATCTTCAGGAAAATGTGTTGCATTAGACAGAGAGATAGGGAGATAGATAGAAAGATAGATAGAGATAGATAGATAGATAGATAGATAGATAGATAGATAGATAGATACTGGGCCAAGGCCATATGCACGGAGTTGTTTTTCTAGCCAAACTGAAAGTTTTTCTAAACCTTCTTACTTGGGAATATTATCTGATGATTGGATGGATAGAAGGGGGCAGGTGGTCAAAAGTCATGGAACATAAAAAACTCTGCTCCCAGCTTCATTAATATCTTGCCCTAACTTATTAAGCCACAATCCAAAAGAAACAGAATTTTGTGGTCAGTGAGTCTTCAGTATATGAGGTTTACAAAGCTGCTCAGTTAATGGGCCAATTTGCTCTCACCTCCAGGGCAGTCAAAATAAACAACTTAATTGAAGTCAAAATGGTATCTGTGGGCCTGTGATCTCTTCTCTTTCATAGAGAGATCATTAGTCTAGTCTTTTTTCTGCCTCCTTTTAATAAAGTATCTGCTACCAAGGTGTATTGGGGGGGGCGGGATGTGGAGAGCAAAACATTGTATATAATGTCATATTTCTTTCTTCTTGGTGCATTTGTTGGTTTTGATGTTTTCTGGTTTTTTTTTCTAAAAACAGTATCTATTATAAAGAATACATCATTGGAAGGGATAGAAGAGAGGA
The DNA here is from genome assembly GCF_011100635.1 of Trichosurus vulpecula. NCBI lineage: Eukaryota > Metazoa > Chordata > Mammalia > Diprotodontia > Phalangeridae > Trichosurus > Trichosurus vulpecula. Next base: position 156,710,957 of record NC_050581.1, read on the forward strand.
TACAAGGGGAAACAAAATGAATCAATAAAAATCTAATTTTAAAAAGAAAAACAATAAATAAAAGAGCTTACTAGCAACTAGTACCAACAAGAATTGGCTGTGCCAACAAAACAATAATCCCCGGTCTTGGTACATTTGATTAAATTATATATTCTTTAACTAAAAAGTTACTGAGCACTATGGCTCAGTAATACAATCAGTGAAATTATAGATAGGGTAAAGGAGGGGATAACACAAAGATTTAAAAAGCATGAGAAGTAGTGTATGCCAAGTCACTACAACTTGGAGCAGTATAAATGATATGTGAGTGGTGTAAGGAGTCATTCAAAATGGAGAGAGGAGCATTCATATCCAAATGAAATGGCCAGGGAAAGTATGACTTCTCACATTCTCCCTGCCAATGCAGCATGAAGACAATAGATTGCCTTCCAAATGGAATTCTCACAGATGGGCTTAGAAAATGAACATTGATGATTCAAAGAAAAGATATTTCGACCCTGAGACCTCACCCAAAGCTGGCCTCCAGTGCAATAGGTGTATCTTAGGTATGAATCTAGGTCTTTCATTTCAAGCTAAGTCAAGCATTGCTCCTTCCCTAGTCTCTGATTTTGCAGCATGCCTATAATGACAGATGTTTATTATGGCTACAGTTTTAGGAGTTTATTCATTGCTTCCTAAGGTATATCCAATGAATGATTAATTTATAATTATATACTTGTATTTATAGTTGTAATTATAATTAAGATATATGCACATATGTACATATGTACGAATATGTTTATATATTAATCCCATTAAATTGAGATAATTACATGGCATAGTGAAGATTTCTGGGTTTAGAGTCAGGAAGACATGAGTTTAAATCCTGCCTTAGATATTAACTAGATGTATTAATTTTATCAATTAATTGCTCTCTCATTCAGTTTCCTCATATGAAAAATGGAGATACTAAAAGCAAGTACCCTCATAGCATTGTTGTGAAGACATTAGTATATGTAAAGCACTTTGTCAATCTTAAAGTGCTATATAATAGCTAACTGTTACAAAATTCTAATTAAGTCTTTTTTTCCATAGACTCATTATAATTTTTCATCTATTTAAATAAACCCTGGTGATCTCCCCTAATTCTTAGAATGCTGAATTTCTTAGGCATTCAATTTTAACTCTAATAGTAACAATGCTGGCAACATGCTCTTTGCCAGATCTGTAGCTCAGCACAAGTTAACTTGATAGATAAAGGTAGTGGGATAACTTTAGAGCCAATCCTACAACTGTGCACCAGGTAAAAAAGTAGGGTTGCCCTCATAGCTTGGGGAAAGAGGCTCTGGATTCAAACAAAAGCAACAATGAAAAGTATTCCCTGCCCTACTGGCAGAAAAAAAATGGATAGTAATTCCAAGATCATTTGAATAAGGAGAAAGTACCAAGAGTAGGGAATGAGGAAAGGCCTTCTGGAAGGGGTGGCACATGAGCTAAACCTTGAAGGAAGCCAAGGAATGTAAGAAGTGGAGATGAGGAGGAAATTGTCCTCATAAGCACATACGTCCAATAGCAAAAATCCTTATTATGCACACTATTCCTACCATCCTCTCTACCAAAATTAGATCAAGTTTCAGTGATATTATTTCTGATTGCTCTGGTTCAATGTTTCTACTTAGAAAAACAGGGAAGGAAGGTGTGCATACAAGATATTTCTAGGACATCTTTCACTCTCTACATTCTAAAACACCATATGAATACACAAGTTGCTTCAATTACTAAGTAAACCAAACCTCCTCTGAAATTAAATTTAGCTCCAAGGTCATTTTGAATTCTAAAGGAAAGCTTTACATTTAGATCCAAGGGGATGAGAGCCCTTATGGGCTTAACATATTGTTACCCATTTTTACCATCTGCCTTCACTAGTCTGGGATTCTCCAAGAAGACAGAGTCATGGTTGATTGCTGTTTTCAATGCTTTTTCAATCAGCTTTCTGAGATGGTGAGACATTATTTGGTTTCCCAGTGAGGACAAGGGCTAATGGACCTACGTGGCTGCAGAGAAGACTTGAGCTAGACACTGAGAAGGACTTCTAGACAGTCCTAGTGCTGAAGACACAGAAACAAGTTTCCCTTGGGGAAGGATTTAGTATTTTTTTAATTGAAAAGATTCAGAAATCAAAGGTGGAGAATGCATCTGGAGCTTTGTGTTCAGTTCAGGAACCACATTTTAGGATTGTTGGCAAACTAGAAATGTTCAAAAGAAGGCATCTATCTCAATGAAGGAAGCTAATGAGACATGATATGAAAACTACTGGACAAATTGTGCCATGTTTAGCATTTGAAATACATACTGGGGACATCACTACTATCTTTAAGTATTTGAAGGGCTATCACAATAAAGACAAATTATACTTTTTGGCCCTAAAAGGCAAAATTAGGAATGCTAGGTACAAATTTGGTGAAATTACAGGTTTCCAAAAAATAGTCTCTTTTAAATCCCCAATCTTGGCTTAGAAAACTAGATTTCAAGGGATCTCTGGATTCAAATCCCACCTCCAACACTTATAAGCTTTGTGACCATAAACCAGTTGACTAGATCCTCTTTGCCTTAGTTTCCTCATCTGTAAACTGGGGATAATTACACCTGTCATACCTACTTCACAGACTTGTGAGGTTGAAATGAAATAATATAAGTTCACATTTGTACACTATAATTTGTTCAGCCGTTGTCCAATTCATGGGCACAATTAGCTTAAATTATTTGCCACCACACACACAAAAAAGTTGCTAATTTTTTTGAACAAATAATCCCTTTTCTTCATTCTTTTACATCTTTGGGCTACAGAAAAGTTTAATAACTTATTGCACATAATTTCAAATTGCTTTCCGGAATGACTGGACCAATTCAGTTCCACCTCTTGGTGGGAGCTTTGGTGTACCTATGTTCATACAGCCTATCCAACAAAGGAAAATGATTACTTTCCTTTCTTCTCATCTTTATCAATCTAAGGGAAGAGAGGTATAACCCCACACTTGCTTTAATTCCATGTCTCTGTTAGCAGTTTGGAGCAATTTTTTTGTATATTGTTGATAGCTTGAATTTCTTCCTCTGAAAATTGCCTTTGCATATAATTTGACTATGTGATTCTTATTCTTACTAAAGCTTACACATCTGAAACAGTTCATTATATATGAGACCAGATATAACTAATTTCCAAAAGTGAATAGAAAGAGTTGAGTCAGATTACCAGAATCTGGTCAAATCCCCTCTTTGTTCTATAAGGCTATTGGCTTGATGTAGAAAGCACAGTTCCCCACTGAGGTGAAGACATATTCCCTGCATGACCTACTACTTCTCCTCTCCTCCACTCCATTCATGTTTTCTCTGTCCTGTTGTTTTGACAGCTCACTCCCTGGTGAGCTCCTGAATGAAGAAACCTGGCTTCCACCATAGCAAACAAGCTGTCAACCACCAGGCTTCTGCCTGGAGAGGAGGCATGCCAGGGATGTATCTCTGAAATGTGGTTCCTTCCATAAAAGTCCATTGTTCTGTCCACTACATCATGCTGTCTCCTGATATGAACCCTCTGCTCCAGTCAGGCAAATCTATTCACCATTCCCCTACATTCACCATACTATTTGCATTTGCATTATACTTGAAGAATGCTGTGTCTAGCCCAATGGAAAGTGAACATAAAAGGAACGTGTTGATTATTGGGCATTAAGAGACCAAAAAAAAAAAACCCAAAATTTAATCCTGTATTAGGCTTTTTAGTAGGGGAGGAAGGAGGGAGATAAAAAAAATGAGGGAGGTGAAGGAATATAGCCTGGGTCTATTTGTAAATTTATAGTTAAAATCAAGACTCTTTTGGCCATATTCCTATCAAGAGACTGATTATGATTGTTATTTGTACAGAAGAATATAATTACTGAATTTATTTATCTTAGGAAAGAAGAGGCTAGCAGATCACATGCTGAAACATCATCTATATGCTGGTCTGCTGTTTTCAAAGGAAAGGAACCAGGGCTGTGGAGTGGAAAAAAGAGGATTTGAAATCAAAGTGTGGGGGAGAACTGGAATATGACACAACAGCTATCATTAGTCTCTAGATCCAGGGGAAGTCAGTTAGGGGTACCTGGGCCCTGGAAATACCTCTCACATGGGAGGATTAATTCTATTGATCTAATTTTCACTTCATTAAATTTCTATCGATTCCAACACAGTGTGGTGGAAAATGACTATTGGCGACTAGACAGGGAATGTCTGAGAGAATATGAGAAAGGCCTGCTCTTCTGTCAGGATAGCAACTTCTGCAGGACTGTCAATGGGGAAATCACCCACTTTGTGTGTGCCTTGCAGTTTGTCAAGACCCAGGTCCCCATCCCATAGTTTGGGAGTAGTCTTCTGCTACCAGCTAGTCTGTGTTCAGAGACAAAAACTCATTTTTCATATTAGCCGCACAAAATTAGAATGGCTAATATGTCCATTTTTACAACTATTGGGTTGTCCACAGCTGGGAATCTGTGTCATGGCTTTGTTGCATTCAAAACAGAAATGACATTGGACCTTTATGTACCTCCTTGGAATTATTTACAACAGCGATAATAATAATAATAATAATAATAATAAATGTATGTGTATATAGTGTCCATTACATGCCAAGCATTGGGCTAAGTACTTTGCAAACACTATTTCATTTGGTCCTCCTAACAACACTGGAAGGTAGGTTTTATTATTATTCACATTTCACAGATGAGAAAATTGAAGCAAACAGGTTGAGTGACTCAACCATGGGAATACAGCTAGTAAGTGTCTAAGGTTGAATTTGAATTCAGGGCTTCTTTATTCTAGGCCCTACGCTCTTTCCACCTCCTCAAAATTAAGGATTTAGCTATGAAAATAAAGGCAAGTGCTGGGTGGGGTGGGGCGGGGCAGGAGAGTACAGATAGAGTTTAGGTAGAAATCAGGGGACGGTCACAGATTCCCTAGTCTGAAGGTTCAGGAGCCAAGTCCAGAGAGAGCAGGTAAGGCAGAGGTGGCATACAGCTGCTGTTAAGTCTAGCTTATTGAGCTTTCTGAGGCCCAGGTCCTTAAAGAGAAGATGCTTGCAATGAGACATTCTTTTCCAAATGAGATGCTGGGATTTTTCTGCCTTACTTTTAGGGCCCTCCAAAATCTGTCCTGATGAATATATTTTACCCCCCTCCCCAAAATCATTGCTCTAGTCACTGCCCTCTACACCAGTGGTGTCAAACGCAAATGGAAATGGATCCTGCCAGCTGCATATGGACTTAGAAAGCCACAAATTAACATCATCTATGTCATGTTTTTATTTATTTTGCTAAACAATCCCCAAAGATATTTTAATCTGATTGGGCCCTACTTGGGAGTTTTGTGACTTAGCCCATGGGTCTGAGTTTGACACCTTTGCTTTACATAGATCATAAAAATCAGGTATGGACTTCAAGATGTCAGGGAACAAGGACAGAAATCTCAAGTTAGAAAATTCAATCAATAAGCATTTATTAAGCATCAACTGTGTGCTACATACATTAGGTGTGGGAATATTAGGTGCTGGGAATACATTTAAAGAGGGCAAAGTAATCTCTACCCTTAGAGAGCTTCCATTATTGAAAAGATATAGAATTCATAAACAAGTATAAAAACAATAAATAAAATTTAGCTAAATATAAAGTAGTTTGGAAGAAAGGAAATTATATTAGATGTTGGGGGAGGGATTCAGGAAAGATTTCACGTAGAGCTTGTTGCTTGAGCTATCTTAATAATCACCAACATTTTTATAGAACTTTAAGGTTTACAGGGCATTATATATATATATATATATATATATATATATATATATATATATATGTATGTATGCATTTATATACATACATACATATATATACATACATATACATATGTATATGTATACACACATATATTTTATATATATGTATATATATATATGTATATATATATATATGTATATATATATATATATATACATATATATAGTCTCACTTGATCATCTCAACAGCCATGTTAACTAAGTGCTATTATGGTCCTCAAAGTATAGATAGGCAAACTGGGGCTAAAAGAGGCCAAATGACTTGCCCAGGGTAACACAGCTTGGAAGTATCTGAGGCAGTATTTGAAATCGGGTCTTTTGCAACAAGGTTATTTTGTCTGGGCCATTGAGAATGTAAAAAGGAGCAATATATAGTATTGGCTAAAAATGTAGAGTGAAGCCAGAATGTGAAGAACTTGAAGTGTTAAACATTGAGAACTCTTTAGAGATGCCGCCCTTGGTCTTCCTGGCAACTTAAAGGGGCAAATTTAGGGAATGGTGGCTTCCCCCCCTTTTACCCTGTCACGAGCTTCCGAAGCCTCGTAACTATGCTCGGGGTTCCCCTCAAGCCCCAGGCCTCTGCCTAAGCAAAGGACCTGATCTCGCGGACAACGTATGGGGCGGGAGCTGAACAAGATGGTGAATGACTCCGTTTATTATTTCAGCAAGCAGCACATTTATACCTTTAGTGACGTAGGTACATTCTTTGGTTACGTGAGTGAAAGACAGGTAAAGCTAATACACCTGGGTCCTAGGACCGCCCTGACTCCGCCTACTCTCCTCCCCCTCTCCTCCTGTACTACCCAAAGCTCCCTGCGGGCAGGCAGTCCAGGCAAAGACCGGAAACTCCACGTGGTCAGGCAGCCAGAAGTTCCACGTGGTCAGGCAGGTCCGACCTGGAATCGCTAGGGAGGCAACAAAGGCGAGACCTCTCCTCCTGGCTCCACCCACATCCCAAAGCCCTGAGTTAATCTCAGCAGGCCCCTGGGCCTGGAGGTCCGAGGAGGACAAGGCCAGCTCTAACTCCGCCCGTAACATTACCCCAAGATGATTATAGTGTTTACTTGTCTCAGTCTCCTGCTATTGTTTACCTGCTGGCCTATCTCCCTCACTCCTTCACTCATTTGTTTTAAGCTGTGCCTACAATCTTTAGAAAGGCCCAACAGACACCCAGGAAGCACTTCCAGCAAAGCCCTAAGTGGGAGCCTGAGCCCTCATCATTCCCTAGCTCACCCTGGACATTTTTTAACATGATACTGCTATCAGGAAAGTGCTTCCCTTATCACTTTTCTAAAACTGCTTATTTCCCCAAAAGTGCATCAACGTATATTGTGAAATGACACATTTATTATTTAGCTGCTATTAAACCTGATGCTCTTTGTGCCTGGCTTTTCAACAGTGGGTAGAAATGGAGTGGTTGTACATGCACCCAGGCACATGCCCCGTGGCGCTGCTATTGCAAAGCTCCCTAGCAGGTTCCAGAAAAACTGAGCACAAATTGAAATGAAAACACTTCAGCATTCTGCCTGGTCTTCCATCTGTTACTGTCTACTGTGAAACTTGCTTATGTGGTAATTCAAGGGGTTATTGGGGGAAGTAGTAACTGAGTGAAAGTTTATGCATGAAAACTCTCCTTCCACAGCATCTGCTACCCTCATGGCTCTGTGCATTGGTGTGGACATCAGTAAACAGGATTATAGTCCCCACTCCGCAACCTACTATCTGTGTCACCTTGGGAACATTGGGACTCTGTCTCTTCCACTGGAAATGGGGGGGGGGGGGCAGGGAGGCAAGACTAAGATCTCTGAGATCCATTTCAATTTTAAGAGGCAGCATGGTACTTTGCAAACTGAACTAGATTGGTTGAAAAATTCACTTCTTACATGTAGCATCTTTTGTGGCTTTGGGCAATCCATTGATTCTCTATGGACCTCAGTTTCTCCATCTGTAAAATTAGAAGATTAGACCTAGATGCCCTCTAAGATCCCTTGCAGCTCCGAATATATGACTCTTGTTTAAAAAAAAAAGTGAGTGGAAAGAATGATATATTCAGAATCAAAGGTCTTTGGTTCAAATCTTAAGCCTTCCACTTACTTCTTAAGTTAACGTGAGGAAGTCAATTAATCTCTCTTGGGACTCAGTTTCCTTACCTATAAAGTAAGAAGTGGGATTTGATCAGCACTAGTCTCTTTAAACTCCAAATCTGTGATTCCATGACCTTATGACTACATGGCTTCTAGATGTCCCTTCTAGATATTCATCTAGATCTATACCTAACTATTCAGTGACCTTGAAGGTAAGGGATGACCTCCTTATAAATTTCTCTGTGGTTTGCTACTAATTTAACATTAAACTATTATCAAGACTTCTCAGTATTGTACCTAACACCTAGCGAATACTAAGGCTTTAGTCAAGACATGAGGATTCTTAAGAAGCCAGGGAAGTCAGTGACCTCTTCAGTTGGGTGTAAGAAAACTGTTTCATCAGATCAATGATGTTTTTCTCATTATTTCATGTTATGGCCTTAGCAAAGTATCGCTTGAATAAAAATTAGGGGAATGAATGTGGATGAAAAATAATATCCCCCACCAGTGTGAAAAGAAGATAAAATGGGCTAGCTTTTAGGGACTTCTGTTTTTCTTCCTTGGGAAGCTCTTAGAGTTTGGATTCAATAGAGTGTAAGCAGTCACTCAAAGCCCAATATTATGAACAGGTACTTTTCAGAGGGCTCCGTTACTCATATTGTTGTTGTTGTTGTTGCTGTTCAGGTATTTTTTCAGTCATGTCCAACTCTTCATGACCCCATTTGGGGTTTTCTTTGCAAAGATACTGGAATGGTTTACCATTTCCTTCTCTTGATCATTTTACAAATAGGAAACTTACACAAACAGGGTTAAGACACTTGGCCAGAGTCATACAGCTAATAAGTGTCTAAGGGCAGATTTGAATTCAGGAAGATGAATCTTTTGCTCCAGGCCTGCCACTCTATCCAGTGTGCCATATAGCTGTCACTGGCATCCAATGGCATTGTTTCAATTAAGCCAATGCTCATCCAATGACATTCACTTCAGCCTGTTTCCAACATTGGTTTTGCATCACAGAGCTTATATTGACATAGCTACAATTCCCAATATTCTGTAAGGGATACTTAGAACACTCATTTCAAAAGTCTCAGAGGCCTTTTTTCTAATAGATAAAGTGAGGGTAATCTTCAAAGCTGTATTCAGAGGCCCAACACCATGACTAATGTGTCACTAGCTCTTACTCTAGCACCTGACTTGGCTCTAACTGTCCTATCACCAAAATAACCACAAGGAAGTCCACTGGCTGTGAAACTAGAGCCAACTTCATAATTCCTGCCTTAGTAGGTGATAAACTCTTTCAAGACAAGGACCAAGACAAATCAATCTTTGTATTGCCCCCAGGATCTCCTCAGTGCTCTGCCTAAGAGTAGGTACTTAATAAATGCTTTTAGAATGAATAAAGTCCACCAATATATAAAGAACAATCAATGATTAACCATCCATGGGTTGTTTTTCTAGATATAAGATTCGTTATGAAGTTACTGCCCTAAGACTCTGGACTATGTTATTAATTAGTTCTATATTAATATTTTGCTTTTAAATCAACTTTATTTCTTAATATACCCCTTTCTCCTTCCCCAAAAGGCATTCCTTTCAATGGAATAAAAAAGAAGAAAAAAATTCATTCATCCAGACTAAGACATCAGCTGAATCTAATAGGAAAAGACAGTTACATATCTACAGTTCCTCACCTCTAGAAAGAAATTAGGGAGGTGTGTTTTCATATCTTTTCTTTAATACTAAAGTTTGCCATTACAATCATACAAAATATTTTAACTACATATTCAACAAATATTTACATAAATGTCTATTAAGAGCCACTGTATTAAGGAGTCAAAATCCAAGGAAACAGTTCAGCTTTCTCCATGACTTACTTTGTAACAAGATCCTCTAGTATACTTCCTGCTCCAAGGAGTCATATACAGTACTCTTGGAGGAACTAAAGCCTGAATTTATAATTTTTAATAGGGTATTAGCAAAAGCTTTCTGGAGTATGATGATTTTTTTTTAAATGGTGTCATGTCGTATATAGTTGATTCACAAAATACTACAGTCTATGAAACACAGAAACTGAAGATGACCCAAAGGGCAATAGAGGAACACATGGTGGCTGGGAGCAGAGAAGTGGTACAAGCCACACAGAATAACTCCAAAGAGAATACTTCTTGTGTTGATGGTAACATTGTAATTGAGAGGATAGTCAAAGCGTAATTGTGTACCCTTGGGTAAATCACTGGATCTCAGTTTCCTAATCTAAATAATCACACATAGAATCCTAGATTTAAAACTGAAAGGGACTTCAGAGGCCATCTAGTCTAGTCCCCTATTTTTATGAATGAGAAAACTGATTCTAAGATCTAAGATACCTTCTAACTCTAAAGAAAAGGATTTTTTTTAAATCTTAGAGTATTTGTTTTTTAGAATTAGTGAAAACTTATCACAATTGGAACTAGATTGTTATACAAAACAGTTTAAGAAGGAGCATTAGTGGTCCCTTTCCATAAGAAATTCAGGAATTTACAGAGAATCACAGATTTAGACCAGTAAGGAAGCCCAGAAGCCATCTAGTCCAACCATCTCATTTTACAGAAGAGGAAATCAATTTCAACTATGATGAAGGAATTGTCCAGGGCAACACAGATTATTAGGAATTCAAGTCCTAGAACTCCAAAAGTTAAATTATATGAGTTTCCCTTTTACAATATATGGAATGATAGCATGGGTAACCTAAGAGATTATGACAATATTCTAATAATTACTGTGTCCTCTACTCTATCCAAAATTAAATATTTTATATAACTAAGTTCCTTGGAAGAGAAGAGAAAATTCAAAGGAGTTGTCATTTCCATGTGAGAATTTAGAATGACAGCTACCAGTAAGAACTCATTATCCTCCTTCAAAGGGTTAAAATGTTTCCCAGAAGGAAAGTGATGGCATTGTTGTGTGTATAGTCATAAAGGAAAATAACACTTTGCTGCTTTCACAGGTAATCTATTTTCTGTGCAACAGCCTCTTTAGCCTGAATTCTCTAAAGCTTTCCTTGCAATACTCCAAGGAACTGAGCATAATTCCCTACTCCCAAGACTCATTTATTTTCTCCAGGTACTGCGTGGAAGCCATCTGTAACTATAAACAATAGTTCCATTTGGGACAATTAAAATTGATTTTCCATTATGAGAAAGACACTTAATTAGTATTTGAGACTTCACTGTAATGATATATTTCTTAACCCCCAGATCTATATTTGGTATCACTGAAAGTAAAGGACAAAACATCATTCCCAGAAGAAACTCAGTCCTTCTCCCAGTTTCCAGGATGGCTATCCCCAGTGGTCACCACATTAGAAATATAAGGTCCACTTTTCATTTTCAATGTGCTAGACCCTTGGAGCATTTCCAAATGCCCTTTCTAGTTTAGCACAATATTTTCAACTTCCACGTGAATTGCTTTTCAGGGAAAATTGATTTTATTCACATCCTTGACTTAAAACAAGAATACCAGCACACATTCTCTTTTCCTCTGCCCAAACTACTTGAAAGTCTTCATGAATCAATCAATCAATCAATCAATCAATAAGTAGCCTGTTTCTTAAAGCAGGCATTTCTTCTGCAAACCAGAAATGAAAGACACCAAATATCTCTGCGGAGCTTATTCAGTTCAGGCCATTGGGAAATGCCATATGCTTTCGTCATCATCAAAGCCAAACTAAACAAAGAAATAGTGATTCTATGTTCAGAGCATTGTAAGACCAAAGGATATATAAGCCTTTGCTCTGGAAATAAATGTGATAATCCCTCAGCTCTAGAACATAGATGGTCTTAACAGAGTTTTGAGATAGCCCATAAGATTGAAAGATGTGTGTTAATCCAAACCTTGTTCAGCATCTTAGAACTGGAAGTTATGGTAGCTTGTCAAGAAATTGATAATTTCATGACCTATGACTTATGCAATGGAAAAAAAAAAACTGCTTGGAAGGTTCAGGATGTGCTCAAAGATTTGAGTGACATGTAATCACCCCATTGGGGTAAGTGGGCATTAGGAGAAAGCTGCACAATCTGCTATGAGGGGAAAAATAGGAAGTTTCCAAATATTAGTCTTGGCAAAGGCTATTTTGTTCCCAATGGCTGGAACTTACCGAAATAAGGAATAATATAAGTGTGTGGGGGGAAGATTTGGTTTACTCCTATGTATGTATGTATGAGAGTGTGTAGGAAAGAGGGTGGTATTGATCAACACATTAGATAAAAGGGTGTTGAGTTGCTCAGCTCTGATTTTTTCCCCCTGAACAATGAAAATGGTCACTGCCGAGGTAAGCAACTGAATTTCCCATTCAATCTATAAATCATCAAGTATTTTTAAGCATTTATAATATGCCTGGCACTAAGTGCTAAAGATAAAAATGCAACAAATTAAATAAATCTAACTCCCAAGATTAATTCTGGGATCTAGGATGAATTCTTGGCTTCTACTACTCATGTTCCTAATTTGTGTCATTTTTGCTTTGTTCAATACATCATTATGCTTAACATTTCATCAGTGAGTACTTTGGTTATTTTCTCTGCTAGAAACTTGAAACTTTAGAATACTCAGATGGACTAATAAAAAAGTGACCTTAGCAACCTTCCAGTCCAATATCATGAACTAAGATCAGGTAATTTTCCCCAATATCCTCAAGGGGTATAATATCTGGAATAGTATTCTTCTCAATCCTATCACCTGCCATCATCTGCCAAGACTTCACTATTAATTTGTTATGACTCTAGGATATCCAGTATGTATCTTCCTCAGCTGTCTCAATTCCAACAACCATTTACTCAATCCTACTATAGACACAGACATACTGGACACTAATAAGTCACGAGCTCACTCAATCCAGTGGCCTTTGCCCCCCATTTTTCATCCTGCCCAATCTTGCTATATCATTTAGGACTTCCTCTTTCTCCTTCCTTCTACTTAGTTCCTCTCCCTTTGATTCTGATTCACTACAGTTTCCTGATCCTATATCTACCTTTCCAATGGTTACTTATGTTTCTCTATCACATTCTTTCTATCTTAATACCCTTAAAGTGAATATTCTCTCCGGTTCTGAGGGCTGCCCATTTCTCTCTTTGCTCTCTCTCTCTCTTTCTCTCTCTCTCTCTCCCTCCTAAACTAGATAGTCTTAACCTGGTATCCATCCATCATCTTTTTTAAAAATAACTATTTCAGTATAATTGTTTCTTTTGTAATGCTGTGTATTTCATTTTAAGCATTTAAAAATGTGATTCTAATAAGGGTTCCATAGGCTTCTATGGAGTCCTTAGGACTTCTAAGGGAGTCCATAGGACAAAAAGGATGAAGAACCCTTGTCCTAGACAATCTCTTCCATTCTCATAGCTTTGATCATCCCCTCTCTAAAGTAGAGATAATACATATCTGTATCACTAATACTTGGTTCCTTTATGACCCATATTTCCGAAGTCCTGTAGAACATCTTTATTGTGAGGCCCCATCAGCAACTCAAACTCAACCTGTTTAAGATCACACTTATTACATTTCTCAAAAGAAAAATGATCCTCTCTAGGTCACTGTATTTTTTCAGTGGCACCACCATTCACACATTTCCCCATGTTCACAAACATGTGGTTTTCTTCAAATCTTCTCTTTCTATCACCTGCCTTAGCCAATGAGTGAACAAGACCCATCAATTCTACTACCGTAATAAACCTTCTAACCATACTACAACCATTGTCACTACAACCATACCTCATTACCTATTTTTTTTAAATCTTACTTAGCAACTGGCAGTATCCAGTATATTGTAAGTGCTTACTGACTTCTTGTTGAATGTAAAAGTAAGAACACCTTATTTCTTAGGAAGCTTTCATGAAAGAGCATTAAGATAATATAGATTTATTTTTCAGAATCTATCCTAAGAAGTCTTTCATTTTTGTCATTCTCGTTCTCTTTTGTCAAAACTAAGAACTTTATTCTCATTTAGAAACTCCAGCTGAGCTTCATTAAAAGTTATTTGTGATGTGTCTGGGAAGACATAGAGAAAATCAAAATAGATGTGAAAAAATAATTCCCAGAACCTCCTCCAAATAGTTTGATACTACTTTTACATAAGATGGTTATGTCCTTGGGGACAATGATCTCAGGTGAATAGTAGCTGAGTAGATAAAAGTTGACATTTTTGATAAATGTTAACACATTTGACAATAGGATTCCCCTTAATCTTAATGACAGAAAGGTCACAGTGTAGAACTTTCATTGACCAGTAGAGAAACCTATGAGCATATAATTATAACAGGTACCATAAAAAGAAAATAAAGGAGAATAGAATCAACTATGATTACATCCATGCTTCACATGTCAATTATGGTAATAGCAAGGTGATGACAGATGATGGCAGCACATTGTCAGTATTTCTTTACCCTACAACCTTATTATATTAAGCACTCTGAATTAGGCTTTAAATAGAAATAGAGTTCAAGAAGGATATGATGTTCTAAAAAGCAACATTCTGACAATATAGATAGAAAACTGAGTCACCCAGAGAAACAAATGTGACCACACAGGTTGCTCTCCAATGAGCTCAGATTTTTAAAAGTAATGTACAAAAGAGGGAGGGTGAAATACAAAAGAGAAGATAAGGATGAAAGAATGAATGATGCTGTAAGAAGAGTACTGAGGAGATTTAAAACAGAACTTGAATTGGGGGCTGTGAAATCCATTAAGAACAATAAAAACAGCTTTTAAAACTGTGACCATACCTGACTATTTTGATGGATAGCTTTGCTGAACTGCTATTTTTTCCCTTTTCTTAATAATTTTTACAAGAGATAACTGTTGGAGAGGAGCAGGTAAATCAATAAATTTGAAAATAAATAAGATGTATAAAACAAAAAGCAAAAAAACAATAAGATAAAATATCAAAACAAGAAAACTCAGGAAAGAATAGGGAAATTGCTTTACAAAAATGGTATGATGCTTAGAGAAGACAGCAATAAAAAATACTCAAGTTCTATTATGCATTTTCCATAAGAAAAACTTGTATAATTAGATAATTACTGAAGGAGTTAAGCAAGAATTGAATTCTAAGTAAAAAAAAAAAAAGCTTTTGGATGAATTTTATACCATGTTACTGAGAGATCTCTAGTGGTGATCACGGGACTATTGGTAATTTTTGATAGTCCATGAAGAATGGTAAAGGTGCCAAAAGCATAGAAACAACACATAGTAACATATTTTCTCAAAGGAGAAAAAAAAAAGTTGATTTTGGAAACTATAAATTAATGTGCTGACTGCTAAAACTTGATATAATTCAAGAATGGATCATTAAATTGATTTCTGAGCACACTGAAAAGAGGTAGATACCCACCGAGTACATTCAGATCATATAAGGAGAAATTAACTCATTTCATGTTTAGATAGGTTTACTTAGACTGATAGATTAGTGAAATACCACACATATAAATGACTGCCTTTTCTTTCACCAAGTTACCTGAGAAAGTCTCATGATGTGATTCTCATAAGAAAGTTGTTTGTCTTTTCATTGGATTGTAACTTCCTAGAAAACAGAGCTGTGTGATTTTTTTTTATCCCCAGAGTCTAACACACCTTTACAGTAGGCACTTAAAAAATTGTTTGATGAATGAAAACAACTCTGAAGTTTCATCCCACTTACAGTAAACTGGCAAAGATGACATTATAGGGGCAAGCAGTGTTTTGGGTGTTGTAGAAAGACAGACACACTAACACGCTATCGGGGGAGCTGAGATTTTGTGCAGACATCTTAAGAAAGCAATTTGGAATTATTAATTTTTAAAAGTCACTAAAATGCCCATATTTGTTGATACAAGATCCCATTGTAGTCAAATATCGTAAGGAAGTCAAGGTCTCACATATACCAAAATAGCAATACTTCTTACAGCCATCAAAAGCTGGAAGCAAACTAGATGGCTATCAACTGGGGAATAGATAAATACATTTTGGAACATGAATGCAATAGAATGTTAATATATCATAAAAATGATGAAATAAAGAATTAAGAAAAGCATAGGAAGAATATATGAATAGATACAGTGAAGTAAGAAGAAGTCAAGTAGTATTTAATATATAATGATCACAGCAAAGTAAATAGAAATAACAACAAAACAATTAAATTGAACACTATAATTATGTTGTGCAAGGTCATTATAATGGATAAGATTACATTTGGAGGAGATATGAAAAAAGTACTTGACTCCCTCCTATGTGAAGGACAATGCATGTTGAGTGTGGTCTATGATGTCAGATTTAGTTGATGTCTTGTTAAATTTGGCTGATTTTCCCCCTCCTTCACTCTTTCTTTTATCCTTTCATACAAGGGATTTTCTTTCTTCCATGGGTAAGGAAAGATTAGAAATGAAGCTAATATAAAAAACAAGGACAAAAATCAGTAACATTTCATGAAATGTTAGATATGAACAGCAAAACACTGTTGCACTGGGCCTGGAGTCAGGAAGATCTGAATTCAAATAAGGCCTCAGGCATTTACTAGATGTGTCACTCTAAGCAATTCATTTAACTTCTGTTTGCCTCAATTTCCTCATTTGTAAAAAAGGGATAATCATATAACCTACCTTCCAGAGTTGTTGTGAGGATTAAATGAGTTAATAATTATAAAGCACTTAGCATAGCTCCTGGCACATAATAAATGCTATACAAATATTAACCTATTATAAGCTATTATTAGTTATAGGCATAAGGGGGATAAAATATTTATGCAACTCCCCCCCCCAAAAAAAGGAAGGTGGAATAAGAGTAGAAGGTTAGTGATACAAAGATTTTTTAAATTACAATAAATATTTGATTGATGAAAATGAATTTACAATTGCATTGAGGACAAGATGGAGACCTGTTGAATTATACTGCCCTTAAGTTAATATATAGTTGTTTGAAAAGGCAAACTCATAAACTGTTGATTAAAATATGAATACAAATATGGAACACCCACTAAATAAAGACAACAATAACTATTACATTTCTTCATGGTGTGGATTTTATCCTTGATTCCTGAATGCTATCCCAAGGTAGTGCAAGGTCTGATTGCTCTTACCAAGCCAAGAAAAACAAAACAAAACAAGCAAATAAAAACTGTGAAGATGGGGTCAACAAAAGAAAGCATGTGAGTTATCCAAGGATGGACATAGTTATGCTTGGAGAGTTTTACCATCAGAAGACTGATTCCACAATGTACACAGCCCAAGATCATACAAGCTTTCTCAGCTTCCATAACACACTGTGCAAATTAGGGCATTCTACTATTGTTATTCCCCCAATATTCTAGTGAATTTCTGAATATTTTTTCTCATATTTGTTGTTCTTGTATGACTAATCTGGAGAAGAGAATATTAGAAGAATACTTTTACACAAAGAAATGAAAATAAATCAATCTGGCTTAAACGAGTTCATAAATTCTAAGTAATGCTACCATCATAGATTCCATTAGTATACAGACCAGATAAGCTATCAGTCAAAACAAGGTATATGCAACATAATCACATGCAATTAAGTTCTAATAATGATAATGGTGTGTTCTATTTATATGGTAAATTATAGCTTAAAAAAGCATTTTGCTTAGAAGCCATATGTGGGTGAAATCCTAATTAACAAATTAATTAAATAAAAAGAAAATCATAAATATTCAAAATAAAGGTAGTGTGAAGTTCTACAAGTAAATGTGATATCTCCTAGGTAAAGAGAGAGAGTAGAGGAAAAGAGATTAAGGGAGTAAATCCCAGGAAGAAAATACAAACATAAAACCCCAAAACAACAACAACAAAACATAGTGAGCAATGATTATAAAGGGCAGAAATAGTGTTGGAGGTGCTGTGATAAAACTGGCACACCAGCACACTGTTGGAAGTATTGGATATTGGCTAATCATTCAGGAGAATAGTTTGGAAAAATATACTTATTTATGAATGAATGTGTATTAATGTTACATATCTATGAAGTTCATAATAGATGCATGTATACATATATGTGGATATGTATATGTTCATGTATAGATATTTTATATATGCATATGTATACACATATACGATGTACACCAAAATATTCATAGTTTAATTTGTGTGTTATCCCCCCAAAATGGGAAAAATGTAGATTCACATCAATTGGGAAATTAATGCAGTAAAATGTTATTGTGTCATAAGAAACAACAAATGTGAGTTAGCCAGAGATATGATGGAAGTTAAAAAAGATAACAAGTATGTAAGTAGAAACAGAAACACATATATATATGTGTGTGTACATATCTATATATACATATATATATATATATATATATATGCACACATACATACATACATAACTAAAAGGCAGTTGAACTCAGAAAAAATCCCAATCTTAACTCCAAACTGTAAATAGTTAAACACGCTTCACTTCTCTAAATGGAAAAATGATAGTCTGTAGGTACCATAATGTAGTATGGTACTGTTTTTATTATCAATTTGGCTCAATAACTTCTTTTTTTTTTACATTGGAAGGTTCAAAAGTAGAAAGGAAATATATCAGGAAATTTCTGTGGTATAATTTAAAAAAAACATGAACCTATAGAACTTAAAAAAAAGAAAAGAAAGAAAGCAGAGCAAGTCAAAGGAATCTTCTATCAGGAATTAACAAGAAATTCGTGCCCAAGACTTCACCAAAAGCAGCAGATGTGGTTACCAAGTAACTCATCTTGGTTTGACTATTCTGTCCTGAGGCTGTGAAACTAACAGAAACAAATGGACTCTGGCTCAGAAGTTTGCCTTAAAACAGTTCCTGAATTGCCTTATACCTGCTACTAAACTAATTGTCCTTAATGAGTTCTCCTACCTTATCAGAGAGAGACATCCCCAATGACTCTTTAGCCTGCTAAGTCTCTGGAGATGAGCCACAGCTTCCTTGGAAGCTTATGGCTTGATTTCTACTCTGGCCTTAACAAACATTAAAAACAAATTACCATCCATCCACCCATGCTTTATAAACAACAGGACTCCTAGAGTAGTTTAAAGATCATTGAAATTAGAATTGGGATACCAGGGTTCAAATCTTAATTCAAGGACTTAGTAAAGTCACCATCATGAAGTCCTTTTTATTTCTTTGAGAGTCAGCTTCCTTATCTGTGAAATGGTATGATACTAAACCTAGTTCTACTCACTTCATTTCTGATAGGGGTAAGTACTTATAATCTTTAAAGTGCTACAGAAATGAGTATTAATTCCTATCCTTATTTCCCTAACTCCTTACTCCTTCTCATGTTTATTTAGCATTTAATTTTATTTTTAAAACCACAAACTCCTGAATAGAGGAATGGTCCTTTGTGTGCATGTGTGTTTTTAAGGGGGCAGAGCAAAGAAATAGAGAATGTACTTTTATTGAACTTTAGACTTCCTAAAGGCCCAAATCTCCTTCCCCTGCCCCTTTTATATATTCGAGATAGCAGTTTCCTCATCACTTTCTCCCAGGTCCAGGTTAAGCCCTCTTTTCTTTCAACTCAGATTTCCTTCATTGTCTGGACTTCCCACTAGGGCCCTCATATACTGTCCCAATCTTGAATTTCACTGTCCATGTACTTCTTGACTATCAGTGAAGTTTCACTACTTACGTAAACCAAGAAAATGATATATCAGATGTCTACAACAATATAACCGGGCAGAACAACAACAGAAATCAGAGCTGATCGGTGTGTAATTACAATGACCAAGCTTGGCCCTGAAAAAGAGACATTAGAATGAACCTCTCTTCCTGCTTTAAAAAAAATATTGCTTTTTAAAATTCTTTGTTATAAAGGATGGTTCTCTCGGTGGCAGAAAGGAAGGGATATGTTGGGAAATTAAGGTGATATAAAAAAAAGGTATCAAAATCTTTTGGGCGTGGGAAGAAGGTACAGAGAGCATTGCCCCAGCAGATGAATAGTAAAAGGATATTAACAGGCAGTTTTCTAAGGAAGACACCCAATCTATCAAAAACTGTATGGGAAAAGAATACTAAAAAACACTAAATAAAGCATCTCATACCACCAGGCTGGCAAAGCTGACAGGAGAGTAAAATGCCAGACTTAGAAGGGCTTCAGGAAAACAAGCCCATTAATGGACAGAGCTGCCAATTGGCCCCGCCTTTCTGGAAAGAAATTTAGAATTATTGTGAGTGTTACTAAAATGTGTGTGCTCTTTGACCCAGCAATAGCACTAGTAGGCTTATATCACCAAAAAGTTCAAAATAAGAGGGAAAAACATCCATATTTACCAAAAAAATATTTTTGTAAAGGCAAATAACTGAAAACCAAGGGGGCATTGCTCCCCATCAATTAGGAAATGGCTAAGGAAATTATAATATATGAATGTAATGGAATAATACTGTGTTTTATCAAAAATGTTGAAGAAATGATCTCAGAGATGCTTAGAAAGACTTATATGAACTGATGCATAGTAAAGTAAGTAGAACCAGAAAAATGATGCATACAATACCAACTTGTTAAAGACAGAAACTTTTAAGAGACTTAAAAACTCTGATCAATATAATCAGCAACTATGATTCTAGAGTAGTAATGATGAAGCATGCTACCCACTTCTGGACAGAGAGATGAGAACTCGGAGGGTGCATGGA
The DNA here is from genome assembly GCF_011100635.1 of Trichosurus vulpecula. Lineage (NCBI taxonomy): Eukaryota > Metazoa > Chordata > Mammalia > Diprotodontia > Phalangeridae > Trichosurus > Trichosurus vulpecula. The sequence goes on from NC_050581.1 coordinate 156,731,495, forward strand.
TATGGCTAATGTGTGAATTTGTTTTGCTTGGTGATGCATATTTTAAATGAGTTTCTAACATTTTTAAGTGGAATGAGGTGATAAGAAGAGAAAATAGATATTTATTCTTGGAAAAAAGTATTTTGAAAAAATAAAGTATACTGATTCTAGAGTCCATGAACTTGAGTTCAAATACTGCCTTTCTCTGTGACCTCAGGCAAGCCACTTATCCTCTTTGGTATCATTTTGCTTATCTATAGAATGAAGGGGTTGGACTAGAACCTTCCATATGTAAACCTAGGATCCAATCCAAATACGTAATTTCTATAACATACATATACACACATACACAGTATTACTGCTTGAGATTGGGGATCTCAAGGAACTCAATAGGAGCATTTATAGGATGCTCTGTGGTTTATAAAGTATATTCTCTTGTTTTCTTTTTAAACTTTGGTTGTATCCCTCACTGAGTTCAGCACAGGAGATGTGCATAGGAGATGCCTCCTAGGTTTTTCCTGATGAATTTTGCAGATGACTATGAAAAGCAGGTTCCACCCAATATTGTACTTAGCTCCTGCCATCATACTGTAACTCTATTGCAGCATTTCTCTCTATTTGCTGCCTTATCTCTGCATTCATTAATTAAAGCAATTAGGATAGAGCTTCTTTATATATCCATTCTAGCCTGAAAAAGCTGACAGTTCAATTGGATGCATCAGCGAAGTCCCTAAAGTTACAAGCTCTTATAATTAGCAATTGACTTCAGAGGATTTAACAACAATGACAAACATGCCCACGTTCCCAATCCCTGCTAACACAGAAGAATAATCATCTTTAATACACTGTATTAGTACCAGAGACATAGGGATGCATCTAATACTCTACTAACTGATGGATATACTCAGTTGTATGTGATTAAAAGATAATGCATTGGGTAAAAATGACTAAGCTAAAAAGGCAGCAGCAACAGCAGAAAAATGCCAAATGGTGGGTAACTGATTTGTATGGCTTCATTCTTAAGTACTTGCTTGGCTTATTAAAAAGCTAAAGGACTGAATTTGGCCTAGTTTGATTCCCGAGGAGATCACAAGCAAATGTAGAGTTCTCCTAGTCTTTTGTTATCTCAAAGAAAGAATATTGTCTTTTTTAAAAGAAATACCCATGGCATCTTTACCTTCCTATATAGCATAGTGGCAAAAGCATTACAGTTTGAAGAGAAAAGATCTGGGTTCAAATACTGGTTCTGTTGCTTCCTAACTTTGTGATCTTTGACAAATAAAAATCACTCTGAGCCTCCTTTTTCTGGACTGTGAAAGATACTGATACAGACATGGATAATGATTACTTTCCTACCTGCCACAAAGTGTACGTGTGAAGCTCAAAAAAGACAGTGTGAATTAAAGCCATATAAAAACTAAACTGGGAGTAGTGATACTGGGAACCTAATGAAAATTCAAATTAAAGAGCATAAAAGGAGGAAATCCTTCTCCTGCTCCCCCACATTCCCATCTCAACATTTCCATTTTTCCACTGAAGATTTTTTTTTCCTTTCTTCCTTAAGAATCTTTGTTTTTAACTTAAATTAAAGCACTGGGGCAGTGTGATGTCATTTCTAGAAGACATGGGTTCCAATTTCAACCTTCATAGTTCAATTAGTTGTGTTAACATGAACAAGCTAGTTAACTTTTCTTAGTTTTGAGCAAATGTCTAAGATCTACTATTATAGATAGATTGGGATCATATGCATTGATCAAAATAGAAATCCTTGATATAAGAACCAACTACACCAAGAATTCACTGACTACTGGAGAAGGATTTCACACTTCCATATAGGTTTTTCACTCATCGTTGTACAGCTACCACCAGACTAATTCATTTGCGGACTTTCTGTCTGGGTGGACATAAGAATATGTCTATGCTTGAAATAAAACTGCATTAGTTAGTTGCCACTTAGGCATGTCCAAATTGATGAAGCAGAAGACTGGATGAACAGTCTGAAAACCTGGGTTCCAGTCCCTGATCTCCAATTAGTTCATAATAACCTTGGAAAAGTCACTTTATGTAAGGCTTAAATTTATCATGAGAAAGGTGGATTTATTTCCCTGTGATCTTAGAGAGAGACAATTCTCTGGGGCTGTAAATATCAGACAATGCTGTTTTCCATGGTGAGAGGATATTCTTCCCTGGGAGCTCCCTATATCATAGAAATCACAGGTTCAGGCCAAATAACAATAAAGATGGGGAGTTATTTCTCTGTCTACCTCCCTATGTTCCTATGATGTTGAAGTCAGTAACAAACATTTTTTAAGAAAGTAGTTAAAAGAACAAAGGCCTATATTTATTTTTAGTATCAGTGAAACCTCCCACATTGCACAAAAGAGCAGGTCAGCCCCCTGTAATCTCAGCATTGAATCTCATAATTTGTGGAACAGGGATGAAAAGAATGTCATCTAAATTTATCCAGAGCAATGTCTACATTGGCAACTTCTTGTGGAATTGGAGACTGGAGTGTTAAATACCTGGTTCAAGTCCTTGGTCCCACAGAGACCATCAGGGCAGTCACTCTAATAAAGTATGTGGGAGAAGAATGTGCAGGCAAATTTATACTTTGCAGTCACACAGAAGACAAACATGACTGCCAATTCCATTTATCTATCTCAGTTTCAATTATGCTTCCTCTGGGGATAATGTACCAGTAGTGCTAAAATTTTGTTTGGCCAAAGCAGAGAAGAGTCTCTCAACAATGATAAAAAACATATCACCTCAGAGGAATGACTTTTAGGATAAAGTTTGACATGAATTTCTGGTCAGGTATTGGTTCAGAATGGATAGAATCAGAATATTAGAACCAGAAATGGATGTTAGAAACTATCAACTCCAGTGCATGATTTTACAAGGAAAGAAACAATCTTAAAATGACTTCATCAAAATTACACAATGAGTTAATAGCAGAGCCAGAATTGGAATCCAGGACTCCTCCCTCCTAGCTGAATCTTCTGTCTGTTACACTGATTCCTAAATAAAACTATTTCCCAACCAAAGAGCATAGGCACCATGTTGGAAATTTCCTAAATACTCTCTGATAATGAAGCCAAACTTCTTAAAAGGTTGGACCTATGGTTAATCAAATCAAAATAAATCCATATGAATAAATTATTCCACTCGCTGTCAGTATTATCCACCTAGAGAACATGATGGCAAGAACAGAATTTCCTATTGAAATATCACTAACACATTCTTCTGAAGAATACTCCCTTGTCATCATTCCTTGGAGGAGAAGATTTTAATGCCTTTCCATCATTGGTAGATTATTTTTTTAATATGACATTTCCTCAGGAGATGACATTTCATGTTGTAATACAGAAAAACTAGGTTTGAGAGTCCCAGGAAGTTTAGTGTCAGAGATGCAACTGACCAGCCATCTGTCCTTGTAGAGTTTTCAACAGAGAGTTAGCTAGGTTTGACACTAATTGAGGTGACCTATAAGAATGAACTCTGAAAGAAAGATGACAGGATATCAGAACATGGAGGATCTCTGATCCTACACCACCCACTGCAGTGTACAGATGGATAATCCTAATAGGTAAAGAATGAATCACCATCAGACTCCCTTATCCACATGAGGAATCCACAGAAGGACCTTTGGTGTCCTAAGGAAATTCTGGGACAAACAAGCTAGGGTAAGTCTAGAACTCAGTGCAGGGAGTTGAATATAGGTGGGACTCCCTGCCAGAGTTCAGGAGTGCCCATGTCTAGTCCAGCAGAACTTTCTCTATGTCTGTTGCTGAGCTATGCTTGGGAGGAATGACTTTGTTGAGTTCCAAGAGGCCTTAGTCCAACTCAGCCCTGTCTGTCTGAGACAAACAAAGCCTGAGACCAGCCCTTCCTTAACCAATACCTTCTAAATCCAGCCTTAGTCTACTAGAGCCTCAGACATTCTAGTGAGGTTCTAGTGTGGCACCAAGACCTGAGCTTAGTTGTGAGAGAAATATTCTGGGTAAAAAAAAAACAATTGCTGAAGTATGCAATAGAAATCTACACCAGAGCAGGAAAAAAAGCTAAATAACAGCAACCTTGCCAAAGCATTTTCAGATGAGTTTTACTCTAAGGACTGTGATCAATTCACTGACCATCTGATGAAACACGCTATCTATCTCATAATGGAGATTTTCAGGATATAGATATTCAGGCTATAGAATAAGCCAGTTGTGGGGGAGAGGCAAGGGTAATGAAATAACTTATTTTCTTTGACTACATACCTCTGTTAAAAAGAACCTATTTTTCTCTCAAAAATGAGATGGGGTGAGATGGAGGGGAAATATATTTCTCTAAATTAAAAAAAAAGCATTTTTTTTAAATGCAAGGAATCCGCAAAATTAACTAACCAACCTATTCCTTTACAGATGATGTAATGATGATGATGACTACAAGTGGAATTTAAAGCCCTTTAAAGTTTGCAAAGAACAAACTCAGTAACTCCTTGAAGCCTCATAACAACCCTGTGAGGTAGGTATTAGATGTATGTTTATTTTTATTTCCATTTTTTAGGTAAGAAAACTGTTCAAAGAGAGTTGCAGTGACCTGTCCATGGTAACTAAGGGACAGAGGCTACATTTTAACCCAGGCTTGCCTGATGCTGTCCTGCATTTTATCCACTACTATACCACAAGGGATGAGTTACTGCAATATCACAGTTAATGAAAGAGTTAGGATAGAATCCGGATTTCTGAAACCCTCTCTCCACTTCCATTTCTTTCCATTACATGATACCAGGACTCTGCAAAAAGAGGAATCTTTTAAATAAGAAAAAAATGGTCACCAATACCAAAGAAATGAAATGGGAAATACATTTTTAGTAAAAAGAACAATCAGCTAAATGTTGAATAATATATTCAAATATGACAAAAATCTCAAATATGTGGAAACGTTCATACAAGGAAGACTGGTAGGAAGAGATAAAAGGGGAAAGACTGAGATGGAAAGAGAAGGGAAGAGAAAGGAGGGAAAGAAGAGGTATGAAAGGGGAGGGAAGAAGAAAGGAAGCTACCAAAAATGCTGTGTTTGCAAGGAATCTATGTGGTACCTTGGATAGAGTGCTTTGATTAGACTAGGAAGAATTGAGTTCAAATTCAGCTTTAGGAACTTAGTTACATGACCTTGGGCAAGTAATTTAACCTCTGTTTGCCTCAGTTTCCTCAAGTGTAAAATGGGGATAATAGCACCTACCTCCCCAAGTTTGTGTGAAGATGAAATAATATTTAAAAATACTTAGCACAGTGCTCAGCATATAGTAGGTGCTATAACATAATATATTATTATTATTATTTATTACTATTATTATGTCTACACAGAATGTAAGCAAAATGAACATGGTCATGTCATGCTAGCCACAGACATACTCATAGAATCGTTAATTTAAAAGAGGAAGGAAGGTCATCTCATTCAATTTCCTCATATGAGGGCATTGAACTAAATGACCTTCCTTCCTTCCTGTTCTAAATTGATGATTCTATGAGCATGTCTGTGGCTAGCAAGACATGACTATGTTCATTTTGCTTACATCCTGTGTAGACAAAATAATAGCAATAAATAATAATAATGGCTCAGGGAGATTAAGTGATAAGCCCTAGGCCTCAGAGGTAGTATCAGAGGCAAGATTTAAACCCAAAACTAGCACATTTTTTCACTGTACCATCCAGCTTTGTTTCTACTATAAAACATTACATCACAGTGGGGCTTCATTTTTCAAGAAACTGATGAATTTCCTTAATTATAAGAATCACTCTCATTGCATGCATCTAGTGGAAAAGCTTCAACATTGATTAAACAGAGAATAATGATAGAGATGCTATCTGTGCTTATGACTAGAGTGGCCATAGGGATTTTATCTTGTTAATTTCCTAAGATTTTTAGAACTTTCAGTTTGGATGACTGGGAAGTTGAAATAAGAATCCATTCTGGCATTTGTTTTAATACTAATTTCTTAATTAATAAGCTAGAAGAAAAGAAAATAACATTGACAATTGGAGGAAGAGTGCCATAAAAAGATTTTAGTAGTTATGGCTAAGGGGGATTATCCTTCCTTGAAATTTTGCCACAGGTAAGACTTACTGGACCTAGAGGCAAAATTTCAACCACTCTTCCAATTTTTGTGAGCCTTAAAATTCAATTATTTCTGTCTCTTGGGCCCTCTTCTCCTTTCCTCTATAGTATTTCACTTGGTGATTACATCAGCTCCTATGGTTTCAACTATCATCCCAATACAGATAACCCTCAGAAATACTCGTGCATCTCTAATCTTGCTACTAAATTCCACTCTCAAATCTCAAACACATCTTGAACTAGATGTCTCATAAACATCTTAAACCCAACATGTCCAAGACTGAACTCATTAACTTTCCCACCAAAAGCCTACCTTCTTCCTCACTCCCCTACCACTGTTGAGGCATTAACATGTTTCAGACTCATAAACTTGGTGTCATCCGTGACCATTCACTCTCTCTTCTCCCCTATACTAAATCAGTGGTCAAGATCTGTCATTTCTACCTTCATATCTCTGGTACATATCACCTTCTCTCTGGGTGTATAAATCCCCTTCTTGTCACCACCCTGATGCAGACCCCATCACCTCACATTTAGATTGCTGCAATAGTCTGCTGGTCAGTCTCCCTAGCACAAATCTCTGTCCACACCAGTCTATGCTTTGCTCAGCTGTCAAACTGATCTTCCTAAAGCACAAGTCTGCCTGCCACTACCCCCCCCACAATCATTCATTAAACTCCTGTGGCTCCATATTTCCTCCAGGATCAGTATAAAATATTCTGATTGCTTTCCCACTGAGATTACCTGCAATTTATCCCAAAAGTATCTTATTTGTATATAGTTGTCTGGATGTTGTCTCCTCCATTAGACTGCGAACTCCTTGAGAAAAGAGCTATTGGTGTTGACATTTCTTTGTATCTCTAACAATTAGCCCAACCTACCACACTGTAGGTGCTTAATAAATATTAGTTGACTGATTGATATTTAAGAGCTGTTCCTGTGATGGTGTGGCACACTGGATAGAGAACTGGACTCAGAAAGACTTAGTTTGGAATCCTGGCTGGAACACATACTAACTGCATATTGTTAGGCAAGTTATTTAGCCAGTAACTATTAAAAGGCAACTGTATTAAAATTCAAATTTTCCAGAAGAAGTACAAATTGTCATAGGTAGAGAGAGTTGTCTATATTGATTGAAATCACTGATCTGATTTAAAAAAAAATCCCAAACTAATCAAAATCAACTTGAAAATCCAATTTGTTAATTACTCAATGTTTTTTCTTCTTCTTTTTATGGTTTTTGTTTATGAAAAAATCATTTAATGCCATAAAGAAAAATGCAGTCCTAAAGGCCACCATCCAACAAGATGTCCCTAATGTGCATGCTAATTAAGTTAATATAAGTTTCCTTGACTGATGCAACCAGGTTGCGCTTGTTCAAAAAATTCTCTGATGCTCAATATCAAGTGAAGCACAAAACAGGGAGATTTGCCTAGAACTACCTTGATACCCCATGTGAAATGGAAACAGAATATGGGTCCTCTCTAGTTGTGGAGTTTCTCCAGATGTTACTAGATGACGGGTGCTAAAGCACTGACTATATCATCCCAGCAAATGACAGGTGGTCCTCAAGGAGATCCATAGTTTCTCAACAGAGATTAGCCATATGAGAAAAAAAAAAAAAAACAAATGGATGAAACATGCATATTGCCCAGATCATGGCATACAGTCAGATGGACAGCACATTGACTACATACATAGCCCATTGGTACATGCATCTGGGATAGATACTGCAAATGGAAGGCATTTGGCCTCAGAATTGAATAGAGGAAGGAGAGCTGGCTATATTACACTTGGGAGATTACATAGCACTTTCAGCACTACCAAGCTATTCCCTGAAACAAAAAGCTCATCTTTTTAACACTAATATTTTCAAGGTGCTGCTTTATAGCCATGAATCATGGAACACCATAATCTCCAAGGAATAAAAAAACAATTCAGGTAACCCCAAGGGCACTAGAAATACATGGCAGGCATAGTCTATAGAATATTATATAGGGTGGTTTGTCAAAAAATGTTATGAGACATAATGTCTAGGACATAAAAGGAACTATGCTGCAGCAGAAGAAAAAAATACAAAAAAAAAAAAATCCCAAGGGATTTGAGGTCAGAGGAAATGTACCTGAATCCTGACTCTGCTTCCTATAGATAGAATAGTATAGTAGATAGAGTACTGGATTGGAAGTCAGGGAGATCTGAGTTCAAAACATACCTCTGACACTAGGGAAATCATTTAACCTCTCTAGATCTCAGATTTTTCAGATAAGGGGGTTGAACTAAAAGGTTCCTAAGGTCCTTACAGCCATAAATCTATGATCCAAACTTTATGACCTTAAGCAAATAACTTTACTCATCTGGGTGCATAATAATGCCCTTTCCCATCCTAAGACTATGAACCTATGGTGATAATCATCTTTAGAAAGAGTAGAATATGACTATATAGACATTAAAAAAATTTTTAGCCGTAAATCTATGATCCTATAATGGACCACAAAAGGAATCCGGTTGGTTATAAATTTTCCTAAAGAGTGAAAAGTTGGACCCACTGAATATATCTACAAAATATTAAAAGACTGAAAGGAAAGCTTCTAATACTTTGCATTCACTATCTACAAAGAATTATTTTTGTTTGTTTGTTTGTTCTAAAGACATAGGTGAGAACCGGGAAGGATGAGAATGTATGGATGGGTTTCAATCTGTAGAGGTAGAGAGAATACTCAGCAATGAAGGCCTTGTTCTGCTTGGCTCCCAAGGACAAGCCCAGGGACACAGGATGCAAGTTGTAAAAACCTTTAAAAAAATCCTCTAATAATTAGAGCTGTCCAACAGTGGAATTTGCTCCTTCTGAAGGAATTGTTCCTCCCATTAGATGTTTTACAAAAGAGGCTGAATGAATACTTGTTTGGTAACTTGAAGAAAAGTTTATTTTCAGATATGGGTGGGAATTGATGGCCACTAAGACCCCTTCACACTGACATTGTGATGCTTTGAAAGCATGGATCCTTCTAAGTAGTGACATGAGTTATTAAGAAATCAAGTGAAATTCACAGAATCCCAGTGGTTTCAGTGTTGGAGGTAAAGGAGGAGAGGGAGGAAAGTCATATTAAAATCAATAATAAGACCAGAGTAAATTATGTGGCATAATAGCTCTTAAAGGAGCAGTTTAACACTCCTTATGAGCCTCGAGTAGCCTGAGAGGTAGCTTCACATAAAACTTAGGACTCATTATTCTGGCCTCATGCCACATGCTCAGAAGTAATTTGTTGTGTCCCCCAGCATCAGGGAAATTCTTCCCTTTTCATTTATTTATCACTCTAGACAGAAATAGCAAGTTCACATCCTGCTGTTCGGCAGACATCTCATTCCATTGTCCTGCGTCCTTTCAGCCATTCAGTACCTGGACCTGTCTACGCTAGCTGCCTCGATTACAGGGCCATGCAGGGCTTGCAATCTTTTCAAAAGCTGTTGGAAATACAGATGTTCTATCAGCTCTCTACATTTTGCTACAGGTCAGTAAGAATTTATGCCCTTCTGTTCTTTTGGAGGTGGGAGAAGTCACACAGAAGGAAAGGACCTTAGGGATGCTCTAGTTCAACACCCTGGTTTATAAAAGAACAAACCAAGGTCCACAAATGAGAAAGGAAAGAACCGTGGGAATTGACCTGTGATTTAACTGGTATGGGGAACTCCCTCCATTGATGCAGGTCAGACCTTCTCCACCAATTTATAGTTTATAGTACAGAGCACAGAGAGGCTACCCACTTTCCCAGGACTTCCCAGCTCTAAGCTCAGGGCTCTACCCTCCATACTACACTGCCCATCCTTCATTCACTATATAGCATTGAATAAACATAAATGTTTCATAAAATCAGGGGGGGAAACAAGCTATAATTTTAAAAAGCAAAACTAGATTATGCATTGGAAGGAAGAAGGATCTAGAAGTAGAAGGGAGCTCAAAGGCCATCTACTCTAACTCAATTCCTTTTATAAATTAAGAAAGTGAAATCCAGGCATGTGAAAGGATTTGCAGGTTCAGGCAGGTCGTAGAGGTAACACACACCAGAGGCAGAAATCCTGATGATGTGGTGACATTTGTGTATTTTTTTTAATGCTGTCAGTACTGTACTAACATCTTGCTCTAAATTATGTTTTAAATTTAAATAGTTTTACTTATATATTAGGAGAATCAGAGTGGTATAATAGAAAGATCCAAGGTACTTGGATCATTCTTCATGCCATGGGCCACCTAAGCAAATTCATAAACCTCATAGCCCTCTTGCCTTCCCTCACCTGGAAAATGGGGGAGGCAGACTAAATCATCTCTAAAGTTTCCTCTGGAAGGAACATTCCATTATTCTAACGGACATTCAAGGCATGAGGTTAAAGCCCAAGAACAACCATACACTTGTTGTTGTTGTTGTGTTGTTGTTTGAAATAAGAGAGCCCTAGAATATGAGAGCCTTGTAAATCCAACTCAGAATGAAGGTAAATAATGTGTCATTTTTAGAATCATATGATATCCTTGTTATATTTATGAAGCTATGCTGACTGGGACCACTGCAAGTGTATATTATCTAATATCAACCAGACCCTTGCTATAGGAGAGCAGTCCTTTTGATTTTCAATTGATTTTCAATCCCTCTCTCCACAAATCTTCTCATATCTCCTCAAGCTTCTAATAGCACATCCTTCCCATGTCATCTCAACTAAGGATCTCATCTCATACTTTACTGAAAAAATTAAGGTCATTCACCAAGAGCTCCCTCTTATCTCCTTCTCTTTCCTATTCAACCATGATCACACCCCCACACATACACACAGAATTTATGTCAATTCCTCCTTTGTTTTCCAGCAAGTTGTCCCTATTCTCATCCCCACTCTCTCTCTAAACTTCATTTTCTATTTACCTATAGATTCCTTCCCTGTTTCCAACAAAAATGCCCAAGTCTCTCTCATCCCTTAAAAAAATCCTTTATTAGACCTGACTATCCTTGCTATTTATGAACTCTTATCTCTCTTCCCTTTTTTGTTTAGATGCTTTGAAAAAGACACCTCAACCTAGGGTTTCCACCTTCTAAACCCACTGCAATTTGACATCTTCACTCAATTGTGGCAATCCTTTCGAAGTTTAGTAATGATTATACAAATGTCTCTCTCTCTCTCTCTCTCTCTCTCTCTCTCTGTGTATGTTTTTTCAACAAGCAAAAATCTTCTTTCTAACCCTCCCACCCACACCCTTCTAATAGGGAACAAAAGAAAAACAAAATCACTGTAATAAATGTGTGTAGTCAAGGAAAACAATTTTCCTCCCATTGGTCACATCCAAAAAGAAATGTCTCATTCAGCACTATGGGTAAGAGGTTTCAGCATGTGTCCTCTGGAATCAGGATTGTTTTTTATGCTGATCAGGGTTCCTAATTCTTTCAAAGTTGTTCATCTTTACCATATTGTCTGCATTATGTAAATTGTTCTCCTGGTCCTGTTTATTTTACTCTGTATCAGTTCATATAAGTTTCCCCAGGTTTCTTTGAAACTGTCACCTTCATTATTTCTTTTTACAGCACATTAGTATTCTATCACATTTTTATACCATAATTTGTTCAGCCATTCCCCGAGTGATGGGTACCCCTTCAGATGCCCATTCTTTGTCACTACACAAAGGGAATAAAACATTTCTTCACATCCTTAGAGTTTGTTTTGCTTTGCTTAAGGCTAACTATAAAAATATGGAACTCTTCATGATTTGCATGTCACCTTTGTTCAGGGATTATGCTAATCTTCTCTGTGTCTTTCTGATTTTAGTACATGTACCACTGACATGAGTACCTAATGATCTTTTAATTGCCAAATCTGGTGGGTTTTTCTCAGTCCTCATACCTCTAGGCTTCTCTGCAGCATTTGACTCTGTTGAGAACCCTTTCTTTCCTTCTAGATAAATTCCCCTCTCTAATTTTCCTATCAGCTTTCTCTTGGTCTTCCTACTTGCCTGACCTATTCCACTCAGTATTCTTCACTGGGCCGTCATCCATATAATACCCACTAATTCTGATTATAACCCAAGACTCTTTCATGGGCCCTCTTCTCTTTTGCCTTTCTATTTGCTCAGTTGGTGATCTCATCAGGCCTTATGTGTTAGCTGATCATCTTTATGCAGATGACTCTCAGTCTTATATATCCAGCCCTCTTTCTCTGGAGCACTAATCAAACATTATCAACTGTCACTGATTATTTTGTAACTGGATGATCTATAAGTATCCTAAATTCAACATAAAACCAGAACTAATTTTCTATTTCCTTACCATCTCTCCTTCTTATGAAGCTTTCTATTAGCATCAAGGGTGCCACCAACCTTTAAGACACCTGGATTTAAAGTCTCAGTATCATCCTCTACTCTCTACTCTTACTCCAATATCCAGTCAATTGACAAATCTTGTCATTCTTATCTCCACATCTCTTGATTACTCCATTTACATGTAGCTCAGGCTCCCATCACATCTCAATTAGATTATTCCGAACAGCCTCCTAGTTGCTTTCCATGCTTCAGATTTCTCCCCAAACCAATCTATGCTCCACCTCTTCTACAATTTCCTAAAGAATAGGTCTTACCGTGTTCCTACCTACCTACCCAGAGTCTAGTGGCTACCTGTTTTGCCTCTAAGATTAAAAACAAACAAACAAAAACCCCATCTGTTTGGCCTTCAAATCTCTTCATGACCCAGACCTTTCCTGACTCATTAGTCTTTTTAGACATTGCTCACTTCCATATATGCTACAGTCTAACTTTACTATCAGATCCACTGCAACTGTCCCCATACCATAGTAAGTAAAGCAAATTCTATGAGAGTTTCTGGCATACACATCTATAAACACTCACAGCATGGTGAGCCAGACACCTTCAGTTAGTCCTTCTGTCACCTCCCTAGTTGATAGTCGAGGAAAAACAAACGTGTTGAGGATTTTTAGTTTGAAGCTACACGCTTTGGTATGAATTGTGTTTGTGAATATGAATTAATAATTGGTACCATTAGCTTCCTACGCAATGACACAAAGGGCTCTTGGCAGCCTGCCAAGAGGAGAACTATATGAAATAACTTCATAAGAAAAAAAAATATACTACTCTTTTGTCCATAGTCTCTGAAAAAAAAAAGACAAAAATTGAAGAGAGGCAAAAGACTTTCCATGAAAGCCTGGACTGGTTCCTTTATTAAACTAATCTGAGGCTTTTGAACTTTCTTAAGTATCTCCCAATCCTTCAAAATGATTAGATACTCCTTCTGTGGATTTACATTTGAATCTCCTGGTATTTGAATTTCTTTTCATTTTTTTCTCCCTCATTCAAACATGAAAAGGTTCCGGATAACACTTTGAATACAGCTTAGGAAAGTCTAAAGAACTAAATAAATTTTTCTTTGCCACATATCCCATATTAGAGGAGGCCATGTCCTTTTTCATCTTCCTGCTGGCTAATATATCGACAAACATTCATTAAACACCTACTCTGTTCCCCCACACTATGTTAAGCACTGAAGAGACTAAACAGAGCAATGAAATAGGGCCCACCCTCACAGAGCTGATATTCTACTCAGGAAGACAACATGGAAACATATGAATATATGCATGATATGCAAAAAAAAAAAAAGAAAAGGAAATGTCATGGGGGGTGAGGAGAGGAGTCATGTGCAAGGGGATGCTCAAGCTGAAAATTGAAGGAAACAAGGAATCTTAAGGGGCCCGAGGGAAGTAAGAATGCATTCCAGTCACGGGACCTGTTAGGAAGAACCAGAAGATTAGTCTGTCTAGAAAGCAGAGTGTGAGAGTATCATATAACAAGCCTGGAAATTTAGGTCAGGCCCAGGTTGTGAAAGGCTTTGGAAGTTTATATTTGATCTTAAAGGTAATAGGAAGCTATTGGAGTTTATTGCCACATCACTAGGCTTGGCTTAGGACACAGAAGATGAAATGAGTTGAATGGCGATATAAGCCAAGCTGGCCTCCAAACAAAATTGGGAAATTGGTGAAACATTACTTTGGACCTTCTGGTCTTCCCACTTTCTCTAGTTTCCTTCTCCTTCTAGCGCTTCTTGTCCTCACGTCTCCTATCCTATTCTTCCTAGTAAAATTTTCTCCCAGAAAAGGATCTAAGAAAAGTATGAATAGCAATAGAAGAGATAGGTGAGGTTTGAATGTTACCTTTCGCAGGGGCAGTTGCATTTTAACAAAAGACAAAGCCGCAGGCCAAAACAGAATTAAATCCCTCATGCATCAGTCTCAGGCATTAGCCACCTAGAGGAAAAGTTGTTTACTTTGAGGTTGGTGGGATGAGGAAGCTTCCCAGCATTACTGAACAAATCACATGTAGGCATTATTCCTCCTAAAAGTAAAACTAGTCTCTGATTATCTTACTAAGTGCAACTGTAGAAATGACTGAGCATTTGTGATCTCTGCTTTTCGAAGCCCTTGACAGCCCTATAAATACAAACTCAGAAAAGCTACGGTGAGAAATCTAGCAAATCTGTGACAGAGAGAAAAAGCATAGGTTATTCTTCATCTTTAAACCATCTCCCTCCCTCCACTTTGCTCTGAAATCCTACCCCCTGGAGGGCTGGGGTCCCTAAGCCATTCACAATAGGTATATCACTGCCTAGTCTTCCCTAAGAGCTTCTCATGGAAGGTTAGGTAAAGGGGCAGAAGGGAAGAGAATATCTGATCATAAAACTCATCTTGGCTCTACTTCATCATGCTTGAGATTATCATATAAACTGATAGGTACAGTCTAATAATTTGTATCTCAAAATACTCTTAGGAGTATGGTATTTCCATAATCCAGACTATCAAAAAAAATCCCACTAAGTCAGTGACTCTCTGGGAGCTGTGATCCTAAGGACATTCTCAGATAGCAGGGAAGACATTAAACATTTTTATGGTTTCAGGGGAAGGAGAGAAAAATTACTTGAGTGTCTGTCTACTCAAGCACATTTCTCAACCTTGAAGCTATTCCCTCTCCTCTTGTGAGAAAGGAGGCTGCTGTGTTTGCTTCCATCTTTGGAGCCTGTTGCACACCAAAGTCAGAGACTGATGGGTCTTTTCACTTTTCAGATGACTACAGAAGCCCTAGCATCAATAACTCAGCAGTTCTGTAACTCTAGTGTGTCATTCTCTGTAAGAATCAAGCTCTAAGCATCTCATATGTGGGCAAGGAGCTGAGGAAAACAGCATGATCTGGATGTATTGAACCCACCCCTTCCTCCACTAATCTCCTTCTCTCCTATCAAGTTCTGTAGCCTCATGCACCCCTTTTTACCTTCCCTCCCCCTCAATTTAATTCATTCCATGGGAGTCTGTTTCTGAGGAGCCTTCTGAGTTTATTGTTTGTGTTCTCCTAGTCTTAGGAGATGTGTATTGTAAGCAGAAGAGGGTGATGTCTATGAATAGGTTGGCATTTGACTTGAAAAACCAAGCTTTTGTGAGCTCAAGAATGAAGCATGACATAGTGGACAGGGCACCTGACATGGAGTCTGGAAAACCTGAGTTCAAATCAGATACATATTAACTGTGCGACATTGAGCCAGTCATTTAAACTCTTTGTGCCTAAATTTCGTTATTTGCAAAATAAGGGAGGTTGGACTAAATAGCCTCAAAGATCCTTTCCAGCTCTTCCAAGTTTTCCATCATAGCTTTCCAACCTTTAATCCTATGGACAAAATGTAACGATTGGAGGACATAATTGTCAAGACTGTTTGAAAACTGTGGTATAATAGAAAGACTGCTGGATTTGGAATCGAAAGACCTGATTATACATTCCAACTCTGCCAGGCATTATTGGTTTTATTTTAAGCAAGACATTAAAGTCTCTAGTCCTTACTTTCTCACCAAATGAAATGAACAATTTTGCTAGGGGACCTCAACACATCTTTCAAGATCCTACATCTATGATCCTTTTAAACAATGATAGCCAACATTCATATAACACTTTACAATCTACAACATTCTTTGAACAGAAGAAACTACATAAGAAAAGTATAACTAGGTATTCCTACCCCCATTTTACAGATGAAGAAATTGAGGCTCACAGTTAAGCTCTTTGACCTTATCAAGCATGAATCAAGTTGTTTAAAGTTGTACCTTGAACTTGGATATTGACTAACAGTTTGTGATCCTTCCATCACAACTTGATGTCACTCTTTAGAAAAGGAAAGAAAGAAAGAAAGAAAGAAAGAAGGAAAGAAAGAAAGAAAGAAAGAAAGGAAAGAAGGAAGAAAGGAAGGAAGGAAGGAAGGAAGGAAGGAAGGAAGGAAGGAAGGAAGGAAGGAAAATAGAAGAAAGAAAGAAAGAAAGAAAGAAAGAAAGAAAGAAAGAAAGAAAGAAAGAAGAAAGAAAAAAGAAAGAAAGAAAGATGGAAGGAAGGAAGGAAGGAAGAAAGAAAGAAAGAAAGAAAGAAAGAAAGAAAGAAAGAAAGAAAGAAAGAAAGAAAGAAAGAAAGAAAAAGAAAGAAAGGAGGAAGGGAGGGAGAAAAAAACTGTGAGTGTCACAATTTTTTCTATTTACTATTGTAGACAACTCTGGAAAACTCTCAGCTAACAGTTTCTTCTTCATGAACTTATATGGCGTATAGGGGATCATCCAGATGGTAAGACTAGAAGCCATACCATACAAGGATAAACTAGAGATAGTAAACCATTTAAGTGGAAAAAGAGAAGACAATGGTAAAATGCTAGTTGTTTTCAAATATTTGAAGACCTGTCTTTTGCAAGGGAGCAGCTGGGTGGTTCTGTGTATAGCATTGGACCTGAAGGGAAGAAGATTTAGCTGTCTGAGTTCAAATCTGGCCTCAGACACTTAATGCCTGTGTGACCCTGGGCAAGTCACCTAATCCTGTTTGCCTCATCTGTAAAATGATTTGGAGCTCCAGTATCTTTGCTAAGAAAATTCCAATTGGTTCAAGAAGAGTCAGACAGGACTAAAATGACTCAACAACAATAACCTATGCAAGAGGGACTATAGGGTTATAGATTTATAGACAGAAGGAACCTTAGAAACTCTCTAGTCCACCTACACAGTCCCAATTTTTCAAATGAGATACCTGAGGAAAAGGAAGGGTCATAAGACATTTAAGTATCTGAAGTAGGGTTTGAACCCCAGCCCTCCTGACTCCAAGACCTCTCTTAAATTTATTCTATTTGGTCTCAGTGGGCAGAAGCAGTACCAATGTATAGAAGTTATAGAGAGGCTGATTTGGGTTCAATATGAAGATAATCTAATACTTTTTTTTCTTTTACTCCAGATCTGTGATTTCATTGGCACAAAAATTTCCCTGTACAAAAGGCATTTCTATCAGTAGAGACTAAGGAATACTATTCAATTTATACCGGGTGTCCCTAAAGTCTGGACACAAAAATGCATATTTTGAAATATTTGGAATATTAACAGACCTTAGCCCCCTTGACTTCTTTTTCTGCGGTATGATAAAGGAGAAGGTGTACTCAATGAAAATCACAGATGCAACAAACTTGATTGAACACATAAAGAGTGAATGTGCTAAAATTGACGGAGATGTGGAGTTATTGCATTGAGTTCACATGAATCTTGCAAAGCGCATCAACGTTTGCATCATAGATGATGGAAATCATATTGAAGATGTTATTTGTAAATATTCCAATTAAATAAAATGTTGTTGAAAATCTCATTGATTTCTTGAAAATAAACATTTTTGCCTATGTGTCCAGACTTTAGGAACTGTAGATCTTAGAAAATTGCCTGGGGCAATGGGAAGTTAAAGCACTTGTCCAGAGTTACCCAGAAGGTATGCATAATTTGAACCAACACCTTTGGCACCTTAAGTCAAGTTCTCTATGCACCATTTCACATCTCTACTCCCTTGGAGTAGTAAAAGTATGGAAAGTCTAATGTTGAGTGGGATATGTTTTAACAACACTGGATGTCTTCAAGCAGGTGAAAGTTTACCATTTCCTGGGTTTGTAATAAATGACATCCATGATTTAAGTAAGGGTTAGAGTATATGACAATTTTTTAAATCGATTTCTTTTTTTTTTATCTTTACTAATAAAAAGTCTTTTATTGTGATCATTCAAATCAGTAATGAGATACAAAAATTAACCCAATAAAAGCAACAGACTTGCCTTCCCAGTTGTATTTTGCTTGGGTTGATGTTTTTAAATGCAATTTATTTATTTAACATATTTGGTTTTCAGCATTGATTTTCACAACATTTTGAATTACAAATTTTCTCCCCATTTCTACCCTCCCCCCCACTCCAAGATGGCTTATATTCTGGTTGCCCTGTTCCCCAGTCAGCCCTCCCCTCTATCACCCCCCTCCCCTCTCATCCCCTTTTCCCTTCCTTTCTTGTAGGGCAAGATAAATTTCTATGCCCCATTGCCTGTGTATCTTATTTTTTAGTTGCATACAAAAAGTTTTTTTGTTTTTGAACATCTGATTTTAAAACTTTGAGTTCCAAATTCTCTTCCCTCTTCCCTTCCCACCCACCCTCCCTAAGAAGTTGAGCAATTCAACCTAGGCCACACATGTATTATTATGTATAACCCTTCCACAATACTCGTGTTGTGAAAGGCTAACTACATTTTGCTCCTTCCCAACCCATCCCGCTTTATTGAATTTTCTCCCATGACCCTGTCCCCTTTCCAGAGTGTTTCTTTTGATTACCTCCACCCCCATCTGCCCTCCCCTCCATCATCCCCCCGCCTTTTATTTTTTTTTTTTATCTTCCTCCCTCTTCTTTCCTGTGGGGTAAGATACCCAACTGAGTATGTATGGTATTCCCCCTCAGGCCAAATCTGATGAGAGCAAGGTTCACTCATTCCCCCCTCACCTGCCCTCTCCCCTCCTCCCATAGAACTGCTTCCTCTTGCCACCTTTATGCGAGATAATCCACCCCATTCTATCTCTCCCTATCTCCCTCTCTCAGTATGTTACTCTCTCATCCCTTAATTTCATTTTATTTCTTTTAGATATCTTCCCTTCATCTTCAACTCACCCTGTGTCTGCTCTCTCTCTTTTACATATATATATACATATATATATATATATATATGTATATATATAAACACATATATATATATACACATACATACACATACATACATATACACATAGATACATACATACATACACATTCACTTATATATATACATAAACATATATATATATATATACATATATATATATATATATATATATATGCATATTCCCTTCAACTACCCTAATACTGAGGTCTCATGAATCATACTCATCATCTTTCCATGTAGGAATGTAAACAAAACAGTTCAACTTTAGTAAGTCCCTTGCAATTTCCGTTTCTTGATTACCTTTTCATGCTTCTCTTGATTCTTGTGTTTGAAAGTCAAATTTTCTATTCAGTTCTGGTCTTTTCACTGAGAAAGCTTGAAAGTCCTCTATTTTATTGAAACTCCATATTTTGCCTTGGAACATGATACTCAGTTTTGCTGGGTAGGTGATTCTAGGTTTTAATCCTAGCTCCATTGACCTCCGGAATATCGCATTCCAAGCCCTTCGATCTCTTAATGTAGAAGCTGCCAGATCTTGGGTTATTCTGATTGGGTTTCCACAATACTCAAATTGTTTCTTTCTGGCTGCTTGCAATATTTTCTCCTTGATCTGGGAGCTCTGGAATTTGGCAACAATATTCCTAGGAGATTTCTTTTTGGGATCTATTTGAGGAGGCGATTGATGGATTCTTTCAATTTCTATTTTGCCCTGTGGCTCTAGAATATCAGGGCAGTTCTCCTTGATAATTTCTTGAAAGATGGCATCTAGGCTCTTTTTTTGATCATGGCTTTCAGGTAGTCCAATAATTTTTAAATTATCTCTCCTGGATCTATTTTCCAGGTCAGTGGTTTTTCCAAGGAGATATTTCACATTGTCTTCCATTTTTTCATTCCTCTGGTTCTGTTTTATAATATCCTGATTTCTCATCAAGTCACTAGCTTCTACTTGCTCCAATCTAATTTTTAAAGTAGTATTTTCTTCAGTGGTCTTTTGGACCTACTTTTCCATTTGGCTAATTCTGCCTTTCAAGGCATTCTTCTCCTCATTGGCTTTTTGGAGCTCTTTTGCCATTTGAGTTAGTCTGTTTTTTAAGGTGTTGTTTTCTTCAGTGTATTTTTCAGTATTTTTTTGGGTCTCCTTTAGCAAGTCATTGACTTGTTTTTCATGGTTTTCTCGCATCCTTCTCATTTCTCTTCCCAATTTTTCCTCTACTTCTCTAAGTTGCTTTTCCAAATCCTTTTTGAGTTCTTCTATGGCCTGGGGCCAGTTCATGTTTTTCTTGGAGGCTTTTGTTGTAGGCTCTATGACTTCGTTGTCTTCTTTAGGCTGTATGTTTTGGTCTTCTTTGTCACCAAAGAAAGAATCCAAAGTCTGAGACTGAATCTGGGCGCGTTTTCGCTGCCTGGCCATATTCCCAACCAACTAACTTGACCCTTGAGTTTTTCAGTGGGGTATGACTGCTTGTAGACTAACGAGTTCTATGTTCTACGTTTGGGGGGGAGGTGCCAGCTCTGTCAGAGCCGAACTCCTCCTTCCCCAAGGACCCCCAGTCCAGACTGGACTTAGATCTTCAGCAGGCTGTTGCACTCCTGCTCTGATCCGCCACTTAATTCCTCCCACCAGGTGGGCCTGGAGCCGGAAGTAACAACAGCTGTAGCTGCCGCACCTCCGCTGCCCCCGGGGCTGGAAGCCGAACCGCGAACTCCTTCCACTCCCGCAGCTTTTCCCACTAACCTTCTCCGCAGTCTTTGGTGTTTGTGGGTCGAGGGGTCTGGTAACTGCCGCAGCTCACATATTCAGGGCGCTAGGGCCCCTTCCGCCCGGCTTCTGGTCTGGATCGTCCACGCCGCTCAGGCTGGGCTCTGCTCGACTCTGTTCCCAGCTCCCAGCTCCCAGCTCCATGTGGAATAGACCTCACCCAGAGACCATCCAGGCTGTCCTGGGCTGGAGCCCTGCTTCCTTCTGCTGTTCTGTGGGTTCTGCCGTTCTAGAATTGGTTCAGAGCCATTTTTATAGGTTTTTGGAGGGACTTGGGTACGGAGCTCACTCTAGTCCGTGCTTACCAGCTGCCATCTTGGCTCCGCCCCCTCCGATTTCTTTTTTAATAAAAGTTTGTTTTTGATTATCAACCTTCCATGTGTTCAGTGGTGGTGTTTTTTTTTTTCTTTCTTTGCAATATGTTCAGAAGCCATCTGAAGGCCACAAACACTGGTCATTTACAAAGAAACTGATTTATGTTACTTATTAAATACTGTCTCATTCTCTTAGGTGGTCCATATTACTCTAATTAGATGAAATAAAATGATAAATTCATGCCTTAAAATCTTTCTACAGTTCCCAGTAACAATACTTTATATTGTTTGGGTCAAATTACCAGTTTCCCAGAAAACACATCAAACCTACAATTATATCCAACAGCCACCCCTTACCAATAAGAATTTAGGCAACACATATTTCAATCAACTACTCAGCCGTACATAATCCTAAGCCTTCCCAACTATAATAAATACCTTCCTTTTATTAAGTCTTGAACCCTACCCCAAGCATACAATAAATGGGAAAAGAGAGAGTTTAGAGGCAAGGAGACCCATAAAGAGTCCATTACAGAAGTCCAAGTGAGGGGTTATGATGACCTGAACTAGGATTGTTGAGGTATGAATAAAGAGAAGAGGATGGGGACAAATGATGCCAAGGAACAAGAATCACAGATTTGTCAACTGAATGGATACAGGGTGTGATTGAGCCTTAAAAGTTGACACTGAATCTTATGTTGAAAAACTGGCTGATTTAGACAGTGCTGGTAGAAATGTAACAGGTAAATTAAGAAAGAAAATGTTTAGTTTTAGGCATATTTAGTTTGAGATGTTAATGAGACATGTGGGTAGAGATGTTCCAGGAGGTAGTTGGAAATATGAGTCAAAAACTTAGTAGTTAGATGAGGGCTCTATATGGGATTTAGGAGCCATCCAGATATAGATAATAGTTGAACCTAATGAGTTCCCCAAGAGAGAATATAGGGAAAGAAGAGTAGAGGCCCCAGGACAGACTCTTGGGATATTCTCATTTGTGGGGACAAGAGCAGGATGATTATCCAGCATTAGAGATTAAGAAGGATCAGTCAGACTAATGTGAGAAGAATCAGAAAAGAAGGATGGCCAGAAAGTTCATAAAGAAAATAATATGCAGAAGGAAAGAGTGCTCAAAAGTGTCAGAAGTTATACAGAGAAATTAAGATAAGGACTGAGAAAAGATCACTAAATTTAGCAATAAATGAGAGTTTCCATTGGGTTATAGGAATTTGAGAGGTCAAAACAAGAGGACAAAGATGAGTCTAGCCTGTTGGTGGTGGTGGTTTTTTTTTTTCCTTAGTAGCTTCAGGAGATGCTGGTGTTAAGTAAATTATTTTTTTCAGAATGAACAAAATCTTCCATGTTTGTAGGTAGCTGGGGAGAAGCCAGTGATGGAAGAAAGATTAAAAACTAGGAAAGAATGGTTGACAGGGCCAGTTCCTGGAGGAAATGGGAAAATATCCAAAAGATGAGAAAATAAGAATTAGAGTTAGAAAATTTTGTGGATCTCAATGTTGGGTTTTCAGCCCCTGATGTTTTGAATGAATTTTAAAAAGACACTCCCAAAATATTGATATGTCAGCAAGCCAGAATTTCATTTGTCCACTTAAATGATTTATATTGTCATTGGCTTTGGGTTGTATATTAATGATCCCAGATCTTTCTATCCTAGATAATGATGCCCCAGATATTTCTTCCATTAAAAATATTTCAATAATTCAGAGCTGGAGGAACTATTATGTTCTGGTCACCACCATTTTAATACCTCAAACAAGTATTAAATCACAACATAACCTCAGCAAGAAAGCGACACTTTAATCTGGTTTTTGGCCTACTGCTTAAAAGTTTAGTGTTCTCTCAAAGGCTAAGGCAGTAGCATATGGTTTTTCAGCAGGTCAATGATTTGACAAATGGTCCTCCCCTGGGCTTGGGAAGCATTGTCTGCAGATTAATGGTTACTGAAAGGAACTGCCTGTGTGAGGGTTTGTTCACATGGATAAAGGGAAATTACTATATTTAAAGGATGAAGTGAAATAAACAAGGGTAGCAAGTTCACATTTCAACTTCAGGAATCCTGCTCTTTGTAATTATGAAGTCATTTGTTTTGATGCCCTTAATTGCTCTGTAAGAGGAGAAGTGGTAGGGATCAATGATGAGGACAAGAGAGACTAGATAAATGAAGAGACTATATCAAAAAGGCACAGGAATAACTTCATTTCTAGATTAGAAATTGATATGTATTGAAGCACACTGAATATATTTGTATGTGATTTTACTTTTTAATTGGCTGATACATGAATGGACTAAAAGATAGAAGAAAATTAGCATCTCATGGGAAAGGTCTGCAATGAAGAGATTTAAAGAATATAAATAGACTGTTTGGAATCCAATTTAAAATATGCACATAATAAACACAATTTTCCTTTGTGTCCATCACAGTAAAAGGGTATATATTTGCACACATACACATGTGTATAAACATATCAATATCTTTTAAATTATGTATTTTACAGGCATTTGTTATATCCTTCCCTTCTACTTCTACCTTCCAATTTTACAACTACAATAATAACAAAAATAAAACACTCATCATGAATATATATAGCCCAGAAAAACAATTCCCACATTGGCCATGCCATTTTAAGTCTTTAACCTCTCTGGCAAGAAGTCAGTAGTATGGTTCATCTTCATTTTTCCAGACTTGTGGTTTATCATTGCACAGATCAGAGTTACAAATTCTTTTAAAATTATTTTCCTC
Source organism: Trichosurus vulpecula (assembly GCF_011100635.1). Classification (NCBI taxonomy): domain Eukaryota; kingdom Metazoa; phylum Chordata; class Mammalia; order Diprotodontia; family Phalangeridae; genus Trichosurus; species Trichosurus vulpecula. The sequence continues at coordinate 156,755,450 of NC_050581.1, forward strand.
TATAATGTTACTGTCATTGTACAAATTGTTTGCCTAGTTCTGCACAATTTACTCTGCATCAGTTCACAGAGGTCTTCATAGTTTCCTCTGAAGATAGAGATCTAGCTATGGCACTATCTTCTACTATCAATCGATGTTTCTCACTAGATCAGTCCACATCAGTCAGCATTCTGCTGCCCTGTCTGGTTTCAACTCCAAAGAATAAGATGCCACTCCCAGGAAGAGCTCATTACTTCTAACTTCCCCACCATGAGGTTAACTCAAGTCTTCATTGGCCCCATGTGCTCCCCCTCCCCCTTCAGCCTCCTCCCCACTCTGATTGGAGGGTTGGAGGTACCGAACTCCTCCCAAAGCTTTCATTTATAGATCAGATTGCATCTAGCAACTATCTATTTGTCTGTCTGTCTGGATACTATACTGTTTTGATATATTTTTTCCTAAAAGTAGTAGATGAGCTATACTGATATAACTATCATGTGATTAGGCTAACATTGTTAGTAATATTATTATTGTTATTTTAAGTATCACAGACAAATATGCTATACAAGGAAGCATTCAACAAAACAGAACTATTTCCAGGTCCCTAAGAATGACTCATTGGAACAAAGTTTTATGTATTGGGTTGCAAAGGATTATATATAACAAATGATTCTTTCCTACAAGTCCTGAAGTCAGTCCTTTGCCCATGGCACCTAATCTGTGCTATTTACATTACATTCAGGAAGGAGTAGGAAGCTAAGCCAAATAATAACTTTATGTTTTGTGTCCTTCTCAGTCTCAAAAATCCAAATTACTCTCATTGGATTCTCAAAGCACTCTTCCCTCTCAGGTAAATAATGCCAAACACATGGTTCCAAAACCTTGGAGGAAAAGAATGAGGATAATGCTTGTGTGACCCTTTCACTCTATACCACTGAATTCCAGGAATTTTTTTTTTCCTTTTTAACTTTTGGATTGACTACAGTAATTCTATGACCAACACTTTCATCTATTGCATCTAGGAATGGGATATTTAGCATTTCAAAGAGGCAGCTGGTGACTGGATTTAGGGCTGAGGGTAGAGACAGCAAATCCTTGAGGTCAAATGCAGCCACAAATACTAACTATATGACCACAGTCAAGTCACTTAAGCTCAATTTGACTCAGTTTCCTCAATTGTAGAATGGAGAAAATATAGTGGCTACCTCCCAGGTTCTTGTGAGGAAAGAATGAGAGTATTAAAAAAAGTCTTTAGCACAATACCTGGCACATAGTAGGCAGTATACAAATGCTAATCTCCATCCCCTTCAAATCAAACATGGATTATGTAGCCTATTTACTTCACAGACTATTAGAGTTGGAATAATCTCAATGGTCATCAGATCTAACCCTTGCAGAACCATGAATAACTCTACAACATCCCTAATAGTTGGTCATCCAACTGCCATACTGCATACTCACAAAGTAGCCACATGAAACAGTAATATACAACTGAAATTTTAGAATTTTAGAAACTCTAGTTGAAAGGGACTTTAAAGATAATCTAGTTTAACCATATCCCATATACAAGAATCCCTTCTACAGGATGCCTAAACAATGGCCATCCAATCTTTTTTTTTTGCTTTCTTCCCATAGGGAAAGAGGAACCTTTTTTTTTCTCCCATTCTTGGATAGATCTAGTTATTAGAAGGCTCTTTGCTGTTATGTGACCTCAGTGGTCCTAGTACTGCAATTCAGAGCAAGAGAAAAGTCTATTTCTCTATCCATACCATGTGCCTCCAAAGTATTGCCAGCCAATCATGTCCTCAAATAATTTCTTCTCCAGGCCAAATATTTCCATTGATTTCTTTGATTTTTCATGAGGCAGAGGTCCCAGACCATTTTTGCCATTTTGTTTATCCTTTTTAAGAGTGCACACAGCCAATTATTTCATTCTGTTGGGTACCTCTGGAATCACGATTCTGTCATCCAACATGTATTATGGCTCCCAGGTTGGCATCATTCATAAATTTGCTAAGCAGGCCTTCTTCATTCAAATCAGTAATAAAACTGTTTACTTTCAATTCAAAGCACATGTTTTCCTCTTGGTTAGTCAGTAATGGTCACTGTAGCTTACACTTAATATTGTAGATGCTCAATATACACTTGTGAAAAGTACTTACTCTATGGATGTGAAGGAGACAACAATTGTTAGAGCAATAATAAATAGCCCACCTTTATATAAGCACTTTAGGACTTACAAAGCACTTTTCTCCAAAAAACCAAACAAACAAACAAACAAAACATGAGATAGGAATGATAGTAAATGACAGTAAAAAGAATGATAGTAAAGATTTAGCAAAAGATAACCTTCCCATATATATAAAGTGGAGTATCAATGAAAGGATATAAATATTGATTAAGAACCTACTCTGTGCTAGGTACCATGTTAAGCACTTTACAAATATTATCTCATTTAATCCCTACAATGACCCTATTATTATCTCTATATTACAATTGAGAAAACCTAATATAAAAGTTAAATGACTTTCCTAAGGTTATAAAGCCAGGAAATTTCTGAGACCAAATATTAACTCAGGTCTTCCTGATTCTGCTGACTCCAAGCCTAGCATTTAATCCATTGCACCACCTAGGTGGTATGAACTAAACGTTCTCTGAGATCCCTTCAAATATGACTTTCTATGCCTATAATTATGGATCTACCAATGCAGGATCAGTTTGAGGTGGAATAAATACCCATCTCCGTGATATGACAGGGATTACTCCATTAGCACAAAGACACGCAGTCATTTTTACTAAAGCTGTTAACCTGATTTGAAACCATTGTTCCTGAAGTCCTCCCTACCTTGGATGCCATTCCTATTCTTATTCGACTTTGAGAAACCTGATCATCCCTCCAGACCTCACCTTCTTTTTGAAGCTTCCTGTGAAAATACCAGCCCATTGGTGAACTCTTCCTCCTTGAAACTCCTATAGCCTCTGTCTATATCATTACTTGGACATTTATCCCATAATTGCCTTGGAGTCAGGAAGACCTAGGTTCAGTTCTTCCCATGGATGCTTACTAGCTTGCATAAGCTTTGGCAAACCACTTAATTTCTCTATCTTTAGGTCTACTTATCAGTAAAATGGGAATGATTATACCTGCAATGCTTAGCTCACAATGTTGAGAAAATCAAAGGAAACAACTTAGATAAAGTATTTTGGCAACAATACTTTTTTATTAAAAATGCAATTATTGTTAATTTGTTAATGTTAATTATTGTTGTTTTCAATGGAATTAATTATGACCTATTTCCAGTTCATAGTTTTCTCCAATGAAACTACAAGAATTTTGTGAGCAAGTGTGATGTTTGGTCCTCTGTTTCCCTGTGCACCCAAAAGTACCTGTGATTCACTGAAAAGCAAAATATCCTAGCAGTGCTCAGTGCCACAGGTGAAACAGGACCAAGTAAGATGCTCTGGGCAACTAGGAAGCAGCACAAGGGCACTTGAGCATTTGAAGGGAGACTGAAAAGGAGTGGGAGGCTGGGAAACAATTTCATAATTTTTTTGCCTAGAGCAGGTCTTCATTAAAACCATAGAATTTTAGGGGGCATCTAGGTGGAGCAGCAAGTAGAGCACCAGCCCTGGAGTCAGGATGGTCTGAGTTGAAATCTGGCCTCAGACACTTGATACACTTACTAGGTGTATGACCTTGGGCAAGTCACTTAACCCCAATTGCTTTGCCTTCTCCCCTCCAAAAATATAATAGAATTTCAAATTTTAAAGTGATCTGTTAGTATTTAGGCCATTTAAATACATCATTTGATGAATGAGGAAACTATGACTCAAAGGGTAAGTGACTTTCCCACAGTCTAATGGAAGCTTAAATAATGGAAGGCATAGCAAGTTTTAAAAATTTGTTTCTATCTGATCTGACTTTTGGTAATATTAAAAAAAATAGTATTACACATAGGTTAATATGTACATATATGTATATGTACACGTATGTATATAAATAGGGGTTCACATATACCCCAAATCCCATGGTAATCTGTAGCTCTCTGTAATCATAGTATTATACGAGATGTATCTCATATACATACAAGTGATATACCTCATATCTGTGGATACACATGCATTGTTTATGTTGTTTAGTTGTTTGTCAGTCATATCTGACTCTTTGTGACCCCATTTGTTGTTTTCTTGACAAAGATACTAGAGTAGTTCACCATTCCTTTCTCCACCTCATTTTATACATGAGGACACTGAGATAAACAAGGTCAAGTGACTTGCCCAGGGTCACTCAGCTAATAAGTTTCTGAGGACAGATTTGAACTCATGAAGATGAGTCTTCTCGATTCCAGCCCCAGCACTCTACATACACTATACTATATACTATACATATATATATAGTATACTATACTATACTACATATACTATACATATATGTGTATAAACACGTGTACATATAATTCAGTGGTACTGATTTGAGATTTTTCACTTAAATGAATTTGCTTTTTATTAATAAACTTTATTCTGGTGAGATATAGCTTGTAATAATGAACAGAATATTTAATGTAAGTTCAGCAAGACCAGAGTTTGAATTCCACCTTGGCTGTCTAGCCTTCAGATTTCCTTTCTTTAAGAAAACATTTGCCTTTTTAAATAAAGCAGCTATCAGCTGTTTCCCTTGTCCTTCGCAGTCTTGAAGATGTGTGGAACAAAAGGATTCAGAAGAAGATGGGGGAGAAAAAAGAGTTTCCATAAAAGGTCCTAATCTTCAAATGCTTGACTCAAAAACAAAGGAAAATGGACTTAGGTGAGTGGCTTTACCTAATGCAATGAAGAGAGCCAGAATTTGCAAAGCTTTATAATACATGTGCCTAAGCACTACCATGACATTGCAATTTAGCAACTATTACACAAATCAATCACTTTTCAATTTTGACTTCCTCTTATTATAGTCAACAAGTTAAAATGACAGTGGCATTCATCTCTACCACAATAACAGTAATCAGATAAGGAAGGAATGCTGGGGCTCTAGCAGGCCCTTTTCTCCTGGAGTAGAGGAACTGAAGTATGTTCTTCATTCATTCATTCATCATTTGTTATGCTCCTACTGTGTGCCAGGCACTGCAAGGTTCTCTACAGTCTTGACTGTCTCCTATAAGCTGCCATTTGGAACTCAAATAATCTACTGACATTTACATTAAACATTAAAGCCAGAACATGTCTACAAATCAAGCAGTGTAATATTTGCCACTCTCTCTAGCTGTCCACCTCATGAAAACCTCAACTACCCCAAAGCAGTTTCAAGGAGTCACTTAACTAAGCAATATGCTACCACTGGCTTTGAACGCATGTTTTCAAATGTGAGGGATCATAATTCCTTTCATGGTAAAGACCCTCTTTTTCCTACTGCTATCTTGAAATCTCCATTATAATATTACCACACACTAAATCATGATCATATTTGCTCCTTATGAGAAGTGTGGGTTTCTTTACATTTCTAGATTACATCTTCTGTCTCTAAACCCTGTCCCTCACCTCCCTAGCTTGTTACAGTTTTCTCTCCATCAAATTTTAGATGAATATCATGCAAAGCCATTAAAAGATTTCCCCTGCATTTGTTCCCTCCAGTAATTGTTGAAGATGCTTGAAGTCATACAGATCTGGAGAAGAGAGTCGGAGGGCAAATGGTGGGAGAACTCCATAGACACGAGACAAAGGAGCCAGGATGGAGGATTCATCACTTCCCACTTCTCTTCACACCATTTTCTGAACAGCAAAAAGATTGCTAGCTGGGCGCCACAATCAGTCAAATGGGACTGCTAAATCAGTGGCACTACAAACTAATATGAGCCATTTTTATTTTTAACAATGGGGAAATTAGCTGTTCAATTGTGATAACATCAGCTGGAGCCTACTTCAAAGGATACAAGCCACATTTATAAATATGTGCAACTGTTGCTTTTTTCTCCCAGGACTCAGGCTTTTCAGGATCTGTTTGTAAAAAAGCTACCAAATAAATCTAAAAAATAAAGCAAGCACAGACCCAACCTTCGCAGTAAATAAATTCTATCCATTGGAGGCTTGCCAGGTCTTCTGACAGTCTGAAATCCCAGAGTACTTTGCAGATCTCTGTATTCAATTATCATACCTTGCATTACAGATTTTTATGTTCATATTCGTGTCTCATCTGCCTAGAAGAGTGTAAGTTCCATGGGGACAAGGGCCATATCTCATTCTAAACTCTATACCTACATTGCACAATGACCTTTTTTTCATATTAGGCCATTGATAAATATTTGTTGAATTGACACTATAACTTAGACATATAATTGGTATCCCAGGGAACTAAAAGAATGAATAGAACTCACAGATATGCCATACTTATTTCAGCTCTGGGAATGTCAGGCTCTCACACAACTAGCTACAAAGAACAGAAATGTAATTTGGTCCTGAAGTGACAGCAGGAGTAAGAGTACCTTAAACTCTCCATCATGAGCTCTTGCTATACAATCTCAGAGGTGGATAGAAATATTCCATACAAGAATGTGGCAATTACACAGTACATTATGGGACAGAGTATTAAGGTGAATTCCCTACATTAAGTAGGGTGCTCATTGTCAATCCTTATAGGCCCCAAATGGGTAATGACAAGCCTGGCCAGTATAGACAATCTCATGTAGTCATACAGAAGCACCACTGAATAGCAGAACAAGCACTGTTTCTGGAGTCAGAGTGCCTGGGTTCAAATCTCACCTCCAGGGCCAACTACTAGAGTGACTTTGGGTTCTGCCTCAGTTTCTTCATTTATAAAATGAGGAGCTTGGAGTATACAGCCTCGAGGGTTCCTTTAAGCTCCAGAAGGTCCCATATGTTATCTTAGTGATAAGAAGGGCCTGATGAATCCTCTAGTACAATCTTTATGTTTTAAAGATTAAAACACACACACACACACACACACACACACACACACACACACCCCAAATGAAGCCAAGAGATAGGGAGTGATTTGCCCAAAACCACACAGTTAATTTGTGGAAGAACCTCAAATGCATTCCTTTCTCAGTCCTAACTCTTAGAATTCCTAGGTTGTTGTTGTTTTTTTTTTTTTTTTTCAAAGCTCAGGTGACCTTTTACAGGAAGTTTTTTTCCTAATCACCATAGTCATCACGCCATGGCCTCACAAAATTACCTTGCACTTACTTTCCACATATATTGTGTGTGTGTGTGTGTGTGTGTGTGTGTGTGTGTGTGTGTGTTTGTGAGTGTCAGTGCATGTTGTCTCCCCAATAGAATATAAACTCTTTGAGAGTAGGGCTTGTCTTAGGAGTTTATATCTGGTTTTCATGCCATTCAATGCTCTCTGCAGATTCTTTCAAAGGGTGTACATATAGTATTTTTCAAACAGATGGATTAGTTCAAGCATTGATAGATATCATAGTACACACAATTTGCTTAAGTTGCAGAGCTGATTACAAAGCTGTAGTAAATGTTCCTCTAGGGGAATGAGAATAACAGAAATCAAGTTATATATACTCCAGCATAAGTTATTGAAAGGAAATACAAATCACACTATGAATTTTAATTAGTCATACTCCCAACAAATCATCCCTTCTGTATTACTTATCCTTCAGGATAAAACTGAAATAAGATCTGGTAATTATGGTTCAATGAGCTTAACACAAAGTTCCTATGAAGAAACTTTTTGAAATGGTTTGGGAAGGAGGGACAGTACTGTGTAGTGAAAGATGCTATTGTGACACTGTATTGGTGTTCTGGGAGCCTGAAAAAACTGGGTCCAAATCCTGTCTTAGACACAAATAGAGTAATGCTGGCAAGTCACATAAACTCTCTGGGTCTCATTTTCCTCAACAGTAAAATGAAGGAATTGGACATGATGGCCTCATCGGTGCCTTCCAGCTCTAAATCTATGATTCTGTAAGAGTGGTGCTTAGCCCAGATACCCCACTGAACTGAAATCAAAGCTCTTTGAAGGTGAGAACACACCTCAATTGAATCAATTAAGTAGATTATGAACTGCACATGGACAAGGCTTAATCAATGAAAAAACATATCAGTTATATATGACGCAACTTCTGTTTGCATTGGCTAAAAAACTAGGAGATTCAAGCTGTGGAGGAACAAAATTACTGTGGAAAAGAAATGGGTTTGGTGAGAAAGAGGGAAGAGCAACTCAGATTTGGCCTCCATTTTCTGCCTGCTTTTCCTGCTCCCCCAACCAGAGGAGGACTGTGTGAATTTAGGAGGATAAGTGGACTTGCCCTTTCCTCACTTCACCAGGACAGCAATGGCTGGCAACAGTGTCTTGATTTGGTGGCTAAGGACAGATTAAATGGAGTAAGGAAAGGTAGATTCAAGACTCTAAAAGAATCCCATTAGAAAAACAAAACAAAACAAAACAAAAAACAAACCCCAAATCAGGAAAAAAAAAAAAAAACAAAACTATACTATACCTAAGGATAACATCTTGAGGATTTCAGTGCAAGGTACTCCCAGGGTTTGTGAGTTACCTCTCTGCAACCTAGGCTCTCTAAGCTTGAACCCACTTTCCCCAGGACTCAGCATATTTTCTGGGTAAGTATGCCACAGATTTTTGGCGGAATGTTTTATGCCAGCCATTCTGAATTTACAACTACCATAAATATCCCTTTCTAAAAAGAAGTCAAGTCTGGTGGCTACCAAAGTGATAACCACAGGGGACATACACCAGTCAACTCTTATGAGGTATAGCATTTGAAAGACAACTCAGGGCCACCCATAGAACCATGGGGGACGATGGAGCAGCTATGCTTTTTGGCCCTAGCCTGGCAGTGCAAATGGGAGCTGTGTGGGTAGTTCTGGAAGTTATATGTGTCATAGTTGTATGGCCAAATTCCCTTTTGGGATCAGAGCTAGAACAGTACTCCAAAACAGTGTGTCAAATTGAAATAGAATAGATCTTTGTGGCCACATGTTAACTTAGAAAACCACAAATTACCATTATCTTTCTTATATTCATTTTGTTAAACATCTTCTAATTACATTTTAATCCAATTCCTAACACACTGGGTTTTTTATTTAGAGCTAGACAGAACCTTTTAGATCATCAAGTCCAGCTCCCTCTTCACCTACCCCCTCATTCTATAGATGAGGAAACTGAGGTATAAAGGGGGTAAATGATTTTCTCAGGGTCATATAGTTCATATGTATCTGAACCAGAATTTGAACCTAGGTCTTCCTGACCCCAAGTCTAGGATTGGAAAGCAGTTTTTTTTTTTTTACTCAAAGTCAAGCATTTTATCTACTACACAACAGTGTTCCTGGTAGCTCTCCAGTTCTAAATTCTTGAATCATGGGCTCTTACAGGTTTTATTATAATGTAAAGGAAAATGCAGTAAAAAAAAAATCACTTAGAGCAGGAACACAGTGGACTTCTATCTTTGTGGGGAGAAGGGGATGTGAAATTCTTTAGTACAATAGTGGAGTTCACTAGTTTCCCTTATTTCTATTGTGATTTTTTTTCCTCTTAAAATATGCCTAAGCCTGGAGTAAAGACAGTAATAGAATTCAGCCATTTCCCTGAAGAACGCATAACAGATTAATAAACATGAAGTGATATGCTTGATTGTCTATGTTGCAAACTAGAATTTATGGGAATCTGGCCCTATTTAATGTACATGTTTGTGGAACCATATTGATAATTATAAATACTATTAATCACCCAGACATTCCTGTTAGAAGACTGCAGTAATATATCATTGATTACTGGAAGATGTTTTGAAAGAAAAAAAATAAGGAAATCTAAGCATCCAGCTGAGGGCTTGAATCTCTACATCCTACTTTATGACCAACATGATTCAGGATACATAAAATTCAATGTATCTAAAATGGCAATGTTGCTTTTATAAGATATCATTGGGCAGAAGGCTGGGTTTATTTACTTTTCTGTCATCGTGGACTTTGGGCATGTTTGCCTTTAACCTAACAAAAATGAATCAACTTTAAAGATTGCCTTTATTATAGTGGAAAATATTTCTAATTATTGTTTCAACCAGGCACAAGTTACTCAAAGTCAAAGATCTGGTTCTAAAAGCTATTTAAAAGCAAATCACTGAGACTTGTTAGATATATGTCTATGAATTGGGTGGGGGGGGAGGTAAATCTAGTTCTTTTAATGTTATCTTTTTGGAACATTTCACCATATTTCTTAATTCCAAGGATTTCAGTAGCTACCCCAGAAAACCTGTACAAGGAAAAGAATGTCTCACATGAATACACTTGCCAAGTGGCCATCAGGCCACTGCTTTAAGTTCCCTGTTGAGAAAGAACCCATTACCTACTAACACAGTGGATTCCACTTTTGATAAAGCTCTAATTACTAAGAAACCTTTCCTGTTATCGATCCTGTTTGCTTCTTTGCAGTTTCTACTCTTCCTTCCCAGTTCTGTCTTCTAGATCTAATTTCTGTTCCAGAAAACAGTCCTTGACCTATGTCCTAAAGTCAGCCTCATGTCTCCACTCCAGACTAAACATCAACAATTCCTTCAACTGATCCTATAACAGAATGATCCCAAGGTTGTCCATAGATGAGCCACAGGTTATCAACATTCTTCCTAAAATGTGACAACTCCAAACTGAACCCAGTAGTCCATGCATAGTGTGATGAGAATAGAGTACAAAGAGACTATCCCCTCCTTTCTCCTCTACACCATGCTCTTCCTAAAGCTGCTTAAGATAGTGTTAGCTTGTGTGTCTATCATATTACATTGTTGATTGACATTGCTATTGTGATACACTAAACCCTGCCCATTCTTAAAAAAAAGTTTCTTGTTTTTCTATCATCTTAATTCCTCTCCCCCCACTAGCTAATCCCACTAGCAACAACAACAAAATACAACAAGAAAAAAAGCATACAGGAAATGGGAAGAGGAGGAAAAAATTAGGCAAAACTAATCAACATATTAACTAAGTCCAATATTATATGCAGTGTTTTATATCCCTGTTACCTTGCCTCTGAAAAGGAAAGCTCCTTGGGGGTCATTAGAATTTCACAACATTCTCTTCTCATTTTTGTTAATGTTGTTGCTCTTTCTATATATATATTGTGGTAGTCATTATGCATCACATTTTATGGTTTAGCTTACTTCATCTTGTATCACTTCATATAAAAGTCCCCAAGGCCCTCTGCATTCGTCATATTCATCATTTCTTGCAATAACCTACTTTTTCACTACATTCATGCACCGTTGCAAATCATTGTTCATGTACTTTGTTTCCAGTTCTTTGATAAGACACAAATAGCTGCTATAAACCTTTTGGTATATATAGTACCTTTATTCTATCTTTGACCATCTTGGGCTATATGCATAGCAGATAGATGTCTGGTTCAGAGGGTAAGGACAATTTAGTCGCTTTCTTAGCATAATTCTATATTGCTTTCCAAAATTGTCCTAGCTTCTCAAAATCAATAGATTTTGGAGTTCAAGGGATTTCAGCAGCCACCCAGCTGAGAATAACATCGGCAGCAAAAATTGAAATGGAATGCTATAAAATTGTAATTATCACACCTGTCCTCAAAGGAGCCTTTCTTTAAAGAGAAAGGGCACTATGTGTATGTAACACTGTATATAATGTTAGATTTGGCTGATATATTGGTTAGCTTTGGAACAGTTCACTGCTCAGCCAATAAGTACATTGGTGATCCTGTCTTCTTCTGGCCTTCCCCAAACTGACTTCTCAGCTTAGGTTATCTTTGCTCCCATGTCCTTTTCAAAAGTAATGCTTCCTAGCAATGTCTGTCTTGTCATGCTCATGGAGGCAGCATTGTTTAGTGGAGAGAGCTCTGGCTTTGCAATCAAATAACCTGAGTTTAATACTGATGCTTATTAGTTGTGTCACCTTAGACAAGTGGTTTTACTCCTCTGAAATTTGCAGGGATGATTGTCTATTGGGGAATGACTGAACAAGTTGTAGTATATGATTGTGATGTGCTGTACTGACTACTGTGCTATGAGAAATGATAACCTCAGTGATCTTAGAAAAACATGGATAGACTTGCATGAAATAATGAAGAGCCAAATGAGCAGAACTAGGAGAATGCTGTATATGGTAATATTGTTTTAAGAACAACTTTCAGTGACTAAGTCATTTTGATTTTTATAAATGCCCAAATTAACTACAAAGAACCTACGAAGGAAGATGCTATCTGCATCCAGAGAAAGAACTGATAAATAGGAGTACATATAGAATGATTTTACATACACACAAATATTTGTATCTAACGGTAGCAGTTTCTGGAGTGGGGAAGGGAAGAAAAAAGGGAAAAATGTTACATGATGAATTTATTATATAAAGAAATAGCAAGTTGTAAATAATAGATTCGCAGTTTCATGTGCAATCATCTTTTTAAAATCCTACTGTGTTGTAGAACTGCTTTTATTAAGTTCATAATAAAATAAAAAAATGAAAAATAAAATATAATGAAGGCATTGTACTATATACACACACACATACATACATACACACATATACATATAGCCTCTGTGTTTCCTTCTACCTTTAGCTTTGTGGTCCCATAATCAAACACTTTAACTTTTTAATTTTTTTCTAACAACTATCTATTTTCTCTCTCTCCTATCTCCCCCTCCCCACAGGGGAAAAAAAATTAAGCAAAATAAATTGACCCACGTATGTCTCATTCTGCATCTTGAGTCCCTCAACTCTCTGACAATGAGTCGCAGGTTTCATCATGAGTCCTCTGGAAGCCTGGCTGGTCATTGTGGTGATTATGGTTATGGAGTCTTTAAAGTTGTTTGTCTAAAGTATTGTGGTAATTGTACACACTGTTCTTCTCCTGCTTCTGTTCTCTCTATTCTACATCTAATAACATTTTCCTTTAGTCCTATTAAATACTCATTAAATTTTATGGAATGATAGAGTCCTACAACTGGAAAGGCCTTAAGGACTGGTATTGCTAAGAATCAAAACCACAAATGGGTCTGCACCTCTGTGGGCCAGAGAATGTGAAGTCAGAACCCAGACCAAAAGCCTAGCTCCAATGTCTAGCATCAGAACCGTTAGAGAACCTATGCTGTTAGGACCCTGAAATACCGAATACCAAGGACCTCCACAATGAAAACCAGAACCAGTGTGGCCCAGGTCAACCCTGAACCTCCTGGACCAACCAAGGTGACATGATTTGCAGAGTGACTTCAATATATGCCTCCTTCATTTATCATCATCTCAAATGGGTTTAATGAACTGGCATTGAATGGGACTTTAGGCTTGAAACTCTATTCATATATATATATATATATATACTATATATCTATATATCTATATCCATATCCATATCCATATCCATATCCATATCCATATCTATATCTATATCTATATCTATATCTATATCTATATCTATATCTATATCTATATCTATATCTATATCTTTGCTGAGTCAGGTAGTTGACCAGCCTATTAATTTGGCTTAGCCTACTCTACTTCCCTAGAATTTGGAGAAGAAAATGTAGAAGCCAATGATATGCCTCTCTATTTTGGTTGCCCCATGCTAATGTCTGGTAACATGAGAACACTCATTCCTTTCTGTGGGTCCATAGGAAGTGTGAAAACCTTATCCAGACAAGAGGAGACTCATGACTTTATGTGTTGAGTCAGCCCAAAGTAGTAAAAAGAAGCAAACAAACAAAACAATCTTTCAGCATAACTCCCAGGCTACAATAGTAATAATGGTATTTCCTCCAAAGGAGTTTCAAATTATCAGACAAATCTGAACACTGAAGGCTCAATATCACCGAATTGTCAAAGAACTATTGACAAACTGAAGAAACTGGTTCGGTTAGGGGTGAAAAATCAAAGAAAATATGTGTTAACTAGCACCCCCCACCCCCCGTTTGACTTGCTTAGAGAAGTACTGCCTTTTGAAAATATATTGTTTTTCCTTTCTAGCTAGTTCTTCATGACTAACTATAACTACAAGCTAGACATTATACAGCGTAAAGTATAAGTGCTCTTAGATTAAGGACTATTTTTATCTTCCAATTATGAAACATAATCAAGTGATTAGTAGTTGAATAGATAGCGATGAGTAAGTAATAAGATTGAAAAGTGTACCTTGATAATTCACATGATCCTGGCAATTAACTCACTGTCTCCCAAGTCTGCATTATGCAGATGAATGTAATGAAACAAACAAATTGTTTTGAGAAATCTGTAGAACTATTTTGGATGACATCACTGCTAATTTCTCAGATTGTAGCATTCTGCTTTGATTTTAGCAAAATCTGAAAATGCATATTTGATAAAGACAAATTCACAATTGCTTTCCAAATGGGGCATACTTTTTTTGAGATTACTAGAGACTGGGATATTACAAAAAAAGTCTCCTTTTCCACATTTTGTCAGTTTAGATTTTACTCTCTGTCCCTAACATTCCTCCTCCAATCCTGCAATTTGGATTTTTAAAAATAGAATTAGTCATTATAACAAAAATTCAATTTCATTTTCTATATAACATAGTGAATATTAAGGAGCTGGGGGTTCTAATGCTGTCTCTGCTTGGAGGTTTCTGTTAGGTCATCAGAAATTATTCCACCCATTTTTTTCCTTATTAATTGTGATGATATTGGAAAAATCAATATACTCACAAAGCCCACTCTTTTCAATAAATAAATAACATGCACTTCAGAGTAGATTCTTCCAATGCAGCCTATTCTTCTACTGAAAGTCCCCTCCCCCCATTTTCAAGTTGGCAGGGGAGGCTCATGCTTCAAGGGAATTACTGTCATGCAATGAAAATAGGTATTTAGGGACACAGATATAGACACAGTATTAATTTAGGGGAATGTTGTATAATAAAGATATGTGTCTATTCCTTATCCTTTCCCAAATTATAAGCTCCATGACAGTAACTAAAATTTCCCTAAACCCTGAATCTGTACACGCCAATATTCCAGAATACCCCACTATCAAGCACAGTGTTCTATCTAGGACAAATGCTTGATCAAAGTCTGTGGAATGAGATTGTATACCGGCATATGGGAATAATGATAATAATAATCCACATTAGTATAGTGCTTATCTCATAGCAAACCTATGGTAGTTACTGCATGCATTATTATCCTTATTTTACAGACAAAGAAACTGAGGCTCCAAGAAGGTACATAGACAAGTCATTGAACTTCCATGGGCCTCAGCTGCCTCGTCTATAAAATGAAGGGGTGGGAATGACTGGAATGACTGGATGAGCTTTAAGGTTCCTTCCAGGTCCACATTTATGACCCAAGGGCACACAGCTGGTATGTGTCCGAGGCTGGATTAAAAGTTGAGTGCCTTAACTCCAAACCCAGAGTTCTATCTGTTATACTACCCTGGAAAGATAGGTTGGGGCTCTCTCAAGGTTGGATTTTAATTCAACACTAAGGTATTTGAACACCATGTGGCAGATTTGTATTTTTCAGCTTGCCTTACATCTGATTTATGCAGCTAGCTATAGTCCTCCTTTGCATAAAAAATTTTCCAATTGGTATAAAGTTCTGTTTTTGATATTTGTGCTGGTTTGGAATTTTTACTGCTTGGGTTCATACATGTGATTGTCCATATTTTAGTAATAATTCATAAATATAAATGCATCTTGGAAATGCCCACTTGACTTTATTTTCAATGCCATATGTTTATACTTAAGATAAATTTTACTTTTCCTCCCCCATGCTTAGCCAGTTTTATGTGTATAAAGGAGCTTTAATAACTGCTGAATTATTTTTAAGGCCAGTACATATTTCTGTTGAGATCTATTATACAATTGTAAGATGTTTGAGATAGAAGAAGCTTTGAACATTATTTGGTCATAGGATCATAGATAATAGAATTCAAAACATTCAAGCAAATCCTATTTGTTAAATGCTTACTATGTCCCTGACACTATGCTGGGTGCTAAGCAGGAAACAATCTTTACTTGCAGAAAGCTTACATTCTAATGAGGCAGACAACAAGTACATATATAAGTACATGTGGAGAAACAAGAGAATAAATACAAATAAAAGCAAAGGCTAACTACAAGGTAGTTTGAAAAGGAAAATGCTAGCAAATGGGGGCTTTAGGAAAGGCTTCATTTGGAAGATAGTTCTTGAGGCGGATCATGAAAGTGGAAATGGATTCTACAGGGTGTCCCTAAAGTCTGGACATATAGGCAAAATGCATATTTTGAAATATCTGGAATATTAACAGACCTTAGCCCCCTTGAATTCTTTTTCTGGGTTGTGCTAAAGGAGAAGGTGTACTTAATGAAAATCGTAGATGCAACACACTTAATTGAATGCATAAAGAGTGAATGTGCTAAAATTCACAACAATGTGGAGTTATTGCATCGAGTTCATGTGAATCTTGCAAAGCGCATCAACCTTTGCATCACAAATGATGGAAATAATATTGAAGATGTTATTTGTTAATATTCCAATTAAATAAAATGTTGTTGAAAATTTTATTCATTTCATTTCTTGAAAATATGCATTTTTGCCTATGTGTCCAGACTTAAGGAATGCCCTGTAGAGTGCAGATATGAGGTGAGAGGACATTCTTGGCATGGGGACAGTCAGTGTCAAGGCATGAAGATAAGTGTGTGGGAAGAGATCAGAGAAGCTCAACTCGGCTGGATCAGAGTGCAAGAAGAGTGTGATGTACAATGAGGCTCAAATTATAGGTTGGGCCAAGGCTAGAAAAGGCTTGAAAAGCTAACCAGGAGAGTTCAGATTTGATCACAGAGGCTATAGGGAGCCACTAGACTTTATTGAGTAGAAACTGAAATGGACAGAAGTATACTTAAGGAAAATCACTTTGGCAACACTATGGAGAATGAATTAAAGTGGAGAGAGACTTGAGGCAGGGAGAGCAATTAGAAGGCCACTGCAACAATCTAGGTGAGAGGCAATGAGGGACTGAACAACAGTGGTAGCTGTATTGTTGGATAAAAGGGGTTGGATTGTCAAAATGTTGCGGGGGTAGAAATAGCAGGGTTGGTATCTGACTGTATATGTGTGGTAAGAGAGTTTGAAGAATGTTGAAGTGACTAGCTTGGGGGATTGGAAGAATATTGTTGTTGTTGTCTATTAAGAGAAATAGGGAAGTTTGAGTGAAGTTTGGGTTTGAAGGAAAAGGTAAGCACTTGTGTTTTGGACATGATGAGTTTCAGATGTATCAGGGACATTGGAAATATCCAATAGGTATTTGGTAACACAGGATTGAAGCTCAAGGCAGACTTAAGTTAGATACACATCTGTGAGTCATCAGGATAAAGATAATTAAACACATAGGAACTTATGAGGTCAACAAGACAGAGTCTAGAGAAGAGTAGGAGGCCTAGGACAGATCCAAAATTAGGAAGTATGATATGGATGATGAACCAGCAGACAGGACTGAAGAGTGGTTAGACAAGAAAGAGGAGACCCAGGAGACCATATCATAAAAGCCCAGAAAGGAGACAGTACGCAAGTGTAGTAGGTGGTCAACACTGTTAAATAAAGCATAGAAGATGGGAAGGATAACGACTGATTAAAAAAACAAAACAAAACAAAATAACAGTGGCTCTGGACATTAGGAAATCACTTGTAACTTTAGATAGAACAGTTTTCTTCAAGTTATGAGGTCAGCAAAACAAAAAAGATAATTGCACATGACACTGCAAATCTATTTTGTACAACTTGCTACTCCTTTTAAATATATAATAAAATTATCATGTAACTTACTTTTTTTCTCTTTTTGTCTTACCTTCCCACCCTCCTGCCCTAGAAATGGCTACATTAGAAGCAAATATGTATGTGTATATCTATATCTATCTATCTATCCATACACATACATATATACATTTATATGTAAGATCATTCTATACATACTTTTGTCAGTTCTTTCTCTGGATACAGTTAGGATTTTCCTTCATAAGTCCTTTGTAGTTAATTTGGGTATTTATAAGAGTCAAAATGACTTAGTCCCTCAAAGTTATTCTTTTCTTTTCATTCTTGATTTTTTAAAATTTATTTTTAGTTTTCAACATTCGTTTCCAGAAGATTTTTAGTTACAAATTTTCTCCCCATCTCTACCCTCCCCCGCTACCCTAAGATGGCATGACTTCTAAATGCCCATTTCCCCTATCTCCCCTCCCAACTATCGCCCCAATCCTCCCCCTTATCCCTTTTCTCCGTACTTTCTTGTAGGGCAAGATAAATTTCTATACCCCATTACCCGTATATCTTATTTCCCAGTTGCATGTAAAGACATTTTTTAAACATTTGTTTTTAGAACTTTGAGTTCCAAACTCTCTCCCTTCTTCCCTCCCAACCCACACTCCTTGAGAAGGCCAGCAATTCAATATAGGTTATACATGTATCGTTATGCAAAACACTTCATAATAGTCATGTTGTGAAAAACTAACTATATTTCCCTCCATCCTATCCTGTCCCCCTTTATTCAATTTTCTCCTTTGACCCTTTCCCTTTTCAAAAGTGTTTGCTTTTGACTGCCTCCTTTCCTGTAGGGTAAGATACCCAATTGAGTGCATATGTTATTCCCTCCTTAAGCCAAATCCAATGAGAGCAAGATTCTCTTATTCCCTTTCATCTGCTCCCTCTTCTCTTCCATTATAACAGTTTTTTCTCATCACTTTTTATGCGAGATAATTTATCCCATTCTATCTCTCCTTTTCTCCTTCTCCCAATATATTCCTCTCTCACCCTTTAATTTTATTGTTTTAGATATCATCCCTTCATATTCAACTCATCCTGTGCCCTCTGTCTATATATATATATATATATATATACATATATATATATATATATATATATATATGTATGTATGTATGTATGTATATTCCCTTCAGCTACCCTAATACTGAGAAAGGTCCCATGAGTTACAAATATCATCTTTCCATGTAGGAATCTAAACAGTTCAGCTTTAGCAAGTCCCTTATGATTTCTCTTTCCTGTTTACCTTTTCATGCTTCTTTTAATTCTTATATTTGAAAGTCAAATTTTCTATTCATCTCTGGTCTTTTCACCAAGAATGCTTGAAAGTCTCCTATTTCATTGAATATACATTTTTTCCCTAAAGTATTATACTCAGTTTTTCTGGGTAAGTGATTATTGGTTTTAATCCTAGCTCCTTTGACCTCTAGAATATCATATTCCAAGCCCTTAGATCCCTTAAGGTCAAAGCTGCTAGAATCTTGTATTATCCTGATAATGTTTCCACAATATTTGAATTGTTTCTTTCTGGCTGTTTGCAATATTTTCTCCTTGACCTGGGAGCTCTGGAATTTGGCTACAATATTCTCAGGACTTTTCTTTTGGGGATCTTTTTTCAAGAGGTGATCAGTGGATTCTTTCAATTTCTATTTTACCCTCTGGTTTTAGAATATCAGGGCAGTTTTCCTTGATAATTTCTTGAAAGATGATATCTAGGCTCTTTTTTGATCTTGGCTTTCAGGTAGTCCAATAATTTTAAAATTATCTCTCCTGGATCTATTCTCCAGGTCAGTGATTTTTCCACTGATATATTTGACATTGCCTTCCATTTTTTCATTCTTTTGGTTTTGCCTTATAATTGCTTGATTTCTCACAAAATCACTAGCTTCCGCTTGCTCCATTCTAATTTTTAAGGCAGTATTTTCTTCAGTGGTCTTTTGGACCTCCTTTTCCATTTGGCTAATTCTGATTTTTTTAAGGCATTCTTCTCCTCGTTGGCATTTTGGACCTGTTTTGCCATTTGGGTTAGTCTATTTTTTAAGGTGTTATTTTCTTTAGTATTTTGGGGGGTCTTTTTAAGCAAGCTATTGACTCATTTTTCATGATTTTCTTACATCACTCTCATTTCTCTTCCCAGTTTTTCCTCAGTTTCTCTTATTTGATTTTCCAGATCCTTTTTGAGTTCTTCCATGGCCTGAGACCAATTCAAATTTTTTTTGGAGGGCTTTGATGTAGGATCTTTGACTTTGTTGACTTCTTATGGCTGTATGTTTTGATCTTCTTTGTCACCAAAAAATAAAGATTCTATAGTCTGAGTCCTTTTATGCTATCTGCTCATTTTCCCAGCCAGTTACTTGACTTTTGAGCTCTTTGTCAGATTATTAAGGCTTCCAGAGTAGAGAGTGCTCTGTCCCAAGCTTCAGGGGTTTTGCACTGCTCTTTTAAGAGCTACTTCTATCCTGAGGTGCTATGATACTCCTCTCCTGCCCTGTCCTTTGGTTTGTGAGTACAAGCACTCCTTTCTGCCATGTAACTACCAGGAGGATGCCCTCTCCAGAGCTACCACAAGCTCTGCCTCACCAGTGCTCCTCTTTCCCCAATGACCACAAAACCAGACTGCAACCCAGATCCAAGCATTGCAAAGCAAAAGAACCCTGCCTCAGCATCAGCAAAGAGATTGTCACACTCCCGCTCTGATCAGCCGCTTGCTTCCCTCCATTGTCTGTGGGCCTGGAGCTCCAGAAGCAGCCACCAATGCCGTTGCTGTCACCCCCACCACCACTGCAGTTACCTCTGCCACCCCAGAGGTCCTTCTCTCACCTGAGTCCAACAGTTTTCCCACTCACCTGTTATGTTGTCCTTGGCGTTTGTGGGTTGAGAAGTAGAAACTGCCATAGCTGCCAGTGAATCAATGCTCTGAGGCCTGCTTCATCTGGTCTTCTCTGGCCCAGTCTGTTCTGGTGTGGTACTTGGTGGGCTATGCTCCACTTCCAGCATGGTGCAATAGACCCTTCCCAGCAACCATCCAGGCCATCTTGGACTGGAGACTTGTTTCACTCTGCTATTTTGTGGGTTGTGTAGCTCTAGAATTTGTTTAGAGTCATTTTTACAGGTGGTTGGAGGGATTTGGGGGAGAACTCAAGGGAGTCCCTGTTTTCATGCCACCATCTTGGCTCAGCCCCACTCAAAGTTATTCTTAAAACAATATTGCTGCCACTATATACAATGTTCTCTTGGTTTTGCTCATTTTGCTCTTCATTATTTTATGCAAGTCTATCCATGTTTTTCCTAAAATCACTGAGCTTATCATTTCTTATAGAACATTAGTATTCCATCATGATCACATAATACAGCTTTTTTAGCCATTCCAAAATAGATAGACATCCTCACAATTTCTGGTTCTTTGCCACCACAAACATATAGGTTATTTTCCTTTTCCTTAAGCATGTTTGGAAATAGAACTAGTAATGATATTGTTGGGTCAAAGGATATAGACAATTTAATAACTTTTTGGTCACAATTCTAGATTGCTCTCCAAAATGTTTGGATAAGTTCACAGTTCCACTAATGGTGAATTAGGTCCCAATTTTTCCACATCCCCTCCAACATTTGTTGCTTTCCCTTTCAATCATTTTTTAATTAAGTTATGAGGTCAGAAGTCAGACTATGAAGGGATGACAAGTGAGTATGAAGAGAGACAGTACAGTTACAGAGTACAGAAAGCTTCCTTCTTACTTTTTCCATTCCCACCTTTGGCTGTGAGAGATAAACAAAGATAACCTGTAGGGTAGAATGACTTTTTTTCTTTAAAGGACTAGGAAGATTTCAGAATGTTTAAAATCAATAGCTCAGGAACCAGTAGATAGAGACTGAAAATTAAGAGAGGAGAAGAATTATTGAGGCTTCAATATCCTGGAGAATATGGGAGAGGATAGAATCAAGGAGAAAGGCTATTTCACTGTCAGAAGCTGGAGGAAAGGAAGAGAGATTAGAGGATGACATAGTAAAATAAGAGGCATGATCATAAGTTGGATGGGGTTGGTTAGGCGGTAGGATTAAGAGAGATGACTGAAAAAGCTTTTGTGGGGAATGAAATGAGGAATCAAATAGGGAGAAATTAAAGAATTTCCTTGCTGTGGGGAGGGCCTACTTAAAGTTGGAATACATGAATTTATAATGCACCCAGTCAGCAAAGTTGTGACTTCCTTCAGCTCTGTACAGCATCACTAGCAGGAAGGAGGAGACAGATGATGGGAATAATCCAGCACTGAGGTTGGGTCATGGGTAAGGGACAATAGATAAATGGACGAAGTATTGTGGTTATTCAGTCATGTCCAACTCTTTATGACCCCATTTGGGGTTTTCTTGGCAAAGGTACTGGAGAAGTTTGCTGTTTTCTTCTCCAAATTATTTTACAGATGAGGAAATTGAGGCAAACAGGATTAAGTGACTTGCCCAGAGTCACACAGCTAATAAGTGCTTGAGGCAGGATTTGAACTCAGGAAGATAAGTCTTTCTGACTACAGGCCCAGCACTCTATCCATTGTGCCACCTAGATGGACGAAGCATTATTAGAGAGCAGAGGACAGTGTAAAGTTGAATTGGCTAACTAAAGTGCCAAGACTGGAGAGAAGAGGAAGTGTCTCCTTCCAGATGAGGGCAATACTCTTGGCCACCTTGATGATGCTGCTGCTTCTGGACTGTAGAGACCATCTAATTGAACTGCCTCACTTTACAGATAAAGAAACTAGTTGCCTAGACAGGTAAAGTGATATACCAAAGATTATACAACCAGTGCGTAACAGAACCAGGAGTAACACCCAAGGCCAATGGCACCTAAGCCAGAGTTCTTTTTACTATGTCAAACTATGATTTCTCCTTGATTAGATTTGCCTCCAAAAGAGTGCCAATGAATCTTAATGAAATGGTTATGACTCTTACAAACCCAACAGTAGAAGAAATCTTGAAGTTTCTAATCATCCTACAGTTACTCAGCATGTTCTCAGTTCCCTCAATAAAGGTACACACACATACACATACACCACCGTAGGTATGATTTTGATAGGGTTAATGACCCCTGGACCTCTCCTTTACCTAATACCAAGCAAATACTAGCTAGCTAGCCAGCTAGATAGATAGACAGACAGATAGACAGTCAGATAGACAGACACAGAGAGACAGACAGACAGATAGATAGGTGGATAGATGAATAGATAGATAGATAGATAGATATAGACATATTTTATAAACTTTTAAAATATATAATTTACTAAATATAATAGTATCAAATTATTTCAAACATGAAGGCAAGATTTCATTATTAAACATATGATGAAACCTATTAAAAGCAAAATTCATGAACTCACAAAGAAAAGATATCAAAAGTATTATATATAAACTAAGAGAGAACAAAAAACATTCAGATTTAACATGAAAACATTTTATCAGAGAAAAATATGCAACTACATATAAAAATCATGTAAAATTATTTCACTGAAACTTAACCAATTAAAAATATGAAGAGGAAGTTTTCAAAGGAAGAAATCCAAACTATCAACAGCCATATTAAAAATATTCTGAATCAATAATAATTAGAAAAATGCAAATTAAAGCAACTTTGACATTTTACCTCATACATATCAGAGTGACACATGGGAGAAAAAAGGAAATGGCAAATGTTGGAGCAGTTGTGGAAAATAGGCATGGTAGTATAGTGGAGCCCACTAGTATAGTGTGAATTGGTCCAGTCATTCTGGAAAGCTGTTTGCAGCTGTGCCCCAAAGGTTACTAAACTGCTCCCCTTTGACCTGATGATACTACTACTATGCCTATACATCAAAAAGATCAAAGGAAGATGAAACAGACCTATGAGTAGAAAAAATATTCATAGTAGCTCTCTTTGTAGTTGCCTACTGCTGAACAGTAAGAAGCTATCTTCCCATTGAGGAAGATCTAAACAAATTAGGGCATATGAATCTAAGAGATTATTATTACGCCATAAGAGATGCTGAAAAGGACAGCTTCAAAGGAAACCAGGAAAACCTCTATGAACTGATGCAGAGTAAAGTGGGTAGAATTAAGTGAACAGTTATACAACACTATAAAGAAAAAACTAACTTTGAAAGATGTTGGCACTCTCATCTTTGCAATTATAAACCACAAATCCAAAAGTCTGAAGATACAATACACCACTCATCTACTTCCTGAGAGGAGATGGAATTAAAACAGAGGGGACATTCATTTTCAGACACGGCCAGTGTGGGAGTTTGTTTTGTTAAACTATGCTTCTTTGTTTTTCTTTATTTTTATTATTTTTTTTTCTTTTTCTTGTTGAAGGAAGGGTAGTGTGAGGAAGATATAATAAATGCTCATAACAATAAATACATTTTTAAAAAGAAATTGCACCATTTGATTCTCTCAGTTTTATGTCAGTTGTTGTCTATTGCCCAGGACTATGAAGTCTGATCACCCCCTTAGAGGGTTTCATATCCCCAAGACAACACATTACCATGGTTCTCAACTATGAAAAAAAATGCCCTTTAATGAGATTTTCAGGATTTTAAGGGAACCCAAAGTGTAGATCTAATGAAGCAACAGCAAACCACATATAAAAATAGGATTATACACATGCTATAGTCCCTTGAATGGAATGTAAGTTCTTTGAGGGTAGTGACTGGAATTTTTAACCTTTGTATCCCTGCTGGCTAGCATGGTGGCTTGCAGATTGTATTTATTTAATAGATGTCTGTCGACATGGTCATCAAAGGTATTTGGCATTAAAAAATGAGGCTTGAGTGATATGTTAAAGAAATTTCAGTAATTGCCACCCCATAATAGGAGTGGGATTTGGGAGTAAGATCATAAAATCATAGATTAGATCTGAAAGGGACCTTGAAGGACATCAAATCTAATCCCACTCATGTTACAGAAAAGGAAACCAAACAATTAGAAAGGTTAATTGATTTACTTAGGGTCACAAGTCAAGTATCGGAGGTGGGATTCTTATCTATGTCTTCCTTATTCTGAATATAGCATTTTAACTACGACAACAGATTGTGATTTATTAATTTTTGTTTGTTGTTATATTTTTCCCAGTAATAATAATAATTTACATGTATGTGTATATATAAACACACATACATACACACGTATACGTATATGCACACACATACATACACACGTATACGTATATGCACACATATACATATACGTATATGTATATGTATATGTATATATCAGTGGCCTAGTGTAATCCTGTAAGAGGTGATGGTGGCCATCAGACACAGAAGCATAACATAAGGCCTAAATGAAATAGTGTTTATCTTTAACATAGCCCTTAGGTTACAGAAGGAGAAGAAGAGCTCAAATAAAGATGCAGTCAGATTTATAGGGAGAAGAAGGAAGAGGGAAAGAAGAGAGGGAGAAGAGAAAGGGAAGAGAGGGGAACAGAGAGGTCCAGTGTAGTTAAACCCCAAACCAAATCCAAATGACTAGCTAAGACACAGAACAAATCAGAGAAAACATTTGTAATAAAGTATAGTTCAATGCTTTTTGCAGTTGTTACGAGGCTAATGCAAAGACCAGGCAGTTAAGTGAAGAATCAGTAGTTTGCATTTAAGTTTCAGCATACAAACACACTAAAAAACAAAGGCAAAAAAGAAAAAGAAAAAGAAAAACCTATGCCCAAGCATATGTATGTTTGAATTTGGAAAGCAAGGGAAAGTTATACACTTCATCACCTTTAAAGATCAACCAACTTAGCGCATACTAATGCAAATGAAGAAGAAATTGAACTCACATTGAGCTGGAGCTCATCAGTCCATTGGCCGATGAGGCGGTAGCCAGGATTGGTGGTGTTTGTTATCTGGTACTGAAAGATGTCATAACGTCCAGGTGCATCCCCATTTTTGTTAAATGTCACTGGAGTGCCCGCACTGCCTGAAGGAGTCAAGAGCAAGAAAGGAACCAGAGTTCATAAAACCAAACTCAGTTGATTACTTTTGTTTTGTCTAAAAGACTTGAGAATAGAATTTCTGCAAGTGGAGAAGCCTTCCAACACCATGGTGTTTTAAATGGAAGGCTTAGGAGATGGTGGGGTGATTTCATCTCCTGCTTGCTGGTTTAAAAAAGGCTGGGGAGGAGGATGAAGACAGGGGGAAAACACCAAACCTTGCTTTCATCTTGCTTTGTACACACAGTGTGAAATATTAGAATCTTTCTCCACCCTACCGCCCCTCCCCACCTCTTGAGGGAGTTCTTTAGTGGAAATCAGCCCTGTGAATGGAGCCTCTAAATGATTTTTTCCCAGAAAATGTTCCATCTGCTTCTCAGAGATATTGCCGTCAGAAGACAGCCCAGGTTTGTGAGCCTTGACTGGCATCCAGAAATAGCTTCCTCCTCCACAATATGTTTTTATTCCAGTAATCTGCATGCAATCGGGATGAAAAGAACAGAAGAAACAATAGGGAGATGGATAGAATATCCCTTCCCCTCTCCATCTTTACATTTTTTTTTCAATTCTACTGTAAAAATTCTAATCATTTAAGGCTAACTTTACAACAGGACCATTCATGATTGAATATACTCACATATTTATATGTTGCTTTTATTTTGTCCATATAAGTAACACATTCTTCTTTCTATCTATGTATGTCACAATCCAAAACTAAATAGTAGCTAATGGCTATGGGGGGGGGGGTTATGAGGATATTTGTAAAAATAACCTTCTGTTTACACTTCTGTTGTCATGGCCAACAATTTGTTGGTTATAAATAACATGCTGATTAAGACATTAGTGGTCGTGAGTAACTAAGATTATATGTTTGAATTTTTGCACATTTGATCTTTACATGCTATACTCAACGAGATGAGTCGAGGCCTAGACCTAGCCAATATTTTCTTAGCAAAGAGTTGCTTAAGTTAACTAATGGTTATTCTTCTTGAAAAGACATAAACAGAAACCTTCATTGATTAATTTTCTAATTTTTTCCCCATTGCAGAAATTTCACTACTTGGTTGTTGATAAGGTTGTATACTATATTGTATACTACTTACATAAAATACTTCTGATATATACATGCATAAACTTATAAACTTATATGCAGACATGTGTCAAACATCACAGAAGCTGTTTACAATGAAATATAATGCAAGCTGTTTATATATAGATGTTGCCTTCTGATCAGAGCAAATGTGATCTATTAGTGTGAAAAGAAAATCTTACAAAAAACAATCTGAAGTGCTTTTCTATATGATTTAGAATTGTAGAATAATTATTTCAAGAAGCTATTGACTAAGTTCTATATGATTTCCCCCAAAAGCCCACTTATTTAATAATGTATTAAAATAGTTTAAAATCCGAAAGAAAAGACCAAGATCATGGCTAAGGATTAGGACAAAATCCTCTGTTATCCATTACTCTATTTCTCTCTCTTATTATTTTTAACTTCATTCTTCTAAAGAATTTTTAAAGAAGTTAGTTTCTACATCAGTGCTTAAGATTATTACTTCGTTTTGTATTATCATCCCTTACTAAATGGTAGGTAGTCAGTGAAACACATGTTTCAAAAGAGAGACTTAAGCAAGGTTCTTAGGTTTAATGTAAATGAGAAACTGGATACTGATTAAATGAAAGGAAATATTTTTGCACTAAAGTATAAGGGATAGAATGTAGGCCACTACCCAATGTGAGCTTTCAAAGCCTTTGCATCTAATGAACTTGGAATTTTTAAAGTGTCATGACAGATGAATGAAACCAGAAAACACATATGTACAATAGGTACATACACACACCATTTATATATGTATTGTGTACATATGTGTTTACATTTATATACACACATGATGAATATACATGGATACACATACATATACATACACACATGCATACAGGCACACACATATACATATATTATATATATGTGTATATATATATATACGTGTATATATATATACATATATATATATATACACACATGTATGCTTGAAAGGGGCTAACAAATATTAAGATTAACAAAAAACTGACCTATTTATCCTAGTCATATTTCTTTTGTAAAGTCTTATAGTTGAGTTAAAAGAAAATCCACTGTACAAGTAGAAGATGGGAAAAATATCACTAAAGAGGCATTCTGAAGACCAAGATCTGGAGGTTCCTGTTAGCTACAAGCTATATTTTAGTGAATATTGTGCTATGCAGTCCTACAGAAGGCCTACATGATTTAGACAACACTCAGACATGGTATCTTGGCCTCACTGAATGATGATTCTTTCATACTTTCTCTTAGTCAGAAATGTGTGGATAAATTTATTCACTTCTGGGTGCCACATCGTCTGAAAAGATATCGGTAATCAGGAGAGCACCCAGAAGAGTGAAGCAGGATAAGAGAAACACCTTGAGATTACATCGCATGAGAATCATTTGAAGGAATTCAGAGTATTTAGTCTGGAAAAGATGTGGGGCTGGTGCAGTGTAGTAACAACCATACTGGCACACCCAAGATGGCTGCTATTTCAGCCATCTTAAGGGTCTTATCTTAAGGGGGTCAATAATCTTCTTTTAATTACATAAAAGACAGAGGACATATAGAGAAGAGAAATAAAGACCAGGAGACAGGGCTCTACTGCCTGAATCAA
Organism: Trichosurus vulpecula; assembly: GCF_011100635.1. Classification (NCBI taxonomy): domain Eukaryota; kingdom Metazoa; phylum Chordata; class Mammalia; order Diprotodontia; family Phalangeridae; genus Trichosurus; species Trichosurus vulpecula. The sequence continues at coordinate 156,783,799 of NC_050581.1, forward strand.
AGCTTTTATATCCATCGTTGAATTGAGAGAGCCTTCACCTCTGAGCAGTTTGGGAGCTCTGAACATACGGCCACTCAGAGTCTCGACCAGGGAATCACAACATGTTTCTCATAAGCAAGCCTCTAAAGCAAAAACTCATCTCTCAGAATATATACTCTTTCATCTAATAGGTTCAGTGCCTAATTAAAAATTAACAAAAGGTGTCCTACAAGCAAGCAAGTTTCCCTGAATGGGCTCCACATGAAACCTATTGATGGGCGGGGAAGATCTTATTCCCCATTAACGTTACATGGGGGACTGAATATTTTTCAAACACATACATGTTTATCCTATTTATCCCACTGTTTCTACGTGGCTGCAGAAGGCAAAATTAGAATCCAGAGACAGATCTGAATTTGATGCAAGGAAAAGCTTCCTAATTTAATTAGAGCAATTTCAAAGTGGAATGAGCTACCTCATTGTAGGTCTTCTCGTTAGAATTCATCAGTCAAAAGCTAGACAATCGAATCTGATACATGATGGGTTTTGAGTTCTTGTCCAACACTGATATTCTGTAATCCTGAGATTCTGAGTGACCATTAATATAATTCTAATTTACATGTTTCAAATACACCTAGCATTTTAAATATATACATGCATATACATATATATATATATATATATATATACATATTAATTTCAAAGCAAATAATATCAAACCTTTTTTTGGTATTTTGGTTAGTTTTGCTTAACTGTTTTCCTGCTTCTTTTAATTATTTTTTAGTTATAATAGATTGTTCTCTAAGTGGTGGAGAGAAGAGAGATACAATGGGAAATGTAGGTGATATAAATTAATAGATATTAATAAAATATTTTCAATATGTACATGATCAGTACACAAAATAGTCCATTTAGACCCCATTTTCAAGAGTCCAATCATATTGGCTGGGCAGTATTCTTTTAGTTACTTGGAGAACCACCCCTTTAGCAGCAATGGGGAAGGTCAAGGTCATGATTCATTTAAATTCTTTCCAATTCATTTCAAGAGGTTGCCAGGCTACCCACCTCCAAAACAGAAGATGAAGTCAATAACCTGTGTCCTGGCAGGAAAGTATCAGAATATAGATGAAATACTTTTCTAGATATGGCCAATGCAGGTCTATACTTGACTGTGTGTATTTGAGTTCTGACTGCCTTTTTTTTTCATTATTTGCTAATGGTTTGGGTGGGAAAGAAAATAAATCCTTGTTCATTGAAAAAAAATAAAGCCCTCTAAATAAAAAAATGGGAACTGGAAGAACAGGATTCCTACAGATTATTAGGAAAAATGACTTGGAGACTTTTAAAAGCACATCTAGTTAAGGTTAGATTTCTGTTTTCTGTGATCCTAACAAAAAACCTGCAGAGTTTGTAGCCAGAAAAGTGTAACCTTGGATTCTCCAGGTCATTAGCAAGTTTTTTTTTAAAGGCTGTCATTTTGCATTGATATGTTAATAGTCAGACCCTTGCCTACTTTTTGCTCCGACCCTGGATACTGGAATGCGAGCTAAGTAACAGGACTTGAGTCTTTCATGAACTTTGAAGAAAAGTGGCTGTCAGAGGCAGGTGTGGACAGTATGATTTTATCTGAGGAGTTATGAGGAGGCCCTTTAGAGCCATTTGCAGAGATCATCAGATCACAAGAGAAGGACTTGTCAGGAGGCAATACAGTGCATGGTGTTTCTGTCCTCTCACATTCTTTGTTGGAGGAAATTATTCTTGTCCTGCCCTTTTCCATTCTCATTAAAGGTCTTGTTAAAAACATTAAGGTAGAATAGCTGAATACTTTATCTAAATGATGACTGGTAAGCAGGCATTGTGTGGCTCTGACCTTTTTGATGGATTCCATAATATGGTTCTCTTGTCATTTCAGCTCTTGCACTTTTCTCTTTTTTCCACAATTCACTGAATTTCTCAAAATTGAAAAGAGGAATTGTACTTTAAAAAATGTGCTTCTCATTAGGGGGAAAATAGGACAAGAAAACTTTCAGGGCAAAGAAACAAGAACAAAAATGATACCAAGGAAGAAAAAATGACACTTTGAGAATAAAGGGTGTGTTTATGAGTATGGGTGTGTAGTTAGTGAAGTAAAGTTAACCAGACTCTGGAGTGAGGATGGGGACTCAGTTAGGGGTGGAGGAGGAAAGAGAGGACACAGAGGGACATTGTGAAATATCATGGCAACATAAGCCCTCTTGCATATTCCCTACCTAAAGAGGCAAATCCAAATGAGAATCTTCCACAAAGAGACAATTCGGCAGTCAAAAATTGCCTTTGACCTAGATGCTCAGCCTGTCCCTTCTCCCTACTTCTCCATCTGCCAGATCCCCACAGCCAGCCAAGATATCCACTGTTTTGGAGGGAGGGATGGGATCATTGGCATGATCCACTCGCTGCAAGGAAATTCCCTCAAATAATGCAGATCAGAACTTGCTTTACACCTTCAAGTCTGATAGAGTGGCCCGGGATCCTAAGAAGTAAGGTGACTTGGCCAGGTTCAGAAAGCCAGCATGTGTGAGAAGCAGAATTTGAACTCAAGTTTTTCAGACTCCAAACCCAACACTTTATTCCCCATGCCAACCTGATCCCCTGTACTACACTGCCTTTCATACCATTTCCAAAATCTGGTTTGCATCTTTTGCCGAAAATGCAGAACTTGAGAAAATAACTAGCAAATCCGACTCTAACTATATAGCAGAAATGGTGTATTATTTAGAAACTGCCCACATTACTCTAACCATGCTGCTGTTGTTAATAGTAACAACAATAATAGCTAACATTTGTACAGCACTTGTTTTCAAAACCTCTTCATATATCATCTCATTTTATTCTCATGATGACATGTGAGACAGGTGCAATGAATATCTTAATTTTATAGATAAAGAAACTGAGATTGAGTGGTTAAGTGGCTTGCCCAGGATCACATAAACAGTCAGTTTAGAGGCAGGCTTAGCACTCAGGTCTTCCTAACTCCAAGTGGGGCAATCTATGGCCTTTACTGTCCTGCTGCCTTCCTGTGGGAAATTTAGCACAAGTTCCTAGGACTGAGCGTCTATGTATGGTGAAAAAAGCTAGAATGGTTATAGATTAGACTATGAAATGAAAAAAAGATATCAATGTCACAAAAATTACCATTGGTGATGGAAACAGTAAGACAAAGAGACTAATTAGCCGATCAGATGTCTGGGGCAAGAAGGCATGAAGTGCTATCAAGGCGATTTTTTCAGACAAATTCATTAAAGGACAGCAGAAGAGCTCTACCTTGGACTGCTAGACTCAAAACTCAGTGGTGGAAAAGATGCCAGATCATCCAGCACACTATGACTGTCATGCGTAAACCTAGAACACAACTAATTCATTTCTGGATAGGCCACCACTGGGAGCAGTGCGCTCCCTTTCTCTCTGTATATACATACATACATATATACACATATGTATGTTATATATTTATGTATGTATACATATATAATTTAAAGGCCACTGACAACATACATACATACATATACATGTTGTCACTAGCCTCTAAATTGGGTCACTTTGGAATAAAGTTCTGGTCTTCCTACCTATATTACTTTGTCTTAAAGTGACTCATTAATTAATTCTGCCTTACCATTGCACAAGAGGAGTTTCCATGCTTTGGAAAGGTGCACAAATTCCTTAAAGACACTAAATGATCATTCACTTAATCACTCACTTCATTGGAAGATGAAGATGACCACAAGATATTCCAGTAGCTTTTACTAGAGCTTCCAGGAGGTGCCTAATATGTTCATTAGTAGAAACACAGATTATTAACTCAAAGGACTATCAATTCTCTCCAACAAGCCACTACCCAAAACATTCCAATGAAATAACATTTTATTTGTTATCCCTTTCACCCAAGGCCTCTAGAGTTCACTTTCACTTACAGGTTAAGAGGACACTGAGAAGTTAAGTGATTAATTTGACCACATATAGGGTTAAGTTGTCAACAATGATCCATCCCTGGTAAGGCCAAACTGCATGATGCTTGGTAATCCTTTATTCTCCTTTTTGGCTAAGTATTTGGTAAAAAAAAAATCCCTTAAAGAGTGAAAGTTCTGCTGAGCACTGATTTCAATCTGGGATCTGGAGTGGGAAGAAAGTTCAGAGGTCAGTATTCAATTCCCAACTGAGACCCAAGGAACCCAAGGAAGCTAAGGGACTTGCTGGAGGCCACACAGGTATGAAGCAGAAGAAACAGGCTTGAACCCAAGTCCTCTGTCTCCACACTCGATGCTTTTCCCACTGTCTCTCTCTCTTTTCTAACCCCTTCATTTTACAGACAAGGACACTGAGGCCCTTAGAAGGGAAATGACTTGTAAAAGATCACACGACTAGTAAATGGCAGAGCTGGGTCTCAAGCTAAAGTGTATCAAGACTCCAAATCCCATCTTCCTTCCAGGGAGTCCTGTTCTAGGTTACCTAGCCACTACATTTAGGCCACAGGACTTAGTGCAAGGCCTGGCACAGGAGAAGTCCTCAATCAGTGCTTATTGATCGATTAATAGATACCTGATAGGATAGACTGCCAGAGTAGAACTAGAAATGATTTAGAAGTTGTCTAAAATTCTCATTTTACAAGCAAGGGAACTGAGGCAAAAATAAATGCAAGTCCTAACCCCACCTCAGAGGTTGTGAGTAGAATAAAACCAGCTAGCATTTATATATCAGATAAGGTCTGCAAAGTACTTTGCATGATATTTATCATTTGGTTTAAAACTGTAGAGGTGTGCATCCTTACTAGTATCCTTTATGGCTTCTGAAGTGGCTAGGACAACATGTTCTATCCTCCCCTTTAGCTGCCTATGGGAAACAGAATTCAAGTTTGACATTCTCATGGAGGCGAAGTGAACGTCATGAATGTCATTCTTGCATCTTAGAGGGTGGGGTGGGAATAAGCATTTATATGGAGCCTACTATGTGCTAGGCTGAGGGGAAAGTGAGGCTGGTGACCTTGCACGGCCCTCCCTCTCTCAAATCAAGGTCAAAGTGCAAGTCACGTCATCATTTCCCTGATGTCACGGTCGTCTTCGAGAAGGAAGGACAAACACAACAACAACTATGTGCCAGGCACTGTGCCAAGGATTTTATAATATTACCTCATTTGATTCTCACCACAAAACTTTGAGGTAGATGATAGTACTATCCCCATTTTATAATTGAGGAAACTGAACCAAACAGAGATTAAGGGACTTGTCCAGGGTCATACAACTGTTTAGAGTCTGAGGCCAGACTGGAACTCAGGTCTTCTCATTCTAGGCCCAGTGCTCTACCCACTGTGTCATCCGATTGTCCTAGCCATCAATATACACAAGTGAACACGATAAGGATGGGAAGTCTATACTCAAAGGTAGGGCCAGAGTAGTAGGATTTTCCTCTGTTCTACAGATAGCTTTGTACCTTTTTACAAAAAACTAGAAACTAAGCGGATGTCCATTGATTAGGCAATGTCCAACCCAAAAGCGGTACGGGGAACACAATGAAGCATTGTTAAGTATTCAGGAAGTTCAGAGGACTTAACCAATTGATCAATAAACACTCATTAAGTACGTACTTTGTACCAAAGCACTGTGCTAAGTGCTTGGGATGAAAAAAGAGGAAAAAGACAGTCCTCGCCTTCAAGGAGTTTACAATCTAATGGGGGGAGACAAAATACAAACAAATACACATACAGAGCAAACTATACACAGCATGAATAGGAAATAATTCATGGAGGGAAGGCATTGGAATTGAGAGTTGAGGAAAGATTTCTGTACGTGGTGGGTTTTAGTTGGGACATAAAGGAAGCCAGAGAAGGCATTAGTTGGATAGGGGGAGGACTTGAAAGAACATGAGAAGATTCATGTGAATAACTGCAAAATGAAATCCGAACTGGAAAACTATGACAACGTCAATGTCGATGGAAAGATAATGAAATGGATGCCCTATTCTGGGTACCTGAAAACAAAACAAACAAGCAAAAACCAAATAAGCAGTAACTGCACAGGAGAACGGGTGATGAGACACATCTCCCTGCTTACAGCAGCATCTAGAGAATGAATAGGGCAAAATGAGGTGTAGATTCTCAGACTCTGTCATATGATCTGATTATTCTGCTTAACTGCACTTCTTTTTTATAAAGGTAGGCTCACTTCTGGGGGGTGAGGTGAAGGTTTTCTAGAAATATTTATGATGAAAAATTAAAGGCATCGCAACTTTTTTTTTTTACATAATCATGCATCTATCCAACCTAGGTGAGAAATAACATTTTAATGAATCTATTATAGGCAGGTATTAGATGGTGGTTCTCTATTGCTATATGTATATAATGTGCACATGCATGTTGCATGTGTGCGGGTACTTACACATATGTGGATATGCATATACTGCACGTGCATGTGTGTAAATTTATATAAATATAAAACTGTGACACATCCCATGAGACTGATACCTATTCATGAATACTGGAATTACTCTCTACTCCCAATGATAATCTTAGAGTATTGCCCAGGACACTTAGAGGTGAAGTGACTTTCCCAGTGTGACATAGGAAGTAGGTGTCATAAGTAGGACCTGACCCCATATCACCAAAGTCAGAGGTCTCTCTCCGCTATGCCTCACTGCCATTCGGTGCCTCATTAAACATAGACTGTATAAATATATTTATCTATCTATTTAAATGTGTGCATAATCACATATATGTAGTCACTAAAATGCTACTTAGCTAATTCAAAGAAAAGACTTCAATGTTTAAAGAAAATTAGTTCACCTCCTCCCCCACCCTCCAGCAGCCCCTCCACATAAAGACAACAAACCCAAACAAACAAGGCATGAACAACATAAAAGCCAATGATAACAATATTAGACCAGAATGGAATGGCACAATTAATAATATACTAAATGATATCACCTCATACCCCAAAGGCTGGTTTGTATTGTTCGGACTCACCGTTAAAATTAACACTGCGAATATACTTCAGTAACTTCTTGCCCCCTGCCTGCTCCATCTCTGGACAGACACCAGGGTAATCAGCACAGAGATCCTTGTTCATATGGTGGAGGGCATGGGCCATGGCATACACCGAGTCAATCACAAACTGAACTTTGCCCTCCTGCTCATAATAGGAATCCTTTCCAATTCTCTCCTGCCCTGCACGTTAAAACAACAAACACAGAAAGAAAAGAATTTCTGGTAAGTAAAGAGTTTATTGTTTCTACTGCTGATTTTTTAAAAAATTTTTATATCACTTTAAAGAAAGGAGTGAGTCGGTGCCCCAAGGACTGGGAGATTCTGAACCACAGCTCCAATACTTTGGTACCAATATGTCTGCCTGTTTGATGGTGTATTCTCCACAAACCACTATCTCCGGCCCCCAACAAATGGAGCACCTTGTAAAATTTTAATTCTGTTTCACCTTTCAGTTGTATGAGACAAACGCTATGAATAGCACCCAACAGAATCACCACAGTCTCTACAATAAAGAAACACAGGACACTGAACGCAGCGATTCCTCAGAAGACAGAATACATTCCGAGAAAACAAAGCCCAGCTGGGACGGATGATACATTTCAATTTTTGAAACTTCTCTCTGAATGGAAGCCACTGAAGAAAAAAAAAAAGCAAGAATATTTTGTTTTGTTCTTTTTGTGTGTATATGCAAAAATCAAGGGCACATGGAAAATTTTAGCAAATAGGCACATTAGCAATTTAGTAACACGGAATTCTTCATTCCCACTCTGTTCTCTCTTTGAGCAAGCCCTAACTCTAGTGAACATCAAAACAGCTGATACTGATATGGCTTTTTAAGGTTTGCCCTTTCCATATGTTATTTAATTTGATCTTTAGGACAACTCTGTGAGGATGGTAGTATTATTACTGACCCATTTCATGTAAGAGAAAACTGAGGTTGAGGTAGGTTAAGTCTACAGATACTGCTCCAAGGAAGCTTGGGGAAATGGGTAGAGTCTTGGATTTTGAGTACAAGGATGGGAGTTCAAATCCTTTCATTGCTACTGAATACCTATGTGACCCTGGGCAAGCTCTCTGGAGTATAGTCTCTTCATTTGTGAATAAAGCAGCATTGAATTCAAAGACTAATAAGGTTCCTTCCAGCTAAGTGGCTTAGTTGATAGAATGGTAGACTTTCAACTAAAAAAAAAAAAAAGACGTCAGTTAAAATAGAACCTCAGGCATTTGCTAGCTATGGGACCCTCGGCAAGCCACTCCACCCCTCAGACGCAGTTGTTGTTAGCTATTTCAGTTGCGTCCAACTCTCCATGACCCCATGTGGGGTTTTCTTTGCAGATACTGGCGTGGTCTGCCATTTCCTTCTTCTTCAGCCACAGTTACTTCGTCAGTAAAATGGGGATAATGAAAGCATCTACCTTAAAGGGCATTGTGAGGATCACGTGATGTGACCTATTTCACATGCTTTGCAAACCTTAAAGCACTTTGTAACTGCTAACTTTATGCTATTGCTATTAAATTAGTCAAAGCACTAAGACTACTACCTTCTCTATGTGCATCTATACCTATGAACCAGGAGAAATTGTAGTGACAAAAATGATCATGGGCATTACTAAAAAGCTATGATTATGTGCATTTTCTTATATGTACATGGCAATATTCATAGTGAACACTCTTCATTTTTTTAAACCAGATCTGTGATTGATTTCAACTATAGAGAAGCTTTTGTCACCTCCTGGTTTACTTTCTTTTTATGGAGGGGGGAAGGCAGGGAGATTGGGGTTACTTGCCCAAGGTCACACAGCTAGTAAGCTTGTCAAGTATCTGAGGGAAGATTTGAACTCAGGTCCTCCTGACTCCAGGGCTGTTGTTCTACTCACTGTCCCAGCTAGCTGCCCCCTTGGTTTACTTTCAATTTCATCTCAAGAAATGTTCTATTAAGTACCTACTATTTAATCCAAGGGATACAAAAGAAAAAGTGAACCACTCATTACCATCTGGGACCTTCCATTTTACTGGAATCTTTCCTCACTTCAAAAATACTGACTGAGATTTTATTATATTGTTATTATTATTATTATTATTCATTTTTTGGCCACACAGCTAGCAAGTGTTAAGTGCCTGAGGCCAGATTTGAATTCAGTTCCTCCTGACTCCAGGGCCAGTGCTCTATCCACCACTGAGCTGCCCCTATACTGTTTTGGGGGGGAATATTTGTTCTCTTCATCCTTATCCTTAGAAAGAACCTTACACACTCTAGGTAAAATAATCATAATCGTAATTATAATCATATAATGAGGGTCCACAATAGATTATCCTGGAAGCATGAACTTTAATGTTTCAAAGATTGTTTTAACCATCTTTTGGTTTAGGAATGGCACCATTTTTACCCATACTGACCTAGAATTTACCATCAAGCTTGGTGCCTTTGTTCAACTGTCGTGCCACTGAAATCTCAGCTATAAAATTCAAATACAATTCACAACATTTCAATATCAGAAATCTTAATTTCTCATCCCACAGAAAAGTAAATCTTTTGGAAAGACCTACTATTCCAACTAGTCCTCTCATCTATACATCTATCTATCTATTTATCTATCTATCTATCTATCTATCTATCTATCTATCTATCTATCTATCTACCTATCTGTGTGATTTTGTCCAATATTATAGTAGAAATGGGGATAGAGGGAGGAATAGGAACCAGACTTCTGATTTCTTTCATTTTAGGAAACCTCCACATGAGTAATCTTCTTTTACCCAAGCAGGTCAAAACTTTTGCTGTGATTTATCATTTTAAAGAGTCATCTGGAGCACTCAGAGGTTAACTGACTTGCCCTAAGCCTTGAAAATAATTATATAAAAAGAATATGATTTTATAGAAAAGTTAAGGTTTGCAAAATGCTTTATGTATGTTATCTCACTTGGTCTCCCCAACAACTCTCTGGGGTAACTTAATATCATTATCCCCATTTTCCAGATGAGGAAAATGAGGCCAAGTTAATCAGCCTGCTCACACAGCTAGCAAGTACTTGAAACAAAATTTGAATTTAAGTCTTCCTGACTACAAGCTCAAAAAAGGCTATCACCTAGCTGAAGCCAAGTACATAGGCAAATTAATAGGGTGAGTAAAATCCTTCCCCAACCTCTCTTAATTCAAATGCCTAGTCTTTGTTAATTATCTCTTATTTATCCTGCAGACTAGCTTTATTTGCATAAATGTGTTTGCACATTGTCTCCTTTTGACAAAAGACAATCTTTGCCTTTTGCCTCTCTTTGTATCCCTAGTACTTAGCACAGTACCTAGCACATAGTAGGTGCTTAATAAATGTTTGTTGATTGACTGATTTAAATCCATGCCAAAAGGGAGCAGACAATACTGACCATGGGATATTCATATCTGAGGTAAAAGAGGGAAAGAAATGTAACAGAAATTAACAAAGATCTTCAGAGAATGCAGACATTTTCATACTCATCAGAAAGGTACATCTTCAATTAGTTAATATAGGTTTGAAAAACTGGCCAAATATTTGCTAAATGAGATGATTTCTAGGAGTGGAAAAGGTCAATTTTGTCTTCATACACAGTATGAAAACCTCAAACCTTAAAATTCATTTGCCTACATTTCATTCCATGAAAGTTTTTAATATACTACAGGATGGCACTTTCTGCAAAGTGAATTGATTTTGTTGAACAAAAGGATAACAATAATATAGACTTGAATGACTAATGCTAAATAGTTGTCTTAGATCAGGAAGGACATGGCCTGAGAAGAACATTTAATTATCACAAGTAAATTATCTTTAGAGAGCTTCAGTCTCACACTATTGATAAGGTAGGCCACAGATTCTTTTTTCCACATAACATCCATGTTCCTTGTGAAGCATTTATGTCAATGAGTAGGTGAGTTGGTTTTCCCCTTCTTTAGGAGAGCCATGATCCATGATTCTCTACACTGCTGTTGCCCAGGGCTCTGTGTAGTTGGGCACCTGGATTCAAATGATGACTCTGTTACTCAGCATCTGTGTGACCCTGGGTCATTTCCTTGACCTCTCTGAGCCTCATCTATAAAATGAGGAGAGCTGGAAAAGATGACCTCTAAGGATCCTTCCAGCTCTAAAACTATGAGTCTACGATCCCCTCAAAATGATTATAATCATACATGACAATTGAAATGAATCACAGAATCACAGAGCTCAGATGTGGATGGAACGACAAAAGCCACCTGGTCTAACCTGTTTTCCTTTCACAATGGGACTAGGAATGGTAAGTCCAATCATTTCCAAATCTTTTTATTCCAAGTACTCTTGGTTGATATACGTGTATTCCCAATGTCATTTTCACCATAGACTACAACTCCATTTGCCACCCAACCTTTCATCAAAATGGCTATAAAAATTAAAATGTACCGACTCACTCATCACCTCCTTATTTTTTTCTCTACCCACTCTTTGGTGTATGGACCAGTGCCTGAAACCATTGCCAAAAGGCAGGCAGCAGGAGGGAGAGTTACAAGCAAAAGGCTGGGATTGACTCCAGGTTTGCCGTGGTGGTAAATTCACCTCTCCCACTGAGAATCCCGCCTCCAATAACACAAATTTGATTGCAATGGGATCATTAATATTATAACATTTTTCAGTGGCTTAGGACTTAATACTGTGCTATTGCTTCAAGAAGAATACAAGAAAGGAACAAAAACAGCAACTTGCCACAAATCCTCATTTTCAACTATTTTCCATTGGGGATGGCTCCTGGAGGGCTATTTAATTTTCACTTATGACTGTTTTTTGTCTGTAGTTTCACTTCCAACTTCAAAGTAATTGCAAGTTAAAATATATGGAGTTAGGCAAACTCTATGTAGGCAATAGTCTCATGCATGCTTCACACAGGGCAAGGCAGCTGACGGGGAGACTGGCTCTGCTCACAGACCTCACATACATATGTGGAACATCAGCTCATATGGCATGAATTCTCAGAAACAAGTATTGAACATTTGGGGGGTTCCCAGAAATCACAGCATAACTCAGCCTAAGTGGCTGGCTGTGGCACAGTCTTTCCAACTTGTTTAGTGAAGGCCAGAAAATTTTGAGTTTTTTAAAAATACCAGGAATCAAAAAACATGGATTCTTAGGGGGAAAAAAAAGGCTCACAGTTATCTTTCTACCATTTATTTTCCCTTCTGCTGCTTTCAGTAGCTGGCCTTGTGTTTTATGAAATACTATTTGCTACTTCAATGGAAAATTATGTGATTGCATGCTATTGATCAGCATTGGAATGAGGATAGTTTTTCCATCCTGCCCTTGAACAATTGCCTACTTCATAACCATCTACTCCCTCAAGTAGCATCATTTTATTCATCATTCATCTATTAATTCATTCATTCAACAAGTACTTATTAAACACCTTTTATGTTCCAGGTACTGTGTTGGAAATACAAAGACAAAATGAAAAACATCCTGCCCTCAAGAACTTTACCTTCAATTGGGAGTATGCAACATGTAAACAGATATATCAAGATGCTCTAATTTGATGGGGAAAAGAAAATTGACAGCAAGTGGATGAAGAAAGGCTTCCTATAAGAGTTGAGTCTAAAAGTTAAGGTTTCCTAGAGTCAAAACTGAGGAAGGATTGCATTCCAGGCATTCAAGATAGTCCTAAAAAAGGAAATGGAATGTCAAGTTCAACGAAGATCAGCAAATAGGTTAGTCAAGTAGGAATAGAGATTTTTAAGGAGAGAATGTGAACTGAACATGAAAAAGTCTGTTAAGAGTTAGACTGTGAAAACCTTTAAACACCAAGCTAAGGGGTATGAATGTCATCCTAGAGAGAACAGACAATGAAAAAAGATTCTTGACAAAGAACTGATAGAGGCAGACCAGTACTTTAGATAATCTTCCCAGTTGTTTAGAAGATGGATTGGAGAAAGAACATTTAGAGGCTATTGCCCAGGAGATAAGTGATGGAGGCTTACACCAGATATTTCCACTTAGAGTGTCCAAGAGCTTCTCTATTTAGGGCCTTCTTCATTTTCCTCTTCCCTCTACCTGTGGTAGCATGAAATGTGTCTCAACACCACCTTAAATTTACCCATTTGCAGTAGATTGGTAGCAGAATACTAACACGTAACAGTGGCTTGAAGGTCAATTTTTAAAATATTATTGATAACTCTTGTTATCAATTATTCATTATTGATAAATCTCATATTTAATCACAGTCATTTTCCACCTAATCCTTTCCGATTGAACCCTTCCTTTCTGACAAAGATAATCAATTAATTAGAATTATCTATTAAATGCACCACCACCACCACCACCATCCCCATCTCACAATATATACAATATTATGTATTAGTAGTCCCCTACTCTTCTGGCCTGAAGCAGAATGTATGTGTTTCATGATTGCTTCAATGAATTCCAGGTTTTTGAAAGTAAGATGCTTGCCATTACCAACAACAACCCACACCATCAGAAACCCTGAAAATTTATTGGCATAATTAGCACATAAACACATTGTGGTGATATTCAGTCATTCAGTAAGGATTTACTGCATGCTTACTCTCTGCCTGGCACTGTGCTAAAATCTAGGGATACAAAGAAAAGCATTCTTGACCCTTAAAGTTTGTTAATTATAGTCCATTGATCTCTACCCTACTGGTTAGCAAGAGTAAATTTCTTTTCTTTTTCAATTCTAAATTTAATATTTTATTTTTCCCCAATTGCACATACAAACAATTTTAACACTGAAAGAAGTAAATTTCAAATAAAGAGGTTCATAGGCAATAGCAAAGCCATCAAATTATAGGAACAGAAGGTATCACTAAGTGTCATTTAGACCAGTCTGCATCATTGTGCCACAGATTGACTTAAAAAACCACAAATTAACATTATTCACATTGTATTGTATTTTTATTCATTTTGTTAAAATATTTCCCAATTCCATTTTAATCTGGTTATACTTCGGAGTTTGCAAACCACTTGGCCACAAGTTTGACACATACAAATTTTAGACTATCCCTCTTTATAAAATGTGATGCTTGTACAGAACCATAAGATTTTTTACAGTACATGCTAATATGCTATATGTAGTTCTGGTTATTATGTACACATTAAAAAGATCAAACAAATCTGGAAAAGAGAGAAGAGCATCAAAATTGGCAACAAATTGGCATCTACTATAAATTTGTGACCCAAAAAGGTACAAATGAGCAATTTAAGTAGGGCTTGAAGGAATTTGATAAAATCAGATATGTTATACCCATATGAATTTATTATTTGAAGTTTGGGAAACATTCCTGATCTCTTAAATCTGACATGTGTAACAATACGCTGAGTCAGGCCTGACTAAGGCTAGCTTGGGGGTTAGGATCAGGATTGAAAATAAGTCAGTCATAGACTTTAACCCAAGATGACTTAACAATAGCACCAAAAAAGGTACTTAGTAAAGATTCAGTGTTAGTGTAGGGAAAGAAGCTCCACTCAACTGCAATTTGCCATGCTGAATCAGACAGGAAATCCATCAGACTCGATAAGGGAATAAGCTGGGGGTCTGGGGATTTATGCCTTCAACCACTGCAAGGTTATGTCAATAGTTTGAGCCTTAGTACCCTGAGCCAATTAAGTCTCAGGGTCAGTCTTTTTAGGGAGGAAATGCCTATATGGCAGGGATCTTGAAATCTTACTGTCAGAGATGTTGCTTATAGCACAAATAACAATTTAATTAAATTATTATTTTAAAAAAGTTGTTAGCCACATGCTTTGTGCAAGGTAATGTGTAAGGCTGCGAGATTACAATAAAACAATGAAACAGTCCCTGATCTCCAGGAGTTGATATTATCCTAGAATATTTTCTCTTAGACACAGTCTCATCCCAGCCAGTTACCTTTTTAAAAAAAATAAAAATCCAATTTCACTGAGGTAGGGAACTCCCAGTGAAGAAACTTTCTCTTACCAAAGCAGGTCAGCATTTCTTCCACAACTTAAAGAGTTGCTTGGGGACATAAAGAAGTTAAATGATTTGTCCCATACAGCCAGTATGTGTCCAAAGCAGGACTGGTGTCTTCTTGATTAGATTTTTCAGACACCATGGAACATTACCTCTCCCACATTCTCTTCCACTCAAGTTATTTACATTTGGGATTTTTTAAAGTTCAATTTCATTTAAAATTTCAGTTTTAATTTTGCCTTTCAATTCATCACCTAGATGATAACCATTCTTGAACTGGACGTCTCCAGTGAGCTTGCTCTAGATTGTCTCTGCTGGTACAAACTGCACCCCTTCACCCTTAAGTCAAAGCTCCCCTTTTTAACTGTTTCTCTCTACAGTGATTTCTTGGAGTAGACTCCATGTAAGAATCTCCTCTGAGCTGTCTCCTAGATGAGCTGCTCCTAGTCCTAGTACCCAGACCTTCCTCAATCAGCTGAGAGTTTTTCACCTGGTTTAACCTTTACATTCATCCAGCTTCACTTTCCTCAAGCTTTTCTGCCTTCTCGGCACTTGTCCTATAGTCCTGGAATGATGTAATTGACTCAGTTATTTCCAATCCATCTCCTGAGTTGGAGCTGGCGAGTGCCACTGTGAAACATCTCTTTTAAAGGACCAGGTCAATCTGGGCACACAATAAACTGTGTTAGGCACAAGATTACCAGAAAAAAAACTATATTTGCAAGTCAAACAAAATATGTGTTCAAATCTGGACCCAGTAAAATCATATGCTAAAGACTGATTAAGTGAAGTAACATTCAATTCAGGAAACATTAAGTACCTACTATGTGTCAGGCACTGTGCCTAGTTGTAAGGATACAAAGATGAAAATGAAGCAGTTCCTGCCTTTAGGAAATTTAATTCTATTGCTCATACTCCCAACATGTATGCATAATATAAAGCATAAACAAAGGAAATACTTAGTAATTGAAAGATAAAGTGAGATAACACTTGAGAAATGTTAAGCATTTTACAATGCCCAGCACATAGTAGGTACTTTATAAATCCTTAGTTTAAAAAAATTGTGGAAGGGAAGTAGCACTGATAACACAGAAAATCAAGAAAGGCCTCTTATAGGAAATAGTGCTAGAGCTGGATCATTGAGGCAGCCAGGGATCCCAAAGGGGAAAGGGAAGAATGACATTGTTAGTCAGTACAAAGATAGCAAGCAGGAAATAACACATCATGTTTAAGGAACAACATGGGAATATAGAGAGCATGAGGGCGAAAGATGTGAATGTGGAAGGAGGAGGTGCTGGATTGTGGTGGGCTTTAAATACCAAAAAGAGGAGGGGTTTGCATTTTACCTGAGAGAAACTAGGTTGCCACAGATGCTTCTTGAGAAGTGGAGTGACATAGTGAGAATACCAATTGGGTAGCCGTGCAGATGGTTTGGAGAGGGACTGGAGGCATGGGGGCCAATTGTGAGGCTAGAGGAACAGCCCAGGCAAGAGGTAATGGGGACCTGGGATGGTCATGGGGATAGAGGGAAAGGGAGAGATGAGAGATGTGGGGTAGATTCAAAAGGACTTGGCAGTGATGAGATATGAAAAGTGAGGAAGACTGGAGAGTGGAGGATGATTCAGATATTATAAAACTGGGTAATTAGAAAATGGTGGCTGGGGCAGCTAGGTGGCACAGTGAGTAGAGCACCGGCCCTGGAGTCAGGAGGACCTGAGTTCAAATCCAGCCTCAGACACTTGACACATTTACTAGCTGTGTGACCTTGGGCAAGTCACTTAACCCCAATTGCCCTGCCAAAAAGCAAAAAAATAAAAAAATAAAAAAAAAAGAAAATGGTGGCACCTTCAAAAGAAGTTAGAAAAAAATTCTGGAAGTGTGGGCTTAGGTTAAAAGATAAAGACTTCCATTTTTGACATACTGAGCTTGAGATGCTTTGAGATGCAGGTGGAAATGCCCAATGGGTGGTTGATGATGTTGGACTAGAATGCAGAATGGAGAGGAATTAGTAATTGGATTTGAAAGTCATCTACATACATAACAGATGAACTCACAAGAGTTCCTGAGGTCACTAAAGGAGACAGTGTAGAAAGACAGGAGAACCAGGAGAGAGAGCCATGGGAGAGAGAATTCAGAACATGAGCCTAAAAATGGACTGAGGAAATAAAATACAGTCAGAGTTAGAAGGAGAATCAGGGGAGAGTAGGGTCACAAAAACAAAACAAAACAAAAAAAAAAACAGTGAGGAGGCTGTATCAATGTCTATGAGTTGGTCAAGAGTCCTATAGTGAAGAGTAATCAAGATGGATGAGGACCTTTCGACTTATCTGTTAAGGAATTGTTTAGTGACTTTGAAGAGAGTTATTCCAATTGAGTAGTGGGATTGGAAAAAAGATTGCAAGGGGGTGAAAAGTGGGTGGGATATGAACAAATGGAGACAACAAGCTTGGAAAACTTCTTTTCCCCTCTAGGAGTTAGTGAAAAAGAAGAGAGACTTAGAACAATATCTTAATAACTGAAATTTATATACTGCTTTTCACATAAATTAAAGCCAGACTCTCACAGCACTGTGAAATATGTGTGACAGGTATTTTTATTATCATTCCCATTTTACAGAAAAGAAAGCTATGACTCATAAGTCTGCCTAGTTTATGATTACACATTTAGGCAGTGACAGAAGTGGAGTTTGAACTCAGGTTTTCTTGATCCTAATTTAACTGCTTTATCTGCTCTACCACCTTGCTTCTCAGCTGATGTGACTCATAATGAGAAAATCCAGAAAATACCAGCAATCTCTTAAGAGAAGAGAATAGAATTGACTTATGTGAACTGAAAAGAGAAGGCACCATATGCTAGACAAAGAGACACGAGCCTAACAATTGTTGGAACTGATAGCTCATAAAGAATCTATAAAATGATGCACATACTGGGTGATGAGCTCACGCCCAGGCTCTTTAAGTGACCTTAGTGAATAATTTGATTAAGCAACAGTTTTAATAGCATCTATCTTATTGGACAAGTGTGAGCCCGCTCTTAAGACTCAGAGGACTTAGCTCAGTTCTTACTCTTACTGCTGCCACAAATATTAATAAGATTTGATGAATGTGATTTTTTCTGAAGGGGGAGAATCTCAGCAAAATGAAGCCAAGGGCGGCAAATACTTTTTAAGCACCTACCATGACTAAGGCACCACAATGGAAGCTTTGTATGAAACAATGAAGTAAGGCATTGATCTGTCCTCAAAGGAACTTACAGTCTAAGCTAAGGCATCTCCTCAAATAACTATGACCTAAGGTAAAAAAGAAAAATGTTAAGTACAAAAGAGGCTCAAATAAAGTTCTAGGAGGAATTTGAATATGGAAAGATCACTTTCATCTAAGAGCTACTGACTGGATGGCCAGGTGTACCTTGCCAATTAAAAACATCCTTTTATCTACCATTTGCAGACCCTTAAGACATATCGAAACCAGAAACAAGAATTGTTAAGTGGAAAATGAAAGAAAAAAAATCTCGTTTCAGATTGCATGTCAATAGATACACACCAATGATAGACTAACCTACATTTGCAGGAAGCAATTGTTAACATTGACCCAAGACATTTAGATTTTTATTTGTACATAAAATGGGCAAAAACAGAATTATGATGGGGCTCAAAACAATCAAATAACCCTTTGCGTTGCCCTATGAATTCCCTTCCTGGCACTGGAGAATCTGGGTATCCCAGAAGCACAGAAGAGGTAATCTCTTAAAATTATAACATTGTAGATTATATAGGATTTAGGAAGTGATGAAATCTATTCCTTTCCCTGCAACTTTGCTTGGTCGACAAGGTAGGTACTGTATCAAACCAGTCTTGGCTGATCCTACCCCATTGAGTGTTGTGTGGAAAATTTGGGTTTCCCCTTGGTTAAATACCCTGGGGATCGTGTGAAGGAATCACATGCTACCCTGGCTTTGGACTCAGGACATGACCTCAGTCTGTCTCTGATGCTTGCTACCAGTGCAATGCTGGACAAGTTGCTTAAATTTTCCGTGTCTCAGTTTCCTTCCTCATCTATAAAATAAGGAGTTAGTTGGCCTCTAAAAGGCCTGCTCCAATCTTGAATCTATGATGATCTGTGTGATGACACGCTTTCCTATCTTCTTCAGCAGATTGTCCCCACTGTCACATTCCCTCTCCCACCTCCAATCTTCAGTCTTTCCTTCTCTACTACCTACAAATTTATGTCTCCTTTCATTTACAAACAAAAAATATAATGGGTTCCTTTCATGCCTATTATGCTATAGCTGTCCTATTCTCAACTTTTGTTGTTGTTTAGTCACTTTAGTCACAGCTAACTCTTCCTGATCTCATTTGGGATTTTCTTGGTGAATATACTGGAATGGTTTGCCATTCAATGCTCCAGCTCATTTTACAGATGAGGAAACTGGGGCAAACACAGTTAAATGATTTGTCCAGGGTCACACAGCTAGTAAGTGTCTGAGGCCAGATTTGAATTTAGGAAGATGAGTTTTTCTGAATCCAAGCCTGATGCTCTATCCACTGTATCACCAGATGCCCCCCCCCCCCGCCCCCTCAGCTAAACTCCTGGGAAAAAAGCCACGTATTCTCAAATTAATTTCTTATCCTCTCACCATCTTTGAAACCCTCTACAACCTAGTCTCTGAACTTATCATTCAACTGAAACTTTTCTCTCCAGGGTTACCAATGACCTTTTGAATGCCAACTCTAATGACCTTTTCCCTTGACCTTACAATGACTTTTTCTAATGACTTTTACTATTCTCAACCCTTATGCAATGTTGGACACTGGTAGCCACCTCATCCTCTTGGAAACTCTCTCCTTTTTGAATTTTCATAACACTTTTTTTGCTTAGTTCTTCTCCTACATATTTCACCACTCCATTCCACAAATCTTCCTTTTTCTGGATCTTCATCCTTGCCACACCCACTAAGAATGAATGTACTACAAGGCTCCTGGGCCATGTTTTGCTTTCTTTTTATACTCTCTCACTTATTGGTCTCATCACTTACCATGAGTAAATTACCCTCTCCCAGAAGACTCCCAGATCTATATTTCCAGCTCTACTCACAGTCCAGCAGCACAGATTTCTTATTGGACACTTTGAAGGAAATGACATCTCAAACTCATGTGCAAAAGTGAACTCTATGTCCTTTTTCTTAAAACCCATCAATTAATCAATAAACATTTATTAAGTGCTTACTATGTACCAGTTGCTGAGTTAAGCACTGGAAAACCCATCTTTTTATGAGCCCAGAGACAAAAAGAGGGTCAAGGGCAGAACTTTGAAGAACATTCATATGAAAATATTCAAAATAAGGATAATTTGCCAGCACAGAAAAGATGAGTAAACCAAGAGAAAGACCTAGGGAATGAAGCTAAGGGAAGAGAGGATAACATAATAGAAGAGTGTGACTATTAGTATCAAAAGCTACATAGAAATCAAATATGACTTTAAATAAGAATGGCATGCCTTATCTCCATGATATGACAATCTGTTAAAAATAAGAATGCTTAGCTCATCAGTTCATCATTTTGTCTGTGTATACAATGACCCAAACACTGGTGAATAGATGTTTTCTCAGAATCGACCACGTTTGTCATTGTGCAGACACAGACATTTTCCAAATTATTCATTATCACTTTTGTGGGGATGGCGAGGAAGTAAAGACCTTTTTATTGATTTCTATTTACTCAGTATGCATAGTTTATGTCAGGAATAGGACTGACTGGAAGAAAAAATGCATACCAAAAAACACCTAAAAAAACACTCAGAGACATGATTCTATTGTGACTGATGGTTGTAAAAAAAATTGAAAATGGGGCAGAGGCAGAAAAATGTTTAGAAAAGCTGGTGTTTTTCTGCCAATTGTCTTACTTGGAATTAAAAAAAGGCTCCACTCCCTCCCCTTTGTTTTTACTGCATTATGGAAAAAAAAGAAAGGACCCAATTTTATTGTCCACTTGTGCTAACTAATTATCCTCCCTCAGATTTTACTTTCAGTCATCATTTCTTCTCTCCTCACTAACCTAGATGTCTATACATAATGTGGTTCACAAACATTAAAATTCTATATAAATATCAATTATTGTTTCTATTGTTACTTGTTTTATTCTTTTCTTGTTGGGGGGGGCAATTGGGGTTAAGTGACCTGCTCAATGTCACACAGCTAGCGTGTCAAGTGTCTGAGGGCAGATTTGAACTCAGATCCTCCTGACTCCAGGACCAGTGCTCTACTCACTGCACCATCAAGCCGCCCTGCTACTTGTTTTATTCTTAAGAAGCTTTTTCTCCATGTTGAGTCACAGGCCTTAAGGAACATCAGAACACAACCAAGGATGTTCACCATAAAGCCAGCGTTTCACTCTGCTTGACTGCTGCTCCTTATTCTCCTCTGTTGTTTCATCTTCTTCCAATCACCTTCACCTCCATTTAGTATAATGTGTTCCACTGACTACAGGCCCAGCCTCAATCTCTCCCCAGCTCCATACCTGTATTTTAGACTGATTACTCGGTGTCTTCAAATCTTCACAACTGAATCCCATTTCTGCAACCAAAACCTGTCCCCTCCTGCAATGCTCTTCTCTCTGAGGCCGGCTTTCTCATTCTCTTCGGCACCCAAGATGAAACATCAGTTGCCTTTGGCTCTTTCATATTTTGCACCAATCAGCTGTTGAGTCCTGTCTATTTTGCCTCCACAATTTCTCATGCATTTGCCCCTTCCTCTGCACTCTCACAGCCATTACCCTAGGATCATGATCTTAGAGCTACAAGGGATCTTCAAAACATGCAACCTTTTCACTTTACAGATGAGAAAAACAAGGGTCCAAACAAGGTGACTGACTTGCCACAGTACAATAAGCAGCAGAGCTTCTTTGAATAAAGATTCTAAGGACTCAAATTGTTGTGCTCTTTCTAATACACCTTCTCTACTGAAAACCCTCACCATCTCTTGCCTGGACCACCATTAGAACCTCCTTACTTGTGGTCCTGTTTCAAGGCCGAAACCATGTTCACATGAATGAACAAAGCGTTTGCAGTTTTGTCAGCTTAGACAACTCTCAGTGCATGCATCCCAAATGGCTATGACTTAGATAACTCCTGGAGAGTTGCCTGAGGTACATAGAGGCTAATGACTTGCCTACAAAGCTAGTAAGTGTCATGCATCTGGATTGGCTGGCATCAGATTATGAAAGGCTTCAAAAGCCAAAAGGAAGAGCTTGTATTTTGTACTAAAGATCAAGGAGAGCCACCTAAACTTCTTGGGGGGATAATGTGGTTACGCTTGGGATTTAGGGATATCAATTTTTGAGCTGTGTAGAAGATGGATTGCAAAGAAACCCGGCACAGGGAAACCAATCAGGAGACTATTGCAATTGTACAGGTTGGAGGTAAAGAAGGCCTGAATTATGCTGGTTTTAGGGTCAGTAGAGAGATGGGGAAACATGTGAGGTATGTCAAGGACAAATCATAAAGTTTGCTCGAACATCTTTTCAGAGTCTTTTGCTTTGTATATATCAAACTCTCTTTTCTACATCATGTTCACATGCATATTGTAACCCCTTTGCCCCTCAAATTATTTATTAGATGCCAATATCTTTGAAGATAGTGACTTTGTCATATTTCATCTATAAATCCTCAACACCTAGAACAAAGTTTTACATTAACTTAAGCATATATATTTTATAGATATAAAAAGACAAAACTTATGTTCAAATAATCTTGCAAGCTTCCTAAAGAAAAAAGAAAATTGTAATAGGGAAGTAGAGAAAATTAGGTTAAAAAAATCAAATTCTCTCTTCAAATAATGTATAATACCTGTGTGACTGGGTCTTTTGTAATAATAGATGCAGTACAAGGGGAAACATACTCAATTGGGGATTAAATCTTGGAATTCATTCCTGTTTCTATTAATCTTTTGCTGTATGATCTTACATAAGTCAAATGGCAGCTCTGATCTTCATTTTCCTCATCTTAAAAGTAAAAAATTTGGACTAAATGATCTCTAAATTCTCATTCTTCTCTAAGTGTCCACTATTCATTTAGGTTGCATTCACATATATGCATTCACATATTCTATGTGAAAAATCATAATTTTCAGTTTGAAATTGTATCATTCAAAATTTTATTTTTTCCCAGTGTGAAAAAAGTCAATATTTTTTTCATCTATGGGAAAAATAAAAGTAACCAGATAATTCTATCATGTTAGGGCTGCATGGAACCTTAAAGTAATGCAATAGAACCATTTTATTTTCAAATTGAGAAAACTGGGACCCAGGCAGTATGAATGTATAGTTCCACCATTTACTAATGTATGAATTTGGGCAAGTTTAGTTTCCCTGGATCCCGGTTCCTCATATGTACAAGCAGAGATTTGAAGTGGATGACGTCTAATGAACTTACAGAAAAATTTTAATTTTCCATAATTCTATTACTTGTCTAAAGTCAAAGAGAAATAAGGGAAAATATTTTATCAAAGTTAGTATAAATCTAAGTTTCAGGTTCCCTTTGGCTTTTTTGCAGGAAGATCAAATGCATTTAAAGTAATTGAACAAAGTTGAGGATTAGTGCATGAAGCACGTACAGCAACTCAGAAGTTCACAATGATATTTTTAGTATCTTGAAGATTCAGGTAACAGTTCAAATCAAAAGGGGATTGCCTATAGTTGGTGAGCTCCTACAGATACTTCTGTTTGCAGATGACATTTTGCTGATTGCATCCAGCACTGAGACACCTGTCTTCTAAATGAGGTCCATAATTACCCAAAAGAGGTTAGCCTAACAAAACACTCAGGAAAAACCAAATGGATGATGGATTCCTTTTGTTCATGCAATGATATATAACTGAGTGGACAGCTCATAGAGTTTGTCAATTAGCTAACACACATGGACACACAGACGCAAACACATATACATACACACACAGAAATACATATATGGGGGTATACACAGAGTTAAACAGATCTAGATGTACCAAATTGGTAATCATTTGGGTCCAAAACTGAACAGAATAGAGATGTAGAGTCCCTTTAAAATGAGGGGGTTGGACTAGATGATCTATAAGATTCCTTCTGGTTTTAAATCTATTATTTTATAATCCCTTCATAAGTAGAAAAGTTCTTTCAATAACAGCATATTTCTCCCTGACACAAGGATCTATCTTTTTATTAATAATATTTTTTCAGTTACCATACATGGTCCTGAGGCATGGAACACTACATCCTCTAAAGAATTCAACTTGGGGATGAGACAAAGGGTAATGGAGAGGTGCATGGTGTACATAAACAGGCTGCAGTGCAGAACAAACAAATAACTATATGGGGGATGTGGTATAAAAATGATACTTTATAAAAAGTACATTTGAGAAAAGAAAATGGGCTGATGACCAGACAAGAGAGAAGAATAATCACTAGACAGACTTCATTTTCCCATTGATATTCTCACAATGTCAAGATAATAGGAGGGAGGGGGCCACAGCACATTGGATATGCCCCCAGGAATTACACAGAATGAGCAAACACAGGTGGGTTATAATCTGCATCACTATGGGAAAAACCTAAGTCAACAAGATCACAGACATATTAGAGTATTAATGCATCTTATAGAAAATAGATTTAGGACACCCAACTAGAGCAAAATAAAAACCTATAAAGTGTATGATCCAAATTACGTTTCAAAGGTATTTCTGTAAATAACGTCCAGCACTTACAGCTACTGACAATGATGGAAACTGGAACTGTGACTTCATTGGCACACCAATCTTTATACTAAATTATATACTTTCCAGAGCCAGAAAGACTTGTGAAAGATGAACAATAGTTTATGTTACTTTTAGAGAGTTTTGGGGTGTGTGTGTGTGTGTGTGTGTGTGTGTGTGTGTGTGTGCACGCACATGTATTTAAATACAAAAAGACATAACATTCACAGCTCTACTGAAATCTTCCTTGGTATTCCAGTCTCTGAAATGTACAACTGTTGAAAACAGTCATCGCAAACCTAGAGGAATTCTACAAATTCAATGATGCCTCCTGCGTTTACAGAATCTGCCCATGGATGGAATGAATCTATCTAAATTTAGACCTTGCCGAAGACATGATTTATGGGGAAATGTTAACAGCCAAGCTGTCAGACATTAGAAGTCAGATAAATATCAGTGCTAATGGTTTTCATATACATGGGTCCATGGAATTGGAATTCTTTGTGATTTGGCTCCCGTAGCTGTTTAGTGGTTGCTTTAAAGTTCTAGAACTTGGCCATTTGTTACAAACTTGCCTGAAACTTGTCAGAGAATCACAGTTGCATTTTTCTAGAATGATATACTGAGACTCTCTTGCAATTTAACTTTTCCCTTCTGTAGTAAATTACACACTTCTGGTAGGGCTTTGGTAGCTCAATTTATGCCTGATCCTCCAATATCTTTAGGTTTCTCCTGCAAGGTGTTATTTTGCACATCTTAGATTTCTCATTATCTCAGTCCCTTCTACCTATTTCCAAATGGTACAGCGTGTTGCTTATCCTGGCCTCAAAGGCCGGAGAACCTCAGGGGACAAGTTACACACCGAGAGAGTCTAATAACCACAGCTGCACCTCCCTAGCTGCCTAATTATGCTGCCTATAAGCCAAATGTTTGAATCTCGGCTTCTTTCCCCTGATTTGTACCAGTTACTAGATTTTCAGAGATATAATAAAGTCAGTACATAAACTGGAAAATTCTGCCCTATTTTAAGTTCAGGAAAGGAGAGAAAAAATGAGGTCAACTTTCTCCCACATTGCGGCATTTTGTGAGCACAGTGCAAAAAGGAAAACTCCAGGATTCTTGTCAGAGAATATCTATTAAATGCCCTTGTGAGCCCACATGGCTGAGAAGTGAACATATGCAACACAAACAGCATGGGGAAGGTGCCCCAAAGGTGAGAGTTCTTTTCCATATGTAGCTTTTATTTTTTTTAAAGCAACATCTGGGAAGTTCCTTTCTCTATTTTATTCATTCTTGTAACCACAAATCCTAATTTACTAAGCACCTACTATGTGCAAAATACCATGCTATAAGCTCGGGATACAAAAATGTAGCTATACTAAGAATCACTCTCTGTGAAATTACAAATTAATTAGAGAAAGACATATGCTCAAATAGCCATGGTATGAGGGTAGAGGGGATACAGTCCTAAACATAGGACCAATGAGGGAAAGGGCAGCAGAGATGAAGCGGGGAGAGATGTGAGCGTCAGCTTTTACTGATTTATCACAGAGACACTTTCTCAGGTTTTAGTTCAGCGCCCCAACCACCATCTCTGATTTCATTTGTAGCAATGACAAAACAGCCAATGAATTTAATCAATGAACACTGAAGGTAGTCCATTGGTGGAGACTTGAATAGGCATTAGTGTGTCACTTTCTATGAGGCATTTCTGGAATCCTGGGGAGCCTTGTGGTATAGGGTAAAGAACACTAGATTTTAAGCCAAAGACCAGAGGTTCAAATGCTACCTCTGCTTTTTTCCCTCTTTTTGTGGTACCTGAAGCAGTTCCTTTCACATTTCTGAGCCTTAGTCTCCCTTTGGGGAAAGTGAACCATTTGACTTGATGAGCTCCAAGATCTCTTACAGCTTTATGTTTTATAATTCCTATGACCCTGATTTGGGACAAGTGCTGGGAAAAGATTGTCATTTCATGTTTTGAAGCTGTTAGGAGGTTAAAGAAACATCCTCCACAACAGAGTTTGGAGACCATGTGAACAGTGGACTTCTTGGGTATGAAAAGGCTTCAGCCCATACAGACAATCATTTACTGAGGACCTTCCAAGGCATATTATTCATGTTAACAAATTCACAAGACAATACATTTGGAAAAGTATTGTTTTAAATTATGAAAACACATTCAATTTAACAAAACAAAAGACTGAGCATCTACTATGTGCTCAATCTACTGTATGCAATGAATTTATTAAGTACCTACTGTATATGAGAGGCATCATAACTTAGTGGATAGATATTGTGCCTCTGAATCAGAAAGAGCTGTGTCCATGTCCTTCCTCTGACACATATTATAACACACATAATCCTAGGTAAATCATTGATCTAGAAAGTTGTAAAACAGTTATCTGCCTTGATCAAGGGGATTTTCTCACTGAAAGTCCCATACCCACTTACCCATATGTATTAAATTTAAATAGAAACAGAACACTGCAGACAACATAGTGACTTAGAAAACCATAAATTAATGTTACCTAGTTTGTATTGTATTTTTATTTATTTTATTAAACATTTCTCAATTATATTTTAATCTGATTCAGGCAGCACTCCAAAGCATTGCAGGCCAAGAGCTTGATACCTCTGTTGAACTCACAAATTGATAACAACAACCCCCAAAAAACAGAAAAGAAAGGAAAAAACAAATCTCTCTGCAAAAAACTGTAGTCGATGTTATGAGGGGGAGGGGTAGAGAAGTGAAACTATCTCTGTCTTCAAAGATGCTCTAGGTGAAGAAATTTAAGATAAGGAAGAAGGCAATGAATGAGCTGAAAGAGGGGAAAAGTTGGTGAGCAAGCAGAAATGGGCAAAAAGGCAGGAATCATGTTGGAGAGGCCTAGTAAGGACACGGCATCTTTAAAGAAAGAGAAAGGACTTCAGAAACACTAAGTGAAGGTAAAGTATAGAACAGTGTAATATGAAAAAAAATAAATTGGATTTTGAGGCAAAAGAGCTGTGTTTGGTCAAACAGTCAATAAGCATTTATTTAGCTACTTCTATATGCCAGGCTCTATGCTAAGCTTCAAGCCCTAGTTGGTTCACATGGCATGGGTCAGGAAAATGAAGATAATTTAAAAAGAAAAAGCAGGTGGCATTTATATAGCACATTTAGGGCTGCAAAAGACTTTAAGTACATTAGCTCATTTGAGTCTCACTACAATGTTCTCATGGAGGTACTGTAGGTGTTATTATTCTCCAATTTATTAAAGAAAAATGTGAGGCTGAGAAATTTTAAGTCATTTGTCCATGACCATACAGCTAGTAGGTATCAGATATTTGAACCCAAGTTTCTCCTGACTCCAGTTACAACATTTTCTACATTATACTGGACAACTTCCTACTTATCTTAAAGGGTTTAGGAAGCTCTGGCCTTTAAATAACAGTTACATTCCTGGCTGCTTTTACCACTCCTCCTCTTACCTTGCTGTCTTCATCTCTTTCCACGATGCTTTTTGCAGATAAAAGAAACTAGATTTTAAGCCAATATGAAGCAGTCCCTCGAGCAGAACTGAAAGGTGACCTATGTCTTAATGTTAATTACCGAACATCTTGCACGTTCTCAAGCTCTTTTCCTTTTACAAATCATCAGCCTTTCTCTCCAATGGTTCACACAAAAACCTCAGAGGCCATCTAATCCAATTCATTGCTGAGAAAGAGTCCCCTTTACACAACATATGACAAGGAGACTGCCTAGAACATTTTAACCTGAAAGGGATTTAGAAGTCATCTAATCCAGTCCTTTTGTTGTACAAGTGAGGAAACTGAGGACTAGACAGGGGAAGGGATTTGCTCCCCATCACCCAGGTAGGAATTAGTAGAAGCCTCCTCCTCTTCCTTGTAAGAAGCTCAAGTTTGCTCTCTAGAACAAGCCTTCATGGAAACTCCAGACTCTTCCAATCAACACTCTATTTCTTGCTTTTATTTCACAGATATATGCTTTAAAACAGGAGTCTCTTCATTCTGACCATAAGCTCACTACCATCATCTCCATCAAACTGAAATGATTTTATGAAGATATAATTAATATTTGTTGTGAACTTGATCATCAACAAGCAAATATTTTATTATATAAAGTAGAATATTAAAAATGTTTCTATAAGAAAGAATGTATTCTTTAACTCCCCATTGCTGCTTCCAAGTTCCCCCCCCACTTCCATCTTTTAAATATCTCTTTTGAGAATCACTTAATCCCTTTCCCTTCTCTCAAGATGGCAGACAAAAAGTCCCCAAAGGAACCAAAGGAAAAGAAAGTCAAAAAAAG
This sequence comes from Trichosurus vulpecula, assembly GCF_011100635.1. NCBI lineage: Eukaryota > Metazoa > Chordata > Mammalia > Diprotodontia > Phalangeridae > Trichosurus > Trichosurus vulpecula. Next base: position 156,812,757 of record NC_050581.1, read on the forward strand.
AAAGAAAGGAAAAGAACAAAGAGGAAGATGTGGCTGAAAAGGTGGTGAAAAAGCCTCAAAATCATTGCCGTAGGAACCCAGTCCTGGCCTGAGGGATTGGTAGATACTCTAGGCCTGCAATGTATTCCTGGAGAGCCATGTACAAGTGGAAATAAGCTGCACCAAAAACCCAGATTGAAAGAAAAAAGAAAGAGAAGGTGCCTACTACATTTCAAAGCCAGCTGGCAGTGATAAGAATCTAGGAAACTATGTGGTAAAGATTCAGAAAATGCCTAGGTATATTCTACTGAGGATGTGCCTAGAAAGCTATTAAGTCATGGCAAAAAGCCCTTCAGCCAGCATGTGAGGAGACTTGGAGGTAGCATCACCCCAGGCACCATTGTGATCGTCACAGGAGCAAGCGAGTGGTTTTCCTGAAATGGCTGGCTAGTGGCTTGCTACTGGTGACTGGACTTCTGACCATCAACTGTGTTCCTCTGAGAAAGACCTATCACAAATTTATCATCACCACCTCTACCAGGGTTAAACTTTCAGGTATAAAATTTCCAAATCATATTACTGATGCTTTCTTCAAGAAGAGGCTCCGTAAACCTAGACACCAAGAAGGAGAGATGTTTGACACAGAAAAAGAGAAAGATGAGATTACACAGCAGCTCAAGGTTGATCAGAAAACAGTGGGCTCTCAGATTCTCCCCCAAATCAAGAAAATTCCTCAGTTCTGTAGCTACCTGCATTCTGTATACTCTTTTTCTTCAATGGAGTTTATCCTCACAAATTGGTGTTGCAAATGTCTTGCAGAGAACTCTTATTAAAATATTTGGAATAGAAAAAAAAATCACTTAATCCATATCTACCACCCAATCAAAATTCTATTTGCTGTTTTCTTTTGACATCCAAGATATTCCTCTTCTGTACTCAGTGAGTTCATTGCCTGAATTTCTTTCTCTCTTCCCCAGCACCTGTCCTCATTCTAAGGAAAAACAACAAGAATATTGATAGTCTCTCAAACACCTTTACCCCCCCCCCCAGTTCCTTAACTTGCTCATTTCCCATGACCTATTCCTCCAGTTCACCTTAGCTACACACATAAACTGTCACACTGGTAATTTGCCATCACTTACAAATGCATCATTTCTGTGTCCATGAACTCTGAAATTCACATTTCTGATCACAATCTATTATTATTCCACCTCTCCCTCTTCCTTAAACCTCAAAACTTGTCATTCATCTTCATCATGATCTTCATTCTCTCAAACAGCTCTCCCCCTTTTAGTCCTTTTTCAAGACATTACCCCTCCACTGGATGCATTCTCTACCCTTTCTTCCTTGATCCGTTGGTCAACCAATTTAAATTTTTATTTTTCTGCTTTTTTTGATTCCCTTTCTCCTATCTGATTTTCACCTGCCGAATTTCAGCCATGGATTACTCCAACTATCAGCTGTCTACTCATCTCAAGTACTGCCAAACAAAGCTGAAGAAAATCACAAAACTGTGCTGAGTTCTCTCCAAATTTATGTTATACAACCTCAACTGAGCCCTCACTGCAGTAAAGTAATCCTTTTATTCTTCCTTAATTAACTCACTGATCCACTCATCACAGCATCTTTTCCTAACCTGTTCATCCTTCCTCAAACCTCCCATGCTCCCCCTCACTTAACCTTCTTAGTTGAAAAACTTCTGTCATACTTCAGTGAAAAAATGAATTAATTTCCATGAGTTTCCTCTTCTTCCTGCCTTGTCTCACCTCACCAAGATGCTTTCTTTTACTTTTCCACCTTCATCCCTTTTCACATGAAGAGGCAGGTCTTCTTCATGCTCAAAATCTCTACATGCATGTGATTCCATTCTATCCCATTTTGTCCAATAGATTGTTACTTTTATAATGCCCACTGTTTCACTTATATATTCAACCTCTCCCTACCTACTGGATAATTTCTTACCACAGATGAACATATCCATGTATCCCTCATCCTCAAAAAAATCCTCCCTTGATCCATCTATCTCCACTAGCTATTATCCAGTATTTTTCCTCCCCTTTGTGGCTAAATTCCTTTCAAAGGGTTGTACATTTGGTGTCTCCCCTTCCTTTCTTGTTTTTTATCCTTTGGTCATTTCAGTCACATCTGATTCTTCAGGGCCACATTTGTAGTTTTCTTGGCAAGATAAAAAAGATAATTTCCTTCTCCAGCTCATATTACAGATGAGGAAACTGAAACAAACAAGGTTAAGTGATTGGCCTAGGGTCACATTACACAGCTAGTAATCATCTGAGGCTGGATTTGAACTCTGGCTTTCCCAACTCCAGGCCTGATGCTCCATCCACTGTGCCACCTAGCTTCCCCAGTCCTTTCTTCTCATTCTCTTCTTAACTCTCTAATATCTGGCTTCCAGTTTCATCATTCAACTGCAACTGCTCTTTCAAAGTTATTAACATTTCTTAATTGCCAAATCCAATGGCCTTTTCTCAACCCTACTCTTTCTTGACCTCTCTGAGGCCTCTGATACTATCAATCACTCTCTTACCTAAGTTTTTTGGACACTTCTCACTCATGGTTCTCCCTCTACCTATCTGACTACTTTTTTTTTCAGTTTCCTTTGCCTGATCTTTATCCAGGTCATATCTGCTAACCATAGGCATCCACAGGACTAGGTCCCAGGTCTTCCTCTCTTTTCCTTCTATGATATTTCACTTGATGATCTTATCAGTTCCCATAGATTCAATCAGCATTTCTATACTTATGATTCTTAATTCTACTTATCCATGCCTAACCACTCTGCTTGCATACTGTCTCACACCTTCAACTGTCAATTGGACATTTCAAAATGGATATCCCATAGACATCTTAAATTCGACATGTCCAAAACTAAATTCATCCTGTCATCCTCAACTACTAACTTGCCTCTCATGTGTAATCTGGTGTCAAGGCATGACAATTTTACCTGCATAACATGTCTTGCACATGGTCTCCTCTTCTTTTGTCTAACACTGCCATCACTGAGGTGCAGGCCAGCATTAACTCACACCTAGAACATTTCTGTCATATGCTGGTGAGTCTGCCTACATCAAGGCTTTATCCACTCCAGTCCATCCTCCATTCAGTTGCAAAAGTGATCTTCCAAAGGCATATGTATGACCATGTCACATATACCTCCCCCTCACTCAATCAACTCTAGTGTCCCCTATCACCACCTGGTTAAAATATAAATTCTTTCTTCTTTGCTGTTCAAAGCCCTCCTCAATTTACCCCATTCACTTTCTAGTCTTCTGACACTTTATACTTCCTTCCATGTATTCTGTGATAAAGTGACACCAGCATCCTTGCTGTTCCTAACAAAAGAAAATCCATCTCTTGACTCCAGGCATTATCACCTATGCCTGGAATGCTCTTTCTTCTCACCTCTACCTCCTGGCTTCCCTGATTTTCTTCAAAGTCTAAGATATAAATCCTATCTTCAACAGGAAGCCTGACTTAATCCATCCATCTATCTATCTATCTATCTATCTATCTATCTATCAATCTGTTGATCTATCTTTTTAGTCTCAGTTATTTGCATGTTCTCTCCCCCATTATACTGTTAGCTCCTTGAGAGTTGAGATTCTCTTTTGCCTTTCTTTGTAACTCCAGTACTAATCAGCTAAGCACAGTGTCTGGCTCAGAGTAAATACTTAAAAATGCTTATGGACTGACTGAACTCAGATGTGAAGTTTGTGATTTTTAAGCATCTCTTCTCTTTTCCTCTCCCCTCTCCCTCCCCTCCCTTCCCCTCTCCCCTCCCCTCCCCTCTTCCTCCTCTTTTCTTTCTCTCTCCCTCCCTCCCTCTCTCTCTCCCTCTCTCTCTCTCTCCCAAAAAACTGCTCATTAGGTTCCTGCAAGCAATTTTTCTTCTATACATTCTCAAAACGCTTAACTGGTTTTTTTGGGGGGCTGTATATCACCATTCTCTTATCTGCTACTATCCACTAACCTAGAGTGGAAGCTATCCCTTGTAACAAAAAAGTACTTACAGTTCACCACTTACAATACTTACTTACAAATCAGCATGTTGACCATTTCCATATTAAAACTTGCCAAAGACTTTCATTGGTATCCTCCTAAATAATTCAAATAGTCTTTTCTCAGTCTTCCTCCTCCTCACTCACATTTGTGCTGGTTCTAACATCATTGATTACCCACATCTTTTCAGAAATTTCTCTCTCTATTTCTGTGACAGTTAATTTTCTTGATTCTGCTTTAGCTTTGGAGATTTAATCTTCTCTAGCCTTCTAAAGTAGATATTTCCAAAGATTCTCTTTTATTCTCTGTTCTTATCCCTGAAGAAGGCTCATCCATTGTTACTTTCAACTACCATTTCTTTACAATTATTCCTCAATCTATATCTCCTGATCTACTCCCTGAATTTTTACTACTTAGAGGATATCCAAATATAGCCTCATCTCTGTAACTATCAGACTCAAAGTCTCTAAGACTTGACTAATTATCATTGCATCCAAATGGCATCATTAATTTTCTGGCTTCCCAGACTCTGAACCCTAGTGTTATTTTTGTCTCATTCTTTTTCACCCATGCTTCTACTATTTTTCCTTTTGCAATTGCCCTAAAATTCCTTTATTCCTGTTCATTTCCATGTCCACTATCCCAATCTATCAATAATCATTTATTGAGCATCTATTAAGTATTAGGCAGCAGAATCATAATGCTTTTTTAAAATATCATCTTATGACTAGTATGATTTCTTTTCATCCTGAATAAATAGTTTGAACTTACAAGGCAAGTCCGATGGATGCTTTCCAATGAACAAAATCAGAGAAATTTGGAGTTGTTAGAGACTTCTGTGGCCATCACATTTAATCTATAGTGGAAAAAATTCTCTTCTACATAATATCCAAGAGGAGAGCACCCAATATTTGTTTGAAAACTTCCAACAAGAGAGAAATCCATGCTTCCTGAGTCATACCATCTGACTTTACGATAGCTCAAATTCTTAGACAGTATTTTTCAATACTAATTCTAAATTTGCCCCTTTTCAACTTTTCCCCATTGCTCCTACTTCTGCTCTCTGGGGCCAAACACAGCAAATCTAATTCATCCTTCATGTAACAGTGATTCAAACATCCAAAGAAATCAACCAATTCCTCAAAAATACTGTGAGTATGCCTCATGTAACTACCAGGTGACTGGGGGTACCCAATTATGAAAAGCAGTGACTCAATGGATACCATTATTTTAAGTATGGACAACTGAATTCACAAAACCCTACTCCAATATTTCATTATGGACAGTAAGTGACAGGTTGCAAGAACTAGTAGTTTCTCCCACTAAATAAAAAACTTTTAGGAAAATTCCAGCAATGTATTGACACTACTTTCTGAGAATAAGAATGAACAAATTGGGAGAGACTCATAATCACTAGGCTAGCCACCTGGTACTGAATTCTTTGTCTTGCATAGCCCCCTTCTTTGTCAGTTGTAATAGTGAGATTGAGGCAGAAAAAGGGAGACAGAATGTGCCAAGACTTACAGGTTTTCTAAAATCTAGAAACATATCCCTAAATATGAGTTCCTTGTTCAGTGACCATAAAATGGATATACTTCTGAAAGAAGTGAATCTCATAATTCCTGACCTTAGTATTAAGTGAGATCTAGAAGACGGTAGGAGGTCATAGCTAAATAAAAAGATAGCTCAGATTCTTCTTGAAGAAACACATAAAGGAACTGGTGGAAATGGTTTATCATATACCCAAAGGCAGCAAAAAACATAATTTCATGGTACATTTGATTGTCTAATATTGCAATACTCACAATAAGTATGTGCAGAAAGACCACCATGAAAATAATTATTTCCTATTCATCAATATAAATTGCAGATTAAGAAGTACAGAAATTCAACAAAGAATTTAATAAGACTCCTCAAATTAAATCAACATATATTTTGATGATTTCAATCAAAAAGGAAGAAAAGGCAATGGGAACTATATGAGTAAATATAGATGAGAAATAAGAAATGAGAGATCAAAATCTTGTAGACAACACAGAAGCCTCACAACAATATGCCACGGTCACTTTCTTTAACAAAAGAATAAAAATCATTAGACATTTCAAATACTGAATAACATTACAATCAATACAATTATTTTTAATAAGGATGACTAATAGGGGAGTCATATATGAATCAGTTGTTTGCCTACATTCAGACCACCAATGTTAGAGCATAGATCAAAGTTATTACAGAAGCAGAAGAGAAAAAAAATGAGGGAAATATTTAGGGTGCCAATAAATGAAATCAATCCAGAACTACTTAAATAAGTTAACAATGATGAAAAATAGCATGTGGATAGGAAAAAATAATTCCATAGATTCTGATAAGAATTTCATACAAAAGTTTAACCATTATAAATCAATTACCATAACAAGAACAAAGAAGTGTCAAAAACACCTCATCCAGCAAATATAAGCAGGGAGATAAAGCACCTAAGGGAAATACTTGTTTAAAATATAAACTCATTTGTAAAATCTTCAAGAGAAGAAAGATAGATTATGAACAGTCTTGCTTCACTGAATAGAGAGAAGCAATGGAGTGTAAAAGCAGTTTAAATGAAACTTGTCAGGAAGCACTATGAAGCAAAGTCACCCCAAGGGTGTTCAAGGATAAAATGGAAGGAGAGAGAATAAATAGAAGAAAAAAAGAGAAAAAAAAAAAGATCTGAAGAGAATTATAACAAATTTCTTTCGCCATTGAGAAAAGTGGAAGCATCACACTTAGACTCTAACATCATAGTCCAGAGTATATTTATATATGAGTTTGAAATGGTAATGCAAGATGGAAGAAAGATGGAAAAAGCACTCGCAGTAGAAATAGTTCATGCTAGGGGTGATAAAATTGTAAAGGCACTATGAGATCAATTCATCAGGTGCCTAAAGGAAGAAAAAAAAAACAGAAAACTAGTGATGCCATTTGAGTGCAATAAAGATCAGTTAAGTCTTAAATATTTTGAGTCTGATACTTACAGAGATGAGGACATACTTGGACATTTACATGTAGACGTCCTCTAAGTAGCAAAAATTCAGAGAGTAGGTTAGGAGTTACAGACTGAAGAATAATTGTAAAAAAGTGGGAGTTGTAACTAACAATGAATGAGCACTTTTCAGGGACAAGAATGGACTCAGGCTTTATTAATACTAAAACAAGATGTCTGGGTGACAAGCAATAAGTACTGACCTCCAAGCCCCATTTTTACTGACATCTGTACCTATTTTCTTGCCTATATAAAATGGTATGAGAACAATCTACACACACATTTAGAGCATCTTTGATAAATATATCTGGAGAGAACAGACAGGCTTTCACAAATGATATTCTACAGCAGAACATACCTTTACTAACACATACTTGACTGAAGAATGTAAAAGAATATAAGACTGCACAATGATTACTGTTTTCCAAACTATTAAAATATTATTATTCAGTAGAGGAAAACAGAGAAAAATAAAATTTTTAAAACTATCTTACACAGAGAAGTATATCCTATGAATACTTGAAATATATTGAAGAGTGCTTAAAAGATTTAACAAAAGAGAACTTTGATCAACACCCATGTGCTTAGAAACATCAAGACAGCATAAAGCAAGCATAACAATTACTCTCATTCAAGATGGTCTCCATTGTCATGGATGAATTATACCATTGAGTCCAAATTGAAGAAGGATTTGGAATAGATAGTGAGGTCTTCTAGATATTCTTCTTCAAGGATTACATATTATTGTTTGTATCAACACCAGAAACACTGAAGAACCTCATGGACAAGGTCAATAACAATACAAAAGAGTTTGCTGTGGCTATCCATGTAGGAAAAACCAAGAGCATGAATGTTTATTACTTTTATTATCACACTAAGTTAGATAACTTATAGAGATCATCCCACAGTACATGTAGCCTGTACAGATATGCAAGATGAACAAGTTGGGGCCGGAATAAAACAGAAAGAGGAGAATGAAATCAATCTTTTAACATGCTAAAGTCCTCCATGGCTGCTTTTTCTCTGTGACCATTTGCCATGGTTTCCAACATGTGGGTCCTGGGGGAATGAGAGATGAATCCATCCAACTTCTTGGGAACCTTCCTCAATATATGTTGGCGTTGAGAATATGTCAATAGAATCTATGAGCTGCCCTCCCCTGGTTATCCCTCCCTCTTCCTTTGTGACCATTCCATATTTTAAAATCTTACAGTTCTTTAATTCCATCATTACATGGGTTCAAATTTCATCAAAGCTTTTTTGTTTGTTTTCTGTTGCAGCCCGCTGGGACAGGCAGCTAAGTGGTACAGTAGATAAAGCACTGGGCTGGAAACCATGAAGACTTCTGGTTTACTTCACTTGAGGTCACACATCCATTTTATTATTCGAAAAAGTTGAAATAAACTGTCCCAGAGGCCATGTTTTCCTCTGGAATATTCTTTAAGACCAGTGTTAGCAACAAACAAATTGAATGAATGGGTCAGCAGTTCTACTATCACCAAGAAACCAAAAGTGGGAAAACATGATCAAATCAGGAAAAAAAAAAAAAAAAAAACTTGTTTGATCCAGAGTTGAAAAAGTTAAGAAATAGGATAAAATAATAACTTTGATCCTCTAAGCAATGAAAGCTAAAAAAAATCATCCAACTCATTTTTTCTGTATATATTTTATTTAATATTTTAGTTTTCAACATTGATTTCCACAAGATTTTGAGTTACAAATTTTCTCCCCATTTCTACCCTCCCCCCATTCCAAGATGACATATATTCTGATTGCCTCATTCCCCCATCATCCCTCCCCTCTTTCACCCCATTCCCTCCCCCCATCCCCTTTCCCCTTACTTTCTTGTAGGGCAGGATAGATTTCTATGCCCCATTCCCTATATATACTGTTTCTCAGCTGCATGCAAAAAATAATTTTTTAGGCATCTGCTTTTAAAACTATGAGTTCCAAATTCTCTCCCCTCTTCCCTTCCCACCCACCCTCGCTAGGAAGGCAAGCAATTCAACATAGGCCACGTGTGTATCATTATGCAAAACACTTCCACAATGCTTATGTTGCAAAAGGCTAACTATATTTCCTTCTATCCTATCCTGTCTCCCTTTATTCAATTTTCTCCCTTGACCCTGTCCCTTTTCAAATGTGTTTGCTTTGGATTACCTCCTCCCCGATCTGCCCTCCCTTCTATCATCCCCCTTTTTTATCCCATTCCCCTTACTTTCCTGTGGAGTAAGATACCCAATTGAGTGTGTATGTTATCCCCTCCTCAAGTTGAATTTGAAGAGAGTAACATTCGCTTATTCCCCCTCACCTGCCCCCTCTTCTCTTCCAACAGAACTGCTTTTTCTTGCCATTTTTATGTGAGATAATTTACCCCATTCTATCTCTCCCTTTCTCCCTCTCTCAATATATTCCTCTCTCACCCCTTAAATTTATTTCATTTTTTTTGATATCATCCCTTCATATTCAACTCATCCTGTGTCCTCTGTGTCTATATTCCCTTTATCTCCCCTAATACTGAGAAAGGTCTCCTGAATTACACATATCATCATTCCATGTAGGAATATAAATATAACAATTCAAATTTAGTAAGTCCTTTATGATTTCTCTTTCTTGTTTACCTTTTCATGCTTCTCTTGATTCTTGTGTTTGAACGTCAAATTTCCTATTCAGCTCTGGTCTTTTCACTGAGAAAGCTTGAAAGTCCTCTATTTTATTGAAAATCCATATTTTGCCTTGGGGCATGATACTCAGTTTTGCTGGGTAGGTGATTCTTTGTTTTAATCCTAGCTCCATTGACCTCTGGAATATTATATTCCAAGCCCTTAGATCCCTTAATGTACAAGCTGCTAGATCTTGTGTTATCCTGACTGTGTTTTCACAATATTCAAATTGTTTCTTTCTGGCTACTTGCAGTATATTCTCCTTGACCTGGAAACTCTGGAATTTGGCAACAATATTCCTAGGAGTTTTCTTTTTGGGATCTTTTTCAAGAGGAAATCAGTGGATTCTTTCAATTTCTATTTTACCGCCTGGTTCTAGAACATCAGGGCAGTTTTCCTTGATAATTCCTTGAAAAATGATGTCTAGGCTCTTTTATTTTTTGATTATGGCTTTCAGATAGTCCAACAATTTTTAAATTATCTCTCCTGGATCTATTCCCAAGGTCAGTGGTTTTTCCAATGTGATATTTCACGTTGTCTTCCATTTTTTTCATTCCTTTGGTTCTGTTTTGTAATACCTTGGTTTCTCATAAAGTCACAAGCTTCCACTTGCTCCAATCTGATTTTTAAGGTGGTATTTTCTTCAGTGGTCTTTTGGACTTCCTTTTCCATTTGGCTAATTCTGCCTTTCAAGGCATTCTTCTCCTTTTTGGCTTTTTGCAGCTCTTTTGCCATTTTGGTTAGTCTATTCTTTAAGATGTTATTTTCTTCAGTATTTTTGGAGGTCTCCTTTAGCAAGTCATTGACTTGTTTTTCACAGTTTTCTTATTTTTTTTTCTTTTGTAAAATTTTTCTTTTTCTTTTTTTTCTTTTTTTTAATTTTTATTTTACTTTACAACACACGGCTCTACATAATTTTGAGTTCCAGATTTTCCCCCCTCCTTCCCCCATCCCTCTCCAAGATGGCATGGAATGTCATATAACTACCATGTATAACTTTGCATTGAATTAATTTATACACTAGTCAAGTTGTGGAGAAGAATTATGACCAATGGAATGTATCATGAGAAAGAACAGAACCAAAAAAAAACCCCAAAAAGAAAAACAAAAGAGAAGAAAAAAAGGGGGAAAAAAGGCGAGCATGAAGTGTGCCTCAATCTGCATTCAAACATCATAGTTGTTTCTTTGTATGTAGATAGCGTTCTCCATCATGAGTCCTTTGGAGTTGTCTTTGTACCTTGTGTTGCTGAGAAAAGTGAAGTCTGTCAGGGTTGGTACTCATGGAATCCATATATCTGTGGTTGTGTATAATGTTTTCCTGGCTCTGCTCCGCTCACTCAGCATTATGCCGTGTAGGTTTTTCCAGGTTGTTATGAAGTCTGTATCATCCCCATTTCTTATGGCACAATAGTATTTCATTACCTTCATATACCACAGCTTGCTCAGCCATTCCCCAATTGATGGGCACCCCTTTGATTTCCAATTCTTGGCTACCACAAAAAGAGCCGCTATAAATATTTTTGTACATATGGGTCCTTTTCCCACTTGTATGATTTCTTTGGGATACAACCCTAGAAGTGGTATTGTTGGGTCAAAGGGTATGAACATTTTTATGGCCCATTGGGCGTAGTTCCAAATTACTCTCCAAAATGGCTGGATCATCTCACAACTCCACCAGCAATGTAACAATGTTCCAATTTTGCCACATCCTCTCCAGCATTTATCATTTTCCTGTTTTGTTATTTTAGCCAATCTGACAGGAGAGATGTGGTATCTAAGAGTTGTTTTGATTTACATTTCTCTAATCAGTAGTGATTTAGAGCATTTTTTTCATATGCCTATAGATAGCTTTAATATCTTCCTCTGAAAACTGCCTGTTCATATCCTTTGACCATTTCTCAATTGGGGAATGGATTGTATTCCTATATATTTGACTCAGTTCCCTGTATATTTTAGAAATGAGGCCTTTATCAGAGATACTAGTTGTAAAGAATTTCTCCCAATTTTCTGCTTCCCTCCTAATTTTTGTTGCATTGGCTTTTTTTGTACAAAAACATTTCAATTTAACATAATCAAAATTATCCATTTTGCATTTTGTAATGCTCTCTATCTCTTGTTTGGTCACGAATTCTTTCTTTTCCATAAATCTGATAAGTAAACTATTCCTTGCTCTCCCAAATCACTTATAGTATCAGCCTTTACTCCTAAATCATGAACCCATTTCGACTTTATTTTGGTATATGGTGTAAGATATTGGTCTATGCCCAGTTTCTGTCATACCATTTTCCAATTTTCTCAACAGTTTTTGTGAAATAGTGAATTATTAGCCCAGAAGCTGGTCTCTTTGGGTTTATCAAAGAGTAGATTGCTATAGTCGTTGACTTCTCCATCTTGTATTGCTATCCTATTCCACTGATCCACACCTCTGTTTCTTAGCTAGTACCAGGTAGTTTTGATGACTGCTGCTCTGTAGTACGGTTTAATATCTGGTATGGGTAGGCCACCTTCTCTAGCATTTCTTTTCATTAATACCCTAGATATTCTAGACCTCTTGTTTTTCCAGATGAATTTTGTTATTATTTTGTCCAGCTCAGTAAAATAATTTTTCGTAGTTCGATTGGTATGGCACTGAATAGATAGATTAATTTAGGTAAAATTGTCATTTTTATTATGTTAGCTCAGCCTAACCATGAGCAACTGATATTTTTCCATTTATTTAGATCTGAGGTTATTCGCGTGAAAAGTGTTTCATAGTTATGTTCATATAGGCCCTGGGTTTGCCTTGGCAAATAGACTCCCAAATATTTTATACTGTCTACAACAACTTTGAATGGAATTTCTCTTTCTATCTCTTGCTATTGGGCTTTGTCAGTAATGTATAGGAATGTTGAGGATTTATGTGGCTTTATTTTATATCCTGCAACTTTGCTAAAGTTGTTTATTATTTCAAGTAGTTTTTTACTTGATTCTCTAGGATTCTCTAAATAAATCATCATATCATCTGCAAAAAGTGATAATTTAGTTTCTTCTTTTCCTATTCTAATTCCTTCAATTTCTTTTTCTTCTCTTATTGCTACAGCTAACGTTCCTAGTACCAAATTGAATAGTACAGATGATAATGGACATCCTTGTTTCACCCCTGATCTTATTGGGAATGCATCTAGTTTATCCCCATTACAAATAATGCTTGTCGATGGATTTAGGTAGATGCTATTTATAATTTTGAGGAAGGTTCCACTTATTCCTATGCTTTCTAGTGTTTTTAATAGGAATGTGTGTTGTACTTTATGAAAGGCTTTTTCTGCGTCTATTGAGATGATCATATGGTTTCTGCTAGTTTTGTTGTTGATATGGTCAATTATGCTAATAGTTTTCCTAATATTGAACCAGCCTTGCATTCCTGGAATAAATCCTACGTGGTCATAGTGTATTATTCTTGTGATGAGTTGTGGCAATCTTTTTGCTAATATTTTATTTAAAATTTTTGCATCAATATTCACTAGAGAAATTGGTCTATAATTTTCTTTCTCTGTTTTGACTCTACCTGGTTTGGGTATTAGTACCATATTTGCGTCCTAAAAAGAATTTGGTAGGACTCCTTCTTCATCTATTTTCCCAAATAGTCTACAAAGTATTGGAATTAGTTGTTCTTTAAATGTTTGATAGAATTCACATGTAAAATCATCTGGCCCTGGAGATTTTTTCCTAGGGAGTTCATTGATGGCATGCTCAATTTCTTTTTCTGATATGGGGTTATTAAGAAATTTCACTTCCTTTTCTGTTAACCTGGGCAGTTTATGTTTTTGTAGATATTCATCCATATCTCTAAGGTTGTCAAATTTATGGGCATACAATTGGGCAAAATAATTCCTAATTATTGTTTTGATTTCCTCTTCATTAGAGGTAAACTCACCCTTTTCATTTTTGATATTAGTAATTTGATTTTCTTCTTTCTTTTTTTTAATCAAATTGACCAAAGGTTTATCAATTTTATTGTTTTTTTCATTAAACCAACTCTTTGTTCTGTTTATTATTCAATAGTTTCCTTGGTTTCAATTTTATTAACCTGTCCTTTGATTTTCAGTATTACTAATTTGGTATTTAATTGGGGATTTTCAATTTGCCCTTTTTCTAGCTTTTTCAGCTGTATGCCCAGATCATTGATCTTCTTTTTCCCTATTTTATTCAATGAAGCATTTAGGGATATAAAACTTCCCCTAAGAACTGCTTTTGCTGCATCCCATAAGTTTTGGTATGTTGTTTCATTATTGTCATTCTCTTGAATTAAGTTATTAATTGTTTCTCTGATTTGTTCTTTGGCCCACTCATTCTTTAGAATTAGATTATTTAGTTTCCAATTAATTTTTATCTTATTTTTCCATGGTTCTTTGTTACAAATAATTTTTATTGCATCATGATCTGAAAAGTGTGCTTTGACCACTTCTGCCTGTCTGCACTGGATTGTGAGGTTTTTATGCCCCAGTACATGGTCAATTTTTGAGTGTGTGCCATGTACTTTTGAGAAGAAAGTATATTCCTTTTTATCCCCATTCAGTTTTCTCCAGAGGTCTATCATATCTGTCTTTTCTAAAATTCTTTTTACCTCCTTAACTTCTTTCTTATTTATTCTGAAGTTAGATTTATCAAGTTCAGAAAGGGGGAGAGTGAGGTCTCCCAATATTATACTTTTGCTGTCTATTTCTTCTTGTAACTCCCTTAACCTCTCCTCTAAGAATTTGTATGCCTTACCACTTGGTGCATATATGTTAAGCAATGATATTGCCTCATTTTTTTATGGTGCCTTTTAGCAGGATATAATGTCCTTCCTTATCTCTTTTAATTAAATCTATCTTTACTTTTGCTTTGTCTGAGATTAGGATTGCTACACTTGCCTTTTTTACTTTAGCTGAGGTGCAATATATTTTACTCCAGCCTTTTACCTTTACCCTTTGTGTATCCCCCTGTTTCAAATGTGTTTCTTATAAACAGCATATTGTAGGATTATGGTTTTTAATCCATTCTGCTATCCGCTTCTATTTTATGGGAGAGTTCATCCCATTCACGTTCACAGTTATGATTTCTATCTGTGTCTTTTTCTCCATCCTATTTCCCCCTGTTTATGCTTTTATTTCTCCCTTTCCCGTTTTCCTCCTCAACAAAGTTTTGCTTTTGACCACCGCCTTCCTCAGTTTACCCTCCATATTTATTCCCCTCCCTTATCTTACCGTTTCCCACTTGCTACTTCTCCCCTCCCTTCTGACCACCTCCCTCCCTTTTTCCCCCCTTCCTCTCCTACTTCCTGTAGGACAAGTTAGATGTCTAAACTTATCAGGGTATGTTATTCCCTTCTTGAACCAGATCAGATGGCAGTAAAGCTCAAATACTGCTCTTCTCCCTCCCTTCTTTCCCTCTACTATAACATGTTTTTGTGCCTCTTCATTTGGTGTAATTTATCCTTTTCTACTCCCTCCTTACCTCTTCTCTCATAGCCCTCCCATTACATCTTTTACTTATGTTTTTTATCCTTACATCAGTTAATTTATATAGGCATTAACAATCTATGTGTATCCCTTTCAATTATCATAATAGCTGCACCATTCTCAAGACTGACACACACACACACACACACACACACACACACACACACACACACACACATATATATATATATATATATATATATATATATATATATATATATATATATATCATACATAAGATGATATAATCCCACATAAAGATGCAGACAATTGGTTAATAAGGTTTGTGGGGGTTTTTCCCCCTGTTTACCTTTTTATGTCTCTCTTGAGTTTTGTATTTGGAGATCAAATTTTCCATTGAGTTCTGGTCTTTTCATCAGGCAGGTCTGGAATTCCATTATTTTGTTGAATGTCCATCTCCTTGCCTGAAAAATTATGCTTAGTTTTGCTGGGTAGTTGATCCTTGGTTGTAATTCCAGATCCTTTGCCCTTCAGAATATCATATTCCAATTTCTCCTGTCTTTTAATGTGGAAGCTGAGAGATCCTGCGTGATCTTGACTGTAGTTCCACGATATTTGAATTGCTTCTTTTTGGTTGCTTTGCAGTATTTTCTCCTTGAGTTTGTAGTTCTGAAATTTGGCTATAATATTTCTTGGTGTTTTCAGTTTGGGATCTCTTTCAGGGGGTGATCAGTGAATTCTTTCAGTGACTATTTTACCCTCTGGTTCTAGGACCTCTGGGCAGTTGTCTTTGATAATTTCTTCGAAGATACTGTTAAGGCTCTTTTTTCATCAGGGATTTCTAGTAGACCAATAACTCTTAAATTGTCTCTCCTGGATCTATTTTCCAGGTCAGTTGTTTTCCCAATCAGATATTTCACATTTTTTTTCTATTTTTTCATTCTTCACATTTTGTTTTACTACTTTTTGGTGCCTCATAGATTCATTAGCTTCCACTTGCTCAACTCTAATTTTTAATGAGTTAGTGTTTTCATTTTGCTTTTGAGTCTCCTTTTCCAATTGGTTGATTTTACCTCTCAGGGTGTCATTTTCTCTATTTAGTTACTGAATCTCTGTGGCCATTTCGCCAATCTTATTCTTTAGGGACTTTCCATTTTTTCCATGTTTTCTTTTACCTCCCTAATTTGGTTTTTAAATCCTCCTATAGCTCTTCCAGCAATGCTTTTTGTGCTGGAGACCAGTTCACATTATCTTTTGAGGTATCAGATGTATCTATAGTGTCATTGCATTCATCTTCCAAATTGGTATTTTGATCATGCGTGTCTCCACAAAAAGGATCTATTGTCCTCGGTTTTTTTGTGTTCTTCATGTTGGTTTGCCTTTTCCTGGCTTTACAACAAATTTCTGCCTTTGGGGCTCAGGGCTCTCTGTCCCAGCTTTCTTATTCTGGGGATTGTGAGTCTAGAATTATAGCCTTCAGTTTCCTGAGGTGTGGGGGAGGGGTCTGGCTCCCTGAGGTCTCGCTCCCTATGGGTGCTCTCCAGCACTGTTACTCTTCAGCAATGGTCTCAGCTGTCTGGCACTTCCCCTGGGGGAGCAAGATTATGTCTGGGCTCCTGGTGTTGACCCCTGCCAGCTCTGCCCCTCTGGGACTAATGAACTTCTACTATTTGACCACTGAAGCCCCACTTCTTTCTCTTCTGTTCCAGCATTCTTTTTTTTTTCCGAGGAATTCTCTGGGTGAGGGGGGGGAGGGATTAGAGCAGTTACCTGGACATTATGTCTCCCGGAAGTTCAAGAAGCCACATTTCATTCCTTCAGGCTGCAAGCCTCAGTAGTCCGTGTTTTATGGCCAGTGGCGTTGCACTGCCTCTCCTCGCTTCCACAGACTGCCGTCCTGTGTTGGGAGGACTGGGGATTTCCGCCAGTTTCAGGCATCCAGCTTTCTCCCAGCCTGTCTCCCATGTGGGTTTCCCGGCGGACCGCTTCCGCTTTGGTCTGGAGCTGCTCTGCACGGCAAGCACTCTCTGAGCCTACAGATTCATGCCTTCGGCCTTTCAGACTCTCCCAGCTTGGAAATTTGCCCCACTCAGGCTGCTCGCAGTTTCTAACTCTCTCAAATCTGCTCAAATTCACTTTTTGTAGGAATCTGACAGACCTTGTGAGAGAGCTCTGGTAAGATGCTGTTTTCATGCGGCCATCTTCTTTCACAGTTTTTTTGCATCACTCTCATTTCTCTTCCCAATTTTTCCTCTACTTCTCTCACTTGCTTTTCCAAATGCTTTTTGAGCTTTTCCATGGCTTGAGCCCAATTCATATCTTACTTGGAGGCTTTTGATGTATGCTCTTTGATTTTGTTGACTTCTTTTGGCTGTATGATTTGATCTTCTTTGTCACTGAAAAAGGAATCTAGAGTTTGAGTTTGAGTCTGAGTTTGTTTTCACTGCCTGTTCATGTTCCCAGCCAACTACTTGAACCTTGAGCTTTAAGTCAGGGTATGACTGCTTGTAGAGTAGAGAGTACTCTGTCCCAAGGTTTAGGGTCAAAGAGCTGCTGTTTTCAGAGCTACTTCTACTCCACCATCACCCCAGGCTCTGTCACAGCAATGCTCCTCCTCCCCCAAGAACTGCCAACCAGGACTGCAATTCAGATCCAAGCAGGGCACAGCAAGAGAATCCGCCTTTGTGCCCACAAAGGGCTCCTTGCATTCTCATTCTGATCCGCTGCTAGATTCCTCCCACCATGTGAGACAGGGACTTGGGAAACCGTTGATATTGGTGCTCTAGAGGCAGTCTCAGGAGCTTCCTGCTGCTGCTACCACCAAGGCTGTACAACCTCCTCCACCCCTAGAGCTGGTGGCCCAACCTCTCTAAACTCGATCCCACAGTTTCCCCTTAACCTGCTCTTTGGTATTTGTGGGTTGAGAAGTCTGATAACTGCCACAGCTCACTGTTTCATGGCCCTAAGGCTTCTTCAGGCTGGCTGACTCCAGGTCTGGTCTGTCCTGGCGTGGCCCATTCTGGGCTGCCCTCCACTCTCAGTATCATGTGATAGACCCTTTCTGGTGACCATCCAGGCTCTCCTGGGCTGGAGATCTGTTTCCCTCTGCTATTTGGTGGGTTCCACAGCTCTAGAATTGTTCAGAGACAGTTTTTACAGGTGTTTGGCGGAATTTGGCTGGGAGCTTAAGCAAGTCCCTGCTTTCCTGCTGCCATCTTGGCTCCACCCTCTCTCCCACTCATTTTTAACTCCAACCCATTCCTGTTTCACACAGAAGACCTCCCACAACTGCTCTCAACTATAAGGATATTTCTATTTTCTGAATTTTTATATTTCTAATCAACTTATTCCATATGTGGACATGGAATATCACCTCCACTAGAGTGTCAGAGACAGAAACTATGTCATATTTTCTTTATACCCTCTTTAGTGTCTGTCCCAGTGTCCATTATCATGATAGTGTGCTGCACGATGTATTGGCGACACTCAAAAATGCTGGAGGAAGGAAGGAAGCAAGCAAGGAAGGAAAGAAGGAAGGACAAAACAAGGGAAAGTAGATTGATATATAATAGCAAGAAAAATGCTAATTGATAAAGCATTTGGGAATTGAAGTACTAAAAGTAAAATATCCTGCAAAGACTTGTCTTGTGGTATTCAAAGACCTGTCAGTTGGAGGACAGACTAGACATATTCTGTTTGACCCCAGAGGGCAGAACTAGGAGAACTGGGTGAAAATAGAAAGGGGGTAAATTTAGAATAGATGTAAGGAAACCACTGTCTAATAATTAGAGCCTGTAAAGTACAAAGGGCTGGTATAGACACCCTCAAAAGCTCAATGACCATTTGCTTTATATGGTATATGTAAGACTCAGGTATGGGTGGAGTGAATGGCTACTTAGATCCCTTCCATATCTGAAATTCTGTTATTCTATACTCCAGTAGACTCTTTTAGTCTATTGAATTGTCTCTAGGAAAGCCAATGGGTAATGAAAGAATTATTCCCGGTTCAGACACCAGTCATATAAATATATATATATATATATATATATATATATATATATATATATATGTAATCATAACATATAACACAGTGGAGTTAAAAGACAGAACATTAGGGTCAGAAGCAGACAAAAGCCTGCAAGTATCAGGCAGGACAAGAATAATGATCATACTGTCCTCTCTGCCTCCTCATCATGGTTCCAACAGGTCCACTGAGTATGGACAAAACTGGAGAACCCAAAAGAAAATGTTTATAGTTGGTTCAGAGAACAAGTGAAACCAAGGGCAATATTGTTTTCTTGTAAGTGCTTAATCCATGCATTGGTTGGTTAGTTTGTAGGAATCTGATTCATGAACACACTGATTTAACTCTATAGGTTAGATTACATCATAGAGTTTGATATTCCACCATTGACAATTTAATTCTTTTTTTTTTGAAAAAGAACATTTAGCCTCACAGCCTCCTATGAGAAAAGTTTTTTGATTGATCCAATAAACTTTTTCCCCATGTTCTACCATTTTCAAGTTCCAAGTATGAAATATAAAAGTAATTTAGTACTTCAAGTCACAAGAGAGTTAGTCTGTTAGGGTACCTATAGAAAATTACCCTGGAGACTCTAAATGGAAGAAAATAAAAGAGTATTAGGAAGATCTATAGATTATTTCACATATGTCTGTAAAACAGGTTCTGGTACTGCCTTGTTTAAGGCCAGCCACCATCTGGCTCCATCCTACAGTGCTAGCCTAATTTCATACTATTCCCCTTCACAAACTCTGTTCCAGTAGCTTTTTCCCTAATTCACCCCTTCAGCTCCTATATCTGTGCTTTTCACAAGTCATCTATCCCCATGTTTGAAATGTCCCTGTACATCTCCCCCTCTTAGATTTCAAGGTTCAGCCCCAGCTCAGGTATCAAAACCTTCCCACATCTTTATCCAAGTAGCATCTGCTCTCACTTGTTAGTGCTGGTTTCCCTCTCAGTTTTTTCGTTAACTGTCCATAGTGTTAGTGTATATGTCATATCTTCCCAGGAGAAGGTAAACTCCTTCAAATGAAAAAAAATAAAACATTTCTGCTAGTGTATTTCCTGGCACTCACTACTCCTGTATGGGAATACAGGAGCACACAAAAAGATCTATGATTTCAGCAAGTTTGAATCAGTCACCCCTCTGGGAGTACAGGGGGCAGTGATGGTTGGAGGAGGATGGTCATTTCTAATCAGGCCTCTATGCTCTCCTTACTTCTAGTCTGTACAATCTGTTTTGTTGACTCCACCATTCAATAGAAATTGCCTTTCTAAGGCTATTAAGTCTCTTATATGATAAATCCAATGACCTTGACTCTGTCTTTATTCTTGACCAATCAGCACTGGCTAACAATGTTGACAACTTTCTCTGCCTGGATATTCTATTTTCCCTAGGTTTTTATGTAGCTCCAGTACTGAAGCTGGTATAGGACCCTTTCCTTATTGATGAGGAAGGAAGGAAGAAAAGAAATAAAGAAGGAAGGAAAGAAAGAAATAAGGCAGGAAGGAAGGGAGGCAGGAAGGAAGGAAGGAAGGAAGGAAAAACTCTGTTTGTAAGGTAAGAAGCAGCTGCATGCTACAGTATATAGAGAGTTGTCATGCCAGTCAGGAAGACCTAGGTTCAAGTCCCAATACTGATGCGTGACTGTGTGACCCTAGGTAAGGCGTGTAACCTCTCAGCACTGTAGCCCACTTACTAAGGTTATAACTTACAGAAGAGGTAACAACCTTCATGAATAGAGGGAGCTTCCTCACTAGGGAATTTCCTATACCAATGAAATCACATGTCCGTATTCTTACACTAGTGTGTAAAGAACTATAGTTACAAAGATTGGGTCCAGACTTCGAGGAGCTTATACACTCAGTGAGGAGCCAAGTCAAAGACCAAAAAATAGACAAGAAATAAGGCAGCACACACTAAGTGTCACCCGAGTGATACCAATAACAGATGCAGCCTGGAATCTGAAGTTCTCAACTGAGTGCTCATAATAGGTCTGGATATTGCGGCTTCATGGAGAAAGGTAAAGCTGACATGAAAGAAAAGACAAGACAGCAATCCAAAAACAGGAAGGACATTTCAGATGCACCAAATGACAAGCACAAAGGCATAGGTGGAGAAATGTGTACACTTTTCATGGTGACAGCAAATGGATTACTTGGGCTCAGGGGAGGGTCTGTGAATCCCCCTATACCTGCTTAACTCACTTGGTGAATTATATACAAGAATGTGACATATGTATGTCACTGGAGGTGATAAATAACCTGTTTTAGAATAGCGATGATGAAAAGATCCAGAGGCAGCAAGGCACAGGATAAGAGTATTGGACTTGGGAGTCAGGATAATCTGGCTTCAAATCACACTGCAGACATTAACTAGTTTTGGGACTCTAAATAAATTGCTTAGCCTATCCCAGCCTCAGTTTCCTCTATCCCAAAATGGCGATAATCATACCTGAGGTGCTAATCTCACAGGGTTTTTGTGAGTCTCAAATGAGATAATGTAAGTAGTATTTTACAAGCCTAAAAACCTGATATGTGTCATTTCTCCTCATTATCTCTCCATAGACAAAAGAATTAATTAAAACCTATTGATTAAGTGCTTACCTTGTGCCAGGCACTTAGCAATACTGATACAAATACAAAACCTAAAGATAATATATACCTGCAAAAATCTTATTTTCTAATAAAGGGGTAAAACCCATAAAGGGGAATAGTGAATAGAACAATAGGAAATTTTGAGGACATGGCCTTTCTAGTAGCTATTTGATTTAATGATATTTCCCAAAGCAAGAGGCCAAGAGGCAGAAAGCTGAGGACAGGCATACAGGGTAAAGGACAGAGGAGCAGCAATGGTGTGTGTACAGTGATATGATGGAAACTGGCTGGTATGAAGAAACATGGATGCATCTGGGGCTTTCTAGCTATAATGGACTCTCAGCAATCAAGACAGCAGGGCCCCAAGAGTTTGGAGGGAATTTCCATCCACACGAACACATGTTCGGCTCACAAGATTATACATTTTCAACCAGAAGAGACCTTAGAGATTATGTCCTTATTTTACAAATGAGAAAAATGAGTCCCAGAAGTATGAAGTGAAATGCCCAAGGTATCATAGGTAGTAGCTGAGGTACAATTTAAATACAGGAACTTCAAGAACCTGCACCATGCCAATCCTCTGTGTGTGTGTGTGTGTGTGTGTGTGTGTGTGCGTGTGTGTGTGTGTAGCTATAACAATTACTTTAGGCAGCGAGATGACAGAGATCTGTATGTCTTGTGGACACAGAGCTATTATTTTTAAATAGTTATGTATTGTTGCTTGTATTTCCTTAAAAACACATATAATGCTCTTAGCATCCATAATTCTCTTTTACAAAGCAAATTCTACCACTTGAAACTTATCCAAGCTACCAAGTGAGGTTATATTCAGCATTAACTTACATTTAGACACTTGGTAAACTATTCAGGAGCCTTTTCCCACACCTAATAAAACTACTTTAAGCATCTATTTCCTAATACACATATTGCTTATGAGAGTCAATTTGTTTACAAGGACTGTTAGAGAGGGAATACATGGCAGTAATTCCTCTCATTGAGGATCTTCTTCTCATTAACTGCCTAGCTTGGAAGAATTTTCAAGCACATGAAGTATATATCTCCCTACTTTTAAAATCATCTCTACAGTGAGGCAATGAAAAAGAAATGGCAGATACAAATAATCATGGTTCCTTTTCATGAATGTCTATCGTTGGCAGGGATGGGGTGGGGAGAGTTTTTCCCCATTCCTAGATCACTATGACATCAATGATTCAAAGCTTTCTTAGACTTTGCCCAGAGCTGATTATAATTCCTGTTAACAACTTGGTCCAAAGACTGATAAATGGCATTTAGCGCGACATATGGTGATTTCATTTTATGACTAGCCTCCCTTGTCAGAGAAATAAAAAGGTATGTTTAGAGAGTTCAAACTTCATGGCTTCCAGAAGTATACCCGGAATGACTAGAGAGAGAAGCTGGAAGGGATGACTGAAGCCCCACTGTTTGGAGCACAGCAGGGAAGACAGCTGCTGTAGCCCATACACCCGAGGGGTTCATCAGCCTTTTTTACTGTGCTTCAAGGTGTTGTCAAGGGACACATTTAAGTAAAGAGATGCAGACTCCCACTGATAGGGATTAGAAAGGAGCCCTCACCATGTTACCTCTATTGAACCTTTCAGTACATGGACAAAACAGAGGGAAATAGGAAAGAATTTGTTGCAGTGGAAAGACCAGTGTTCCAGGGCACCATTCCATTTATTTCTATTTGTTCATTTCCCTTGTGTTTTTAAAAGTCTAGTGAAGAGTCATGGGTAATTAGCCTCGCTATCCAAAGTTTCTGGGCATAGGAAATCCTGAAAGAACTGGACTGTGTAAATCTTTGCCACAAATGCAACAGAAGAGATCTCCTTCACAGAACTTTTCCAGACTTACCCTCTCCCTTGAAGCCTGTCTATATTATAAGGTTGGGGACTCAAACATTTAGCATGGCAGAGCCCCAGAATCAGCATGGTAATGGAAAGAGCCCTCTATTTGGAACAAGAGGATCCAGATTCAAATTATATTCCTGACATATAGTGCTCAAGAGACCCTGTGTATCCATTGGGGTAACTGGATATGAGATAGAAGATAGATAGATAGACAGATAGATAGATAGACAGACAGATAGATAGATAGGTGGATCATATTATCAAGGACTTAAAGAAAGCATCCATCTCAACCCTTTTATTTTATAGATGAAGCTAGTCCGCAGCAAGATTAAATCACACACCAGAAAAAGGCAGGAAATGAAACAACATCCCATAACACAAGACCCTGCCTTTTTAAACATCAGTTAACAATTGGGAATAATATTTGCTAAATTCAAACGGTAACTACGTGTATGTGTGTGTGTGTGTGTTTGTATACATATACATGTGTGTATGTATGTATATTATTATATATAATATATATATATATATATATATATATATATATATATATATATATATATATATATATACAACCACATAGATGGATCGATAGATAGAGAGATAGATGGATAGACAGATAGATAAACATTTCCACGTAGGATATTTCTGTGTGATATATTTTACAAAGGACTAAAATGAAAACTAAAATGACTAAAACAAAACCTTTGAGAAAGTGAGTATGCTACCCTTTTTAATGTTAGTATTATTATTTCTATTTATATATTTCTATTCATTTTAATGCTTTAAAATAGTTATAGAGTTCTTTTAAAATTGTTATTCTTTTAAAATTATCTTAGAAGCATAAAACAATTTTAGATGACTTTCAACATATATATGAATACATACAAACACATACATACATTACAGATAAGCCAGGCCAGTCAATTTTTGTATGCCTCAGTTTTTTCATAGGTAAAGTGAGAATAATAATGTCCTCTCCCTGGTCATTACCTCTCAGGGTGAGTGGAGATAAAATGAGATAATATTCAGAAAGCACTTTGTAAATCTTAAAGCAGTATTTAAATACTCACCATTATAATACATAGCCTATCCACAGAGCAAAAAAGTATGTTTATGTATATAAGACTCATCTATTAAGCCACAGATGAATTATGAACTGCACTGATGGAGGATATTCCAAAATCAAGGAAATCACAGATATTTGGGATGTAAATGTTGGATGTTGATGTTGAAAGTATTTGTTGTACTGAATTAAGTTGAACTGAATTAAAATAATTGAATTCTTGGAACACATCAAGTAAGAAATAGCAAACTGAGACAAGGACGGAAAACATTTAAAGGCCACAGCCATAATATAAAGAGCTGACGTAACAGCTGACATCTTGACATCAAAGGAAAAGACAAAAGTAGTAACGAAAAGTCTTGTATGAGCAGCTAGGTGGTGCAATGGATAGAATGATTGATGTAGAATCAAAAAGACTTAGCTTCCTAAATTCAGATGTGGCCTCAGACACTTACTAATTGTGTGACCTTGGGCAAGTCATTCAACCCAGTTTGCCTCAGTTTTCTGATCTGTAAAATGACCTAGAGAAGGAAATAGCAAACCATTCCAGTATCTTTGCAAAAAAAAAAGCAAACAGGATCACGGAAAGTTACAACAAAAAGGCTAATATAGGACCACCTTCCCCATGCAACTATGTGCTTTCATAAAGATGGCTCATCAAGAATATCCAATATCTTCTGTTAATGAAATACACATCCCATGTAAAAAAAAATTCTAGCAAAAACTGGCTAAATTAAATATATTAATATATATATACACACATATATATATATATACACACACATATATATATATAGTGTGTGTGTATTTGTGCATGTATACATATGTATATATGTGTGTGTGTAAAAGGATAACCATCACTTATCTGTAAATGTAATTTATATAGAAATCTCCATAAATACCAAATAGACATTACCACAATCAATAAATATCTCAGTATTCACATATCTAACACTGACTGATATAGTAACCAATAACAGTCCTGTAAAAAAATAAAAATAAATGAATGAGTGGACATTATCATTAAGGTCCAGTCCAAGAAAGAATAATTAGAAAGTAAATGCTTAGATTTTGCCTCTGCTTCTCCTTATGATCTATTTCAGCATATGCTTCCATCTTGCTTAGAGCTGTTAGGAAATGAATGGATTCTGAGAATTCAGTTCTCTAGCTGGGAAAAAAAGAAGACTCTGAAAATTTATCATTTACTGGCAAAATATAAAGTGTTATAAATATTTATTATAATTATTATATTTCATATTATAAATATTAATTGATTTTAATGGACCTATTGTGGAAGATTATCCTAACTAAAATATTAGCTTTGAGGATAGCTATGCAAACAGAAACAAAACTCACAGACTTTCTCATTGCTCACTCTAACTATGACCATTAATCAGTGTCTGTCCTTTAGCTGCAATATCTTTATATATTGGAAATTGGCTGATAGGAACTCAACTCTGTAGTCTAGTTCTTTTATTGTGAGACTTGAAAACACTAAGAGTGGGACACAATGCCTCATTACTACAAACAAAAAAGATGTCACCCATTTATTCATTCTCTGTCATGTCAGAGAGAAAACAAATTTCTGGAAGTCAAATTGTTCCTTCATGGAATGATAGATTTCTAAATGTCTGGTTCCTTCTTTTCACAAAGGAGGTAAATCTGATGAATCAGTATTCACAAAATAGCACTTGGCAGAACAGTAATGCTAGTTAGACAAATGTTCTGTGCGAGCAGTAAGACATGACAGAGTCATAATTTTTGTGGGCTGCCATAGACAAAAATAAATAGATTCCTGGTGCAACCTCCAGAGGTTGAAGGATGTGTTTAAGGGCCAGGACCTTGGGAATCCTGTCCTGTCACTTAACGGTAAGGACTGCTTGTCAGTGAGGAAGCAATAGGAAAGTTTGATGGAGGTGAGCAACAAGTGTTAATCAGAATTTACAGAAAAGTTGGATGTCCCAACTGTTTTAGAGCTGGGGATTTGGATCAGCAATGCTGTTGTAGTTGTCTGACTAGATCAGAGTCCATTCTTCTCAGCCTTTCTTATTTAGCCTTGATCACTGATTGGGCATTGTCTCTCGGTCTAACTGTAACCTCTTAAAACTCTTAGCTTGAAAAGGCCAAGGTCCTCTACTGTATCCAGGGCAATCGTCACCAGTCATCATGACCTATATCTGGGCACTGGACACAGATAGCTCTGGAGGAAAGAGTGAGGCTGGTGACTTTGTACACCTCATTAAATCTAATTCACTTATATATCACATCATCATCTCTGTGACGTCATGTTTTTCTTTGAGAACGGAGGACCAACAACAACTACAACACTGAGCTTTCACTTCACATTGTGCCGCCTGGTGAGGAGAAAGGTAGGCTTCCATTCTAACTTATGAAAGGTAGTGAATAAAAACTGGGCTTGGAGGCAAGAAGAATTGAATTCAAGTCCAAACTCAAATAGTTCCTAGCTGTGTGACCCTGAGCAAATCACTTCACCTCTCTAGGTTTCAGTCTCCTTGTCTGTAATATGGGGTATAAGAATAGCATATTTTTTCTAGGGTTGTTATGAAGATAAAATAAGATATAATATTTGAATAACAATTTGCTAACCTTAAAACATTAAATAAGTGCTCTTATGATTAGAAACTTTTGACTTTATCTGGTAGAGAGCGGACCTTAATCTTTTCAGGATAGACACCAGTGATTTAACAATACTGATTTAACACTAATGAGCAACAGGATGAAAACTACTATGTATTTTACTGCATTTATAGTTTGGGAAAGCTTTTCCTTGTAATGCACCTCCTACTCTGATCACTTATCAAGACCCCAGAAATCTCTGAACACCTGGGTCAAAGGGGAGGATTGCCATTTAGGTTCAAATACTGTTTCTTACACTTACTAGCTATACAATCATAGGCAAATCACTTCCTCTCTCTGAGACTCAGTTTGCTCAACTGAAAGATGGAAATAAAGTACCTGTAATGCTATTTTACATTGTTGATGTGAAGCTCGACGCATGAGGTGGTGGATGGTAAAATATTATGCAAAATTTAGAAACCATAATTGTCAGTTGATGTTATTTTGTTGTTGATATGATAATTTTCTCATTGTTTTCAATGGAGTTCAGAAACATCAGTCCTGGGACAAGTCATTACTCATGCATATGTGCACACATACTCAATATTCTGTGGCATAGGTAGATAAATTTTTTTTTGTAATTGAATGAAAGCATTGGGATATTCATCTTCTTTGGTTCACTGAAACCATCTTCAGGACAACTGTATTAATAGTCAGAACTGAGGGGAGATGGATAGGTAAATGGATGGATGGATAGATGGATGGATGGATGGATAGATGGAGGAAGATGCTGATGCTGATGCTGATGATGGTGATGAAGATTATCATAGCATTAAAAGATTAAGAGCTGGAACAAGTTCTAGAAATTAGTTAATCCAACCACTGAACGCCATACAAATAAAGTGACTTTTCCAAAATGATGATGACTAATGACTGATGATTGAAATGACAAAAGGATATGTCAGTGGAAGGAAAATTTTAGCAGTTTTGTCCTAATTGGAAAGGCTATAAGAATCAGCCCAGTGACACTACATTTATAAGGTTAGCTGTGGAGCAGAAGTTTAGTTAAAAGGCAATGATTTGGGTGCCCAAGATGAGCCAAAAAGACACAAAAAAATATCTCTCGTCTTCTATGACCTCCTCTGTTTCTACAAAAAAAATATTGAATAAATGTCATCAAAATGAAATGATGGATGCTGAGAATCACAGAGTTGAACTATCTAAAGATACTAATTTAATTGAATGTCTCATAAATGTGAGATCTTTGTCCAGTAAGCAATAAGATGTTATGAGATTATTAAAACACTGTCTCTGATATTCTAGCTACAAGAAAAAATTAAGTTGAAGCTAAAAATTTTCTTTGGAGGGGCAAATGAGGATGAATAGACTTGGTTTCATTCCTGACAAGGGAAATATGAAACAATTTTTAAATATACATGCATATATATATATATATATAATGTTTTCTAATTACACGTAAAAACAATTTTTAAACATTTTTTTTTAAATTTTGAGGTAAAAATTCTCTCTTCCCCTCATCCCTGCCCTTTCATGGAGAAGGCAAGGAACTTGGTACATGTTGTACATGCATAGTCATGAAAAACGTATTTCCACATTAGTCATATTGTAAAAGAAAACACAAACCAAAAAACAACAAAAAAAGAAAATTTTAAACGGATATTTTGATCTGTATTCAGACTCCATCAGTTCTTTTTCTGGAGGTGGATAGCATTTTTCATCATATGTTCTTTAGAATTGTCTCGGATCATAGTATTGCTGATAATAGCTAAGTTATTCACAGTTAATCATCCTACAATATTGTTACTGTGTACAGTATTCTCCTGGTTCTGCTCACTTCACTTTGAAACAGTTCATGTAAATCTTTCCATGTTTTTCTGAAAGCATCTCGCTCAGCATTTCTTATAGCACAACAGTACTCTATCACAATCATATACCACAATTTGTTCAGCCATTCCCCAACTGATGGCCAACCTCTCAATTTCCAATTATTTGCCACCACAAGAAAAGAGCCCTGATAAATATGTTTATATGCATAGGTATTTTCCCTTAAAAATACTTTGGTGTTCAGACCCAGTTGTGGTATTGCTGGATCAAATGGTATACACAGTTTTATAGCCCTTTGGAGATATTTACAAATTGCTCTCCAGATTGGTTGGATCAGTTCACAACTCCATCAACAATGCTTTAGTGTGCCAATTTTCCCATATGCCCTTCAACATTTGTCATTTTCCTTTTCTATCATATTAGCCAATCTGATAAGTGTGGGATGGCACCTCAGAACTGTTTTAATTTTCATTTCTCTAATCAATAGTGATTTGGAGCATTTTTCACACGACTATGGCTAACTTTGATTTCTTCATATGAAAACTGCCTGTTCATATCCTTTGACCATTTATCAAGTGAGAAATTACTTGTATTCTTATAAATTTGATGCAGTTCTCTATATATTTGTGAAATGAGGCTTTTATTAGAGAATTGTTTTTACACTTATCATTACTGAATATTTCCCTCCAACCTATTCCCCCCTCTTCATTCTTCTCTCTCTCCTTTCACCCTGTTCCTACTCAAAAAGGTTTTGCTACTGACTACCACCTTTCCAAATCCACCTTCCCTTCTATCAGCCCCACTTTCTCTTGTGACCATCCCCTCCTACTTTCCTGTAGAGCATTATAGATTCCTCTATCCAACTAAATGTGTATTTTTTTTCCTTCTTTGAGCCAATTCTGATGAGAGTAAGGTTCAAGCATGCCTGCCACCCCCTATCATCCCCTCCACTGTAAAAGCCCTTTCATGCCTTTTCTATGTGAGATAATTTACCCCATTCTACCTCTCCCTTCCCCCATCTCCTAGTACATTACTCTTTCTTACCTCTTAATTTATTTTTTTAGATACCATCATACATCCAGGCTCTCTTTATATATATACTTATTCTAACTGCCCTAACAATGATGAAGTTGTTAGGAGTTAAAAGTATCATCTTCCCATGTAAGAACATAAATAGTTTAACCTTATTGAATCTCTTATGATTTCTTTTTCTTGTTTACCTTTTTACGCTTCTCTTGAGTCTTGTATTTGAAAGTCAAATTTTC
Source organism: Trichosurus vulpecula (assembly GCF_011100635.1). NCBI lineage: Eukaryota > Metazoa > Chordata > Mammalia > Diprotodontia > Phalangeridae > Trichosurus > Trichosurus vulpecula. The sequence continues at coordinate 156,843,116 of NC_050581.1, forward strand.
CATTCAGCTCTGGTCTTTTCATCAGGAATGCTTTAAAGACCTCTGTTTCATTAAATATTCACTTTCCCCTAAAAGATTATACATAGTTTTTCTGGGTAGGTGATTCTTGGATGCAATAATGAAACTTTCACATTTGGACTTCAATGAACCATGTACAGAAGTGGAAAGGACATTTAAGAAAGAAAGTGAAGTAAGGACCAGAAGCTGGATCAGAGAAAGGAAGTGGGAAATCTGGGATGGGGGTGATACTATTTTAAAGATACTTGATGAACTTTTAAAAATATATCTAAAATTTGGAAAGTGTATCAGCCACATGGACAAGCCAATCAGCACGTAGCTTCTAATAAAGATGCATAGAGTAACTATGTATTGTTATTGAGTGAATTTAACTTTATTGGAGACATGAATACGGATATATGTCAAAGGGCAGCTCCAAATTAATTGAAAGCAATTCATCAAAGATACTTGACTATCATGCTGAACAGCCATGCGTTGCTTGGGAAGCCAGACTTACCCTTAATGGATTCACAGCGAGTCCTTTTAGTAAGTAATTAGCAAAAATAAAGATCACTATTCCAATCCCTGAGTGACATAAACCATGTCCTCCTCCACCTTCTCTCTTTCCCCTGACTTAGGCTAGAGGCTTTTAATGCCTCTCAAGAGTAAGGTTAAAAAATACACAAACTTATGTTTACTTTGTTTTTAATAGTATAGCCAACTTGTGATTAAGGGGCTTGGGATTTTTATCAGTAGGGCTTTATCCTCTCTAGTTGGGCTCCCATAAAGGACAAATAGCTGGTGGGAGTCAAGGTATCTAGGCTGACTGCCTATGCCTTTCCTCTTTGATAAGAAAGTCAGGAGCTACATATGCTGCTTCACAGAACACAAATACTTAAGTGAAAAGACAGGACTTAAGGAATTAACATCCTCGGAGACCATCAAATAGAAAATAAACAATTAGTATAGGATGTATAACTTTCAAGCCTGTTCATAGGCGAACAGTGTAAGTGCTATCAAACACAAGAAGATTTCATCCAATTGAAAGACATTGATGATAGGACTTTTACTAAGAAAAGGCAACCAAGAAAAGACATCAGCAGCTATCACAACAGATGTCTACTTTTTTCATATCTAGAAACATCATTAGGAAAAGGTCTAAACAAGTATGGAAAATACCCCAGATGAAATTTCAGGGTCATATGAACAACAAGATGGAAGAATATATTTTCTGCAATCCTCTTGATCTCTCAAACCTCCACAATACAAGAATTATGTGCAAGAGATAAAGCAATTTCAGCTGTGCCCTGTCTAGGACACCACGAGCCCAATGGGGTAAAAAACACCATGAACTTATGAGAGGGAAGGTTAATGATACCTAATGTGATCTCTTAGTACCCCTGCCCGCTACACCTACCAAGCTGTGGCAGCAGGACTACACAAGCATTCCCCCAAGCTTGCAACAGAATTCAAGGCTGTACCTTACTCTATCTAACCCTAAATGCCTCTGACTCTGCAGAAAAAAAAAACAGTCCTGTTATATTCTACTTATCAACTAGTGAAACATTTGGTTAAATCCCCTTCCTAAACATTTATCTAGAAGCAGAGAAGAGCTTGACCAGTCTTCAAGTGTATGATGGAATACTGAATACCAGTTACTCTCTGTTTCCACTGAAATTAAGGCAAAGAAAGCTGGGGGGAGGTGAACACTGAAGATAGAAAAGAGATTGGCAAGCCTTGGCACACATGTCAGATGATAATGTAATATTGCAGCAACAGGTGATACCCAGCATGCCAATATCTGGCTATCATTGGGTGGCTGTAACTCAGCTGCCTGCTGATACTTCCTGGCTTTTTATCCTTTTTTTGTCTTTCCTCTTCAATCTTTGTTCCGGCAGCAGTGACTGGGTAAGAGGTGTTCTGAGTACTATGTCACTGCTGAAGCTAGGTACACATCTCAGCTATGATATTTCCAGTGAAAGGGGACAGATGGTAGAAAGAATGTCAGGGTTGGGAAGCCCTGGGAAGGATAATCAAAGAGGAGCAGTAAATTTTCCTTCCTGAAATTTTTTAAGGAAAATGGCAGGCAGTGTTCTTTGATGATTAGTTTCAGTATATATGAATAATGTTGAAAGGCAGGTCTGAGGTCTCTATCTGAATGAGTCCATGCAGAATGAGTTTTAAGGAAAATTGTGAAAGTAAAGTTTATCTCTGACATTCATTGGCTTTCTTCCTTTATCACGTGCTCCCTTCCTCCTCATCCCACCTAATCCACACCCAATCTTATACCACCCCTTTCCTCAGAAGTGTCTGATTCTCCATTCTTTTGTCTCAAGCCTTCTCTTCGCATGGAGGCATTTCTGGGGAAACTCAACTGAGGTGTAAATTACTCATTGTGACCTACTGAATTCATTCTCCCTCATTACAATTATAGTCTTTTTAAAGTTTTTTTTTAATAAACAAAAATATATTTTGTATCCTTCCCATCTATTCCCACCAAAAAAAGAAAAAAAATAGCCATTTTAACAAATACTCATGATCAGGTAAAACAAATTTCCATATTGGTCATGTAGAAAAAAGAGTCTATTTTATAGACTGAGTCCATCACCTTTGTTTCAAAAGTTAAGTAGCATGCTTCATCATTGGTTCTCTGAAACCATGGTCAGTCATTACATACAAGATATGATCTAGCAGTGGTCACCCATGCCCACATACTGAGGAATGAATAATAAATCATTCCAGGCCCAGTATCAAGAGACAATGGGAAGATGGAGGATACTAATAAGCAGGAGGGACTATTTTAATCATAGTGTGTAGGAAGAGAAGTTTCTCCATGTCAGATCAGGTTTGCATTACACAAGTGATAAATCTGACAATTCCTATCTAGTCCTGATACAAAATCATCTTTCGTTCTAGTATCCAATGTTTATATAAAATATGGTGTGGCCTTAAGTAAGGCATTGAAATCTCTCTAAATCTCAGTTTTCTCATCCATAAAATAAAGGGGCTGGATTAGACACCAATGTAGATCAAGGACAAGCTCCTATGGATTCTGTGGTTACCTTGCCAAAATTCTCTTTCTCAATTGGTCTTATCCTTAAATCTGAACCCCTCAATACCTTTTACTCCAATTCATTTTTTCATTCACCCACCTACCCCTAGGATATTTACTTCAGTGTCAAGTTCTTCACTTGAGCAAGTGAAACTATTTATCTTTAACCCCCCCCTAAAAATCCTCTGCTACCCATTTGTCATTATCTTGTTTTCTCCAAAACTTCACATACTGGGAAAACCCCAAAAGGAAGGCCTTACACAATCTTCCCACTCAAAATATGAAGCCCCCTTTAACCCCAGAGCCTTTGCAGTTCAGAAGAATCATTAGATTGACAGCTGAGTTTAGCTAAACATATTGATCAAAAGCTCATGCTCATAAGGTCAATAAGAGAGGTACCTATTTATTTGCACATTCGACAGAATGGAGGCAAGGACACTTACAAGAAATGTGATTCCTTTTAGTGGCAGTAGTGAATGATAAAAGACAAGTAATTCATTTGAAGATTTACTTATTTTAGTAAATGTGCTTAAGGGTATCTTTGGAGTACACGAAATGAAAGGTATGTGGAGGGGAAAAATGATAGCTTTCCATTGTTTTCAGAATGCTGTTTTGAAATTTCAGTGTATTTATTTTTAATTAATGGTTGCTACAGAAAAATGGGATGGGACGAGATGGGATGGGATAGGATAGGTAATTTACCTGGAGGCACTGGGAGGTTAAATGATTTTTCATGGTCATACAGACAGAATGTGTGTGTCTCAGACAAGACTTGAGACTGGGTCTTTCTGACTCTGAAATTGGCCCTCTATTCACTATGCCATAAAAATGTTTGTTGTTCAGTTGTTTCAGTTGTGTCTGATTCTTTGTGACCCCATCTGGGGTTTTCTTGGCAAAAATACTGGAGTGGTTTGCCATTTCCTTTTCCAGCTTGTTTTATACATGAGGAAACTGAGGCAAAAAGTGGTAAGTGACTTGCCCAGGGTCACACAGCTAGTAAGTGTCTGAGGCCAGGTTTGAACTCAGGAAGATGAGTCTTCCTGACTCCTGGTCAGGTGTTCTGTCCACTGCACCACATAGCTTACCATGCTACAAAAACAGCAACTATAAAACAAACAAAAAAACAAAAAACCTGAAAGCCTAATATTAAGTCATACTGACAATAGCAGCATGTCTAAGACAAAGATCTCTAACTCCGGTGAGAATTTTTTTTTTCCCTTTCCACTTCTACTACAGATATAATAGTCTTGTCTACATTATAAAGGATAAAAATATTAATTAAGCACATACAACATACAAGTGACTGAACTAAGTACTCTACATTTGAATTAAACAAGGAAAAACCAAAAATAAATATTTGAATATTTCTAATATATGTGGATTATAGCATCATGAAGGAAAAAAAATCAAGATTGTAAGTTTAGGTTTTTAGTTAACATCTGTATATTAGTGTCACATAGACCTACCAAAGGGGGAAAAATGACACTTTCCCATTTTTCTGTTTTTTTTTTCCAATAGCAAAAAGGGGTATTATAAAAAATGTCAATATCCAAGATGAAGAACAAATGACTAGTATTATTCATATATTCTGGAAAACGCCTATTTACCCATGGTACTCATCATAAGGTATTTTTTTGTCTCTCATATTTGCTTGGGGGAAGATATTTTGACTTATTAATCCTTTTGTTGCCCCAGGGTATCTTACACAAGGCCTTGTACAAAGCAGATAAATTAAATAATTAATAATAATAATTATAGCAACTAGCATTCATAGTGTGCTTTATGGTTAAATAAGGTGATTTTCAGATATTTTATCATTTTATCCTCACAAAACTCTGGAAGGTAGCTTTACAGATGACAAAACTAAAGCAGAGAGTTCAATGACTTCCCCAGGGTCAAACAGCTAGTCTGTGTCTGAGGCTAAATTTGAACTCAAGTGCTCCTGACTTCAGGTTTAGTACTTTCTCAATTGTGCTACCTGGTCAACTTTCATACATTAAATAAATGTTTACCAAAGGAGTAATCATGCCGTTGAGTGGCCTTAGAGTCAGGGAGATTTAAGTGCTAGTGTCTCTGTGCAGTCATCTGTAAAACAGGGACAAATACAAGTATCTACCTCACTGAAGATCCAGGGGGAGAACATTATAAATTGCTTTATATGTCTTAATGTATAATAGCTATTATTACTAATGGAAACCAATTTTTGCATAATGACAGTACAGAAATAAACTAATTGCTGAAACTATAATCAACAGAATTGATGATTCAGAAGGCACTTCAGGGCCTTATACCACCTCAAGGTCATCATTGCAAACATAGTTTTTTATTGAACCAAAGAAGCAGAGAATTGCTGGTTAGTTTAAAAATAAACAAATAACAATACATACACACACACACACACACACACACACACACACACACACACACAAACCCAAGAGCAACAACAACCCACCAATTGTTAAGATACCAAATAACAGAGAAAGTTGACTCTCCTTGTCTTCTACATCATTCCTTGCCCTCTGCTAAAGGCTTACTCATGTACCTCGCTGTGACAAGGAGATAACCCTAGGATTTTTATATCGATGCCTGTGAAACATACGTTCTGGCAAGTCTTACAAAAGTAGGAATTGGTTAGCATATGGATAGCTATATGTTATTAACTATTATTATTATTAATTTGATTATCATCCTATCTCCACAGCACTTGAAATACATTATCTCATTTGATCCTTAAAACCCCCCATTTTATAAATGAGGAAACTTTGAGAGGTGAAATGATTTGACCACAGATGGGCAGGTAGGATTCAAACCCATGTTTTCTTTATTCCAAATCTTGTGCTTTATTCACTATGGGATTCCAGCATCTTTGCTGTAGTATTCATATACATTATGCTTAATATAGGTTAAAGGTACAGACATAGAATTTGACACAGGTTGCAGTCAGTGGGAAAATTACTTTGTAGTCCTGGATATAACAATATTTATCAGAGAAAGCATTCAAAGACAGTTGACCACCTCATAGAATGTATAGAATCAATGGGGATTATCAACTATGAAGAGACAGACAAACAGACTGAAAAGACTTTTTCCCTATTGCTAGTCCTCTTATTCAGCAAGGCTTGTGTCTCTGCTCCATTTTCTGCAAAATTTAGTAAATTCAATTTAGTCATCCAATTTGTCTCCAGCCAAGCTTCCTTCTGTCAGTTAGGCAGACATTTCAATGCAGGCCGCATAGAGAAGCAGCAGAAGGACAAAGGGAATAAGATTACCTGTGCATTTTCGATCAGTGTCTTCTTTTTTGGACCCACTAATTGTCAACTTGCAGTTGAAGTTTTCCTCCCAATACTCTGCAAACCACACATTTCTTCTGTTGTTCTCTAATGTACGAGATGTAAAGTACGTATCAAAACCTAAACAGGATAAAGTGGAAAGTCTGGTGAGAACAGAGATAGGGTGGAACATCCGGAGCTAGAAATAATATTCACAGCTACTATTTGCTTTGTATTTTTTGTTAATAATGATGCATTCTCTCCATGTCAATCAAAAACCAAAGGAGGAGATTATTTGTATCACATGATTGGGAAGATAGCAAAGTAGATGTTTGCAGCATAATTGTCTCAACCAAACAACCTGAAAATTTGAAAAATACATGGCAAATCTATGGTAATTACAGTTGCATCAACAAGGTGAGAAAACAGAAAATCTGCAGAAGGTAAAATTCTCCTGAAATAACCTCCCGGCACAAAATACTTAAAGTTCCTAAGATAATACCCTTATTCCATGCTACTCATTACAATCTATAAACACACAAAAATTGATGGGCCTGTGTTTCCCAGACTACTCATATGGGTAATTCCAGGGAAAAGGCAAGGAGACCCAAGTGCAACTGATCCTCTCCCAGTAGAGTCGACAGAGGGTCTCCACACACTCTGATGTAACAAGGCTCTACACACGTAACATTAGGGGTCTGAGCAAGACAAAACATGCAGGCAGGAAAATAGATGAAATATTGGACATACAAGAAAAAGACTGAAGGAGAAAAGGGTCCAGGGACAGATCTGAATTGTGAGACTTATGAAAGAGGAGGAGGAGGAAGAGGAGGAGAAGGAGAATGTGGAGGAGGAGGAGGAGGAGGAGGAAAGAATTCTGAAAAGGCCATAATATAATAAATACGTATATTTCAAAGGAAAACAAAATTAAAAATCCCAGTGGGAAAAAAAGGACACATATCATTTAGATAACAGTAATTAGCATTTATGTAGCAATGTAAGGTTTGCAAAGTGCTTTAAAACTGTTATCTCATTATATCCTTACAACCACCCTGGGAAGTAGATGCTATTTTCATCCCCATTTACAGATGGCATATTGAAAGGAATAGAGGTTAAGTAAGTTGCCCAGAGTCATACAACTAGTAAATCTTTGAGTCAAGATTTGAACTCAGGTCTTTCTAACTCTAGGTCAGACACTTAATTCACCATTCCATTTAGCTTCCTGTAATCTCCACAGACCATAAAATCATAATCATAATAACAAAAGCATACCAAGGAAGCAACATGATGTAACACAAATAGCATTGAGCCTCGTAGAGGGGATTGCACAGTTGTCAGTCAATTAATTAGAGAAATGGACTAAGATCAGAGGAGAACAGCAAACAGATTCTCTTTTGGCTGGATATTCACAAAGGAAAAACAGTACCCCTTTCAGTCCTCAGATAATATTGGGGGGATATGGGAGAGGATGGTCTAGTATGTGGAGAAATGGAAAGGCGTTTTTGCCTTAGAAAGAGAAGTGAAAGGGTGGCATTTAAGTTTGTTATTCTTGTTGGTGGGGTGAAGGGAGAAAGGAAAGGACCTTATAGTGGTTTTCACATTGAAGAAATGCCAATCTTAGGAGAAAAACTCTATGCAAGATTCATTATTTATATGACTGAATCACCACAAGAGACAGTATGTAGCCATTTGAAGATAGCTAGTATCCAAGGTTATAGGAGGGGACACAAAAATGACACAGACACAACACACTGGCATTAAGAGGTATTAGTGGTCATGGTAAGGAAACGCGGGGAACACCTAGAAGCTCATGGTGTGGAATGCAGAGTAACTACCACCATATTTCATTGAATTCTTCATGAACTGATATTTCTAGGAGTAACAAAACACCCTCTCCCACAAAAAAGAGGAAAGAAAGAAAGAGAAAAAGAAAAAAAGAAAGGAAGGAAGGAAGGAAAATAAATAGAAGAGAAAGGAAAGAAAAGGAAAGAAGAGAAAAGAAAGGAAAGGAAAAGAAAGCATCAGCAAAACAACTAGGGATAAAGCAGGTAAACAGGAATGAGTAAGAGAACCTATGGGAATATGCTAGCATCAAATTAGTACAAGCAAAACTGATCCTAGGGAAAAAGTGCTGAGAAAAAATGGAGAAAGACAAACAGTTCTGAAAAGAACTGCATTAAAAACTATATGAAAGTCTATGACAAATCATTAATATTAAGGTGAATGCAAATCAAAACAATTTTGAGGTTAAACCTTACTCCCAGCAAATTAGCAAAGAGGTTAAAAGATGGGGATAGTCAATGTCCCTACCTAAGCTAGATGGCTCAGTGGTTAGAGTGCCAGACTGGAGTTAGGAGGACCTGAGTTCAAATCTGTCCTCATACACTTACTAGTTGTGTGACCCTGGGCAAGTCACTTACCCCCGTTTGGCTGAGCTGGAGAAGGAAATGGCAAACCACTCTAATATCTCTGCCAAGAAAACCCCAAATGGTGCCACAGGACTAAAAAGAACTAAACAATAACAACAAAAACAAAAAGCCAACATATTCCACATCCAACCTGGGGCCTGGATCTCTATAACAATGTATTCCTCATACATGCCCCAGTGCCTGGTGAAGTTAAAGCACTGATCTATGGAGCTCAGTCCCTATGGCCCAACTCACTTAATTGGTGCCTGACTAAGTGTGTGCATACTTAATACCATTTACCTTCTGGTGAGCCATTGACATGAGACTGTGCTTTGCCTTCAAATGTCATCCAGCCATCTCATCCTCTACCTGCCATCGGAGTCTCCCTCTTTTCCATATTGTCTACTTCCAAAGAATAAAACTGCCTTCCACCATCATCTCTTCCTTAAATGTGATATTTTCCTCTATTAAGGACCATCTCAGTCATCCTAATCTATTTCCTGGCACTGAGCCCAGATGGCTCTGGAGGAGAAAGTGAGGCTGGTAACTTTAAACAGCACTCTCTAACTTAAATCCAATTCACTTGCAAGTCATGATATCACCTTCCTGATGTCATGGTCCTCTTTGACAATGAAGGACAAGCAACAGCTTTCCTCTATTAGAATATAAGCTACTTGAGGACAGAGAATCTCTCTTTAAATTTTTGCATCCCCATCCTTTAGCACAGGTCCTGACAGCAAAAATGTGCTTAACAATGTATTTTTTGTCATTCATTTATTCATATTTGAGGGGGTGTGAAAAGACAGAAACCATAATACATAATTGATGGAGTTAGATACTGGCTGAACCATTCCAGAAGAAAATTTGCAATTATGCTTTTAAAAATGTTACTAATTGTCATACTTTTGACTCAAATATTATACTGCTGGGCATGTATAGCATGGAGATCAAAGAGAAAAAGAAAGGTCATATATTGATCAAAATTTTATATCAGTATGATGTAGTATCAAAGAACTGGAAGCAGAGTAGCTGCTCGGTTATTAAGAAATTACTAAACAAATAATAATACATGAAAACTATGGCATAGTATTAGAATTTATGAAACAATAAATATGAGGAATTCATATAAACATGGGGAAGCATATGAACTGATGAAATGTGAAGTAGAACTAGGGAAATATATGCACGATGTCTACACAAATATAAATGGGATGAATAAAATATCAAAACTGAAACTTTATACTATAATAACCAGAAGAAGAGTTGATGAAGTGAAACTGCCCTCTCTCCACTGCAGATCTGGGTGGAAGACTCTTTATGTAGGTTACTGCACATGCTGTTGGACACAGCTAGTAATGCTGGTTGGCTTTATTATACTTATCTCTTTTTTATTTTTTTTAAATATTTATTAAAATAGATGCCTCACTGGGTAGATGAAAAGGAAAAGTATAACTAGAAAGGAAGAGGATGTAAGAACAAAAGATATAAAATAAATAAGATTTAAATGAAAAAGCAAAAGCATATGGAAGTAAGAATACAAAAGAAATCCAATGAGGAAATGCCAATGCATCCTAACCTTTGATGTGACCAAACTAAAAAAGCCAGGAAAATGAAAGAGAATAGTGAAATTATTTTTAGAGCTCTGCACAATTAATTACTGTGCAAGAAATTTATCTAAAAATACAAAGATAAAATAAAAGTGAAATCCTGGAACAAAATTCATTATGCATTAGGTGAATAAAAAGTTGCTATGCTATCAGATAAGGCTAAAAACCTGCCATCTCAAGAGACACAAAAAATGACATTAACTTTAGGGGCACCAAAGAACATTAAATAATATCTTTGTTAAATCAATATGCACCAAGTGGCATAAGCATCACTTCATGAAAATTCAATTATTGTTAATTGAATTGTTCAAAGACAGTGAAACAGTAATTACAGGAGAATTTACAATTCCTCTTTCAGAGGTAGATAAATCTAATAAAGACATAAGAAAAAAGGAAAATATAAAATTGAACATAGTACTTTAGAATTAATAATTGAAACAAATGGCATTTTCTCTTAGGAAATCTTAAAATACATATTTTCAGCATCACATGGTACCCTTACAGAAACATATCACGTATTAAAACACAGAAAAAATGAATAAATTCAAAAGAGATAGAAGATTAAATCCTTTATGTACCATAACACTATCATGATGATGATCATCAATTTAGGGAAAACAAACTATATATATATATATATATATATGTATATATATATATATATACATATATATATATATATGTCCAAATGGCAACTTATTTATTATATACTAAATAATGTCAATATAGAAATTATAAAACTATATGAACCTCCTCTGAATCATTTGAAGAAGTGTAGATATGTTGATTAATTTTGCAAGGTTTTCCCCTTTTCTTCTTCTTAAAAACACTTTTTTTCTTATAAGAGATGACTTTATCATAGGATTGGCCAGGGGTAGAGGAAGATATAGGAGGAAATCTAAGCAATACAAGAACAAAAAATATTGATGAAGTTGTAGTTCCAAGGAGGCAAAAGACAGGTAGATAGTTTCCATGTGTGCCAAAATATTCTTAGCAACATTTTTGTGTTAGCAAAAATAACTTGAAATAAAGTGAGCGACCATAGCTTAGGGAATGGCTGAACAAACTGTGACATATGAAAGTAACTGAATATTATGGCATGATGAGAAAGGAGCAATATGAGGAAACTTTGAGAAATGTGGAAGGCATATTGAACTGACAAAGAGTGAAGTAAACAGAACCAAAAAATTCCAATATACACAATTACAGTAATAAAAATGAACAGAATATTAATACAAAGTCAATTGCTCTGAAATTCTAAAGATGACTCTCGACTCCAGAGACGAGATGAGGAAAACTACCTTTGTATTTTCCTTGGCTAAAAGGACATGGTGCTGGATGGTCATTTTTGGTTGGTTATTTTTAAACTGTTTTTTTCCTTACTCATAAGGGAAATGTAGAAATAAGAATGGTAGTGATGCTAGTGATGGTGAGGATAGTGGTGACATAAAGACAGAAGTTAGAGACATCAATAATTTTCTTTTTAAATTCAGCTTAGGAAAAAAAAACATAAAAATTTTTCCTAAAATTTACCTCTAATCAAATCATTAGCTTATGCTTTCCTGTACTAAATGGTTTTTATAGTCTAGAAATGTGACTTCCATGATGAAACTTGCGGTCTTGACTTTGGCTGGCATCCAATCATGATCATGACATGCATTATTGCTGTAGTGTTATAGCAGCAATAAATAGCAAACACGCATACCCTCTAATATATGAAACACAATTTATGAATGCTATCTTTTATATCCCTTTTTCGATAGCAATCAATTTATGTTTCACACAATATGCTGATTGATGGTTCCATAGAAGGCTTGCAAAAGGGTAATGTTCACTCTTATTTAAACCCACAGAGTTCACGCAGGGGCTGCAGGTAGACTGCGGCCAACTCAAGGTTCATTCCATCACTTGGGATTAAAAATAGTAATTTGTAATTGGGGTTGGGTGACTGGAATTTTATACCATGGCACTACATTTTAGAGGGTGTTGGCAAAACTTGCATTCCTTTTGTAGGAAAATCCAGCTTAGCAGACAGTGAACAAGAAGAGGGACAAGGACTGGATCTGTGATTTCACTGAGACAAAGAACTTAGAGGTGAGGAACCATCCTCCTGGCACCTTCTCTGAGACCCAGTCTTAGAGAGTTGCTAGGAGTGCTGACTTGCCTTGGGTCACATAGTCAATGTACGTCACAGGCAGGAATTCTTCAACTTAGGTCTTCTGGCTCCAAAGCTACAAACAGATTTCTTCAAATCATTCCCTCCCCCACATTCAGACGAGAACGGCTCTATCTCTTACAAGAGAGATTGCAGGAAAGAGGAAAAATAATCACCCAAACCAATCAATACCTCTGTACCTCTTCAAAGGGGTAGGCTTCACATAGTTTTATAATTTATTCCCTGTCCTTATCATTACTCAGTACTTCATAATTAAGTTACTCCTTGCATCCATATGTTGTTTCTTGGCACTAAACTGCTGCTGCTGCTGATGGTAATGTTATAGACTATGAAGTTTAATTTTTCTGCCTCTTTGTATTTTTTGGTATTTTTTCAGTGCTGCCTCTTAGTTATCAAGAATAATTGGTTAAAATAGGAAGTGACCTGATGGTGTAACCTAACTGTACACCTCTTTGGACTGACCTAGTACTACCACTCCCCAGCCTTCCAGGAACCTGTCTGGAAAAAGACTCCCAGTATGTTGATGAAGCTCTCTACTTCTTCCTGAACCACTTTCTCCATCAACCATAAATGATTCCTTAACTATGGGAGATGAATGGTTTCTTTGGCTTCCTTGAAGACTTAGCTCAAGTCTTACCTTCTGCAAGTAGCCTTTCCCTATAATCCTTAATCTTAGTAACTTCCCTCTGAAGTTATCTCCAATTTCTCCTGTCTCTATCTTATTTATTATAGTTGTTTGCATGTTTACTCCAACATTAGAATGTGAGCTCCTTGAGAAAAGGGACTGTTCCTCCCATTTTGTATCCTTAACACTTAGCACAGTACCTGGCACATAGTAGATATTTAATAAATGCTGGTGACTCGACTTTATTCAGCATTTGATATTTGATCATAGGCCTAATTATAGAATTATAGAATTTTAGAGATGGAAGAGTCCCTAGAGATTAACTAGGTCAGTCTCAAATTGGCAATACTGGCTATTTGGCCTCAGGGTAAGCCTAGGGCCTCAGGGACACCATTCTGCCTTGAGGTTATAACTCAATTTCTCCTACTGAACCTGTCTGCAATTCACCCTTTATACCTGATCTGCTCTCATACCATCCCAAAGCAAAGGAAAAGGAGAACAGATGGACAGCCTGAATGCTGCATTTGTAATTATTAAATATTAAACGAATAATAGCAAGATTTCTGATGAGTGTGGTACATCTTTATGGAGAATTTATTGGTGGATGTGGGCAATCTGTTGTTTTTTTGACATGAAAGAGAATTACAATGAGATGATATATCCATTTTGGGGGTAAACAGCTAAAGCAATCTCAGTGGGAAAAAAAGTATGTCACTGAAATATCCATTAACAAAATAGAAACAGGATTAAAGAACTGAACATGAAACTAATAAAATTAGACAATCAACAAACTAGCAGAAGTTTGTAGAAATGATTAAAAAAACATACTTTTTTAGGTTCACAAAAGTGATAAATCTTTAACAAATCTGACCTCCTTCCTCAAAAATGAAGTAAGGACAGGGAAGCTAGTTTACTGCTCTGTGGATATATCCCTGCCTCCTATATTAAATATGAAAAATCCTTGGGCTCAGTAAGATATAATTACTTCCATGGTATCTTTCTGTATTCTCTAGTCTCAACCCTATCCATTAACCACCTAGCCCTATGGTACACTATCAACTGGGGCAATATATATGCCCAGAAATGTAGTCTTTGGAAAAGGAACATGAATAGTGGCTTTTCTTATGTTATTTCACATTCTTTTTCAGGGCTAGTGGACCTTGTCAGAGCAGAAAGATTGTTGGATTATGATCCACTTGTCCTAAGTTCATATTGAGGTTTTGCTTCTTACTCTGAGTAACCATAGGTAACTTTCTTTCTTAACCAGACTGGGACTCCAAAGTCTAACCTGCAAAATGAGGTGATTGGACTAGAATCACTAGTTGATCTCTAAGAGGTCCCTCTTTCCTCTAAATCTGTGATCCTGTTATCATTACCAACTTCCCACTCTACAGTGGCCAAGTGGATCAGTTTTCCTGCCATCCCTCTTGAATAATTTCTTTTCTGCTGCTTATGTGTTTTCTTTAGAATATTTATCACTTTATTAAAACAGCTACTATATATATACACACATATATATACGTATATATATATACATACATACATATATATATACATACACACACACACACACACACACACACACACACACACACATATATATATATATATATATATATATATATATATATATATATATATATATATGTATGTATGTAATATAGCTACAAATTCCAAGATTGTAAGTGAAACACATAGAACAAATTTGGGGAACAAAATAGAACACCTTTGATATGTGGAAGTATTTTTTTCTAAACTTTCTGATTTTACCATTTGTTTCTTGATAATAACAATGGGTTTTGTTGATAATGACAACTATCAAAATCACAAAAAACCCACAATCACAATTGCTACAACTTCAGCAGCAACAGCACCACCTATGCATGAAGAAATCACAGGGTCATCATAGTCCCCATTGCCTTAGCTAAGCAGAGTCAGATCTGGGTTCAGGTTCTGCATATAAAAGACAAATGAGGGATTTTGTATTTGATACACAGAAATTGCCTTCTATCTATTTTATATATTCCTATATATGAACATTTACCGACCCCCCCCCCCGAATGTAAATTCTTTGTGAGCAGAGATCTTTTCATTGTTTTGTCTTTGTATCTCCAGCACATAGCACAGTACCTGGAACATTGTAGGCACGTACATTGATGATAACAACACAGGCCTATCTTGGGTTAAGCTTCGTTTCTTTTCCCAAAATCACAATGAAAGTCTTTCTTCCTCTACCCAAGGGAGATAAGTAAAGCAACTGTTCCCTGGAAGACTCTTGAATTTCTGGTTAAAAAAGGACAGCTTGCTTAGTTTTTGTGCTGAAAATTCCCGATGCTGACAAGAACAAAGAGAAACAAAGAATTTTTCTTTAAGTTCAAGAGCTGAATTTTTGATGCAAAAAAATCAAACCTGATTTTGATACATTTCCTTAGAGCCCCTATTCTCCTCTTTTTTTTTTTCAGAATCTGGGTGCCATTCTTAAAAACTCACTGAAATCTTCAGACAACAGTAGATCAATGCAAATCAATGGATCACAAAGTCAGCCCAGGCTGGCTATTTGGGAGGTGACCTTTCCCGCCAGAAAGCAATAAAACTCAGATGAAAGTGTGGTAAGAGAACAGAAAGTCAAAATGTCAAGAGAGGGTCAGGAGGCCTGGCAGTGGACTCAGCTTGAGCGATACAGAGCTGACAGATACTAATGGAACTTCCCATGGCATCAGGGAGTGATGAGTAGCTGTGATCGCTGCTCTCTCAAAACAAGTCATGCATTACGGGATTAGAGCTCTCCTGCCAAGCTAAATGGCACAGGGCACCTCAGGCTTCCACTAGGCTGGTATGAGGAGCAAAGATGTTTTTTGCCCAGCATTTGCTTTCCACTCTGGAAGGTGGGGAGCAATAATTCAGAAATATGGTCAAACCTCATCATGCAGCTACCACCTAGCTACAGAATACCTACAATCATTTCTAAATCTATTCCTCTTTATAGGATTAGAGAACTGTATATCTATGCATAAGTGCATATGTTAATATACTTAAGTATAGGGATATAGATTACTATATTCATTTTTGAGAAGAAGAATAGTAGTGGATTGAGAACTGACCTTGAAGCCAAGAAGGGCCAGAGAAAAGAAGTGTCTGGTCCAAGATCATACAATTTATTACTAATAGAAGCAAATATAGAACCCAGGGTTCCAATGAACTTCCCACTATACTGCTAGATAACAATCTCCTGACAGCAGCTGTGGCTAAACTGATCACCTGTCATCTTGCAACTCTGATACCTGAAAAATGTTTGCCCTACTTCTGATGGGATAAATGCCCTGTGTTGTGTCAAGGAAAAGTGTCTGGTAGAAAATGGACTTCTCTTCCAGGCCTGCATCTGGGCATGTTGCTAGATGATCTGGGCTTCAGGTTCCTCTCTTATAAAGTAGGGATAACATCCATACTACCTTTCTCGCATAGATACTTTGAAGCTAAAATTAAACAATACATATTAAAACCCTTTAATAGTACGAGATGCTATCAAGTGAACAGTATTTTCTTGTTATTACTTAGGAAACAATTTTATAGAGTGAATACATGATTAATTTGTATTAACTGAGGTCAGGAAGATGTCATTTAAAATCCTTGCTATGACATATACTGGCTCTATGAACAAGTTATTAGACCACTAAATGCCCTCATCAGTTCTTAAATATTTTAAGTTTGAAATTGGTTGATCTTTTGCATCTGTGGAGGAAATTTCCATACCAGAATGAGCAGAAGATTCACCATGTTTCAATTAGAAAAAAAACTTCACATATTAGACATTCCTTTCACATCATCTCAGAGTAAGAGATGCCCCTACTCCTTGCTAAGAGAGAAGCTACTTGCTCATTAGATCTTGTCCCCTCTTTCCTTCCCCAACACCTTGCTTCAGGTCTCTCAGATAACTTCATCCCCATCACTCCCCACCTCCCAGCTTATCTATGTCTATTTTTTAAAAGTTTTCCTTTGATCATTCAACCCCTACCCAGTTATAGTCCCATTTCCTTCCTTCTATATATACCTTCTGAGATCATTGTCTGCACTAATGCTCCCATATGTCTACCATACACTATCACTTGAAATCCTGGTGATCTGTCATCTATTTCCACCTTTCTCCTGAAATTACTGTTTCAAAGGTTTCCAGTAATTGCAAAATCACCAGTCCAATAGCCTCTTCTCAGTCTATCAACATCCTTCTCTCTCTCTCTCTCTCTCTCTCTCTCTCTCTCTCTCTTTCCCCATAGATGACTACTATCTGTGTGATCTTGAATAAGCCCCTAATAATTCTGGACCTTAATTTCCCTAGCTGTACACTGGATTAGATAACCTTCTGCGTTCCTTCCAGGTCTGGCTATGAATGATCAAGTCTGTAGAGATGTCTCCTCAATCTATAATCTTTAACACAAGTCTTTTCCCAATTCTATATCCATACTCATTGAATTTCTACCTGCATGTCCTTCATTAACCTTATATTTAACATACACTCAATGGAACAATAGAAGGAATGATGGAGTTTCCCAATGAATTTGGGCTCATAGGACATGAATTCAAATTCTCACTCTGTCACTTATTATCTGTGTAACATTAGGCTGGTCAGTTAACATCTCTGAGCCTCAGTTTCTTCATCTCTAAAATGAAAGACTTCCACTGTTTGCCTTTCCCCTTCTCTGTCTCCTTCTGATGATGTTATTTCTGTCAGTGGCAATACTACTCACTAAATCTCCTACACTGACATTTTCCAATTTCCTCATGTCTAATAATTAATTGGTTTCAAAGTCTCATTGATTCTACCCTTATAATATCTCATGCATCTATTCCTGCTTTACTGTGCCTCTTGCAATCTTCCCAATACAGGCCATCATTACAACCCATTGAACGGAAGGAATCATACCCTATTCAGTCTCTCTACCTCTAGTCTACTTTTCACATTATTCTCAATTCTGTTAGCTATTTTTGTTGTTGTTGTTGTGGTTCCAGAGCTGTTATGGCATGCACATTGGGAGTTTCCCACACTATCAAAATCAACTTTTTGATTAATCAGTTTCTCTCTTCTCTACTCAAAATCCTTTAATGGACCCCCTATTGCCTAACCAAAAAAAGTTCAAAAACTTTAGCTTGTCAAGTGAGGTTCTGCAGATAATGAACCACCCTATCATTCTAATCATCTTACATCATTGCCCTTCATACACTATACATTACAACCAAATTGAACAGTTCACTGTGCATGCCTTTTTTCTGCCTTTAGGTAATTGTTTTTAATGGTTCCTACACCTGGATTATTCCTACTAACCCTTTGTGCCTATTTGTATTTTACTCTCTCTTTAAAGCTCAACTCAAATTTTAGTTTTGTTATGAATCCCGGTTTCTTTTCCAAGATGATAATGGTCATCTCAACCTCATAATTCACTTTACACTTTTTTTCTATTCTTTCATGAACTATTATTTTGCATTAAGGTTTTGTATATGTCATATATTCCTAATTACCCACATTTAAAGAAATTTCCCATCTGCCCCACCGTTATGATAGTATAGAAGCTTAATAAACATTTTTAATTGAACCACATAACTGGTTAAATGATGTTGAGGAAACCATATCACCTATCTGGATCTCATCTACCTGGACAGTATACCAGTGCCATGTTAGGAAACTGAATCGCTTTAATTTGAATTGTCTTCAGAAGATTCTGAAAATCACCTGGCAGGACAAGATGCCAGATACTGAGGTCCTTTCTTGAACTAAAGTGTCAAACATCCAAACTCTACTGTTGGGAGTGCAACTCTGATGGGTTTGCCAAGCTGTTCAAATGCCAAATGTATGTTTGCCTAAAGGATGATTTTATGTTGAACCTCAGACAAGGCAAGTGCACATACGGTGGTCAGAAGAAGTAACAAGACACTTTCGAGGCTTCTCTCAAGAACTTTGGAATTGAATGCATGACATGGGAGACATGGGTACAGGAATGCCCAGCATGGTGTGCCCTCATCAAAGAAGGTGGTATGCTCTATGAGAAAAGCAGAATTGAAGTAGCTTGAAACAACCATGAAATGCACAAGTTTAGAGCATCCACCCCAAATGTTCACATCGACTATTTGTGCCCAACCTGTGGTAGAGCATTTGGAGCTCGTATTGGTCTGATTAGCCACCGTCAGACACACTGTAACTTGACCCTAATATAGTGATGTCATTTTGGTCTTCTTTGAGAACAACCAACCAACAAAATGAAGGATTTGAACTAAATACTTTCTGACATTGTTAACATCCTGCAACTCTATAAAATGAACTGAATTGGTTCTCTTTCCACAACCAAAACAGAGATATCTATAAAATGAATGTGGGACTCATTGGCTTCTTTGGAAAACATCATTAAAGCCACTTCTAGAGATAGATAATGGGCCACATGGGGATCCTTTACTGAGTGGTGATGTCTCCACAATGTCAACAATTTGGACAACAAAATGCAGTCAATTATACACATATTTGTAAATAAGCAATGTTTACTAAAGTTTGGCCAAGCCCAATTACAAGTTGATGATCCTATACATTATATAAATACACTGTTTATTTGTTAATACAATCTAAATTGACTCAAGTAGCTTTGCAAAGGGACTAAAAGTTTCCTCGACTTGGAGCCACTTGAAGATGAGTTCACTGAGCAAGAAGATTATTCATCAAGCGTGATTATTATAAACTCTAATCTCTAACACTGAAATTTGAGACACATTCCTACTGGAGAAAATAGAAAAGAATCAGTATAATGGATATTCTTCAATTAAAGCATAAGTTTGTAATAGCTGAACAAACAATGGTATGTGAATTTGATAGAATATCAGGGTCATGTAAAAAAAAAAGACAAACTAAAGAATTCAAAGAAACCTGGGAAGAACTATATGAACTAAAGCAAAATGGAGCAAATGGAATAATTATAATAGATCTGATAACTACAACAAATTAAATGGGGAAAAAC
The DNA here is from genome assembly GCF_011100635.1 of Trichosurus vulpecula. NCBI lineage: Eukaryota > Metazoa > Chordata > Mammalia > Diprotodontia > Phalangeridae > Trichosurus > Trichosurus vulpecula. The sequence continues at coordinate 156,863,242 of NC_050581.1, forward strand.
ACAACTGAAAGGGGGCAAACATTCTAGTTAATTTTAGTAACTAATCTTGGCCATAAAAAGAAGGTAAAATAATTTTACCTTTCTAAATAGAGAAATGGGGAATTCTAGAAGTAGATTACTACATAAACTAGCAGACATGGTTATTGGATTGGTTGGTTTGGTTTAACTGATTTATATATTTATTTATTTTAGATTAGCAGAGTGAGTTCAATGGTTTGGTTGACTTTATTTGGAAATGTCTATGAAATAAAAAAGTACCAATAAATCAATTTAAAAATATCCTAACCATCCCATAGTGTACCTTTTTGGTAGGGGTAGAGGCAAGAACGTTCATAATGTATAGGGGATAATTGAAGATTTTTGAGCAATTAAGTGACATAGTTTGATATGTATTTTATTTTGTCATATGCAGATGTGGGAATCATCTTCATGGTAATGGTATCTGAACTAAATGAAGATAATGAGAGAGAGAAAAAGAGAGAGAGAGAGAGAGAGAGAGAGAGAGAGAGAGAGAGAGAGAGAGAGAGAGAGGAGAGGGGGGAGGGAGGGAGAGACAGAGAGAGACAGAGACTGATGGACAGAGATAGAGAGACAGAGAGAGACAGAGAAACAGAGACTGAGAGAGACAGAGAGATAGAAATACACAGAGATAGAGAAGAGGGCCTAGAACAAAGTCTATCTAACTAGAATACTCTGACTCTCTGCCCCATGAACACATCTTGTACTTCTATGTCTTTCTTATGTTCTTCACTATTTCTGAAATGCTCCCCTCCTCAATCTCCTTCAACTGCTGAATTTCTACCTATCCTTTAAAACCTAGCTAAATTCTATAGCCTTCTTGAAGACCCTCTGATCCTCCAAGTCAGTAACAACCTTTATCCTTCCTACTTGACATAGCACTTTATTCTGTAACTCTATAAGCCATTATTATTAACATAATCATCTCATCATCATCATCATCATCTCATCATCATCATTATTCATTTGAAGACTGGATTACTATGAATAGCAAATTTTGTTGAGTGGTTCTTTGTCAAGTATAAGTTAGACCATACGGACTGTGAAATCCCTTTCAGCTCTGAGATTCCATGAAATGAAATGAACACACTTGAGAAATAGTCAGATAACCCACATGGTCCTTGGATAGCCTTCTCGTGAGTGCTCGGGAGAGGGAAGTTAGGAAATGGAGGGAGGGAATGATTTTGTAGAAATAGCAACATTTCTGCTTTATTAAATTATACCCTTTTAATTGTATTACTACTATATTTTATATCCTTTATCCTATACTATATTATTTTATCACATCCTAAATACAAGTCCTTATCCTCAACTCTTGCCATCACACAGTCAAAAAAGGACTAACATTAGATATTTTTGCTTCCATCCACTCCTATTTGCTTTTCCTCTTCACTCCCTTCTCCGCCTAAGCTTTATTCACTCATAAGTTATTCTGGCAATGTTAATGCCACCCCTCAGTGTCTATGCTTCAGGCTCTCTGCTTAACTAGCTAGCTAAAGATGATCTTGTAAAATTAAAAACAATCATTTAGCAAAATTTGCTACAGAATTTCCCAAGTGAATTCTTCTTCCCACCAATCATGACATTTACTAGCCAATCTAAGAACTCTTAAAGGACCTATCTTGGCATATGATGCCATATCTGTGAAAGCTTAAAGTAGGTAACTGGGAAGAAAATTAACATCCTTCTCTTTTGATATTAAGTTTAAATATCAGATTAAAATCTGCCCATGAGCAATTAGTTTATTTCTTTTACATGGACAACTGAGTGGAAAGGGATACAGATTGAGAAGATAACCCTATGGGAGCTCTGACACAACGAGTGAACTAGTTCCAACTAATTAAGAAAAAGAGCTTTTGGAAATCTCATTTTGTGTATTTACATTGCCCGGAAATTATTTCAAATCACAGAAAAGACTAAAGAAGAGAACCATCAACTAAGGGTTAGGAAATTCCTAAGGACATAAGTGGGTCACTAACAGTTTCAAAGTAGACTTCCATTTAGTTGAAATTAAATATTAGTCATGATACAATGAACTCCTGCAAATACAGTTGTTCATTACTCAGAGGAATTCATAATATAACTGTTGGATAATGGACAAGTAATGGATTCTCAGAGGTGTTCTGAATGTTTCCTAATACATATATTGAATTGAGAAAATACACTGGATAAAAGCAAAAGTACAGAGTGAGAATACACACACACATAGCATGGTTTAATATTTCTAGTATATCTTACATATGGGATGGGCCTTGGAGACTATTTGAGAAAAATACGTCTGTCATCTTTATATGGAGGCTAATCATTTCATAGAAATCGGATTTTCTCTCTAAGCACTCAGGATGGGAAATGTGTTTTAATGCCAAACATCTTGCCTCACTTCCCCATCATGGATATGCAGAAATAAAGTTACATTTCAATGCCTTATAATTTAAGTTGAAACAGAAAGAAGCGGGAGAGTTTCGCATAACTGATTCATCCGTGCCAAAGGGAATTGGAACTCAAGACTTCAAATGTTAGATTTGGAAAACAACAACAAAACTATTGCCTCCATACACAAGGGAAGATAACAACCCACAACATATGATTGAAATAGATATTGAAAGACATATATATTCATATGTACATATCCATGCAAATTAATGGTACATTAAATTTTTCTTCATTCAGAAGCCAAATGTTTGGGAACTCAAATAGACTTTTAGGTTCATTAGTTATTGTTTTGGTACATTTCATATGACACTTTTATAAGTACAAGAGAAATGATGAGTAAACAAACTGAAATCTGGGATTTTATTTATTTATTTTTTTAAACAGCAAATCCCTGGCTAAAGACTAGTACCCATTTAGCCCAACCTCCTATACCACAGGTCCCAAATCTTTGAAGGTGAGCTTTCATTTTGCCTTTCATGGAACCAGGCCTCCCACACCATCTTTCCTGCCTTTCTAGCTATCTTCTTCATCTCTCCCTTCTCTACTCTCCCCAGGCCCCTCTACCCATGGACTCTGCCCCTGAGTCACAGTTCTGATAGCTGGTAGTAAAGTTTTTTTTTTGCTTTACCTTGTCTCTAACCAGGCCTCTTCTACCTCCAAGCTATTTTTACAGCACATGCTGCTATCCTCACCTTTTCTCTCTTCTCATGCTCCCCTTTAAACACGTTCTTCACCTGTGAGATTGCTTATATTTATATCCTCATCACTTAGTGTAGTACCTGGACTATAGTAAAAACTTAATGCAATTGATAAACATCTATGATTTCTACCTTATACTTCATGTATGGTCAACTAGGTGGCACAGTGGGTAGAGTACTGGTCTAGAATCAGGAAGACTTCTCTGCATGAGTTCAGACCTCAGACACTAACTAGCTGTGTGGCCCTGGACAAGTCACTTAACCCTGTTTGATAGTTCCCTCATCTGTAAAATGTGCTGGAGAAGCATATGGCAAACTACTGTAGTATCTTTGCCAAGAAAACCCAAAATGGGATCATGAGGAGTCCGACATGACTGAAAAATGACTCAATAACAACAATGTACATCATGAATGTGTTTTTAATCCTATCTATGCTTGATTTTCCAAGGTTTCTATAGCTTTTTTTGGCTTTATTCATTTTTCAACAAACATTATTGAGTACCCACTATGCATTTAGTACATATCATTCTAAAGGAAAATGGCTTAAACAAGACATTGGGCCTGCCTTCAGAGGGCTCGGAGTGTAACAGGGAGATGATACACAAATGGGTCACTAGAAAAGATCTGGTGCTAAGTATTGAAGAGGTAAAGGCAAAATGTAAATCAGACCCTCCTCTCAAGGAATTAATAATCAGGGAGGAAAAATCACAAAAGCACAGAAATTGATATAACACAAGGTTTAGCTGCATAAATGAAGTAAATCAGAGATACATATTGTGCAATAAGGGTGCATCAGATGGGGACATTAGAGAAGGAGATGGCATTGGGCCATCAAGGAGATGGCATTTGGACTGGGCCTTCAGGATGGACAAGTTTTCAACAGGCAGAGATTACAATAATGGAGGATATTCCATACAGAAGAAATAACACTAACAAAGGTAGAGGAAAAGGAATTTAAAAATATCTTCATGGATCTTTGTATTTTAGAGGTTAAGTCTAATGTAGAATTATCTATAAGGTGTTGGAGGTAAGGATGGAAAAGAAGATTGGCCACAGAGCCAGAATAGCCTAGAGTGACATGCCAAATGAATTGTAATACCATAGATCTAACCTATCCTGAATAAATAGTTTTCCTATATTCAAAAAGTACTCAAATAAATAAAATAATAATCACAATCATATTAATACTAACAACTCCTATTTATATAATGCTTTCAGGTTTATAAGATACTTTCTTCCCAACCCTATAAAATAGCTAGTTCAGATATGATTTTCCCCATTATATGGATGAAGAAACTGAGATAAACTGGTTAGTGATAATAATAAAACCTGAGCAATATGTATATATCATCTTATTATAATTCTATGATAAGTAGATTTCATGGGTATTATTAAACATATTTTACAGATGGAAAAATGTATGAGAAGTGGAGAAATTCTCTGCCCACAATCTCTTGTGATCACAGAGCCCATTAATATTTGAACCAGGATTTGAACCTTGATTTTCAGAATTCTAGATGCAATGCTCTCTTCCCAAAAGGCTGCCTCAGTTGGTCCCTCTTCCTAGTGGATACAAAGTATATTATGCATTTCTTCCTCTCTACAGTACATTGACTATATTATGTATTATTTTATAGACTACATGTTCACGTGCATAATACAGAGATTTTATGCCAGCAATCTTTCAAAGATAACCATTTTTAGGAATCACATTGAAACAGCATGAATAAATACAAATGTGTGGAGGGAATCTTCCAAAAATGAATTTTGACTAAAATATTAAATGGCTAAAATAATATATACATATGTGTATGTATGTATGTATATGTATATAATGGCTTCATCAGTTTTGCAAACTGAACATCCCCCAGCCCTTGCCAATGATACAATGAGAACCAAACAATCCTGTCAGAGAATTAGCCTGCATAGTGGCAGCTTCACTTTTTATTTTTAATAACCATCCAAGAAGCCCGTTGCCTGGTTACCATCTTCATTTTGTGCTGCGATCTAAAAACGTCTCTGCAGCCAGAAGTTTTCAGTGAGCTGAACACCTAAACTTATGCAATCAAACATCTATAATGATTCAGAATATATTTTACCAAAATGACATTTCTTTTCCCTCCTGATTATAGATTCAGGCAACACCCAATTTGCTGAAAAGAATTAACCAGAAAACTAAAGAACACAATGAATTCTCTCACAAAAATCTCAGTAGATCTGCCATAATAGGAAGACCAGTACAAAACACACACACACACACACACACACACACACAAACTGTCTCTCTCTCTCACACACACACACACACATACATACACACACACACACACACACACACACACACACACACACACACACTATTTGAATTCCCATGGAAACTCGTCAGACTCAAAAGTTCTGGGGACCACAAAATGCTTGACATGGTATTTAAAACCATGTCAGAAAATGTCATGAAAAAGACAACATTCACAGTAGATTTTGAATGGAAATGTCTGAAATTTCAGTGTCCCAGACCCATTCTACCAAGTCAGAAGATCCTGTCAAGCACAAATGAGGGTGAGAGAAGTGGTGGTATAAATAAGTTTCACCTTTCTATTTAATCAATAGCTGTTCATATTTATCCATTTCCCATACCACATTGTTTTAAAGAGTTGTTCTTTTCACACTTGCAATCAAGCCTTTGACCTTAGTCCACCAATTCAGATTAATGTCAAAAAGTCCAGCCGATCAACTCTTATGATATCAGTGATAAATACTTTGATATTTAAAATTATCTAAATGACAGACTAATTTTTTTTCAATTTTCACTGGTTTGGTTGGTGTCATAGAGATACAAATTCAGACAGCTGGCCTTACGTTCAGTAATAGAATCCCTTTACTTCAACCTAACTGATATGATTTGTTTAATATGCTAAACATACAGAGATGTAACAAGTATTTTATTGTTCGTTACATGATGGTGCTACCAGTGAAATACTGACAATATTGTCTGAGTAGCAGCCATACTTATAACATCCTTTTGTACTAAGCATCATAGGACTGTAGAATCACACATGGATTTAGAGTTGGAAGGGACAGGACCACATCAATCCCCTTTTTAAGCAATAGTAATAGTGGGGATAGCATGTCTCTGCCAATTAGGTGAATGAACTTTGACACACTGACTGAAGAAAAAGCTTGAAGCAGGTCCTGGACCTTTTATCAATACTAGTGTGTGTGTGCATGTGCGTGCATGTGTGTGTGTGTGTGTGTGTGTGCGTGTGTGCATTTCCTATTAAAATATTTTAATTTCTACTCTGAATTTCATAGGACTAAGGAAAACTATTCACCAAAAAGAAATAGGTGACATCTATATAGCATTGTAAATTACTAAAACACTTTACATACATTATCTCATCTAGGTGGTGCAATGGATAGAGGCCTGAACTTGGAGTCAAGAAATCCTGAATTTGATTCCTGCCCAGACACTTACTCTCTCTGTGCCTTAATTTTTTCATCTGTAAAAGGGAGATAACAGTAGAAGATACCCTTTAGGATTGTTGTGAGATTCAAATGAATTAACACATACAAAGCACTTTGAAAACTTTAGTGTTACATAAATGTTAGCTATTGTAAGCGAAATATTGCAGGTTTACATATACCCATTTTTCCAATCAATAAACCTAGGCCCAAAGTAGTTAAATGACTTGCCCCCATACAGAGCTGGTAAATATCAGAAGGGGATATCAAATGTTGTCTCCTGAGTTTAAGCCAGATGTTCTAATTCTGCTTCCAACCTGGTCCCTACAGCCCAAATATAGAAAAGCTACCTTAGCAGAGTAAAGGTCTATTATCTTCATTAACACCAAGGTACATCACCAACCATCATTGACAATCAGGTAAAATATACATATGAATATGCATATATACATACTTGTATACACACACATTTATATATATATATATATATATATATACACACACATATATACATGCATACATATGTATGTATGTGTGTGTGTGTATGTGAGGAGAGGGTGAGGGGAGGGAGGGAGGGAGAAACATATCTCTGAGAAGTTCAAATATAGCAAACTATGCAAAATATAGCAATGGTATGCACATGAAATGCCAAGTACATGCAAGGATGAACATAAGAACCACCATGTAATTAGAACATCAAAAAGTCTAAAGATCCATGATTTGAGACTTGCAAAAAATTCTAGAGATGCCATGGAGGGCTCTTTAAAATCTCTTTGAGAGCAAGAAGAATAGGGAAAGGATATTCCCACTGCTTGCGGAATATGGCCCTATATAAATGAATGGCAGAAAGAAGGCAACAACTGCTAGCTTGATCTCATTTTACTCTCAAGAAGAATCATTTTCAAACTGGAAAGCATAGAACAAACATAGTTGAGAAACCAAAACTAGGAATCAAGTTAATAAGAGCATCTAGGCAAGTCAGATAAATTCAAGTGCTCAGGATGTGACAAATTATGTCCTGAGGTACTGAAAGAACTTGAAAAGCAATTAAAGAAACAATTTTGGAAGTCTGAGAAAACACAGAGAATAGAAACCTGGAGATTCCTAAATGGTTTCCAGATTTTCAAAAAGATTAAAAGGGAAGATTCTAGAATTATAGAACATGAGGATAGATGGTAAGCTCTTATGAAATTCTAATATTTTGATTGCTTTGAAAGGAGAGTGGCCATATTTGGGAATCAGGGAAAATTCACAAAAGATGAGTCATACCAATCTAAATTTATGTCCTTTTTTTAAGGCAGTATCAGTGTAGTAGATAAGCGCTAGCCTTAGAGTCTGGAAAAAACAACATTCATATCTTGCTTTTTTCCCCTTTCTTTTTTCAAAATTTATTTTTTTTTTATTTTTAGTTTGCAACACTCAGTTCCACAAGTTTTTGAGTTCCAAATTTTCTCCCCTTCTATCTCCTCCCTCCTACCCCACAAGAAGGCATATAATCTGATATAGGTTCTATATATATACCTTCCCATTAAACTTATTTACACAATAGTGAAGTTGTAAAGAATCATAATCAATGGAAAGAACCTTAAGAAAAAAGAAACAAAAGCAAAAAAGAAGGAAAAAAAAGAGAGCAAATAGTTTGCTTCACTCTGCATTCAGACTCCATAATTCTTTCTCTGAATGTGAATAGCTTTTTCCATCATGAGTCTTTTGGAGCTGTCTTTGAACTTTTTATTGCTGAGAAGAGCCAAGTCTATCAAAGTTACTCATCACAGATAACTTGTGTCTGTAATCGTGTATAATGTTCTCCTGGTTCTGCTCCCTTCACTCAGCATCAGATCGCATAAGTCTTTCCAGGTTGTTATGAAGTCAGAAAGAGTATGAGATGAGGCCTTTATCAGAGACACTGGTTGTAAAAATTCTTTCCAGTTTTCTGCTTCCCTCCTAATCTTTGTTACATTGACTTTGTTTGTACAAAATTTTTCAATTTAACATAATCACAATTATCCATTTTGCATTTTATAATCCTCGCTATCTCTTGTTTGGTCATAAATTCTTCCTTTCTCCATAAATCTGACAGGTAAACTATTCCTTGCTCTCCCAAACTGCTTACAGTATCAGCCTTTATATCTAAATCATGAACCCATTTTGACTTTATTTTGGTATAAGGTGTAAGATACTGATCTATGCCCATTTCCACCATACTACTTTCCAGTTTTTCCAGCAGTTTTTGTGAAATAGTGAATTCTTATCCCAGAGGCTGGATTCTTTGGGTTTATCAAAGAGTAAATTGCTATAGTCTTTGACTACTGCACCTTGTGTATCTAACCTATTCCACTGATCTACCATGCTATTTCTTAGCCAGTACCAAGTAGTTTTCATATCCTGCTTCTGACAGATACTGGCTGGGAAGCCTAGGCAATTCACTTAACCTCTCTAGTGGTAAAGAAATCTTCTAAAGATAGATATTACAGTCCTCCTAGTATGGGGAATTCCCTAATTCAGTGAAATCATAGGTGTAATCTTTAGATAAATGGACAGGCAGGCAGAAAGACAGCCAAAATGAATGAACAAAGAAATGAACAAACAACATTAGGAGAATGCCATACATTTTGTATCTCCTACTAGGGAAAATTGGGATAATTAGGTACACCATAATAACAACACCTCTACCTTCCACTGAAAATCACACTTACCCTTTTCTTTGATCACAAGTCAGATGCAAGAGGTCAAATCAAAAAAAAAGGAATTAAGTGCCTACCATGTGCCAAGCATTGTGCTATGCACTGGGAATACAAAGGAAGACCTAAACAGTCCCTGCCCTCAAGGAGATCATAATCAAATGGAGGAGGTAACATACTTCCTGAATATCCTAAGTGCTCAACAATTTAATTGATCTGGATTTCAATAAGGCATTTGCTAAGTTCTCATAATATCTACATGGCCTTTAATATTTCAAGAATCTGGGATTTAATTAGAACCTATGCAGGGATCCCCTCCACTGATTTATACAACTATTTATTAATGATTTAGCAAGTAGATATCATGAGTCACCTTGGCTCTGCAGCCAACCTAATGGTAAGCTTATGAACTTATCTAGGCTTGTCTTGGGATGAGACCAATCCATTTCCTGAGTCTATTTGGGAATTTTCTTCATTCGGTGATCCAACAGCATAAACTTTGAGAGCACAGGGTCAGATTCACTCCACAATGAGGTGTAGGAATAAGAGTTTTTAAACTAGTCCATGGGGTCAGCACTATCATCCAATTCAAGCCCTACATTTATCCATCTGCCATCCACCTAAGGAGAATGCTGGGAAAGTGCTAAGCTTCCTATGATTCTTGGGGAGTGAGCAACCTTTTATCTCCACAAATTTGTCTGTCTTTGGGGGACTGCTGATGTCACTTGTCTAAGGGGTATATTTACCCAATTAGAATCAACAACTACTAGAATTTGTTGTTGTTTTACTAACTCAGTCAACTGCTCTTAAAAAAATTGAATTCTCCCTTTCCCACCCCACCACGAGAGTAGACGTGTCTAGGTACTGTATACAGTGTTTTACTATTTTGTATAAAAATTAATTCAATGTAAATTCTAAGCAATATATAATGAGATTTCTTCTGTGTACTTTTGTCCCTGCAGCTTCCCCTTGGGTTAGCCCCTCGAAGAGAGTATATTAGCATGCTCTTAACCCAGTAGTTCCAGAAAAGATGCAGATTTGTAGCTTAGTGCCCCCACACTATTCCTCTTAAGAGTGAGTACAGGAGAACTGGAAATATAACAAAGTTGCAAACCACCATTCAACTGATGGCATATGCTAGAGAAAATTACTAGATAAAGAAAATAGGAAATATGGATATGGTCCTCAGCCCATTATTAGAGCATGGATTCAAAAGAAACTCCAATGTGTACACAAGATCCTTTGAATAATGTTTTATTTTGTTCTCCCCATACAGTGATCTAACACCAGCAGGTAACTACCACTAATGCTAGCTCATTACTAGTAGAGTGATGAGTTGTAGACAATGTCAGGTCAAATGTACTTCAGCACCCCCAAATGCCATTATGTCTATATTGTTCATCTATGATTTTTTTTTACCTTATTTGCCACATCTTCCTCCTGGCTGTCACATTAGCTTCATTTCCAACCTGAGACTCTAATCAGATCTTTTCAGAGGGCCTTGGTTTCATGGACACATCCAAACACAGAGGCTTTATGAGTGGAAGAACCGACCCAAACTAAGGCATGCCTCCTACATTTTAGATGAGACAATTTCTTGTGGATAAAGAAGAAAAATTTGGTCTGATGCATAATCCCATGGTTAGGGATTTCCAGTTGCTTAATGAACAAACATAACTAAAGTGGATTGATGGCAATTGGGAAATAAACAGCAGCAAGCACCAAGGCTCTGCCCTTAAATGTGGCAAATCCAACATTTGCATCAACAACTTATATGGAGCTCTAGGAGGAATATGCCATATTCTTAAAATAACACAAAGTTGGAAAAATAATAAATGCAATAAATAACAATCAAGATTTAAAATCACTTGAGGAAAGTGGGCAGAGCCAAGATGGTGGAGTAAAGACAGGAACTCATCTGAGCATTCCCAATTTCCCTTACAAACAACTTTAAAATAATGCTTCAAAACAAATTTTAGAGTGTGATATATGCAATGATAATCAGGACGCTCTCAGAAAAACTTGGAGATACTTACATGAACTGATGCAAAATGAAATGAGCAGAACATGGAAAACATTACACAAAGTAACAGCAATACTGTTTTAAGATAAACTATGATGTCAGTTATTCTCAGAAATGCAATGGGAGGACTCATAATAAAAATAAAAATACTATCCACCTTTACAGAAAGAACTTCTGGAGTCTGAATGTAGATCAAAGCATCCTTTTTTAACTTTAATTTTGGTGGGGGGTCTCTTTTCTCTCACAAAATGATTAATATAGGAATATGTTTTACATGATTGCACAAGTATAACCTATATCAGATTGCTGATTCTCTGAAGGAGGAGGCTGGGGAAGGAATGATGGAGGTGGATAATTTGGAACTCAAAAAAAGGAATGTTAAAATTTATTTTTACATACTATAATTGGAAAAAAATCAAATATTAAAAAAGATTCAAAATAATTCAAATGAGTTGATGGACTGAAAATGACAAAGATATTTATAGGAATTGGACCTAAAATTTTATTGGTATAGGAAAATGACAGGTGAAGAGACACTTTACTAATATAGATAAGCACCTTCTCCATAATTTATAGGCTTAGAGAGTTTCCTAGATAATGAGAAGTGAAATTAATCACTCTGGATCATATGCCCAATATGTATCCAAAGCAGAATTTGAATTCAAGGTTTTCTGGCACCAAGGTGAGTTCTCAATCAGCACTATGCCACAGTGACTCATTAAAATGAAGTTAAAATTGAGATGAATTTAAAAAGAATGCTTCTAGGTTCAACACATAATTACTCAAGTACAGAATGGGTAATATCTGGTTTAGCGATCATTCATATGGGGGATGGGAGAGGGAGTGTTTTAGGAGAAAGGCAGTAAGTGGAAATAAATGTTAAATTAAATCAACAAAATTGAGTTCAAACCCTGACTCTGACACTCTGAACTCTTTGAATTTAGATAAGCTGATCCTAAGGGCTTAATAAACATTTGCATTGAGAGAGTGTCAGGTTCTAACTGAAGGTCATATACAAGATGCTTACCTCTGAGCCTCAGTTTTCATAACTGAAAAATGAGGATAATAATACTTGCCTTATTTACGTCATAGGGTTTTTAAGAGGGAAGTACTTTGGAAAACAATAAAATACAAATGTGAGCTATTATCCTCTCAAGTGAATAGGAACCAACAGTGAGGCATGTCTGTTTCAAAAAAAAAAAAAAAGGAAGTGAAGGGGGGAAAAACAAAAGAAAAAGCCCACGTAATCTCAGGCTGCATTAATAGAAGAACAAGGAGGTCCAGATACAGGACTACAAGTGTCCTGTTGTTCTCTGCGCTCATTAGAACATATCTGGAGATCTGTAGTTGGTATCACTTTTAGGATCAAAAATAAACTTCTCTTTTAGGCATTTAAAGCCCTTTACCATCTGGACCCATTCTACCTTTTAAACCTTATTCCATATTACACTCCTTCAGTTACTGTAGTCTAAGCAAACCAGCCTTCTTGCTACTCCCCAGACACGGCATGCCACCTAAAATCTCCATGTCTTTGCACTCCCTGTCTGCCCCCCATGGCCAAAAATACCTTCCCACCTCACCTCTCCCTCAGAGAACCTTTTACTTCCTTCACAATTTAGCTCCAGTCCCATCTTTTACATGAAGCCTTTCCTGATCCTCCCTTTCCTGCCTCATCCAACCATTATTCTGTACCTACTTTTCATGTGCCTATATTTACAGGGCAGTTAGGTGGCACAGTAGGTAGAGTGTCTGGCCAGGAGTTAGGAAGACTCCTCTTCATAAGTTGAAATTCGTCCTCAGGTACTTACTAGCTGAATGACTCTGAGCAAGTCTTTTAACCCTGTTTGCCTTATGTGTAAAATGAGCTAGAGATGGAAATGGCAAACCACTCCAGTATCTCTACTGAGGAAACCCCAAATTGGGTCACAGAGAGTCAGACACATTTGGACCTACTAAACAACAACAGCATTTATAAAACTGTTCCCCCCAGCTAAGGATACAAGTTTTTTTCTTCATTTAGCATAATTTTTGTATAAAAATAGCAAAAGACCAAATTGATACTTTCAAATTCTGTGGCTTAACCCTTTCACCTCCACTCCCAATGAATCTTACCACTAACAATCAGAATGTTTGGTTAAGAAATGGAATTAGTACAGGAAAACTAGTTGCAATAACAATAATAATAAAAATATTATATATTCAGTACGTATTATGTTATTATTATTATTATTTTACAAATTAAACAACACACGAGGTTCCTTTTCATCACTATCCTCCTCACCTTTGACAATATCCTCCTAGAAAAAAAATTCCCAACTACTTTAATGCCTCAATTTACTAATACCATGTGATATGTGACTTAGGTTACTTGAAATGGAAAAAAAAAATTCTGCTGCTTCTTACAGCCCCTTCCCCCCTCTTAAAACCATGGAACCCAAACACTTAAAAGAATTGAACAACACCTTTACATCCTACAGTACTAAAAGGATATGGAATAAAAGAATAAAAAACGAAAGTGAGATGAGGAAGCACATAAAATGTTCCCTTCCTATTTCTCCCATTAACATGATTGTGATACTGAGATACTTGCTTTTTCTGACTTGTGAATTTAATTTCTATTAAATTTAATATTTAGATAGCAAGAACTTTCTCATTTAGCCCAAAGGAATTCAGCAAAAGAAAAAAAAAGATTTTAGTTTCTTGGAACTTATTTTTTACTAGGTCTGGGATGCCATGTTAATAGCACATATGTGCATATATACATATATGTGTCCATGTATATATAATTACAATAGCAAGTCACCCCTTTCATCATGCAGTATCAGGAAAATCAAAATAGGTAACAACTATTATATATATATATATATATATATATATATATATATATATATATATATATATATATATATATCTCCCTTTCCTCCTCTCTTGCTCTCAATCTGGTATATCATTTTTTTTTTCATCTTGTATCTTGAGTGAAGGTAGTTCTGATGAGATATAGGCTCTGGAAACTCCCTTGAACCCACCTTGAATCTTCCCACTTGATCTGATTTTTCATGCCTAAACAGCCTATCCTAGCCCTCCATCATTGGTCATCTCCTGGTACCTTCAGCTATTTCTCATCTTTACATCCCTTTCCTAGAGTCTGACCTCACCCCAGTCCCCACCCCCAGTTACCCCAGTCCCATCAAGACCCTCCCTAAACCCCTCCTCCAGTTACCCCAGACTACTTGGACACCCCTAGATCCCTCCTATAATCTTTCTGTATATAAGATCCATCTTGCCTCCCTGAAGGTGCTCAGATTCAATCTAGCTTAGACTCAACCTGATTCAGATTGTTCTGGAGGGCTTGTCAATACAAGTGTCACAAATGCTCAGGCTCCTTAAAGAGTCTATCCAATATGGAGAATCTTTAATAACCTTTATTTCTCTTTGGCTGTAAGAAGGCTTGGGTCGAATTCATTCCAGCAGGACCCAGCGTGTTGATATTTTGGGGTCCTGAGCACCCCTAGACCTCAACAGTTCAAATCTTGCCCACTGCATAGGCTCTGTGTTTCTCTTTGTGATCTCAAACTTTGTGGCTGTTATATTTACATGACTTCTCTTCATATCAGTCACCATAAGTTCACATTTTAATGAAATTTCTTTTCTCCTTCAAATACAATGTGGATATTTAACAGTGTACTATTTGCCTTTATATGACTAAACTCTGGAAGTGAATTTTCACCTGGCACAATGCCTGGAACAGAGTCAGTCAGTAAAATACATTCATTAAGTGCCTACTATGTGCCAGGCACTATGCTAAACACCATGGACACAAAGAAAGGCAAAAGACAGTAGCCATTCTTAGGGAATTCACAGTCTAATGAGGGAGACAAAACAATATGCAAACTAGATACAAACAAGTTATAGACAAGATAAATTAGAAATAATATAGGGAAGGCACTAGAATTAAGAGGAATGGAAAAGCTTCTTGTAGAATGTGACATTTTTAACTCGGATTTGAAGGAAGCCAGGAGATGGAGATAGGAGGGAAAGTATGATAGATAAGGAGGGGGCAATCTGCAGGCAGAAAACAGGATAGAATATAATCAATTGAACAAATAGAGGGATGTACTTTGGCAAGGAGAAGGGTAGCCACTTTATGTGAGACTGAGATGAAGAGAGAGATAATGGCCTCTGGGTGATGTCAGAAGAAGAGGAGGGAGACAAGATGGAGCTCTTAGTGAATGGCTTCATTTTTTTCAGTAAAATATGAGTCAAGGTTCTCAGCTTGAGAGGGTGGGGATGATGGGGATAGGATCTGAACCTGCAAAAGGAAAAGACCAAGTCTTTGGGATCTGGACCCCAAAAAGGGAAAGCCCATGTCCCAGGCATTCACCTGAGGCCATAAGCCCTTGCCAGTTCATTAACTCCCCTTTCATTGTCCGCACTTGGCCTCACCCTAGACTTCCACTCCCTTAATTCCATCTATACCCCTTCTCTGTTCCCACATTCTTCGGTATATAAGATCCTTCTTGCCTCCACTAAGGTGTTCAGATTCCTTAAGACAATCCTTAGATTCCTTAAGAGTCTGCAGGGAGAGGAAGAGTCATGAGAGGTTTGGGGAGTCATGAAAGGGTTAGGAAGAGCTACTGTGGAGAGTGGGAGAGTGATTCTTTGGGAAGGTGAAAAACAAAACACAATTACTTAGCAGCAGTGAAAACCCAGTCAAAACTAATCAGTATACATAAGTAGCAGCATGGCTTTGTCATTTTCTCGAACCTCTTTCAGCAGCACTTGAGTAGCAGCAAATAATATAAGTAACAATCCAAGGTTGTGACTTGGTGGGGCCAGTTCAGAGATAGGATAGGGGGCAAGAGACTCAAGAGGACAGTGAAGACTTGAACTGATTCAGCAAGGGGTCAAGAAGGGGAAGGGAGGAGAGCATACCTAGGGCATGAGTTCCCCATCTTCCACCCTTCTTTACTGCCTCCTTTCTTGAGTTGTTCCCCTCCTTTAGAATGTAAGCTCCTTGAGGGCAGGGATTGTCTTTCTTTTTAAAAATTGTTTACCTAGGGCTTGGAAATTAGTAAAAGCTTAGTAAATGTTTACTGGATTTTTGAATTAATCCTTAAAGAAGGAGTTTGCCTAGGTTTTCACCATCCACAGGATATGGCTTCAGGGTGAAATTCTATCAGTGCCTTAGGCAGCTGAGGTGAAGAGACATCCAGGGAGCTGAAGGAATCTTGTTACTTCCCTTTCCCTAAGGAAAGACACTAGGAAGGAGATGTGATGGAATGGCATTTTTCCTATTTTCTGGAAGAGAGACGTCTGGTACTAACTAGATGGACTTTTGTTGTTCAGTGTTTCAGTCCTAACTCTTCATGTCATGGTCCTCTTGGAGAACGAAGGACAAACAGGACAACAACAACTCTTCCTGACCTAACTCTTTGGGCCCCATTTTGGGGTTTTCTTGGCAAAGATGCTGGAGTGGTTTGCCATTTCCTTCTCTAGCTCATTTTACAGATGAGGAAACTGAGGCTGAGGGTTGTGACTTGCCCAGGGTCACATACCTAATAGGTATCTGAGGATGGATTTGAACTTAGATCTTCCTGATCTAAGCCACCTAGCTGCCTCTGTTTTGCTTTAGGGGCCAGAATTAACATCTAAGAGTAAACAAAGAGAAAAATATTTCATTTCAGTATAAGGAAGAACTTTTTAACAAAATTGACCTATTTATCATTAGAAATAGCAATCTTGTAAGCTCTTTCTCAATGAAAGCATTCAAAGAGAAGCTGGATAAACATATGACTAGGGTGAGGTAGAAGAGATTCTTTCATGGGTAGAAAGCTAGATTAAATGACCTATGACATCCAGCTGCAAGACTATTAGATAGTCAAAGTCTTTAGCTTGGCAAATTTAAGATAGGAATGAGTTTTCCAACATTAAATTTACATACAAGTTTTCAGGAATACTAGGGAATGTCATGATGGGTCATACTGGGGGTGTGGAGTGGGGGACCAAGAGTGAGTGAGTTCACTTTTTCACTTTCTAGAAACTAAAATGCAATTTTCAATGCCTTTCATAATATTCTAATATTATTTGTCAATTCATGTATGACACACAAAAAAATTTTCTTATTTGGAGCTGACTGAAGCCACTACGATTTAATTTCCTGAGAAGACTTTTTCCCTCTTATTTTGATGGTAAAATTTTGTAGTATTATCTTAGTTATTAATGGAAGGTTTTCTCTTATTTGTTCAGCCTCAAGGGAAAAAGTGAGAATTAGAAATTGTCTAGAAAATGTAACAGTAAAATATTTTCCATTTAAAGATAACTTAAAAGGGGAAGGGCAATTTTACCTATTTTTTTTTTCTTTTTTAAAGTGTTCCTTCTTTTTGTTTTGTTAGAAGTCACACTTTCATTCTTTCTAGCACTCCACACAGCCTTACTATTTTAGTTGTCATATGACTACGGAGGGAACAATGCCCTCCCCTCACCCCAAGATCATGTTGGATAAATTTATGAATCTAAAGAGTTTTACTTTTTTGTATTTCATGAAATTACCCAAATTAATATAAATACATTATTTATTTTGTTCTCCTGCAGTATCATGAAAGGATTATCTAGAGAGCAAGGTCCAGCAGGCTTATTTCCCCCCCAGCAACTACTATTAAAATGTTTAAACATATATTTTTTAAAAGTTCAAGAAATACTAGGAGGATTATAATCCCATTTAATAAGATAAATATAAAGGTTAATTAAAATATGGCTCAAGGTAGAATTCATCTTTTACTCCAGTATAGCATGGGAATCTACTTAATGTGTGTATATTCACCAGGTTAATATTTAGATGCTGTCAGGAGTGTAATGCTTTTGTTTGTACACCATTACCTTCTAGTAATGCAAAAAGACTCATTTAAGAGTTTCCCTAGATGATCGATTCAAAAATGTTTAGATATGGGCACAGGGTATCCTGGAAAAAAACTCATGAAGCCTTGAAGCTATGAAATCTTGGACAAATTAGGATTTCTCTCTCAGCCTCAGTTTTCTTATCTGCTAAATGAAGGTGCTGGCTTCCCTGTAGCACTAGTATGCAATGTACCCAAACCTACCCCTTGCTATCATATTTCAATGCAGTCAACACAAATTAATTTTAAGAAAACTCACTTCATGGGTTCATAGTTCTACAGCTAAAGAGGAGGCCATCTACTATACCAGCCCCTCTTCCTCATTTTAAAGATGAAGAAACTGAGGGCCTGAGGGAGTGGCTAAATGCTGGCCCAAGGCCAAACAAGGCAGAAGCTTCAGAGATGGAATTTGAACACAGGTCCTCTGAGCTCAGAAAGATTGCTCTGTTGATGTCTTCTTTCCCATTTCCCACTGCTACCCTTTAGCACATTACATCACCACTTTTTGCTATAATAATTTCCTAATCAGTATACCTATCTTTAGTCTCTAAACTCATTTCAATGAACATTTCAAAACCTATTATGTGCTTAAGTCTTTTCTAGTTGTTGGAGGAAATAAATAAACATTAAATAATACAGTCCATGCCTTCAAAGAACTTAATATCTAGTAGGGGATGTAATATATGCAGAAACAACTATAATAAAAGTGGACCATAACTGCATAAGAGAATTGCATACATAGTACTATATAAAGATACGAAGAAGGAAGGTCCATTTCCAAATAGGAGAATCAGAAGAGTACATGGAAAAGGAAGGATGGGAGCTGCATCATGAACAATGGGTAGGATTTAAACCAGTGGGAGTGGGGAAAGGGAGAACTACTAGATTAATCTGCCTAAATCAAAGACCTAACCTTATCATTCTCCTGCTTAAATAAATATTAATGACTCCCCATTGTCTACAGAGCAAAGTCCAAGATCCTTCAAATGGCACAAGAAGACCTTCACCTTCTGGCTCCAACCTAACTTTTGCTATTACTAATCTAACTGATGTAAGATTTCAGCCAAACTGGGTTACTTGTAATTTCCTAAATATGAAGGAGAAGAACAGCACAATGAATAGAGTATTCAGAGGCCCTGGATTCAAGATCCAGCACTTGAGTATTCTTTTAATATGGACAATGCCCAACATGGGATGTGGTTAGCAACCTATTCATGTGAAACAGCAGTTAGCAAAACTCAAGGTCAGTTGGGGTACAGACTCTGTTCTTTTCTATTGAATGAGTTTCTTGAAACATAAACACACAAACACATGAATCATATTCTTTTTTAGTAATGACATTCATGTCCAAGCTTACTTTTAACTTACTCTTTAGAAAATGTATTTTATGGAAGGACTTTTTGAATGAAGCCAAAAACAAGTCAAGAGATATCCAGGAATAGATAGGACCAAAGGATTTGTTGCATCCATTTTGCTCCATAATGCCATGTGCATTTGGGAATCAGAAAGTTAAGCCTGGTCCTTGTTAATGGTTGAAAAGTCAGTCTCTGTGACCAAACTAGAGATATGCAAGCCCACTGGACTTAGTGTGAGGAATACTTAGGTTCATATCCCATCTCAAAAATTTATTAGCTGTATGACCCTAAGCAAATCACTTAAACTCAATCTCAATTGCTTCATTTACAAAATGAGAGTGTTGGACTCTGATCTGACTCTAAATCTATGGTCTTATCTACCTGTGATCTTCAATTTTCTATCTATGATCTTCAAACATTTCCAATTTGATTATTACTATGTGGAAAGAACTCGAATGAGCCTTCTCTTGCCTACAATAAATCAACTGAGAGGCCAAGGCAACCAGAACATGAAAAGTCCCTGAAGATTGAAATTCACCACCTCAGTGTGTGGACAGTAAAATTAGCACAGACATTGAGGCACTCATTATCACATTCTTACCTGCAAGGGTGCAATATCTTAGTGTCATTTTTTTCAAAAAAAGTGTGAAGCAGTAATTTTCACCACAGACCTATGTTCCATCTGAGACAAAGAGATACCAAAGGGTAATTCAAAGGATGACAAAAGCTACAGACAGACTACCAGCCTGATAGCAACAAGAATTCATTTTCCATCAAGAAATTGTTTTACCTCAAAGTCAAATGCTTGGATGGTCCAAACATGATCTTCTGAAGCACAATTCCAATTGTAATGGGAGTAAGGGGAAATGGTATGCACAATTAAGGGATGGGTTGACAGAAGGTGGTTATGCTTTTATCTCAAAGTAAATACTGTCTCCCTTTGATGAGCAGAGAAAATGAAAATGGGAAGGAGGGCAGAGTGGCACTGAATTTCACAGAGAAGCACCAATATTAGATGCAGACTTATGTCTAATAAGTGGGAACATGTGCATGAGAAAACTCTCATACATAAAAAAAGGAAACAATAAAACTACCTTGAAGAACTTCATAATATTAAGTATATTTTTCTCTATGAAATTTAGTGTTTCACATTTCTTTGTCAAGTTTTTTAGACATTTGGTGAATTTCACACCAAAGAGATTATAAAGTTAACTTAGAAAAATATAACATTTGCATTGTTGAAGTGTTCTAGGAATTAAACAAATTTTTACTGAAGGGAACAAATTTGTCCTTGATCTCCTAGTATACAAATATATATTCATACTCTATAATCATATTAATTTCCTTCCCCTTCATAACAGGATTAAAATATTGCTATCTTTTTAAGGCCTTTTTTCTTTTCATTTCTCATGTCAATAAATATCATTCATTCATCCATCCCTTCCTCATGTTGGACCATGTCAGGCAGCGTCTTGTAGTGAGCAAACTAATAACAATGGAGAATCATTTAGGTCAGAGTAATAGATTGCTCAATAATCCACTGACAGTGATATCTCCCCTGCATATGGGCTTAGAATTATTTTATTGAGTCCTAGAAGTCAGAAGTAGGATCGGTGGGTAGAAGTTACAGGAACACATTTGATGCAGGTAAGTGGAGGAAAGTGAGGGCATGATTTCTTAATAATTATGCATGTCCAGAATTGGGGTGGGTTTTCTAAGGAGGTAGTAGAATTCCCCTCAGTAGAAGTTTTCAAAAAAAAAAGAGGGGATGAGAAACAAGTCAAAAGGAATAGGTTTAATTATTTTCCAACTCTTGAAGTTCTGAGATCCTGAATATATAAATTAAGAAAAGGACAAGATAAATCCCTTTAAAAATTTTGTTATAACAGATAAAACAAAGTAAAACAAGCAAAAAGTAGGAATGTCTCAAAACAAATTTCACAGATCTATAATTTAATTCATACAGGGACTACCCTGCCCCTCCCCCCTTATTAATGCAGATTATAAAACCCCAATCTTTCTTTCAATTAACAAAAATTCATTTTCTCTCTTTCCCACTTTTCTTCCATTAAAGAAGAAAAGGGAAAAAAAAAGAAAAATAAAATCCTTATAATAAGCATATATTGTCAAGAAAAACAAATCACTTCATTGGCCACATCCAAAAAAAAATATCCTATTCTACTCCTGTTGAGTCCACCACCTCTCTATCAAGAAGTGGATAGCATGCTTCATTATGTGTCCTCTGGAAATATGACTGTCATTATTCTCATCAGAGATCTTAAGTATTTCAAAGTTGTTTGTCTTTAGGGCATTGTTATTACTGTAGAAACTGTTCTGGAAAAGGCAAAGGTAATAAACATTTATATACTTCCTATTATGTGCAAGGCACTGTGCTAAGTGCCTTACAAATGTTATTTCATTTGATCCTCAAAGCACCTCTTTGAGGTAGGTGTTACCACTATTCCTCATCTTATAGTTGAGGAAACTGACCCAAAGAGGTTAAAAGAGGAAAGAGGCTTGCTCAGAGCCATAATGTTAGTAATCATTTGAGGTCAAATTTAAACTTAAGTCTTCCTGACTCCAGGCCCTGCAATCTATCCAATGAGCCTCCTAGTGGACTATTCTGGTTCTGCTCACATCACTCCACATTTCAACAAATCTTTCAGGGTTTCTGTGACACTGTCACCTTCTTCATTTCTTAGAGCACAATAATAATCCATTACGTTCACCAGCAATTCAGGAATAGTTTGACTGGAATAGAGAGTATGATTAAAGGAATGATCTGAAACAAGGTTAGAAAGGTGAGTCAAGATCAGATTGTGCAGGATCTGAAATTCCAGACTAAGAGGTTCATCCTTTAACCTCTAGACAAGGGAGAGCTGATGAAAGCTTTTAGGTGGATGACTGAATGATTGAGAGAGCCTAAAGAGGGAAGTGAGGGGATTTAGAAGTCTGTTGTAAAAGTTTAGGTAAGAGGCTATAAGTCAAGAGACATTAGGCTAAGGCTAATGTCTTCCCTCTGTTGATTCTGTTTAATGTATCTGTAGCTTGGTTGTACATAGGCGTGTGTGCCTTGTTTCACCCATTAGATGGTGAGCTGCTCAAAGGCATCAACTGTCCTTTGCCCTTCTTTGTAGCCTCAGCACTCAGCACAGTGCCTGAGGCACAGAAGGTGATTAATAAATGCTTACCTACTATCAACTTGGAGCTTAGTAAAGAATAGGATTGCAGATCTAGAGATGAAAGGGACCTCAGAAGGCAACTTGTCCAACCCTCCACTTTTACAGATAAGAAAATGTAGACCTACCATCTCCTTCAGTAATCTTTCTTGCTGACAGTGTTATCATCTTCCTATGAATTCAGAGTATGTGCCACTAAGCGGCTACGTGGCTCAGTAGATTTAACAGACTCGGAGCCAGGAAGACTTTACTTTGAATCTTGCTTCAGACACTACTGTGTGAGCCTGGTCAAGTCACCTAAACTCATTCAGCTCCATCTGTAAAATGGGGCTAATAATAGCAGCTACTTCACAGAGCTGTGAGTATCAAATGAGGTAACTTATGTAAAGTGCTTTGCAAACCTTAAGGTACTATAAAAATGCTAAACAGTAGCAGCATTATTAGTATGACTCATTTAGCAATTCATTATGCACAATCTTGTGATGTCTTTTGCATTCTCTGGTCTTTAAAGTTCATATTGCTATTTAATGTTACATATAGTTGTGTGCTTATATCCTATCTCTTCGACTAATACATAAGTAAATTGATGGTCTTGGACAGTTCTACACATCCCAGGCATCCTTCAATATTAATCAACCACTTAATCAGAAATAATTTTTAAGCACCTATTGGGGATATGAATACAAAAGTGAGATGGTCTCTACCCTCAAGAAACTTACATTCTATTATTGAGTGCCTGGACTGGTGTCTTACATGTAGGTAGCGCTCTATCAGTACTGGTTCATTTGAGTTTCTCCTTATCGAGGAAAAATGATAGAAAAAAATAGTGGCACGCACACACAAACATGCATGCCAGCTTAAAAAATTCACAAGGGGATGTTGGAATAGGCACATAAAGTGTCTGTACACAACTCTGTAAACTTGTACATGAATTAGCCATGTTTAGGGAGCCTCTAAGACTATAAGTGGCAACCTAGTAGCTGATCTGTATTAGTAGGGGAAACTTCCTTATCAATGAAATCACAGATTGTCTACTTCTCTTCACCCACTCAGAGGAAAGACACAGAGAGAGAAAAGGAGGGAGGAAGGGAGGAGGGAGGGAGGGAGAGGGAGAGAGAGAGAGAGAGAGAGAGAGAGAGAGAGAGAGAGAGAGAGAGAGAGAGAGAGAGAGAGTGAGAGAAACAGAGAGAGAGACAGAGAGATAAAGACAAAGAAAAGAGAAGAGAGATATGCAACACTCCTAACTCCTTCACAGCGCCCATTTTTTCTATTTAAATATTTGAGTCTATCTTGTCCGAAACAACAAGAAACAAGAGAATATAGAAAAATGCTTTTAAGTCTCTTATGCTCATAACAAGGAAATAAGATGATAGGTTCCAGGATCAAATAGATGCTACAAGATCTTCTGGAGTCCTACTGTGTGTGTGCTTTCCTTTATACCTAGGATCACAGAATCACAGATTTTAGAGCTATAGGCCTTTGTGTCCAATTCCCTCATTTTGTAGATGAAAAAACAGAGAAGTTAAGTGACTTGCGCAGGAACACCCATGTAGTACATGTATGAGATACAATTTAACTAGGCTCTTCCTGATTCTATGATCAGAGAGCACCAATGGTCAAGGTAAAAAGTTTGTGATAGTTTGTCATTTGACAAACATTTACTGATTGCCTATTAAGTGGAAGGCCCTCTGTGGACCGTCCCCTAAAACAGAGCATGGTGTCTAGTTCTATTGTTTAGTAGGGACTATACAGAGGACATGACAGCGAGTATAGAGAATATGGGAAAAATCCAATTCCAACTAGAAAGCCTTGGTCCACATGACAACAAACATCCAGGCAGCTGCAAGCATCTGGACTATGCCTGTTGTTATTTCTGTTGCTGATCATGCTGTTGTCATATATGACACCCCATAGCCATGCTTCAGGAGGCAGCTTCAAAAACAGATGCAGCCACTAAGAACTATTTCAGAAAGTCCCCTGGCTCTGCCTAGCATGGCTTTCATTCATTTAATATTAATTGAGCTCCTGCTATGGGCAATACACTATGGCAAGACTACAAGAAATCCAAAGATGCCTTAGCCATAATCCCTGTCCTCAGGGAGTTTAGTGCTACTCACATGGGGAAATAAGCTCAAATCAGTTTTACATTGCTTTCACCAGACTAGTAACAAATTGAAAGCAAGATACAACTACAAGGGTTGTGGTCCCAAGCAGGGCAAGGATGGGACTTGATTTCACCCAGCCCGACCTAGGTATCATCCTTGAGTCCTCACTTTCTCTTACCAATCCCTCTATCCAATCTATTGCCATGTCCAACTTTCAATTCTGCCTTTAAAACATCTCTTTTATTTGTTGTTCTTCTCTTCTCCCATGGAATCACCATCCTGGTCCAGGCTATTATCACCTCACACCTGGGAAATTACAATAACTTTCTGGTTGACCTCCCTGCTTCAAGTCTATCTCCCCATCCCATCCTCTACTAAAGTTACCAAAGTAATCTTGCTAAAGTGCAGGTCTGATCTTGTCACATCCGTACTCAAACTCTAGTGGGTCACAGTTACCTCCAGGATCAAATACAGCCTCTTCTCTTCAGCTTTTAAGACCCTTCATAATTTAATGCCCCTTCCTACTTATTGAATTCTAATATTTTTCTCCATATACTCTATGATATAGTGACACTGGCCTTCTGTCCTGTTTCTCCACAAGCCACTCCATCTGCCTATTTTCTGACTTTGCATTAAGTATCTCCCATGCTTGGGATGCTCTCCCTCCTTACCTTTTCTTCCTCCTGTCTTCCTTGACCTCCTTCACATCTCAGGTAACATCCCACTTTGTAAAAGTAGCCTTTCCTGGTCCTCCTTAATTTTCATGATTTCCCTCTGAGATTTCCTCCAATTTAGCTCCTATATAAATGTACATGTGTACATATAAATACATATGAGACCACATATGTGTATGTATATATGTGGACATGTATGTGGATATGTATGTATATATTTGTTTCCATGTTTTCGCCCCCATTCGGCTGTAAGTTCCTTGAGGGCCAGACTATTTTTTCTCTTCGTTGTATTTCTAGCACTTAGCACAGTCCCTTGATCAGATTTAACATTTAATAAATGATCATTGGATTGATGATTTGATTTTCAGTCATCTTTCACTGTTGAGTATTTCTTTATGGCATAGATTCATTTTGGTTGGCAATTGCTGTGCTAAAAAAAAGCAGAAAAATAAACAACTCAAGGAGAGAAGGTAATTTAAACTCTTCTCTTACCTTCACAAAGATGTTCCAGGCATTCCTTCTGAAGGCCACTCTGCTAAGGATTTTATTTCCTAATATAGCAAAATGGAAACTGAAGATTAACTAAAGAAGGCTGATAAAGGAAATATATCTTGCAGTTGCCTCTGAGAAGGATTAAAGCCAGTGCTCTGAAGTACTATACAGTATCATTTCTTTAAACATTCACAGAGAAAAAAAAAATGATGGGTTGGAAAAAACACATTTAGGACATTATCACCAAAAGGCTCAGATGAACTGAGTAAAGCAAATGTGAAAATGAATGATATAGCTATTAGGTTCAAAACATAACAACACCTTTGGTTTGCTAAAGAACATTTTGGCAAAGAGTTACAAGACTGTCAAGATGAAGCATCATATCAGTGGTGACCATGATAAAATGGTTCAGATAATTAAGGCATTACACGGATAGAGGAATGTTTCCCTTTGAACTACAAAACTTGATTCAGGGTGTCCTTGAATGAATATGGGCCTTTTTAAATACCTTAAGTATTTTTAAATGGCTGTATCATAACTCCAAATTCCAGTGAAGTTTCGTATAATTATCCTTTCCAAATAGCAATGCAAATTGGATTGGCTTAGTGGAGTATTATAAAAGGCAGACTACTTTTAAAAGAAGAAAATATTTTTTACATGGCAAATTCCTGAGAAATGTCCTCAGTTACCCTATCATTATAGAAAAAGAGAAGTCCTCAGAGAAGATTTGGAAAACAGATTATTCCATTAAATATTAATGCAGTCCCTTTCCCCTCCAAAAAACGGGGGATATTTGAGTAAGGATCAAATTGGTTGTGTTAAGAGCTAACATAACTAATTAGATAAATAGCATTGATTAAGTGTTCAGTGTATAAAAGACATTGTGCTAACTGCAGGAGATACAACAAGAAAAAAGCCAGTTCCTGTCCTTAGGGAGCTTGCATTTTTTTATATTTATTTTTTTTTTCATTTAAGAAGCATTTTTCTTTTTCTCTCATTTCCTCCCATTTCCTCTCTCAAAAAAAATATTAAATAAGCATGATTAAGAAAACAAATTTCTGTACTGGCCACATACCAAAATGTATCTCATTTTTCATATTATTCCATCCCTTCTCCTTTAGGAAATGGGTAGCATTCCTCATCATTGATCTGCTGGAATCATGATTGCCCTGCATTGACCTGAGTTCTTAAGTCTTGCAAAATTATCCTTTTTACAATGTTGATGCTATAGTGTTCTTTGTCCCTACGGTTCACTTTCTATCAGTTCATATCTCAGCACATGAATCTTCTGAATTTTTTTCCAAAATCATTTCTTCATTTCCTGTCACAGAATAGTATTCCATTATATTCATTTACCATGATATGTTCAGCCATTGCCCAATTGACAAGAATCTCTATATTTTAAAAATTATTTTCCACTACAAAAATAGTTACTATAGATATCGTTGTATGTATAGGCGCTTTTTCCTTTTCCTCCCCCACCCCCACCTTTTTTATCTCTTTGGCTAAAAGGCCTAGTACTAGAAGGGTACAAAAAGTTTAATAACTGAGAGGGGGAAGAATTTATATCATAGTGAGGGGAAAATAACACATAAAGGGAAGGTCAACATGATGTAGAAATAGACAAGAAGTATCATAGAGGCCTGGTTACAGCAAAGGCAAAAGTTCTCCTACCAGATTCCAGTGACCAGGACTAAACTAAATAAATATCGACTAAAATATGTATAATGCATTCCATGCAAAATAAAAAAAAAATTGTGCAAGCAAAAGACAGAGAAGCAAGTAATGACTGAAATGAGAGGAGATATAATTGAGAATTGTAAGGGGGTATTTACCCTCTTTAGATTGATATTACTAAGGCCAACTGGGACTCAGGATAGAGACTGGCATTTTTATTCCATTAGCCTAGGTAACTACCAGGTTAGGAAACTCCCTCTGTCAATGCAAGTAGATACCCTGTCTACTGCTTAAGAGTATTGCACTACACTGAGCACTGTTAACCCCTTAATAAAAGGATTTGTTCTGTAAAACTTAGACTTAGTCAAAAGGCTGTACCCAAGGACCTAGAATGCCGCATGTGGCCTCGAAGCCACAGGTTTCTCACCCCAGAGCAGAGAGAAGGCAGATAACCTGATATCAAATGGGAGAGTAAAATGAATGAATGAATGAATGAATGAATGAATGAATGAATGAATGAATAAACAAATAAGGAATGAATGAACAAACAAATTAACAAATAAATGAGGTCATTTTGTAAAATAGCTAATAGATCCACAACTGGGAAAATTTAGATTTGTGCCATGTTGTTGTTGCTGTGTTTGTTTAGTTTGTTTTTGGTGGGGAAAGAGAGATGAGCAGCTAGGAAAGTATTAGGAGATATCTAAAAACTAGGCTGTCAGGAAGCACAGGGAATGAACTGACAATCCTAACTGGGTTACTGAATGTCTACTTGTAGATTAGCTTCTGACTGCTATCAGCCACATAATAAATAAATTAAACATGCTCTTCCTTCCCCAGCCCCAGGTTAGGGACAGAGAGCCTAACAGCCCAGAAGAAATTTGTTGATTGGGAACAAGGACAAACAGTATAAATATTTCATTAGATAACCCAATATACTTCTTGTTTCTGTCTGCCTCAGGACATTGTAGGATCTAACTACAGAAGGCAGCTGAACTGGGTCTGTGGTCCCTAAGGCAAGAAAGGCAGTGCAAGTACCCTAACCAAAGGAGGCTTCAGTGAGATGCCCTGATCAGCTTACCTTCCAGAGAAACTCAGAACCAGAATGGCACAAAGGCATTTTCATAATACACTCTAGCATGAGAGTAAACAAAAAAAAATCAAGTAAAGAGAAAGGATTGAGGGTATCACTGTAAGCTTATATGGAGGGTAAGAGTACTAGATTGGGAGTTTAGAAAACCTGAGTTCAAATCCTTCTTCAGTCACTAGCTGTTTGGTCCTAGGAAAGTTAAATAAACTCTCCCATCCTCATTTTAATATGTTAAATGAGCATTATTTTGGTGGGGATAGAGAAAGACGGAATTAGAAAAGTACTAAGAGATACAAAATGTTTTCTAGGTGCTACAAAATACCACCTACTTCCCAAGGCTTTTCTGAGGCTAATATACTTCTCAAATCTTAAAGTGCTTCATAAATGTCAGTTTTATCAATATTATTATGAGGTAGCACCCATGGAAGTATAAACACATTAGTCTTCTTCCGAGAGAAGAAGAAAAGTTCTGGAGACAAGCATTTCCACTTTCCAGCCCTCATTAAAATCAGTGTTTCTTAAAAGAATAGAGGACCCCGAGGAAGAAAAGAAGATGGAAAAAAGTATGTGAAAAAGCTGAACACATTTAGTTAGGTGGAGAATGAAGAGGGAATATACATCTATGTCATTTCTTTGATCAACATTTCTAGCAACCGTATTAAATTAATAAATGATGTAAATATGTTATGACTACACCTAGAGATTGCTTTTACTACAAGGTATTCACACACCCTTGATAGTACTTCCTCATGTTTCTCCAATGTCAAAATATTATCTAAAGAATCCACTTTCCCCACTCCCACTGCCCCCATTGTAAAAATAGGATGCTTACTCATCTCTGGTACTCTGACCTTTCTCCTGCATACATTTGCAAGCTCTCTCAATATCCCAATATCTGAGTAGTGGAAAGAGTCAGAGGAAATTGGTCAATTACCATCTTCAATCTTACTGTCTGTGTTATTTTGAGCAAGTCACTTAATTTCCCTGGGCCTCAGTTTCTTTATTTATAACATAATGGGATTGGACTAGATGGTCTTCAAGGTTCCTTCTAGCTCTAAATTTGTGAGCCTATGATGCTAAAACACTTATACACAAAGCAAGGTAAACAGCCCAGTAAGCAAAGGTCGTGTACATTCACTATCTTACTTAGTGCCGTTTTCCACAATAGCCATTTTAAAGCATATTTGGAAATTTTTTTTGTCTTTTGAAAATCTAAACTTGTTGATGAGTTTTTTTTTCTATGTACACATAAATTGCTTCAAATTTTCTTCCTCTTCTTTCTTTTCCTTCCTTCCTTCCTTTCTCTCTCTTTCTCTCTTCCTTTTTTCTTTCCTTTCTTTCTTTTTTCTTTCTTCTTCTTTCTCCTCCTCCTCCTCCTCTTCTTCATTCAAAACTACATCATCAGACTTATTTTTTTGTCTTCTACCTCTCTTGATCTAAAGGAGAGAGGGGTCTCAAACTATGGAATCCCACACAGCTTTTCTGTGACCTCTTACAACTTGACTTCTCAAGTCTAAAGTAGAAGGCAGACTATATACACTGTTAATTAACCAAACAATTTGTAGCTGGAAAGATTTTAGATAGCATCTTTTCCAGCCTCTCATTTTAAACATGAGAAAACTGAAGCCCCAAAGTTATACAAGTAGAAAACATATTTTAATAAGCAGCAGGCAGTTAGTCATCAGGCATTTGTTGAAATTACTCTATGCCAGGCACCGGGTGAAGCACTGGGGATTCAAAAAAGGCAAATACACAGTCCCTGCACTTGAGGAACTCATATCCTATTGCTGGAGACACCATGAAAACTACTATATACATAAAAAAATATATGTACCTAGTAATTTGGAGGGAAGACACTAGCTTTGGAAAGAGGGAGACCAAGAAAGACCTTTTGATGAAGATATGATTTGAAATAGTCCTTGAAGAAAGCCAGAAGGCAGAGGTCAGGAGGGAAATCATTCAAGGTATAGAGGATAGCCAGCAAAAAGGCAGGAGTCAAGACTTGGAGGGACTTGCCAAACAGAATTTTATATGTCACACTACAGGTAAAAGGCAGACACTGGAGACTACTGAGTGAAGGGTGGCATGGTCAAACCTGAATTTTAGGAAGATCACTTTGGGAGCTAAGTGGAGAAAGGGTTTGAGACTAGAGGAAGTCATTTCCAGATTTGAGAAAAGGAGACCATCCAGAAGCTATTGAAGTATTCTAGGCATAAGGTAGTTAAGGCTGAGGTGGGAGCCACATGAGTAGAAAAAAAAAGGAGGAGTATAGTAAAAATGTTATGAAGGTTTAAATGGTAAGATTTGGCAAAAGATTAGATAATGTGAAAGGAGAGCAGATAAGCAACAGAATAGAATTGAGGTTGAGAGCCTAAATGACTGGGAGTTGTACTGTCAAAAGCAATAGAGAGATTGAGAAGAGGGGAGGACTTGAGAGGGGAGTTAATGACTTCGGTTTTGTGCACATTGACTTTGGAACGTCTATGGGATATCCATTTGGGGATTTGCAACAGGCAGTACATAATTGCAGACTGTAAGTCAGGAGTGAGAGTAGAGATGGATAAACAGATCTAGGAATCATCTGCAAATAGATGGCAACTGAAACCATAGGAGTTGACGAGATTACCAAGTGAAACAACATATAGGGAGAAAAGAAGATTTTCTAGGACAGGACCTTGGGTGACACCCAAAGTTAGTGGGTATGGACTGAAGAAGATCCAGCAAAGAAAGACCATAAAGAGGCCATGTCAGACAGGTAGGAGGAGAATCAAGAAAGACAATTGTCACAACCCACCCTCCTTCACCCCCCCAAAAAAAAAAACTGGAGAAGGGAGAGTATATGAAGAGAGTCATCAAGAATGTCAAAGGCAACAAAAAAAATCAAGAAATAGGAGATTGAGAAAAGGCCTTTAGGCTTGGCGATTAA
The DNA here is from genome assembly GCF_011100635.1 of Trichosurus vulpecula. Classification (NCBI taxonomy): domain Eukaryota; kingdom Metazoa; phylum Chordata; class Mammalia; order Diprotodontia; family Phalangeridae; genus Trichosurus; species Trichosurus vulpecula. Next base: position 156,894,945 of record NC_050581.1, read on the forward strand.
GCAAGAATAAAGACAGCACTTTGAATGATGAAATCAGAAGCCAAATTGCCAAGGGTTTAAAAGAGAGCAGCCACCAGTTATAGATGGCTTCCTCTAGAAGTATAGCCACAGATGAGAAGATAAATCTAGTATGATAGCTGATGTGGACATGAAGTTTTTTTTTTTATTTTGTTTTACTTAAGGATAGGAGTGACATAGCAGTGTTTTTAGGCAGCAGAGAAGAAACCAGTAGAGAGGGAAACTTTGAAGATTAGTAAAAGAGTGGGGAATATAATGGAGGAGTCAATCTGCTGAAAAAGATAGGAAGGAATGGGACCAAAGATGCATAGAGAGAGGTTTGCTGGGCAAGGACAAGTCCACCTCTTCATGTAATAGCAATACTCTTCATGTAAAGGAGGTAGTATGAGAAGATATTTGAGTGATGTGAGATGAGGAGGATGGGAAAAAAAGATAGTTCTTGGCAAATGGTCTCATTTTTTTTAAAGTATGTGACAAAGACCTCAACAAAGAGAGTGGGAAGAGGGGGTATCATGGGAGGATTATAGCATAAAAAAGGTTTGTAAAGCTGTTGGAATGAATGGGATAGTCAATTGATTTGGGAGATACAAAAGGATTGCCTTATTGCAGCGAGACCCCCTTTGAGATTATGTAACACAAATTTGTAGTGGATTCAGTATACTATTACAAAAGTCTTCTCTTTTGTCAAAATGCTTCCACTCTCACATATCTAATACATTTTCCAAATAACTTCCAAATGGATATTCCTAACTCACATGTTGTTTTCCTACTCAATGTTGTCTTCCTACTCAAAAATCTTTAATGGTTCAACATTGCCTCTAGAATAAAATATAGAATATTCATCTTACTTTAAATTCAAAATGCTCCACAATATGATTTTCATCTATCCAGACTCATTACACATTACCCTCCTTTACACATTTAAAATTAATACAAACTTTCTGTTGTGAAATTTCTGTTCTGGACTCATCATTCTATCTCCTGCCTCAATGCTCTTAAAAAGTTCTCCTTCTCCAACTCTATTCCCAGCTCTAGAATATTCACCTTCTTTGCCTCTTCCTCCTAAAATTTCTTTAATATTAAATGCACATGCTACTTCCCACAGGAAGCTTTTCTAGACAATCCTCTTTGTCTATCTTTCCTTCTTCCATAACTTGTTTTGTGTTGCTTCTGTGTTGCACCCTCAGAATTCAAGGTCCTTCGGACAGGGACTATTTTGGTTTGGTTTTATATCTCTCATGCCTAGCATGGTGTCTTGCAACTAATAGGTATTTTATATATGCTTATCAGATGTGACTAGAAGGTACCAAATGATTTGCAAGAATAAGGTTCTCCTTAAAACCCCTCAGGCTGGCATTTTATGGTCTCTGTCTCCATCTTCCACTTCATCAGTGAACAACTTTACTACTTCTTGTTGCAGATACAAAAATTCCTAGTTAGGACTATGATTCAAATCTTAATCTTCACGGTTTTGCATAAATGTACCCCATTCTCAGAAATGTATCTCCCCTTCAACTTCACCTTGCAGAATACTTATGATCCTCAAAGGATAACTCTTTTGTCATTTTCTCTATCAGGACTTTGCTGCCACCACCATACTCCAGTCCCCGTTCCCCCTTCCTGCTCAGTTTTTGTATTCTCTACACCTTACAAAAATGTATTGTGTGTGTGTGTGTATACTTGTATTTTTTTATACATACCTGCATATGTTGCGTTTTTCAATACCCTCACCTCCATGAAAGTATAAAGACAGGTGTTGCTTCCTTTTTTGTCTCTGTGCCTTGGCTTCCTTTTAAACAATAAGCACTTAAATATATTTGTGGAATGGAATTGAATATTCCCTCCATGATGTGATTTTTTTTCTGTTTCCTTTTATCTTTACTCAAAGAACATTTATGATGGTACTTGTCCCACCATGTCTTAGGGATGTCTGTAATGTCCCTCACATTAAGATCTTTAGTCCTGGGATTTGTCTATTGTGAAGAATTAACACTATCCTAAGACAGTGTTATTTATGCTTCAGCTCTATTCAACTCCCATGGCTCCAATGATAAATAAGCATCCAGGCAGGCAGGCAGATAGAGACAGACAGACAGAGAGATAGGTAGGTAGGTAGGTAGGAAGATAGATAGATAGACAGACAGACAGACAGACAGACAGATAGATAGATAGATAGATAGATAGATAGACAGGCAAATGAAAAAGATGAAGGAAGAAAAGAAATAGAAAGGAAGGAAGAAAAGAAAGAAGGAAAGAAAGGGAGGGAAAAGAAAAAGAAAGAAGGAAGGAAGGGATGAAGAAAGAAAGAAAGGGAAGAAGGAAGGAAGGAATGAAGGAAGGGAGGAAGGAAGGAAGGAAGGAAGGAAGGAAGGAAGGAAGGAAGGAAGGAAGGAAGAAAAAAAGAAGGAAGAAAGGAAGGAAGAAAAAAAGAGGGAAGGAAGGAAGGAAGGAAGGAAGGAAAGGTAGATACACAAAACTATAGAGGGATTTCAATTCCAAAATACACAGATCTCCAGGAGAGAAAGATCTAGAGCTTCCAATCGATACTTGGACGCTATTTTTGTCAAAGGCCATCTTTCCTGTTCTCTCTCTACCTTGCTTCTGAGGAAATAATTCCAACACAGTGTCCCTTCTGAGGCTGCTTACTACTCCTATGCAGTCTCTATCATGATCCCTACCTTCTACAAATGAGCATGTGCTTTCGCTCTTGATTGTACCACACACATACTTGAAGAAGAGGAAGAAACAAAGCATGAGCACCGCTGTAGCCAGCTCACAATTCCCACCCTGCCTCATGACAGAGGAAGGTTACAACAGAATCAGTATATACTTGACAACGGCTTAGGTAGGATTATTTGATCTTTTCTCAGGCTATTTTCAAGTTCAGTATTGATATCTCTGCTCTGTCCCATACCATTCCAGGTTCTGTTTTTAATTTTCCTCTTCTCCCAGTCACATTCACTGACCCAGTTACCCCATTTCAGATGTGTACAAAAAGAAAAAGATTAGGGGTGAAAGAGTAGTAGATTTTTTAAAGGTCTACATATCCTTAGTCTTATTAGCTGTATGACTGGGCAAACTACCTACCCTCCCTAGACTTTAATTTCCTCACCTGCAAAATGAGGTTGTTTTAGTAGATGGTTTCCAAGGTCGCTTGCAGCCCTATAGCTATGATTCTATCTTGTCTTTTCTCTGTGCCTAGTATGTGTTAGTTCATCCTTTTGAAGAGAGAGAGAGAGAGAGAAAAAGAAAAATAACCCTCCTTAACGTTACCATCAGTTACAAAAATCTCTTCACAATATTTTCATGAATCAGAATATATTTTGAAAACATTGTGTCAAATAAGGAGAGTTTATTCTTGAGAAAACTTCCCTCCTCCTAGACACTCTCCTCATCCAGGCAAGGCTATATTATGGCTAGCTCTTATTAGCTCACCAGAGCCCATGGTTAACTTTTCAGTGTGAGTACTTATAGCTCTAAAGCCACTTACAAATCAGGGATTATTTTGGTAATTGTCTAGACTTAAGAAAGTAATGGAGAGAGTGTTAATAATGCATAACATAAATGTTAATAATTAAACTTAAAAGTGTGTCATATGGACTTTTTTTTTCCTTTTGAGATCCAGTTATTAAACATTTATCAGCACATTCTGGGCTGGGGTCTGCTATCTTTCCAAACGCAAAAGTGCAGATAGCATTTAATCTCTAGACAGTATCCCCAAACCACAAAGGACTTTTGTGACAGTACAAACACATTTCCAGGACAGGCCAGCAGCAGCAGCAGCAGCAGCAAATGAGAAAGACAACTAAACTCCTTCAGAGCAGAGACAACTCCACGCTATCTTTCTATCTTCAGAGTCAAGCACAGTGCCTAACACATAGTAGGTGCTTAATAAATACTGTCTAAAGGATCACATGTGTGTATATGAATGAGATATTTTAGAGATAAGGAAACTCAAAGGCAAAGGAGCACATTCAATGACTTGTAAATAGTCACGCTGCTAGGTAGTGTGAGAGGTAGCATTGGAATCCAGGATTTCCTGACTAGAAGTCCAGCACTCTATCATCCTATGTCTTGGCCATCTCCAGTCATCTTGACTTGTCTTGCCACTGGACTCCAATGACTCTTGAGGAGTGAGTGAGGCTGATGACTTTGCACAGTTATTCCTCATTTAAATCCAATTCAATGGAAATTCAAGACATCACCCTCACAACGTCATTGGTCCCCTTCGAGAATGAAAGATAAGCAACATCAATAACAATGACATCTTATGGTATATGACTTCTTATATCATTATATGGGGTAAAATAAAATAAAGTCTCATGTATTAATCAAAATGAATCTGGAGTTCTCAAATAAGAAAGATTTAAAAGTTCCATGACATTGTTAAATTAAGACTAATACATGTCAAAAATGAACTCTTAGACATCTAAAGTACAGAGTGGTCCCATAAGCAACTTGGCAGATAATTTTAATGGGTTTTTGTTTAAGTCCCTGGGGAAATTCAGAGGTAAGCAAACATAGTTCCAAGATAAGCTTAAGGTTAATTAGGAGAGCTCATTTGAAAGTACAACATATTTATTTAAACTTTTCTAATTTGTATGGCCATTTTCTCATTAAAACATTTTATTAACCATAATATTCAGCTAAGAGTACTTTTCACTTTTTCAAAGACATAGATAACAGAAAAATTAATACAGGAAGGGGATTCAGAAAACAAGTCGCAAATCCGGGCTATGCCCTGAGTTCAGTGTTCTTTCTTTACACACCCTTGGCTCTCTCCATCTATACCTAGAATCTTATGCAATGAGAACTGATTGTAGGGTCGTAGCTTTAGAGCTCGAAGGAGCCTCAGAGGTTATCTAGTCTAACTCCACTTTACAAATAAGGATGCTGAGGCAAGGAGGAAAAGTGATTTCCCTGAGGCCATACAGGTGATTATAAGCCTTAGAAACAGGATTGGAATCCAGGCCTGTGGCCTCTCAAGCCAGTGATTTTCCCCATGTTTTATGATGTTCCAAATGATGATACCAAGGGATAAGAGACCCATCATCATTACCATCAACATAACTTCCATTTACTAAGGTTTCAAAACATATGTGACCTTATCAGAGGAATATTCTATTATATTTATAATATTATATTTATATTATATTTATAAGATTGGATTTATTAATATAGGAAAGAGGACATAAATTCTAGAATGGTTTTGATTAAATATAGGTTGAATCACCAAAAATATCAATAAGAAAATGTAGTTTTCTAGAATCTTCCATTTCCTGATCATTCCAGCTAATGAGGGTTTTACTATATTCAGTAGCTATACTAGCAATGAAACAGCACAGACACCCTAAGTAGAGAGGCAACCTTCCATGAAATCAACGCGTGGCTACCTAGAGATTATCACTGAACTACAGTTCTTGGGGTATGTATATCCATTGGCCTAAATCAATCAATAAACATTTATTAAACATGTATCATGTGTCAAACACTGTGCTAAGCACTGACTATACGAAAGATAGCAAAAGATAGCCCCTGCCCCTATAGAGCTTATAATCTTATTCATATCAGACTCCTAATCTCTATGGAAGCTTGCCTCTCTTATGTCCTATCACATCAAGTGATTGCTATGCCTGTCAGAGAAGCTCAAGTGAAATTAAATGTATGGGAATGGGTGAATTTAATACAGGTGATCACACATATACTACCATGGGGAAGAATCCCTTGATAAAAACAGAGGAGCCCTCATATTCAATAAAAGGGTAAAAAAGTATTGGTGTATAATCTCAACATCTTTCAATATCACAATAATACAATTCTATGCTCCAACCATCGATGCTGAGGAGGCCAAAGTTGATCAGCTCTATGAAGACCTACAACATCTAGAAAAAAGAGAGGGGAAAGTGTCACATTCATTGTAGGGAAATGGAATGCTAACACAAGAAATAAAAACATAATTGGAAGAACAGGCAAGTTTGGTCTGGTAACTCACTTGTCATAACAAACAGTTTTTCAAGCTCAAAAGGCAACTCTACATATGGATATCACCAGATAGTCAATATAGACAATAGGGGAGATTCCTTTAATTTATTAGTTGAACTAAATACCCACCAAGGTCCATTTGAACTCCAAAAATCTGCAATTCTGTGACCTGGGCTTGAATCCCAGTTCTATTACTTAACTGCTTAAATGACCTTGGGCAAGTCCCCTTTGAATTCTACTGATTTCTTTTTCTATAAAAGAAGGGGGTTGGATGGATGGCTGCTGAAATCTCTTTAACTCTCAAAATCTGTGGTTCTGTCATTTGGGAATGAATCTCATAACTCTGTTACTACAACCTGAGCAACTTTGAACAAGTCCTTTTCTGGGCCCCAGCTCTTTCATAAGATGAGGAGTCTGGAACAGATGACTTCTAGGACAATAATCATAATTGTGGGTAGCATTTACATAGTATTTTAAGGTTTACAGCATTGTTACATATGCTAACTTATTTAATCCTTCGAAATCTAAAGCTCTGACTTTGTGATCTTTCCAGAAAACCTAATTATCACATATTAAATAGAAACCAGTTTATACTACTACATATGACACTATTGTGTTAATGGTATAGTAATATATGCTACACAGCTGCTTCCTCGGCATGGCCTAGTCATGACTCTTCCTCTCAGCCTAATGAAAGGATCAGAAAACATATGGCAGTGGACTAGTGAACATAGTCTTAGATTTGGATTCAATGAGCTTGGACTCCTATCTTGTGGGAGCTTGGGCTTTTCAGTTTCTTCTCCTACAAAATAAATAAGGTCACCTCTTTGATCTCTAAAATCCTTTACAATTCCCAATTCTAGCATTAGTAAATCATTTCCCTTCTCTCTGTAAAATGAGGACTTTGGATTAGTTGCTTTCTAAAGTCCTTTCCAGCTATAATTACTAGGAGTCTGGGTTAATGCAATCACAACTCCTCATGTAAATTAGACTCAGTACAAAGCGAAATCACTAAAGATGCTTCATTCTCCTTCATCCAAGGATCCAATTATTTGTCAGGTCTTGTGGATCCTACCTCCACAATCTGTCTCTCATCACTCTCTTTTCTAATCACACAACCACTAGTTGAGTTCAGGCCGTTATTACCTCTATCCTAGATTATTATGGTAACCTCCTCATCAGTCTTACTTCCTCAAATCTTTCCCCTCTCCAATTCATCCTTTAAATGACTATCACTGATTTTTCTAAAGGATAGATCTGACATAAAGATTGCATTTTGTGTGTTTATTTGGAAACTAGTGTAATCACTATGACTTTAACTCTGTTACATAACAGCTGAAATGTACAAATATTCTTTTCAAAAATTTAATCTCTTCTCTTCTTTTCTTATGCTTCCACTGCTCCCTTATTTTTATTCACTGTCCCCCAGTTGTACCCAAGGTTACTATCACCCCATGGATTGTTTCAGCACCCCTCAGGGAGTGGTATTGCCCTCTTTGGGAACCTCTGGACATAACCCTTCTCCATAAACTCCAGTGTTTTCCTATGATCTCTGGTATCAATCATAAACTCCTGTGTGTGACATTGAAATTCCTTCACAACATGGCTTGAAACTACTTTCCATGTTTTGTTTGTTGGTTGCTGTTGTTTTCTGTATTCCTCCCCTTCCTTCCTCTACAGTATGGTCACACTTGTCTTCTTTCCATTCCTCACAGACAATGTTCAGTCTCCACCTCTGTACCTGCACAGGTACTCTCCAATGCCTGGAATTCACTCCATGCTTATCTCTAACTCTTAGAATCCTTAGTGTCCATCAAAACAGCACAGAAATGCATTCTATGTGAGACCTTTTCAGGCCTCTCTCCTGTTTCTTGCCATCCTAATCTGCTATTGCCTTGTCCCCAAATTATTTATTTTATATATATTTATATGTAAAAGTCTCCCCCAAAAGGTATTTTTATTTGTATCCCCAGTACCTAGCACAGAGTATATGCTTAATAATTTTTTCTTTGTTTATGCTTAATAATTTTATTTTAATTGATTAGCTGATATACTTAATTCTGTTGATGTCAAATCAACATAGGCCTCCTAGGTGCTACAGTGGATAGAACACTGGGTCTAGAGTCAGGAAGACCTGAGTTCAGTAATTCTGAATAAACCATTTAAATGTTTTCTGCCTCTGATTCCCAAAATGCAAAATATGGATGATAATATCCATTAGAAACAAGAAGGTCTATAATATTAGCCAATGTATAGGGGGTAATTGAAGACTTTTGAGCAAATAAATGACATAGTTTTATAAGTATTTTATTTTGGCATATGTAGATTTGGAAGTCACCTTAATGGTGACTTTAACTTATTGCTTCCCATCTTCCTCTTCCCTTCCCTTCTCCCAATGTGTACTGATACTCAGTAAAGAAGTTTTCCCTGTCGTATACATTAAAACAATATTTTTTATCAGAGAAATACAATAGAGTGGTTGGTAGTAGATATAGTGAATTGTAAGGAGACAGAGATAATAGATAAACACACACAGTGGCGGTATTTGTAGTGACTATTGAATTTAATATAACTGGTTGTGGTTACAAAAGAAAATCTTATTTTTCACTGATTTTTGAAACTTCTGAATCCAATACCAATCTCATTCTCAAATTCTACTGCGAAAACAAACAAGGAGTAATTGTCTCCTGGCTTGTCCATTTAGCCATATCTTGATTTTTCAAAAGAGTTTTATGTTAAAAATAAAATAAAAAGGTTGACAACAATAGATTAAAAATATTAACGGTCTTTAATGATGAGAATCCACTATGCTGTGCTGAAAGGGTATTCAAAATAATCATCGGTACTTTATTCCTTGCCTCCCACCATCAATCTGATAATACAAAGTTTCAATTTTCAGTCATCCATGTACCATGTACATTAATCATGCTGCTACAAATGACTATAAAAATGACTACTAAAATGGATTTTCAAATGGAATGCCACCTTATAAATCTGAGTTTCTTGCCTTGACCTCTCCTCTCTCAAGTCACCATATAGTCCAAAAATGTTAGAACAGTGCCCTAAAACTTAGTCCTAAGGGACTGAGACCTGAGTAATCCACTTATTAATAAAAAGGACAGAAGATACCAGCAGCTTGAAGGATGTTGAGGGACTAAAAAGGAAAAGTGGGAACCCAAGTGTGCCCTTTCCTTTCAAGAAAATCTCCCCTTTGTCTTTCATTGTTATAAGGTTTGTTATAAGGAGGATCATAAATATATATTTCAGAGGGCCTATTTATGATCATGATATCATAGATCATAATATCATAGATCTAGAATGGGAAGGGAGGTTGGAGACCACTTAGGAGATACGGAAAATTGCTTCAGATGTGGTATATGCTCATTGGTCATCTAGGAGACTAGATGAATGTTTTGGCATGCAAGGAATTTGATGCATATAGTGAAAGTGGGTCCTAGGAGTGAAAAAAAAATTCAAAACTCCAGTACACTTGGAGATACTAAGATTAGCTTATGAGGTTTCCATGCTGTTGTTTTTTTTTCCTCTACAAAGCTATAAAGCTTAAAAAATAGAGATTACAAATAAAATTCATAAAATACTTCATCAAGCAATTTGTTAATTGCTAAGCCAGTAGAGTGGTACCCTAGGTGTTTGAATTTGGTTTAGTCAATTCCCTACATGTCTCTTCCCTTTATTGCACTTTCTACTGCAAAAACATCAACTCAGGATGCAATTAAATTTATCTTACCTTCATCTAGTAGACCATTGTTAAAATGCAAATAACCAGGAAGGAAACTTTAAAATAGCAGAGAAACACTTACTAATCAACAATGCATCCCACAGCATGTGACAATAAAACAGAAGAGAACGATAGAGAGTTGAGGAAATTCACTATAGTTCCAATGGTTTCTTAGGGTAGACATGATTCAGTTATACCCTGCTTAGATTCTCTCAATAAATTGAGCTGAAAGTTAGGGAAAGAAAATGTCTCCAGGTACTAGTGGCTTAGAGTCAGTCTCCCATGAATTGCATTCTACCTGTTCCTACCATATCACCTCTCTCTCTCTCTCTCTCTCTCTCTCTCTCTCTCTCTCTCTCTCTCTCTCTCTCTCTCTCTCTCTCTCTCTCTCCTTCCCTTCCCCCTCACATTTCTCCTGTACTTTCCCCAACACTGAGTTTTCAAAAACTTTCACTGTATTGGAAAATTCTACCCTCCTTTTCTAATTTCATGATGTCTTCCTCTCTTTCCATGATGAAAGGAAATATTACTCCTGGGTCCATTAGTGACTTAGGCCTCCTTGCAAGGCATCCCAACAAAGCTTTGCCAGAATTGTTCAAGTAATGAAGCACTTTTGTGACAACAACTGGACATCTGCAAAAAAACACATATTTTGAAAAATCCTTGCCTTTCCTTCCTAATACACTCTTTGCCTGAAGATAGGAGAAAAAAATGAGAACTCCTATTTTATATTTAATTCTAACTGAAATGTAAGAAGAGGTTGATGAATTGGAGGTGATGGATAGCTTGGAAAAAAGTAACCATGTCATCCTAGCATTTGAGATAGTAAATCAAGAATCTTTTAGAACTGGAAGGGAAATCAGATAGCATCAGGTTCAACTCCCTCATTTAACAGATGAAGGAAACAAGATGAGAAAAGTTTTGATTTGTCCAACATTACACAGGTAGTAACTGCTTCTGTTTGGATTTAAACTCAGGTCCTGTGTATGCAGAGATATTCTCCTTCTATTGTACCATGATTCCTCATACTGCAAGGATGCAAAGTCCTAACCAATGAAATTCAGATTATTTTGCTATTGTCAGAATTAGAGAGGCATGTTCACTTGAAAGCGAGCGCTACAATGAGCTACAATTTTATAAACAGAATTTACACGAGATGAAAAGATCACGTAATCAAAAGCAAATCTAAAAGAGTAGCATAGATAGAGGATTATAATATCAGGAAGTAAAAAAAATCCAGGATGAAATGAAGCAAGAATCACTTTAAGACAAAAAGAATCTTTTCAGAGAAAAATGGACAGGAGAGAAAGAGAGAGGAGCTGAGGAGGGAGCATTGGATGGAAGAGGAAAAAGGGGGAGAGAGAGACTAGAGTCCTTTTTCAAACCTCTAGAGATCTGAGAGATGTGAGTGAGTGGAAAGCACACCATCTAGGTTTCCATTATAATAATTATGTACAGATACCTTTTGATATAGAAATCCTGGGTCGACTGGCTTTTGCCTGGGCTTTCCCTAAGGAGGACAATCTATTCGATACTCAGAGAGCAGTGTTAACTTAGACACTATATCTCCCCGATGCTTATTGTCATCATCATCCCAGATCCTGCTCTATGGGGTTTGGCTCCAACTCCAGGGCTCTCACTCATTCTAATAATTACACAGGTAGGGCTTCCCTACTTCTACCCTTATCTGTACTCAACTTTCTCATTCCTTCAGGCTCAATTACTAACTAGAAGAATTTCATAAAGTGCCAGATACTGCACCAGTCAACAAATCATAGAACTAGACTTTGAAGGAATCTTAAAGGTCATCCAGTCTAAATGTTTCAGTTTACAGATGAGAAAGCTGAGTCCCAAAGCGGTTGTGATGCATATAAGGGAACATGAGTAGTAAGAGGAAGAGTCGGGATATGAAATCAATTCAGATAAGGTCAAGTTTAACCATCCAAATTCAGTATGTCCTTCAAATGAACCACACTGCTTTTGGCTGAGGGGTATTTTCTAGATCCCATTAACCAAATCCCAAACTTCTAAATCTTACAAAATTCCTGGAGAGAATAACCATCACTTTTTAGCACACATGTGTGGGAAGTGTTAACAACAGGTCCAGTGAAACAAAACAGCATAATATGGAAATGACCCTGGGTATAAGAGAACCTGGTTATAAGGGAAAAAAACATTTATGTAGCAGCTACAACTACTAAGGAAACCAGGTGGTGCCATAGTGCATGAAGTGCTGGGCCTTAGTCAGGAAGAATCATCACTGAGCGTTCAAATCTAGCCTCTTTTAGTAGCTGTGAGACCCTGGGCAAGTCACTTAACCCCGTTTGCCTCAGTTTCTTCATCTATAAAATGAGCCAGAGAAGGAAATGGCAAACCACTCCAGTATCTCTGCCAAGAAAACCCCAAATGGGGTCATGAAGAGTTGGACACCACTGAAAATGAATGAACAACAATAGTACCTGCCATCTCCTTCTTTTCTCTAGGCAACTAGATGAAGCTATGGATAGCGATGAGCCTGGTGTCAGGAAGACCTGAATTGAAATCCAGCCTCATAACCTGCACAAATCACATAACCGCTTTCTGCCTCAGTTTCCCTCTCTGTAAAATGTAGATGACATTAGCATCTTCCTCCAAAGGTCATTTTGAAGATAAACTGAGATATTTTTTTTATATTTTTTTTATTTATAGTTTACAACATTCAGTTCCACAAGTTTTTGGGTTCCAAACTTTTTTCTCCCTCCCTCTCCTCTCCCCTCCCCCCGAGATGGCATGTGATCCAGTGTAGCTTCTACATATACCTTCACATTGAACTTATTTATATAATAATCCATTTGTAAAGAAGAATTATAATCAATGGAATGAATAATGAGGAAGGAGAAACGAAATCAAAAAAGAAGGAAAAAAAGAGAGCAAATATTTTGCCTCAATCTGCATTCAGACTCCATAATTCCTTCTCTGGATGTGCATAGCTTTTTCCATGATGAGTCTTTTGGAGCTGTCTTTGAACCACTGTATTGATGAGAGGAGTCAAGTCTATCAAAGTTAGTCCTTACAGATACCATGTGTCTGTAATCATGCATAATGTTCTTCTGGTTCTGCTCCCTTCACTCAGCATCAGTTCATACATGTCTTTCCAGTTTATAATGAAGACCATCTGTTCCTCATTTCTTATAGCACAATAGTTATCCATTATATTCATATACCACAATTTGTTTAGCCATTCCCCAATTGATGGGCATCCTTTTGATTTCCAATTCTTTGCCATCACAAAAAGAGGTGCTATAAATATTTTCATACATATGGATCCCTTTCCCACTTGTGTGATCTCTTTGGGATACAACCCTAGAACTGGTACTGCTGGGTCAAAGAGTAATGCACATTTTTATAGCCCTTCGGGAGTAGTTCCAAATTGCTCTCCAGAATGGCTGGATCAATTCACAACTCTACCAACAATGTAACAATGTTCCAATTTTCCCACATCCTCTCCAGCATTTATCAGTTTCCTGTCTTGTCATGTTAGCCAATATGACAGGTGAGATGTGGTACCTAAGAGTTATTAAAGCACCTTGTAAACCTTAAAGTCCTATGTAAATGTTAGTCATTATTATTAGTAGTTTATAAAATTGGTGCATTTATCCATCTCTAGTCCTGTAGTATAGAAGCTACAGCAGGGGTGGAGAATCTTTATCTACATGTGATGCTTTCCACACTTGAGGATCTACAGGGCCACATGTGGCCTCAAAACCACAGGTTCCCCACCCCTGAGTTAGAGAATAGGAGAATTTGAGAGGTAGAAGGCACTCCATGACTGTGTAGTCTAATTCATACTTGAAAGGAATCTCTACCTTAATGTGTAAGAAGGTGTCATTCAACTTCTTCCTGAATTCCTCCTGTGAGGGAGAACCCACAACTTCCTCTTGAACCAGTAGCTTTAATTTTTAGAGAGTCCTATTTGAACAGATTTTTCCCTCTGACATCAAGCCTAAATTTCCTTCTTTGAAGTTTCTACCCTTTGTTCATAGTCCTAGCTTCTAGGGCCAAAGGGAACATGTTTAATCTCTCCTCCACATGAGGAAGAAAGTAATTATGATATCAATCTTATTCCCCTTCTCTTCTCCAGGGTAAATATTCCCAATTCCTTCAACACAACTGGCTGTGCTTCATGTTTCTTTGTCTCCTCCACTGTACCTAATCCAGAACTGTCTAGATTCTTGGTCACTAATTGTTGTAGGGCTGGGGAACTATAGGAGTTGACTCCAGGTTGCCTTGCATCCATGGAATAAGAAACACTCACTGTTTCATGAATATCTTTTGTTGAATGCAGCGTACCCACATAGGGAGGAGGAAGACTATAACACAGACTGCACATTGGGCACAGCCCTGGCATGACTGCACTCACGTAGTATCTACGGAAAATAACTGCATTGAAATTATGTTGACTGTCTTCACACTTTTGCCTTCAGTTGCTGCAGCTGCTATGGCCAGGACATTTCAAGGAAGTTAATAAAGCAGATAAGACTAATATATCATTTGAAAAACACTGGCCAATAAAATACTGTAATTTACAGTGGGGTGGTCATGGAGTGAGACCAAGAACCAGAATATTCTAGCACTCCTGTTTTGACAATAAGGTCATATTTCTCTCCTGATAGTTCCTATGCACTGCCAATTATCCTCTGCCCTAGGAACAAGTAGCCATCTTGCTGCAAAAATTGATCCTAATCATCACTAAAAAGATACACCTTCAACAAAAGAGAGGCATTTAAATTATTCCTGGATGAAAATAAGAAAAATGAATGAATCAATGAAATGCCATAGGTAAGCAGAACATCCAATAAAGCATAAGATATAAAAAGGGAGTTACACACACACACACACACACACACACACACACACACACACAGTTATCCACACACACACACAGTTATCCCTTCCACATAGTGATTTTCCCCATCATGGTTTTCATGTATTCTAGGTAGGCATAAGAAATTAAATGGGAATTTTGAGGGAGTTTTGTGGAAGCTGCAGACAACATGTGAAGGACAAAGGACAATACAGAAAAAAGTTTAGAAATGGAAAAATGCATAAAATATATGTATAGTATCGTATAATATAACCTATGACTAAATACCTAACACAAATCTTACAATAATGTAAGGTAAATACACCATAAAAGAAAAAGAAAAAATGCAAACTTCTTCTCTGGTACAAAAGGAGAACCAAAAAATTTTACACAGATTTTCCAGATTGTGTGGTGCTTTACCCATAATCCCCATGATATATCATTAAATGAATATATATATATAATATCCATATATGTCATAAAGTTATCATTATATTAATCCCTGGAAGTAGCTAGAAACCAGTATAGTAAGAGAACACAGATCCAGAAGTAGGGTATACTAGGCTTAGTGGGTGAGTGACTATGATAAAACTACCATCATACTTTCACTGACTGTTTCATGAACTGATATTTTTGGAAGTGAAGCATAACAGAAATTAGACTCATTAAAACAAACATACACATTAACACATTTGCAATTAAAAAAATACCCTTGGGAAAGAACTACAAATGAACTAACAAAGAAAAGAGGTAACGGTAAGAACACAAATAGGATATTCTATAATTACCTTTCTTTTTTTTTATAATTTTTTTGGAGGGGGGAAGGCAGGGCAATTGGGGTTGTGACTTGCCCAAGGTCACATAGCTAGTCAGAATTACCTTTCAAGAGCAGGAAAAATAATATAATTCAGAAGAGTTGAGACAGAGATAAAAATAAAGAGAAGAATGAAATAAATGAATGCATATTGGGGGGGGTAAGCATCACAGTAAATGTTATTTAAGGAGCTGGAGCTGGAGGTTTGTGGGGCTATTTGGGCTGAGGCTTGGGGGAAGTAGAGGGAAGATTTCGAATCTTATGCTTATTTGGGTTGGGAAACGGACCAACTTGGCAGCGGGAGGAGCAAATAGAAAGAAGGAAAGGAAAGGAAAGGTGAGGAGAGGGAAGGGAAGGTGAGGTGAGGGGAGGGGAGGGAAAGGCAGGGCAATTGGGGTTAAGTGACTTGCCCTAGGTCACACAGCTAGTAAGTGTGTCAAGTATTTGAGGTCGGATTTGAACTCTGATCCTCCTGACTCCAGGGCCGGTGCTCTACTCACTGCACCACCTAGCTGCCCCACAAGTGCAGATTTTAAAAAGGAAAGTAATAAAAAAAAAGTACAAATAAATTAATGGAGGAAACCAGAAGCCTAGATCACATAACTCTAGATGTGAATGAATAAAACAAAAGGACATGTCAGCATGGACGAGAAAGAAAACAATTTTCTGTGCACATGGCTATATAAATCATAAAGATACATGTAGAATTAAAATTAGAGGCTAGAACAAGCTATTCATTAGGTCATTCCAAATCTATATATTTATAATATGTATATATACATATATATGAATAAGATATAAAGAAATATATAAATGAATGGATAGTGAAACACAAATAAAAATAAAAGCTGAAATCAAGCTACTGGGGAAAACAAAAATAAAAACTTATAATGTCCATAGGGGGAAAATATCACCAAAAAATACATTGTGTTTCATGGAAACTTATAGATGATGTAACCATTGTTATTATCTGGATGAAATAGTATAGCATCTAAATTAATGAAGGAAAATACAACTGAATGGCAAAAAAAGACAAGAAGTAGCATAATAACTGTAGGTGACTCTAATCTTCCCATCTCAAAGATGTATATTGCATATATATATATATATATATATATATATATATATATATGTGTGTGTGTGTGTGTGTGTGTGTGTGTGTGTGTGTGTGTATGTATATATATATATATATATATATATATATACATACACACAGACACACACACACACACACACACATATGTGTGTATGTGTATATAAACAGGAAGATTTAAAAAATGAAGCAATATAATTAAACAGAATATTGGAGCAGTTATATTTTTAAAGATATATGTTCTGAATGAGAACATTTTAAAAATACATATTTCTTAGCCCTTTACATACTATGGGGCACCAATAAATTATAAATAATTCAAAGGTAAAAAAATAAATCCATCCATTATAGACCATAAAAAAATAAAACATACATACAGGGAACATACAGAGGGTAAAAAGAGGCAAAAGATGCAGAGCTAAATGGAGATTTAATAGTTACATATGGAATAATGTTTGGATGAAAGAGCAAATCATAAAATAATTAAAAACTATTTGAAAGAGAGCAACAACAATGAGAAAACATACCGACATTTGGGGGATTCAGCTAAACTACTCCTAAGAAGAAATATGTATATATATATATAAATATTTACATATATATGTATGTATGTGTATATATACATATATATATATATATATATATATATATATATATATATATATATATATATATATATAAAAACAACCTAAAAAGAGAGGATTAATGACCTGAGAATGCCAATTTTAAAATGAGAAAATCAAAAAGTTTAATAAGACATCTAAATAAACACTAAGGAAGAAATCTTAACAAGTAGAGGAGAAATAAATGAAATGGAAAATTTTTTAAAAATCATGTTGAAGGGATAAATAAAATTAAAACCTATTTCTTCCAATACTCAGATCAAATGGATTTGTATTCTCTTTGAATTAGGAGTTCCTTCCAGTGTTGTAGATTGCAACTCTTTCATGGCTGACTATCCTGTATGACTCTTGTGTATGTCCTCCCATAAATTCACCATAGGAGGTTCAGCTGACACTCTGAAGAACTTCCTCAGCTTCTTCTTGCATTGGAATACAGCCATCTGGCAGTGCTGCTATTATCCACTCTGTCACATGACCAGCTCAACTTCTGTTGCTATCATACATTTGCTAGATGCCATCTTTTACTACTATTGATTATGTTCAATTGGTTATGTTCTGCTATCCACTCAAACCTACTATGTGTCACTCTGATGCATTCTGTGTGATATACTTTTCAGTAATTGGCATCGGATAATATTCCTGTTAAAAAGATGGGCCTTTGTATCTTTGGGATACTGGGGCCATTAAAGGAGCCGTGAAGTTTCCTCTGAAGTAAATCTGAAGTAAATATATTCACCTCTAGGCCAAATGCATTGTTTATGTCTATTGCCTGTCCTAGACACATTTACTGACAAAAGGCTCCCCATTCAAATGCACTACATAATTTGGGAAACAGATATTATTCATCTACTTGGTCTTTCTTACATAGGTGGTCAGGAGGCATGGAAATGTTCTGAAGCTTCATACAAGCAGCAAAACGTCAATGGGAACATGTGAGAGACCCAACCATCCACAGAGAAGCTCTCTTCAACTTGAATTCTGATGACTCTCCATTGAAAGGCTGAACAGTTTGCTGAGTTTATATTTCCCTATTTTATATCTCACCTAATATTTATGACTGGAGAGCTATGGAATAAGGTAATTTCTAGTTTTATGTCTTTTGAAAAATCTTAATTCAAATTTTCAAAAAGCAAGATAGATTTATGATAGACAGGAAATCTGAATTATTGGACAGTATAAAAATTTATGCAAGCTAAACTGAGGATTTGAAGGAAATAGATCATTACCTTAAAAAATTCAGAGTAACAGAAAATGAAATAGATATCTTGATACAATATCATAAAGTAAAATTGAAGAAACGACTAACCTGGTCCAAATGCAGAAATTAGTTTTATCAAATATTTAAGAAACAGTTAATACTTATGCTACATAATTTATTCTCAAAAATTGTTCAATATCACCAATGTAAACTGATAGAAAAGTTATAAATATCTAGCACAAAAAATAATGCATTGTATATCACTCCCCCCAAAAAACATCATAAACTAGGATTTACATCAGAGTTCTAAGAATGATTCAATGATAGAAAAAATTAGCACAATTAATTATACCAAAATATATACAAGCAAAACCACATGATTATATCAATGTATGTATAAGAAGCCTGGAAAAATATGGGAATGATTTGTGGTAAGAACACTCAAAAATTGTCAGAAAAAAGCCATTTTAATAAAATAAAAATGTATAAATCTAAAACAAAAAATGTAGATTAATTTGTGATGTTATAACACTACAAGCTTTCCCAAAAAATAAAGGGATAAAACAAGAATGCCTAATCACTCCACTATTATTTGAAATGTTAACAATAGTAATAAAACATGAGAAACAAACTAAAGGTAGAAACATGGACAATGAGGTATAAAAGTATCTTTATTTGCATACAATGTCATGTTTTACTTATAAGATCCCAGAAAACCATCAAGGAAACTGAAGGATTAATAGTGCCAGTAAAGCAGTCAGATACATAATTAATCCACCAATGATTTCAACCTTTCCATCTAGCAAAAACGAATTCCAAATAGTAATAAGACAAGGGGAAGACACATTTTAGAGTACTACAAAATACATACAGTATCTGGAAATCAACTAATGAACACTTCTATAGAGGAAATTGCAAACATTTATGTTCAAAAAGTTCATCTATGTTCAAAAAGTTGGGCTATGGTAAAACAACAAAATTTTAGCATCACCTAAATCAATTTATAAACTACCAAAGAGTTACTTAACAGCACTAGACAAAATAATAACAAGATGTATTGATGGGGGGAGAGAGGAAGGTCTGTAATCCCAAAGGAAACAGTTATGGAAAGTAATAAAGAGGAGTAAGCACCTGCATAAAATAAATTACGTTATAACACTGTAACCATTCCAAAATATCTGATACTTGATTTAAAAAAAAAACAGGAAAACAAAAAAAAATCATTAGTGAAACAGATCAGCAAGAATCAAAACAATCAAATGTGGTAAACCATTTTGCAACTAATCAAAGAAAGCAAGTTCCTTGAGTAAGGACTCATTTAATAAAAGCTGCTAGATGAACAGGAAAGCAATTTGTGGTAAAAAAAAAAAAAAACAAAAAAACAAAAACAGAGTTAGACCAGCTTCTTACACTACATGCCACAAACAAGCTTAAAATGAATTATAGTACCAAAATATAAAAAGCCATATCATTTTTAATAGAAGAGTAGGTATGTATGGATAGAAATAGTTTTCACTACTAAGGCTAAGGGGAGGAATCTTAGCCAAATATGGGATAGAAAAGATCCCCAGAAAACAATTTGGCTTACGTGAAATTGAAAAATAAAAATTTGTATGAACAAAATCAGGATAGGTGAGGCAAAAAGAGAAATTGTCAATGGTTGAGGGTTAGTTGTTGCTCAGACAACTCTGATAAAGTCCTTATAGCAAAGATATATTGAGAATTAACAGAAATACAAAAGATTGAGGGTCATTCTGCCATTCGAAGTCAAAGTCAAAAAATCATCTTTTAGTACAGGAATTGAAATCTATTAACAATGATATATGAAAACTTGCTCCAAATTACTAAAAAAAAAGAATAGCAAATTAAAACAACTCTGGAGTTTCATCTTACACAAAGCAAACTGGTAAAAAACTGAAATAACCATTATCAGAGGGGCAGCAGAAATCTAGGACCTCCTTACAGGGAAAAAAACAAAACAAAACAAAACAAACAACTTTGGAATTATGTTTTAAAACTATCAAAATGTTTATATTCTTTGATCCAGAGATCTTAAATAGAAAATAGAATCCCTCATACACCAATATTGTAGTACTTTTTGTTTTAGCAAACAAGTACAAACTAAGGAAATGCCCATAGATGGTGGAAAGGCTGAAAAAATGTGGCATATGAATGTAATGGAATATTTTTGTTACATAACTATAAAAATGAAGAATTTGGAGAAACATGGAAAATGAGGTAAAATGAAGAACAAGAAAATAATAAACACAATGAAAAAAAAAACAATGTAAATTAAAAGAACAATACAAAGAACCTGAACTTTGTAATTATTGTAACAACCTAACTTGACCTTGAAGACAAGATTCAAAAATACACCGCATTCATTTCTTTGGAGATTTGGGGGATCCTGGATGTGTAATGCTGCATTTGCTGTCAAGACCAGGCTGATGCATGGATTAGTCTTACTTAGCTGTTTTTGTTTTCATGTAACAGGAAGGAAAGCCATTGGCAGGGATGGGATTTGTGGAGGGTAGGAGTGGTGATATATATCTGGAAATGAATGTGATATTTTAAAAAAAGGACTAATAAAACTTTTAAAAATTGAGAAAGAATTTAAAGACAAATAATATTAAAAGAAAGACAAAGAGAAGTCAAAGCTAACTCTTAAGATTTGTATTCTGGGATGCTAGAAATCTACTTCTGGCATAGACAGAAATGAGGACATTGAGGACAACACAGTGGCACAGGGAGGGAGAGAAGGGACCTAAAGGAAATTTGGATTTTGTTTCAAATTATGTGTAAGAATTATAAAGGGCTAACTTGAGGAAAGATTTGGTCCACGCAGGCTATGTGGACTCCATAAACATTCTTATAAGTATTCCTTTGTCAATACTTTCCTGTATGAAAACAATTTATTATTGCTTTGCTTAGTGGAGTAGGTAAGACAGAAACTTTCTGATTTACTTAAGCTTTAAACCCCAAATCACCAAAGAAAATGCTAATGTTCTTTAGTTGTTTATTTCAAATTATTTAACTTATTCAATAAAATTTGTCTTTGGGACCTAATTGTAAAATTTCATTCCCAAATAAGGTTGTGGAAACAGATCACATTGAAACACCCTTCATAACTATTGGTTCTTATTACCCCTGAAGTCAGGGGAATACGCAAGAGGGTTCAAGAGGCCCAACATATTGAGGTATGTTGTCTTAATTCCAATTTATCATAAGACAGTGAGTGGCTTTGTAGTATTTTTAAACATGTGGCAATAACACTGCAGCAAACAAAACCAATTTAAATTTCAGAGTCATCTTTCTAAATACACTTGGAGGCCTCTCTGGAACTGGGATGACACTTTATTGATTTCACTAAGTGACCTGGATTGATTGAAAACTTGGAGAAGCTTAAAACACTAAACATTCCTCAAGGGCATAATTCCCAGGTGGTTATTTTTCTGTTTATTTTTAATACCAGTATTTTCCCTGCCTTGACAGTTTTCCTCCTGTGTGTTTCTCTTGGAGAGTTCTGGTATAACATAAAGTCTCAGCATATGTCCCAATTCTGATCAATAGTCTCAAAGTAGATGAAATATTCATTGGAAAACAGGCAATTATCCTACAGAGTTATGTTATCCTACAGGTTAATGGCATCTCTTTTTCTTTTTATTGTCCCTCTTGGTACCAGATCTCACCCACAATGGGCATCACGCTGGGAGGCACCAGGTAGATGCATGAACTTTTAAATAAATATTGATATTAAAAGGGCATTTGGTGTACAAAATGTATTAAGGAAAGTTTAGGAAATGGGAAACACTTGGAGGTAGAAATGGGAAAAATCCACTATGACCTAAAATCAATGGATTTCTGAATTGTAAGGGACCTCCAAAACAGATGTAAAGCATGAAACACAGTTGCTATCCAATACCTTTATTTCTTATTTAATTACTTTTACCCAGAAAGAAAGGCATATTGATTGTAATAGTGACATTGCAATTTATTAGTGTTCTTAGGTTTACAAAAGAACAGAACAAAAGTACCGTTCGCTGATGCTACCCCATCCCCCAACTTTTCACCCTCCTTCCATACACAGAAGTGGACTCTAGCTTCTCACAAAGGTGCCAGACCTATTGGAATTCTTCAGCTGGCACTGGCAGTATAGTCAAGACCATAGCCTTTATGCAAAGCTGACTCTTAGCAAAGTCATTAGCTGCCCTTCAAATCAGGTGGGAAGAAAGTTGCCTGCTTTCTCTTTGGACTAAATTAGACTACTCTATGACTCTTGATCTTCTCTAACAACCAGAACCAAAAAAAAAATACAACAAAACAAAACACACATATGCTATAAGAACCTGTAGATCAGGGCCCACCATGTCAGAATTGAGAGGCTACCATTCCAGGAGAGAAGGACAAAGCAGGCTTATTTCCATACTTTTGTTGGTGGTGGTTAATTTGTTTTTTTAAACTAGATCAATGGTTTTGATGGTATAGGAAACTCAAGATGAGGAAACTCCCTCTCTCAAGGCAGATTAGTGCCTGCTCTGCCCAGGGGAACTGAGAGGTTAACCAGGGTCATATAGACAGAAAATTTGAATCCAGGTCTTGCTCCCAAGTCAGCTTTCTATTATTCCATGTGGCTTCACAGTTTACTGAAACTGATTGATTTTAAATGACTATACTAGATATTTCTAACACATAGGTCAAATTCAAAGAAATTACTCTAGAAACCCTTTGCAATATTAATGGTGGAGATAGCAACAAGATATATATCCTGACTAAAGGATAGTTACATAAAAGATATCTACTTTTTACTCATATTTAGTGAGTATATGATATGACCTGTGATAAATACTCGAATCACTGTTACAGCAACTCTCATTATTGAAAAAAAAACCTAATATTGATATAACTCTAAAGTCTGGAAGAACTTTTCTCACAATAACTGTGAGGTAGGTACTGCAAGTATTCTTAGCCACAATTTACAGATGATGAAACTTGGGTCCTGAGAGAATAAGTGACTTGCTAATAGTTATATAACTTAGTAAATAACAAAGGATAAAAAATATTCTTTTCCTAAATTGGTATTGACTTCTTTATTGGGGATACCTGAAATTAATTGTGCCCTATCTATTCCAGCTCCCTCTAAGCAATTTGAGCATCACCTAATGCTTAAAGAAATTACCAATATTAATTATTAATTACTAACCACTGGAGGATGGGAGTAACTTCTAGTCATTACTAAGGGGAGTGCACAAATACCAGCATCCTCTTCCTGATGCATAGTATGAATACCTTCTGTGCAAAAAACAACTGACCAGTGAAAGCTAACAATGAAGTAGTGACTGATTCTGTTACCCAAACAAGGAAAAAGTCACTATGATATAGATACAGAGAATATGGGGCAATTATCAATGAAGCTTGTTCATGCTTTTTATGCAAAAAAATCAAGTCAACCTGTGTGTCAAGCAAACTGATTTTCACCATGGCCATTTCCAAACTCCTGAAGCTTTCCTTCTTTGCCCACTGCATTTTATAGGCTACAATTTTAGAAGGAATAGATGTATAGCTTGACTCTGTGGAAACCTGAAGGGATTATTAAAGGAGTAAAGGAGGAGGGGTGACAGATTTCAATCTTCTCAAAGATGAATGCCAGTCATAAGACCAAGCAGCAAACTGGTGACAATTTGATTATTTTAAAGTTTCTCAATATTTTGTAAGAAGCCATGACATTTTTCTAAAGAGGAGCTAAAGGAGATTTGGTTGTTTTGTCATTCTGACTCATGGCAAGGATTTGCTTTATCACTGAACATCTCTAAACTATAATACATGTTCTATGTTTGCACATAAATTAAGTTCCACCCCCCCCCAAACTCAATCTAATGGTATGCTAACCAATGAATAAAATTGCTGCTCAATAAAAATGCCTCTTTTCAGAGGTTTTCTATTGTTGGATTCTTTTAGACTTTCATATCCTTTACTATTTAAAGGGACCCCTCTTCTGACATATTCACTGGGACAGTAGAAAGAGCACTGGGGAAAGGAAGATCTGAGTTTTAATCTAGCCTCAGACACTTACTTAGCAGTATGATTGTGGGCAAGTTACTTAGCCTGTTTGCCTCAGTTTCCTCACCTGTAAATATGGATAATAATAGCACTTACTTCCCATAGATGTTGTGAGAATCAAATGAGATAATATTTATAAAGTGCTTAACACAGTGCCTGGTACATAGTAGGTCCTATATAAATGTTAGCTATAACAACAATAATGAAAGGAGTAGGTAGACATGATTAATAAGGGAAGAACTAATAAGAAGTAATAGTTTGGAAAATCCATGAAACTCCCCTTAAAATGAAATCATAAGAAATGCAAGATCTGTGGACATGAGATAGATAAGGAAGAAAAAAATATACAAAAAGGAAGAGAGAGAAGAGAAAAAAGGAGTAGGGAGCAAAGCCTAATAAGGAACTGAATGTGTATGAAAGAAACTTTGAGGCCAAACATCTATAAAGAGCAAAAGTAGTAACACTCTTTATTCTTATTGCTTTTTCTTTTAAAATTGCTAATGATATACCATCTCTTTTAATTTACCTCTACTTACAGTAAGTTCTTCATGGCACATATTTAGTAAAGATTATTGATGATGCTATTATTCAAAACAACTATATTTGTTAGAGAGACATAATGGACCTCTTTATGAGAAAATTTGCTATCAGATGCAGAGCTTCTTCCTCCTTCTCTCCTTTCCTCCCCCTTCTTTCCTTCCTTCCTCCCTCTCTTCCTTCATTCACATCTTCCTTCTTCCCTCCCTTCTTTCATCTCTTCCTTCCTTCCTCCCTCCCTCATTCCTTTCAGTCCTGCTTACCTTCTTTCCTTCCCCTCTTCATCCCTTCTTTTACTGAATTCAGGTCAAAAGAAAGAAGTTTGTTTCAAGCTGTTTAATGTCACCCTGATGCAGCATTTCCATAGTCAGAGAACATTTCCTAGGCTCACACAGATTCCTCAATGAGGAGGGGTTGAAAACAACTTACCCAAACCCGTGTACATAAAATTTCCTCAAAACAGTGAGAAATATCAACCTGATGAATTTATCCACCTAGAGTTTAACTCCAGGGCAAGGTAGCAATTTGAAATTTCCACATCTAAATTAAAGGTACAGGCATATTAGGTGATTACGTCCCCTAGAGTGAAATCCATATTAAAAATGTACATACATGATGTTAAAACAGAGACAAATAAAGGAGAAGAGTAGGGCAATGATAGTTGATGAGCTCTACAATGAGATTGTCCATGGTAGGACCAAATAGGTTCTTGGGACCATGATGTCACTAACCTACTCTGAGTGCATGATTATTCAGTCCCTTATATATGATAACTTTCATCTTTGACCAGGGCTCCTTTATACTAGATCCCTTAAGTACAATGAAAGTATAGGATAGGTTGTTATGTTACCATGTGTTTCCACTCAGTGCTTCTACTTCCTCTCCCTCAGCTCACTCTTAATCTCATCTCCTTCCATCTTCTTCCACAATCACTCACCCTGCTTGATTTCTCATTCTCTCTCTCTCTGTCTCTCTCTCTCTGTCGCTCTCTCTCTGTCCCGCTCTCTCTCTCTCTCTCTCTCTCTCTCTCTCTCTCTCTGTCTCTCTTTCTCTGTCTCTCTCTGTCTCTCTCTCTCTCATTTGCATAGGCTGTTTCCCAGGTCTAGAATCCTCTCCCTCCTCACCTCTGCCTCTGATAACCCTTCCAGGGGTGGGGAACCTGCTACATCAGGCTGAGAAGAGCATTCTCTCATTCATTTCCATATTAGTGCTACCTCCTTCTTCCTCAAATAGTCAAACACATGTCTATTTGTTACACAGTATATGCCTCAAAACAGAACATACATTTCTTAAGGGCAGGGAGAATTTTTTAAATCTTTTTATTAAATTTTTGTTTTGAATTCCTAATGCCTAAAACAATGCCTTATACACTACAGGTTGGAAACAAATAACAGTTCTAGATTCATTCAATTAACATTAATTAAATACCTGCACTAAGTGAAAAAGCACCACACTAGGACGTGAGGAAGAAACACATTGCAATTCAACAATCACCTATTGAGATTCTGTGAGCAGGCACTGAGGCACATATAGATTATAAAATAGCAACTTCTCTTAAGCGGCTCATAATCTAACAGAGCAATTATAAGCACAAAAGAAGCATGATATAAAGGAGAATGTGATAGGTACAAAGGGTAGATAAAGAAAAGCAGCTGAGAAAAAAATGGATAAGCTTCATTTGGAAGTGTGGAATAGTGCCACAGAGGAGAACATATCTAAGTAAGGGTTTGAAAATAGGCAAGCAATTCAACTGATGGAAATGAGAAGACAAATGCCATTTCAGTGATAGTAGATGATGGCATGAAAAAATATGTGGAGATCATCAAGGCCAAGGCAAGAATAAGAAATGAAGAAGAGCTCTGTTGGCCTGAAATACAAAGTATATTAAAGGGTAATAATATGAGATAGAGCAGAAAGAATAAGTTGCAGCTTGATTTGTATATTAGTTTTGCTGTCATTCTTCTCTTTCTCCACCCCATTCCCCTCTTCTTTTAGGGGGAAGACCATAAATACTAGATTAAGAAAGGTATATTTTATTTCAATCAATGAATAAATGTATGCAAAAATATTTAGCACTTACTATGTGCCAGGCACTGTGCTATGCACTGGGTAACAAATACAAGTAAGTGAAAGAATCTCTGCCATAAGGAGACATTGCACTAAAGATGTGTTTTATCCCTCCTTTTGTTGTTGGTGTTCCTTCTTTGTTCTCAGAGAGGACCAATGACATCATGAGGGTGATGTCTTGACTTCTGTTTGAATTGGATTTGAGTGGGGCAGAGCTATGTAAAGTTGTCAGTCTTACTTTCTCCTCCAGTCATCAAAGTCCAGTGGTAAGACAAAGGCCAAGACTACTGGTGATGATGGCCCAGGATGGCCAACCTTTGCCTTTATAAATTAAGGTGTTTCTGAGGTCTTCATTAGTCTGAAGCCACTCCCATTCAATGACTAAGTACTAGTCAAGAATTGAGACAAAGGATGTCTCAAGTTATTATCACAAATATATCAATGGGTGGGGTGGGGAGAGGAATGACACCACATAAAGAAGAGGAAGGCATGGCATGCTGAACTGACATTTTTTTAAATTTAATTTATTTATTTAACATGTTTAGTTTTCAGCATTTGGTTTTCACAAGAGTTTGAATTACAAATTTCCTCCCCATTTCTACCCTCCCCCCCACTCCAAGATGGCGTATATTCTGGTTGCCCTGTTCCCCAGTCAGCCCTCCCTTCTGTCACCCCACTCCCCTCCCATTCCCTTTTCCCTTCCTTTTTTTGTAGGGCAAGCTAAATTTCTACTGCCCATTGCCTGTGTATCTTATTTTCTAGTTGCATGCAAAAAACATTTTTTTTTTGTTTTTGAACATCTGTTTTTAAAATAAACTTTGAGTTCCAAATTCTCCACCCTCCTCCCTTCCCACCCACCCTTCCCAAGAAGTCAAGCAATTCAACATAAGCCACATGTGTATCATTATGTATAACCCTTCCACAATACTCATGTTGTGAAAGACTAACTATATTTTGCTCCTTCCCAACCCATCCTCCCTTACTGAATTTTCTCCCTTGACCCTGTCCCCTTTCAAAATTGTTTATTTTTTATTACCTCCACACCCATCGGCCCTCCCCTCCATCATCCCCCCCTTTTTTATCTTCTTCCCTCTTCTTTCCTGTGGGGCGAGATACCCAATTAAGTATGTATGGTATTCCCTCCTCAGGCCAAATCTGATGAGAGCAAGATTCACTCATTCCCCCCTCACCTGCCCTCTCCCCTCCTCCCATAGAACTGCTTCCTCTTGCCACCTTTATGAGAGATAATCCACCCCATTCTATCTCTCCCTATCTCCCTCTCTCAATATGTCCCTCTCTCATTCCTTAATTAGATTTTATTTCTTTTAGATATCTTCCCTACATCTTCAACTCACCCTGTGTCCTCTCTCTCTCTCTCTCTCTCTCTCTCTCTCTCTCTCTCTCTCTCTCTCTATATATATATATATATATATATATATATATATATATTCACATAGATATATACATACATACACATTCACTTATATATATGTATATACATAAACATATATACATATATTCATATTCCCTTCAGCTACCCTAATACTAGGTCTCATGAATCATACATGTTATCTTTCCATGTAGGAATGTAAACAAAACAGTTCAACTTTAGTAAGTCCCTTGCAATTTCTGTTTCTTGTTCTTTTTCTTGATTACCTTTTCATGCTTCTCTTGATTCTTGTGTTTTGAAAGTCAAATTTTCTATTCAGTTCTGGTCTTTTCACTGAGAAAGCTTGAAAGTCCTCTATTTTGTTAAAAATTCATATTTTGCCTTGGAGCATGATACTCAGTTTTGCTGGGTAGGTGATTCTTGGTTTTAATCCTAGCTCCATTGACCTCCATAATATCATATTCCAAGCGCTTCGATCTCTTAATGTAGAAGCTGCCAGATCTTGGGTTATTCTGATTGGGTTTCCACAATACTCAAATTGTTTCTTTCTGGCTGCTTGCAGTTTTTGCTCCTTGATCTGGGAGCTCTGGAATTTGGCAACAATATTCCTAGGAGATTTCTTTTTGGGATCTATTTGAGGAGGCAATCGATGGATTCTTTCAATTTCTATTTTGCCCTGTGGCTCTAGAATATCAGGGTAGTTCTCCTTGATAATTTCTTGAAAGATGATATCTAGGCTCTTTTTTTGATCATGGCTTTCAGGTAGTCCAATAGTTTTTAAATTCTCTCTCCTGGATCTATTTTCCAGGTCAGTGGTTTTTCCAAGGAGATATTTCACATTGTCTTCCATTTTTTCATTCCTTTGGTTATGTTTTATAATATCCTGATTTCTCATCAAGTCACTAGCTTCCACTTGCTCCAATCTAATTTTTAAAGTAGTATTTTCTTCAGTGGTCTTTTGGACCTCCTTTTCCATTTGGCTAATTCTGCCTTTCAAGGCATTCTTCTCCTCATTGGCTTTTGGAGCTCTTTTGCCATTTGAGTTAGTCTATTTTTTAAGGTATTGTTTTCTTCAGTGTATTTTTCAGTATTTTTTGGGTCTCCTTTAGCAAGTCATTGACTTGTTTTTCATGGTTTTCTCGCATCCTTCTCATTTCTCTTCCCAATTTTTCCTCTACTTCTCTAACTTGCTTTTCCAAATCCTTTTTGAGCTCTTTCATGGCCTGGGACCAGTTCATGTTTTTCTTGGAGGTTTCTGTTGTAGGCTCTTTGACTTTGTTAACTTCTTCTGTCTGTATGTTTTGGTCTTCTTTGTCACCAAAGAAAGAATCCAAAGTCTGAGACTGAATCTGGGTGTGTTTTCGCTGCCTGGCCATATTCCCAACCAACTAACTTGACCCTTGAGTTTTTCAGCGGGGTATGACTGCATGTAGACTAAAGAATTCCATGTTCCACGTTTGGGGACGATGTGCCAGCTCTGCCACACCAGTACTGCTCCTTCCCCAAGAACCCCCAACCCGGACTGGGCTTAGATCTTCAGCAGGCTGTGCACTCCTGCTCTGATCGGCCACTTAATTCCTCCCACCAGGTGGGCCTGGGGCGGAAAGCAACAACAGCTGTAGCTGCCGCACCTCCGCTGCCCCAGGGGCTGGTAGCCGAACTGCGAACTCCTTCCACTCCCGCAGCTTTTCCCACTAACCCTCTCTGCTGTCTTTGGTGTTTGTGGGTTGAGAAGTCTGGTAACTGTCACAGTTCACTGATTCAGGGTGGTAGGGCACATTCCGCCTGGCTCCTGGTCTGGTTGGTCCGCGCTGCTCACTCTGGGCTCTGCTTTGCTCCGTTCCCAGCTCCCAGCTCCCAGCTCCATGTGGGATAGACCTCACCCAGAGACCATCCAGGATGTCCCAGGCTGGAGCCCTGCTTCCCTCTGCTATTTTGTGGGTTCTGCTGTTCTAGAATTGGTTCAGAGACATTTTTTATAGGTTTTTGGAGGGACTCAGCAGGGAGGTCATGCTAGTCCCTGCTTTCCAGCCGCCATCTACTACACATGGTTTTTAAATGCCCATGGAGTGGTGGTTGAATAGTTCTAATCAAGGTAAGATAAAAGGCTTACTCATTAGAGCCAAGAATCTCAGGGTCAGAATTCAAATTCTCTTGGGCTGGGGATGACAGTTGTTAAAGCATGATTTTTATATATCAGAAAAATGAAATGGAGGCCTTGTTGTGGGCAAGATAAGGCAAAAACTCACATATCAGAGTTGAGTCCAAGGCAAAGAGTCAAAGTTCTAATGGGAGAGGGAGGAAGAGGAATGTGGCAAAGGTACAGGTGTTGTGGTTTCGTAATGGTTGTAATAATAATATCTCAATTTACACATCACTTTTAAATACTTAAACCCTGCATTTCTCCTAATAATTATATTAAATATCAAGTTGTTACCTTGTTGATTTCCAGTGGCGGAGACTAGATGGCAGAGTAGAGGAAATAGCCAAGCTCTCTGAACATTACAGTACAAGCAACTTTAAAATAACACCTCAAATCAAATTGTGGAACAACATAGACAATTAAAGGTTGGAGTGATATATTTTTCCTGCACAAGATAATCTAGCAAGTCAAAAGTAGAGATTGGTAACACTGGAGTGGAGGCTGGCTCAGAGACCATGAGGTGGCAAAACCAGATGTTTGCCTTGGAGGTAGAAACAGAACCATCAACAGCTCTGGGAGCTCCCATTCAGAGATGGAAAAGGGATCTGGCAACTGGTCAGAAAGAGATTAGAAGAGATCCCTGTGCTTTGGGGGAAAGACAAGGTGTTTTTTGTAAACTCCATATGGCCCATATTCACTTTTGGGACAAGCATTTTCAGTCTTGAGAGATCAGAGACCTTGAGGATCAGTATATGTTTCTATTAAAAGAAATTAAAGGCCCTTTCTATTAGACTAGTGGCCAAACCTCTCCCAGGTTCACATCACCTTGCAAACACTGAAAACTTCCAACCCTGCCCCCCCCCCCAAAATGGGCTCTAAGAAGAATACTGTGAAAAACAAACAAACAAAAAACCTTAAGTTTGGTAGAGTGGCTCCCCTGTCCCCCACCCCAGGAACAAAGCCCAATTTTAACATAAAATTCCAATTTTTTTTTTTAAAAAGGAGGCTACAAAAATAAACAAACAACAAAAAAAGAACCTCAACATAAAAAAAAAAGTTACTGTGGTGACAGGGAAGATCATAACACAAACTCAGAAGACAACGGTGTCAAAACAGCTATAAGCAAAGCTTTAAATGAAAAAAAATTGAATTGGACACAAGCCCCACAAGAATTCTTGGAAGAGCTAAAAATGATTATAAAAATTAAAAAAAAAGAGAGAGAAGTAGAGAGAAAATTGGGAAAAGAAATCAGAGCAATGAAAGAAAATTGTGAAAAGACAATTACTATCTTGGTAAAAGAGAAACAAAAAAAAATGAAAAAAAATAACACCTTAGAAAATGAATTGGCCAAATGATAAAAGAGGCACAAAAGCTCACTGAATTAAAAAAAATCCTTAAAAATTAGAATTTGGCAAGTGGAATCTAAAGACCTCATGAGACATCAAGAAACAATAAAAGTCAAAAGAGTGAAAAAAAGAAGAAAATTTTAAATTTCTCCTTGGAAAAACAACTGAGCCGGAAAAATAGATTGAAGAGAGATAATTTGAGAAATATTCGACTGCCCAAACACCATAATGGTTATGAAAGGGGGGCTTAGAAATTATATTTCAAAAATTATCAAGGAAAACTGCCCTGATACTCTCAAACCAGAGTGTTCTGTAGAACAGATTAAAAATTAATTGGAAATTAAATAATCTAGTTCTAGTCCAAAAGAAAGAGTGGGTTGAGGTGCGAATCCAAGAAAAAAAAATTATTAAAAAGAATTACAACAATCAGATAACGTACCAAAATTTGTAAGACACAGTCAAAACAATATTTAGGGGAAATTTTACAACTCTAATTGCATACATCAATAAAAGAAAGAGCAGATCAATGAACTGTGCATGCAACTAAATAAAAAAAAATAAGAAATTAAAAATCTCCAATTAAACACTAAAATAAAAATTCTGAAAATCAAAGGAAAGATTAGTAAAATTGAAAATATAAAAAAACTAGTAAATAAAACTAAGACCAAGTCATATTAAAAAAATCAATAAAATAGACAGACCAGTGGTTAATTTGATTTAAAAGAAAAAAAAGAAGACTTCTCAGAAATACAATGGTCCAAGACAATTCCAAAAGACTCATGATGGAAAATGCTATCTTCATCCAGATAAAGAACTGATGGAGTCTGAATGCATTATCAGAGGACACTATTTTCACTTTTTTATGGGCTTTTTTCCCCTTTTGTTCTGTCTCTTTCTTTACAACATGACTAATGTTGAAATATGATTTACATGATTGCACATCTATAGCCTATATCAGATTGCTTAGGGAGGGAGGAGGAGAGGGATAGAGGGGTGGAGAAAAATTTGGAACTCAAAATCTTTCAAAGAATGAATGTTGAATATTGTCTTTACATGTAATTGGGGAAAAATACTAAATTGGGGAAACCTACTAAAATACTATTAAGTAAAAAACAGAAATGTAGAAAGAAAACTAAATTATCAATGTCAAAGTAAAAAGGGTGAATGAACCACCAAAGAAGAGGAAATTAAATCAATCATTAGGAGTTATTTTCCTCAATTATATGCCCAAAGCTGATAATCCAGGTGAAATAGGTGAATATTTGCAAAAATGCATACAAATATATGTCCGGATCAAAAAAAATTAGAATATTTAATTAACCCTATCTTAGAAAAGGAAATTGAACAGGCTACAAATGAACTCTTTAAGATAAATTCCCCAAGATTAGAAAGATTTAAAAGTGAATTCTATCAAATATTTAAGGAATGATTAATCCCAATACTATGTAAACCATAAAAAAAATCCTACCAAATACTTTTTTTACACAAATATTGTTTTGATACCTAAATCAGAGATAAGAAAAATAGTGAAAGAGAAATATGCACCAATTTCTTTAATGAAAATTGATGCAAAAATTAAATAAAATACTAGCAAGGAGATTATAGCAATATATCACAAAGATCATACACTATAATCATGTGGAATTTATGGCAGGAATACCAAGGATAGTTCAATATCAGGAAAACTATAAACATGATTGACCACATCAAGAACAAAAGCAACAAAAACTATATGATTGTCTCAAAAGATTCAGGAAAAGCTTTTGAAAAATAAAACATTAATTCCTAATGAACACATTAGAAAGCATAGGAATGAATGTAGTCTTTCTTAAAATGATAAGCAGTATCTCTTAAAAACCAAGAACAGGCATTATCTATAATGGGAATAAGCTAGGAGCCTTCCCAACAAGATTAAGGATGAAACAAAGATGTCCATTATCATAACTACTATTCAATATTGTATTAGAAATACTAGGGGCAGCTAGGTGGCACAGTGAGTAGAGCACTGGCCCTGGAGTCAGGAGGACCTGAGTTCAAATCTGGCCTCAGAAACTTGACACACTTAACTTGACACATTTAACACCAACTGCCCCACCTTCCCCCCTGCAAAAAAAAAATACTAGCTATGGCAATAAGACACACAAATAAAAAAATTGAGGGAATAAAAGTAGGCAATGAGGAAACAAAACTGTCACTCTTTGCAGATAATATGATCACATACTTAGAGAACCCTAGAGAATCAATTTAAAAATTAATTAAAACAATTAACCACTTTAGCAAAGTTGCATGATATAAAAAGGCACATAAATCATCAGCATTTCTATATATTGCCAACAGATCCAAACAGAAAAAAATAGAAAGAAAATTTCATTTTAAAATAACTGCAGACATTATAAAATACTTGAGAGTCTACCTCTCAAGACAAGGCCAGAGACTATTTGAACACAATAACAAAATACTTTTTATTAAAAAAGACAGATCTAAACAATTGGAAAAAATACAGATTGCTCATTGGTGGGCTGACTCTATAGGATAAAAATGACAATTCTACCTAAATTAATTTACTTATTCAATGTTGTGCCAATCAAACTACCAAATGATTATTTTATATAGCTAGAAAAGATAATAGCAAAATTCATCATGAAGAACAAAAGATAAAGAGTATCAAGTGATTCAATGAAAGAAAATATTAATGAAAGTAATGTAGAAGTACCAGTTTTCAAAGTACATTATAAAGTAGTAATCATAAAAAGTCTGGAACTGGCTAAGAAATAGAGTGGTGGGTTAGTGAATAGACAAGGTGCATAATATTCAGTAGTAAACGTCCATAGTAATCTAGCACTTGATAAACCCAAACATGTGAGCTTTTGGAACAAAATTCACTGTTTGAAAAAAAAAATTGATGGGAAAACTGGAAAGCAGTTTGGCAGAAACTAAGCACAGACCAACACCTCACACTGTAAGCCAAAACAACATCAAACTGAATAAATGATTTAGCTATAAAGGGTGAAATAATAGGTAAGTTAGGATTTCATGAAAAAAATATACTTGTGAAATCTATGAATAAGGGAAGAGTTTATGACCAAACAAGGGGGAGGATCATGGGAAGTAAAATGGACAATTTTGATTACATAAAATTAAAACTTCTTGTACAAACAAAATCAATGAATGCAAAATTAGAAGGAAAGTAAGAAACTGGTGAAAACTATTACAGCAAGTTTCTCTGTTAAAATACTCATTTCTCAAGTCTATAGGTAACTGAGACAAATTTCTTTAATAAAAAAGAGCAATTACCCAATTAATAAATGGTGAAAGGACACACATAGGCAAAAGGAAATCATAGCTATGAATAGTCATGTGAAAAAGTGTTCTAAATCACCATTGGAGAGAAAGGCAAATTAAAATAACTCTGAGGTACCACTTCATGCCTATCAGATTAGTTAAATGAAAAAAAAAAGAAAAAGATGGAGAGGATATAAGACATTACATTAATGCATCATTGGTAAAGTGGTAAACTGATCTAATCATTATAGAGAACAATTTGGAACTATGCTCAAAGAGTTATAAAACCGTGCATACCCTTTGACCTACTAATAATAACATTAGGTCTGTATCCCAAAGAGCTCAAATAAAAGGAAAAGGATATACATACATACATACATACATACATATACACACACACACACACACACACACATATATACATACGTATATGTATATATATGTATACATATGTATACATATATACATATATATATATATATGTATATGTATATATATATATATATATATATATATATATATATATATATATATGTATAGTAGCTCTTTTGTGGTACCAAAAACTTGGAAATTGAGGGGATGCCCATTGATTGGGGAATGGCTGAACAAATTCCGTTATATACTTCTGATGGAATACTATAGTGCTATAAGAAATGTTGAGTAGAATTCTTTCAGAAGAAAAAAAACCTGGAAAGATTTATATGAACTGATGCAAAGTGAAGTGAGCAGGAACAGGAGAATATTGTACACAATAACAGCAATATTGCACGATGATCAATTGTGAATGACTTAGATATTCTCAGCAATACGATGACTCCATACAGTTCCAAAGGTCTTATAATGAAAAATGCTATCTACCTCCAGAAAAAGAATTGATGGCCTATGAATGCATATTAAAACATACTTTTTTACTTTATTTTTTACAACATGACTAATATGGCAATATGTTTTGCATAACTTCACATGCATAACCTATATCAAATTGTTTTCCTGATCAGATTGAAGCATACTTTTCACACTTTCTTTATACTTCTTGTTTTTTAGTGTTTTTAATGGATAATATGGAAATATATTTTGCAATACTTAACATGTATAATTAATATCATATTTCTTGCTTTGTCAGTTTTACAAGAAAATCCATGACTGAAAAATTGTCTCTGACTCTTCATGATTCCATTTGGGATTTTGTTGGCAAAGATTCTGGAGTGGTTTGCCACATTGTTCTCCAGCTTATTTTACAGATGAGGAAAATGAGGTAAACCGAGTTAAGTAACTTGCCCCAGGTCACACGGCTAATAAGTGTCTGAGGCCACATTTGAACTCATGAAGATGAATCTTCCTGATTCCAGGCCTAGCACTCTATCCATTCTGCCACCTAGCTGCTCATATAGATAACCCTGAGTAAATCAATTAACCTTCATGGACCTCAGTTTCTTCATCTGGTATGTGGTAGGTTCAGACAAAATTGCCTCTGAGGCCCCTTCTAACTTTATGATCTTATGTAGGTTTTATATTCCTATGGTACCAAGTCTTCCCATTTCTAGGTCTCTGACACCCCCTTGCTTCTCATAAATACCAGATACATACATAAAAACCAACAGCAGCAGTAGTGGTGGCTTGTGCCAGTGAAGCTCAAAGGTAACAGTGAGAATTCCTACTTTTCTTTCTGAGTCCATCATGTCAAAGGCAAATGAACCTGTTAACATCAATGGAAATCTTCCCCTGTGACTTCCATACTTTAGAAAAATAACTTTGTAGATGGTGGTTTCTTCATGTATTTTAAGTGACTCTCTAAGTCTCTCTGTGAAATGTATTTTATCAGATCACATCCATGAGTTCCATGAGCCACTTTAACATGCTACTATTCTTGCAATGGAAATATGGGTCGTTCAATGAGGAAGAGTGAAGCTGTAGAAGTGTGAATGAATTATCCCGGCCACAGTGACAAACTAAACATAACATATATTGGGCAAAGTGTCTGATCTGCTAGATTTAATAAGGTATGGGATGAGAATGATACAGCATGTGAATAGACTGCATGAATAGTTCAAAGATTGCATTATCTCATGTTCAGATTCCATCAAACAGAAGAATATTTCACTTAAGTGATCCTCACAAATAAATAATTTAATTAAGATTGTGATAACCAAATGAACAAGACTTTGGATGTTTATCTACTTGAGATTAAATAGAATCCCTTTCTTTTATAAATACTTGTGATATAATCTTTTTCTCTCTTCCGCATTGTTCCATACGTACCACATGCCACCAAAGATTTTCTGAGCCTGGAAACTTTCAAGGAAATGTTCAAAATGATACTTAATTCCCTTATATCATAAATTTATTCTCTAAGGGGAATGGACAATGTGTAGGGATAGAGAGTCAGAGGAGGGAGTACTATTTTAAATCATATAGTGACCTCAGATTTAGATATAACCCTGGAGAGTATTTTATTTATTTGTGATAGGCTCTTCTCCACTAAAACTATCTTTCCTGGGCCAACAATTTGGCCAAAATTAGCAGTGCTAGAGAACAAAGAAATGCATCTGTTAATGTGGACTGCCTTCATTTCCAGCCTTTAGCAACACTACATGATGTCTCATCTTTTCAGCAGAAAGCTTTATGCACTTGAGCTTGGCTCTGCATCAAAGCCAGGCATACACAGGTGAAACATTAAACAGAAGCTAAGTTAGTGATGGCGCCAAGCTGGAGAGGGGCCCATAAATCTCATATTCAGGACTGGCAAGGGCTAAAACATCTAACAACCATGCAAAGAATACTTAGAATTATTTAGGATACAATGTTTGGTTGGGCCAATACCCTTTGACAAATCCTCAAGAGGGTCCTGGATGCTTTTTTTTTTAAGAATCACAATGTAATGGATTGATCTGAATTAATGAGGAGTTAATCCAGAAATGGTTCACATCCAGAAATTGTTTCTGACTCCAGAATATGCATACTAAGGAAAAGATTGCTCTTAGCTGGCTGATGAGTTACTTAGGGGAGGGAGGATTGTCAAGGAAGGTCATGCTTTCAAATAACAAGAAATAGCACATACTCCTTCTATCACAATTAGAGAATCCTTTATTTTTTTCCACAAGAAGGAAGCCTAGCCCATTTCTCTTTGAGATGGTTCCTATGGAAAACTGAAACTACCTTCAGGCTCAGGACGCATTACCTCCAGTCCTGGAAATGTGGCAGCACAGAGGCTGAAGATTCCTCACAAAATCAACCCAAACTTCACAGTACATTTTTTTAAATTTAAAAAACTAAATGATTGATATATTTTATTTCCACATTACATATTTTCCAATATGATCTTTCCTCTTCCTTCCTGAGAGTCATGCTTATAACTAAGAATTTTTTTCAAGTTAGAAAAACATGTCAATTAAAAACATATCCTCTCTCTCTCTCTCTCTCTCTCTCTCTCTCTCTCTCTCTCTCTCTTTCTCTCTCTCTTTTATATATATATATATATATATATATACACATACATATATATGTATATATGTGTGTATATATATATATATATATATATATATATATATATGAAAGTATACATATATTCTCCACATTCATTAATTCCCCCATCCACCCAACTCAACAAAGAATGAAGAGAGGTGCAATTTTATATGTCTTTTTTGTCCAATGTCCAAGTTAGGACATTAAAATTTTATAGCATTCCACTCCATTTGTTTTATTATTGTTCATTCAATGTACATTGCTATAATTCATTGTGTGTATTGCTTTCCTGCACAAGTTAATTCATTTGATATCAGTTCTTAGAAGTCTTCCCTTGCTTCTCCGTATTCATCATATTCATTAATTTTTTATAACAAACAAATACTCCATTATACTGATGTTACACATTTACTTATTCATTCTACACACAACAGGCCTCCACTTTGCTAACACACTCAAAAAAGTGTTACTATAAATATTTCTGGTGTATATAGGAACTTTCTTTTTTTATTAATCTTCTTAAGGGTATATGCCTAGCCATGGAATCCCTGAGTCAGAAAGAAAGGACATGGTAGGATTGTCTTTGGTTTTTATGTGTATCCCCAGCACCTAGCACAGTGCATAACACATAGTAGGTGCCTAATAAATGCTTCTTGACTAACTGGCTACTGTTGAGAGATTTACTCAAAAAAATAGTGTCAATAAATGAGAGCTGGAGATTTTAGAAGGATACTTTGGTACTCCATATTTATTGGACTAAATAGAGAAGAAAAGGAGATATCAAGTCAATTGTAAACTTTATCATCTATTGTCAATCCAGTACTGGACCTCATTCCCAGGAGTGAAAAGAAACCAAAGTAGAAGGTGGGTGGGGGAAAGGCAGCCTAATAAATCTACTAAAGAGGTAGATTAAAATCAGCTAGCAAAACAACAACAAAAAAGGCTATTATGCCACTCCATGTATTTCTTTTGAGCCTAGTTTATGCAGGAATTTGTATACATTAAAAAGTTGTGGGCATGTGGTCTAAGAAAAAATTTACTTTGTCATATTTTATGAGAAAACAGAGGAGGCAGAGATAGCAAGAAGGGCAGTACAGAACTGAGGAATGTAAAGTCAACACAAATTTAAAAGTCCATCCTAATGGGCATTTAAAGAAAACTATTTTCAAGGCGATCAACAGCTAATCTGTTTCTCTACTGGCAAAGGCAAACGAAGAGAAAATGCTAGTTTTCCCAGCAGTACATCTCTGAGTTCAATCAATATATTGGCATTTTTATAAATGATCCATGTAGTGGGTACACGATGGACAAATTCTACCCACAGAGGGACTTACTAGTTTTGTTTCCGGTGAAGTAGCATCTCTCTCTGTCTCTTTCTCTCTGTTTCTGTCTCTGTCCATCTATTCTCCTTTCCTTTCCTCCTCCCTCTTCCTCTTTTTTCTCCCTCCACCTCTTTTTTTTCTATTTAGTCAGGAGCACAAAGGAAAAATCTGTTGAACTGAAAAACTGACAGCACTGATCTTTCAAAGTTTAGTTTACATGGCTCTCATAGGAACATAGATTTTGAATTATAAGAGATCCAGCCTCCTCATTTTGGAGGTGAAGAAACTGAGAACCAATTGAGCAAAGTGACTGGTAATTCGGTAGTAAATGTCAGAGCTAGAATTCAAATGTAGATCTTCTGACTTGAAATTCAGTCCTTCTTTCATTGTATAAGTCATATCATGAGTTTCAGGAAGGAAAGCCATTTCCCATCAAGAAAGTAAAGTATGTTCCTATTTAGTTTTCATCTTCAAGTATCCTGATGTGATTTCAGAAGGAATTTTGTTTCCTAGTAGTTCATACCTCCTGCAACTGGTCTGGTTACCAAGTGAACATTAAATAATTAAGGGTTATAACAGGATAGTTTAGGAGAATGGTTAATGTGATTTTCAACTACCATAAACTTAAGCATAGACTGGGTGTCATTTTACTAGTGTGACAGTTTAAACTCCTCTGAAATACCAGTTTCTGGGTGGCAGGTATTTGGATTGCTTGGACAGAGACTGGTCATGAAGTATCTCATTCTTGTTTATGTCAAGCCCTGAATCCTGAACACAAAGTAAAAGAAAATCATTTACAAAGAATATTATGTCGATCATCATTTTCCTTCTTAGGTAAAAGTAACATTTTTTGTTGTTCTGGTGAATGAAAAAGGATACAGGCCATATTCCAAGCTCTTCCAGTACGGATTCTTTCTCTGAGAATGGATGGATTGAGCTAAATAGCTGGAGGCCTTCAAGGTAGCCCTGAAGCTAAATCTAAGGCAGATAGATGCTGCTGCTCATGCACCAGTTTTAAGTATTCTTCATCAGGGTCCCAGAACAATGAAAGACAAAGAGTGATAGATTTGGAGCTAAAAAAGATCTCAAAGACAACTAGGCCAATTCCTGCACATTATAAATGAGTATACTGAGGCCCATAGAGTGACCTCTTCCATGGACTAATTATAATAGCCTACAAAATGTCTCGTTGCCTCAAATTTCTCCCTATTCCATTCCATCCTCCACACATCTGCCAAAGTTTTTTTTTTTTAAACAAAAAGTCAATCCTGACCGTGTCATGCTGCTACTCAACAAACTTCAGTGGCTCCCTATTAACTCTAGAATAAAATATAAACTCCAGTAGTAATTAAAGACCTTCGCAAATTCGCATCAACACACCTTAGTAATCTCATTACACAGTCCTCTTCACATTCTCCGTGGTCCAGTCAAATGGCTTTTACATGGAAAAACTTTATATGTCATTGCTGTGGTTTTGGATTGAGCTGTACCCCATGGTCAGAAAGCATTTGCTTTCACCCCCTAACTCTGAATATTCCTAGTTTCCTTCAAAACTCAGCTCAAGGATTGTTTTCACCAAATGAAGCCTTCC
The DNA here is from genome assembly GCF_011100635.1 of Trichosurus vulpecula. NCBI lineage: Eukaryota > Metazoa > Chordata > Mammalia > Diprotodontia > Phalangeridae > Trichosurus > Trichosurus vulpecula. The sequence goes on from NC_050581.1 coordinate 156,936,452, forward strand.
CCTATCCCTCCAAGCTGCTACTGTCTTACCCTCCCTAAATACTTTGCATCTATTTGCATACATTTTCAATACCCCTACATATGTATATATTGTCTCTCCTGAATGAATGTAATCTATTCAGGGTAGGAATTATTTTATTTTGTGTCTTTGAATCCCCATCATCATACTGGGTTTGGTACATAGTATACGCTTAAAAACAGATCATAAGATCACACAATTTAGAGTTAGATGGAACCTTAGAGGGCAGTCAAAGAGTCAAAGAGAAGTTAAGTTACTTGATCAGGGTCACATAAGTAATAAGATGGGGTAATATTTAAATCAAGGTCTTTCAGACTCCAATTTCAGCAGCTAGTTGGCACAGTAGATAGAATACCAAACCTGGAGTCAGGAATATTTGAATTCAAATCAGGCCTCATGTACTTACTAGCTGTGTGACCCAGGGCAAGTCACTTAACTTCTCTTTACCTCAATTTCCTCATGTGGAAATGGGGGATAATAACACTTACCTTCCAAAGCTGTAACAAGAATCTAATAAGATAGTAATTGTAAAGCACTTAACAGTTCTTGGCACATAATTTATAAATGTTAGCAATTTTACACCTCTATCTCTATAAACTGGTATTTGAATACAGGTTCTTGAACTCCAAAGACAGCATTCTCTGTATCATGATGCTTTTTGATGAATTGGCCAGATATTAAGTGACAGCCTTTCTGTTGCCCCATACTACCTCCTTAGCTATGCCCTAGCTTCATTGAGGAGATGGGACTTGACCTTGGGGCCACACAGACACCTGAGGAATATGGATATTCCCTACAGGCTCCTAGACACCTCTCACAATTGGCACATCTAAGACAGAAAAGAATCTGAAGCAGTTGCAGACTACTTATAACCAAGTGACTTCACTGCTCTTCTGAGATTGTCCTGATCATATCCTCCCACATACTTCATGGAGAATGACAACAAAGGCTCATTGTTTTGATGCCTACAGACTAGCTCTCTTTCTTCTTCATCTGCTAAAGTCCAGAAATCCCATACAATTAGCCTCCAAACAACACCTCTGTCTATTGCATCCTTGGTAAGGCAGAAGTCCAAATTCATAGAATTGTGGGTTTAGAACTGGAAGGGGCCTTAGAGACTATCAAGTCAAAGCCCTTCATTTTACAGGTGAGGAAACTGAGGCAGAGAAAGGTTAAATGGTTTGTCTGGCTGATAAGCATCAGAGGCAGGATTCAACCTCAGTCACTCCTGACCTTGAGTCCACTACAATAGGGGCCATCTAGATGCCCCATTCAGATCTTCCACTGACCTATTTCTCAATAAACTCCACAGCACTTTCTTCTGACAGTCTGAGGAAGCTAATCTGAAAGGTAACAGAAGTAGAAGTTTTCATAGTTTTAGAAATATTTATGGTTACTTGAAAGTAATTCCATTTTATGTATGAAAAAAACAAACTCAAACGGAGTAACTGACTTGCTTGGGGTCCTACTTCTAGAACACCCAAGAGCTGAAAAGGTGAGCCAGGTCTTCTGATTCCAAATTCAGTGTACTTCACTCTAAGGGAAGTGAAGAATCATGTGTAAATTACCCAAGACAGTCAGAGTGCCTAATTTTCTTCAAGGTATCATCCTCCCTGCTAACCAAGGTTAGAGCTGTTACTCAAAAAAGGCAAAAGGAAATGAACAAATCTAAATAAGCATCTTGATTTTTCTTTGACCCTAATAAGAGCATTGAAGTAATTGGTCCCATGTAAGCTTCACAGTTAGGGATGAACAGAACTTGCTCCTGTCTAAACGAACACTTAATGCTACTTTTCAGCACACCACAGGAGGCAGATAGGCTTACACATATTAGATCCTCAAAAGGCCATTCTTGAGTTCCAGATGAGATGCCTTAAGTTCATGTAAAAAACCCCTTTTCTTTTCTTCATGAATGTATCACATCTCAGCCAGAGTGGCTAGGTAATATTCATACTGTGTCTTACTTTGTAGAATCACTTTGGTTTCCCCAAAAGGCTGGGCAAAAACTCCATTTCTTAGACTTAGCTTTCCAAACTGAAGTTTACTCTACTCAAGAGAAAGAAAAGTAGAAACTTGTAATTTATGCCTGGAGAAAATAGAATCAAAGTACTTCATTCAGGTTACAGTTGCTATGTAACTATGATAAATAATTATGTAACATATTTCTATTTGTTCATTCAGGATTTAATCAATAATATTTTAATATAAATATATTTATTTATATAAACAAATTAAGTATAATAATCATTTATATAATACTTTAATTTTCAAAGTGCTTTACACATTATTTCTTTTAAGCCTCCCAACAGCCATGTGACGTGGGTGCCATAGACATCATTATTCCCATTTTACAGAGAAATTAACTGAGTTTCAGAAAAGTTAAGTGACTTTGTCATGGTTCCACATTAAATAAGTGTGAGAAGGAGGATTGCAACACAAGCCTCTCTGGTTCGATGTCCATTGTTTTATCCACTACACTATTCAGCTTCTTATAAACATTTATTATCTCATTCATCCAAAAAATTCAACAGATGCAACAATGAGAACCTACAATATTAAAGGCTGCAGCATGTGGGGTGATCCAATAGTAGGAACACAAAGAAGAGGAAAGAAATAGATTAAGAGACAAAGACAGAGACTTAGTCTTTGGCCTCAAGGAGCTTACAAATTAGCTTGTGTCAAATAACTTCTTCAAGATTCCTCAGCAAATAAATGTGAGGGGCAGATGATTTATGACAAGCCCCACCATCTGCTGGAGAGCTCCAGCTTGTGAAATGGGAAGTGGGAAATCATCCAGCCTACCTATCCAATTTACAAAGAGCAATCTGGGACCTTGGCCCCCTCCAACTCAAAGAGGAGTCACAGAGCACAGGTGTACAGAGAATTTGTCATTACAATGTCTCCCTAGAGACTAAATGGCCTTGGTTAAAATATTTTGCAGATGTCTTATGTGGCAGAAAGCTCAGCTGTGATTAATACTAATGCTGTCAAACTAACATCCTTAACATAGTCTAGAGTATGTATAAAATATAAAGGAGGCCAGGGCCAGGTTTTATTTTGGGTGCTAAATCAAAGCTAATGCTCAGGGGGCTTTAATTTATGTTTAGAAAGATGAAGACCTGAAATGAAACTAACAGGTCTTAGAAGAATGAAGGTACATATAACTAAACACATTTGGAAAAACTGATAGCAAACTTCCCAGCCTCAAGACTAGAGAGCCTCAATCAGGTGAAGGACAAATTAGCAGGTTTTTCTCACCTGCTAATGGTCCCATGTTGAATAAATATCAAAAGGAGGATTGCCACATAAATCTCCCTGGTCCCAAGTTCAGGGCTGCATCCTGCTGGTCTCCCCAACAGTTTCTTTACTTTGATATTTATTTTGCTTTACACAAGACATCTCATCTCACACCTCCATGCCATTTCATTGACCCTCCTCCACAACTGGAGGGCACAGCTCCCTCACCTCTGCCCCTGAGAATTTCTAAGCTTGCTTCAAAACTCAATTGAATGGGTACCTCCTAGATGAGCTCCTTTCTGATCCTCTACGTTGTGTGCATTTACCCTCCAAAATTACCTCATATTTATTTTACATTTACTTACATGCATGTAATTGCTATTTTGCTTTGTTTTGTTTTTCCTCTTGATAATAGGAATAAGGACTTGAACACAGAGACTTTCAATATTTGTCTTCATATATCCAATGGCTAACATAGTGCCTAGCACATAGAAGTGGTGAATAAATGTCTGCTGATTAATCTTTAATAAATCTGTAGTTTCATAAATGTGGGTACTCTCATCAATGATACATATTGCAATTTGTCCATGCAAGACTACCTTTTAACAACCCTTATCCAAGTCTTCCCATAAATCTGTTACAGGGGCCATACCTAAAGTAGAGAAGACTTCCCCAAGTTTTCTTGGCAATGGATATATATCAAGGGAGGATACACACTGTCCATCATTTATCCATCACTTTCACTAAGTGGCTGAATCATTTTTTTCCTGCCATATATTTCACTGATGACTACCTTTATGTCATTTCTCCTATGAATCTCCCCATGTGTGATGTGTTGCAGTCTGTTCATTTTTAACACACACACACACACACACACACACACACACACACACACCTACAATGTCTTTTAAGTGATCCTGAACTTAAACTCATTGGAGCCTGTGGAACTTTATTGGCTTAAAGCTATGTTATATCACTAGGAGAATATTGGTGCTAAAAACATGGGCCTTTATTCCAGGGACAGTCATAGCATCATTAAAAAAAAATCTACAGAATTCTGAAAAAAACCCAATCTTATCCAAGCCTCTCTGTTCCCCCTGTTCACATCTCAAACCAGTTCATTGTTCATTTGCAGTGACAACTTTTTAAGAAAGCTATTATAATGAAACAGATAAATACTGCCCTGGTCAGCTCTCCTCAATACATGATTTCTTTGACAAACCTCTGTAGCAAATAAATACAATGTAAGATACAGAATTGAGGACACAGGTGATACTAGCCTCAACACTACCTTTCATATAAGAATAATTGACTCTTAGAACTGGAAGGAACCATTCAGCTCATCTAGTCTAACCTCACATCCAACTCTAAACAAGATCAAATAGCATTTGCTATTTAAGTGGTGACAAACATACTGCTCACAGGATGACCATCTATTTTTGTGCAGGACAAGATTTCCTTAATTCTACAAAAAAAGTATCAAGTTGTCACGAATATAGATGTGCATGAAATTACTATTTTAGATTAGGGCTGAAGAAATCTTAGAGAGGACATAGCAACATGAATGACTGTCATGGGGAAGATGGATGAATCTGTTTCATTTGGCTACAGAAGGCAGAATTGGGAATAATAAGTAAACTATAAGAGGAAGTTTTGTAGAATAAGAAAGAGAAACATTATTATTTCATATAAGGAATTAATATATAGATAAAAATAATTGAAGCCTGTCTTTGCAACTAACAATAACAAAATATATAAACTCAAGTCTTTCTAAAGTATAAAATAGGGACTAAGTACTTTCTACTCTACAAGCAGGCATACCCTGATGAAAAGCTCAGGGGTCAAGTAGCTGGCTGGGAAAATGGCCAGGCAGCAGAAATGGTCTCAGATTCATACTCAGACTTTGGAATCTTTCTTTGGTGACAAAGAAAACCAAAACATACAGCCAGAAGTCAACAAAGTCAAAGAGCCTACATCAAAAACCTCCAAGAAAAACATGAATTGGTCTCAGGCCATAGAAGAGGTCAAAATGGATTTGGAAAAGCAAGTAAGAGAAGTAGAGGAAAAATTGGGAAGAGAAATGAGAGTGATATGAGAAAACCATGAAAAACAAGTCAGTGACTTGCTAAAGGAGAACCAAAAAATACTGAAGGAAACACACCTTAAAAAATAGACTAACTCAAATGGCAAAAGAGCTCCAAAAAGCCAATGAGGAGAAGAATGCCCTGAAAGGCAGAATAAGCCAAATGGAAAAGGAGGTCCAAAAGACCACTGAAGAAAACACCACCTTAAAAATTAGATTGGAGCAAGTGGAAGCTAGTGACTTGATGAGAAATCAAGATATTATAAAACAGAACCAAAGGAATGAAAAAATGGAGGATGATGCGAAATATCTCATTGGAAAAACCGCTGACCTGGAAAATAGATCCAGGACAGATAATTTTAAAATTATTGGACTACCTGAAAGCCATGATCTAAAAAAGAGCTGAGATATCATCTTTCAAAAAATTATCAAGGAAAATTGCCCTGATGTTCTAGAGCCAGAGCGTAAAACAGAAATTTAAATAATCTACCAATAGCCTCCTGAAAAAGATCCCAAAAAGAAAACTCTTAGGAATATTGTTGCCAAATTCCAGTGCTCCTAGATCAAGGAGAAAATACTGCAAGTAGCCAGAAAGAAACAATTTGAATATTGTAGAAACACAATCAGGATAACACAAGATCCAGCAGCTTCTACATTCAGGGATCGAAGGGCTTGGAATATGATATTCTGGAGATCAATGGAGCTAGGATTAAAACCAAGTATCACCTACACAGCAAAACTGAGTATCATGCTCCAAGGCAAAATATGTATTTTCAAAAGAAGAGAGGACTTTCAAGCTTTCTCAGTGAAAAGACCAGAGCTAAATAGAAAATGTGACTTTCAAACACAAGAATCAAGAGAAACATGGAAAGGTAAACAAGAAAGAGAAATCATGAGGGTTTTACTAAAGTCGAACTGTTTTGTTTACATTCCTACATGGAAAGATGATGTGTATAATTCATGAGACTTCAGTATTAGGGTAGATGAAGGGAATATATATATATATATATATGTGTATATATATATATATTATATATATATATATATATATATACATATATATATATGTGTGTGTGTGTGTGTGTGTGTGTGTGTGTGTGTGTGTGTGTATAGGGCACAGGGTGAGTTGAATATGAAGGGATGATATCTAAAAAATAAAATAAAATTAAGGGATGAGAGAGGAATATATTGAAAGAGGGAGAAAGGGAGAGATAGAATGGGGTAAATTATCATACATAAAAGTGGCAAGAAAAAGCAGTTCTGTTGGAAGGGAAGAAGGGGCAGGTGAAGGGGAATGAGTGAATTATGCTCTCATTGGATTTGACTTGAGGAGGGAATAACATACACACTCAATTGGATTTCTTACCCCACAGGAAAGAAGGAGGAAGGAGATAAAAAAGGGGGGGGGGATGATACAAGGGAGGGCAGATGCGGGAGGAGGCAATCAAAAGCAAACACTTTTGAAAAGGGACAGGGTCAAGGGAGAAAACTTAATAAAGGCTGACTGGATAGGAGGGAGCAAAATATAGTTAGTCTTTCACAACATGAGTATTGTGGAAGGGTTTTGCATAATGATACATGTGTGACCTATGTTGAATTACTTGCCTTCTTAGGGAGGGTGAGTGGGGAGGGAAGAGGGGAGAGATTTTGGAACTCAAAGTTTTAAAAGCAGATGTTCAAAAAAAGTTGCATTTGCATGCAACTGGGAAATAAGATATACAGGCAATAAGATATACAGGCTTAGGTATCTATCTTGCCCTATAAGAAAGTAAGGGAAAAGGGGATGGAGGGGAGTGGGGTGACAAAATGGAGGGCTGACTGGGGAACGGGGCAAGCAGAATATATACCCTCTTGGAGTGGGGGGGAGGGTAGAGATGGAGAGAAAATTTGTAATTCAAAATCTTGTGGAAATCAATGCTGAAAACTAACACTGAATAAATAAATAATTAATTAAAATAAAAAAGTAAGACAGTTCACTTGCCAGATAATTTCCTCCTCAATATAAAAACCCACATATAAGAGGATCTAACACATACAGAACAATACATTTATGCTGATAGATTGTCCTAATATATTATTTATCCTAATTTGTTTATTTAGGAGGGGCCAAAGCAAGGCAATTGCGGTTAAGTGACTTGCCCACAGTCGCATAGCTAGTGTCAAGTGTCTAAGGTTGGATTTAATCTCGTGTCCTCCTGACTCCAGGGTCTGTGCTCCATTCACTGTGCAACTTAGCTGCCCCTCCTAATGTATTTAAATATATATTATCCTAATATAGTTAAAATTTTAAAATATCACAGGTTATAACTTACTCCACATTTTTGTAGTCTAAAAGTTAACACTGAGAGGCTTCTGCAACGCTAGCCTAGGAAAGCTATTTGTATGTACGGTTTGCAAATCTATCTGCCTAAACTTAAATCAGGAAGATATTATCAGCTGGCTTCAGCTGCTGCTACCTTTAAAGTAGATGGTATTGTTATTAATCTTAGGAGACTACAGAATATCAAGGAGCAAGACTTGAGAGGGGGTACAAATGCCAGCAATCTGTATAGATGATTGCAAGGAAAAAAAAATTCCTCCTCCCTCTCAAAACAGTATTCATGATGTTCTTTCTTCCATATAAGTCAGAAGAAGAAAGATATTATGTTTGTCCTATTCCTTTTCATTTGTTGATGATAGCACCTTAACATTGCTCTTATTTTATTTCGTAGGCATGTTACAGGTGAGCAGAATGATGGACTGACCTTTGTTTTTGTCTCAGGTCTACCCATAATGAGCTATGTAACTCTCCTTATATTTAATATGATGTTTAGTTGATTCATTTTTCTGTCATGTCCAACTCTTTGTGACCCCATTTGAGGTTTACTTGCCAAAGATACTGGAATAGTTTTACCATTGCTTTCTCCAGCTCATTTTACAGATGAGGAAACTGAGGCAAACAGGGCTAAGTGACTTGCTCAGGGTCACACAGTAAGTAAGGATCTGGGGCCAGATTTGAACTCTGGAAGATGAGTCTTCTGACTTCAGGCATTGCCCCCTATCCACTGCACCACCTAGCTGCCTATAAGATGAAGGTTTTCAACCAAATGATTTTTAAAGCAGTGGTCTCCAGATTGGGATATTCACACACTGGCAGCTACATGAGAATAGTTGTGGGGATACAGGACCAACCAATGAGAAAAAAGGTTACTTCCAACCATTCCTTTTACCCATCTTCACCCAACACTCCCCCACTCCACTGTGCCAAGCTCCCAGTCTCTCCTTCTTCATGAGGGGTCAATCACTTTGAAAGGTTGAAACTTTGATTTGGGTACACATGGTAGTTTTGTAGATGTCATTGAGAAAATTTCTCACTCTCCCATCCAACTCCTCAGGTCATCTCACAGCAATGGCAGCATCATTCTCATTGGTTCTACCTTCCTGGGACATTGGCTTATATATGAAAGCACTGCCCTTTTCCACCAGAGTTTTGTTTTGAGGTGAATATTGTGATTAACATTTTTGGCTAGCTATATAATAGTTAATTATTTAGTAAATTTGACCTCACATCATTACTGTTTACAAGTATGCCCTAACCCCTATTTCACACATTTTTTTAAAAGTATAATAACTTTCTAACCCAGTCCAGCTTGTAGTCATTGTACAATCAGCATATTGTCAGTGGAACAAGATGGGGTCATGGTTACTGCTGGGAGGTATGAGTAAATGTTGAACTGGCTCTCCAGGAAGAAAAAAAAAAGAAAATACCCATAACACACTTTTAAGTTCAAACTTCATTATTACCAGTTTCTCCTTTGGTTTCTTAAGTCTAGGGAAGCAACTAAACAATAAATCAAGCCATGATTTTTAGTTTGTCAATTTCTGAGGTATATATGTTCTCACAGAAAATTTAACAATTGGTTCTGACTCTGTAATAATCACATCAAAGTTCCTTTATTATATGAGGCAAAGTACTTAAAAGAGTATGTGAACTTAGGGATGTTAAACATTTTATTTTCTTTTACAGAAAGATGTTTGTTACAATTTTTCTGGTTTTCTATGATGATAGTTGGCTGTTAGTAGTATGCAACCTAGTAGACATTTCCAAAAAATATGTAAAGAAAAAAATATGTTTAGCCTGTCCATTCAAAGTAAAAGTGATATTAACAATGATTGGGAAAGTAATTTTTTAAAGAAAAACTCAAGCTATATAAAGAGCATTTTAACAATGAACAAACAAGCCCATCACTAACAAAAATCAGCTGTTAATCCAATAAATGTATTTTGGAAATATTTCCATATTTATATTATTTTGTTACCAAAAATTATGGCAAGTCATCTATGAAATCTTGTAACCCGCCTACTTAAAGCAGCAGCAACAGCAACAGCACCAGCACCAGCACCACATCAACACCAACAATAACTTGGATACAACATTTCCTAGCCTGTTTAATAATATTCTAAATAAAAAAGAATTAGACCCATATGCAGAAACAAAAAATTTAAAATTTCATGATTACTTTGTAAGAACAACTAATTCACATTAGGGAAAATGGAAATGTATTCGCTAAATTTCAACGACAACAAAAAAAAAACTTTTATATATTTTATGGATGGAATTGAAGGCAGACCAACAATATACTTTGGAAGGTATCTTTTTAAGCTACAGAAATCCAATATCAAAATAAATTGATTAGAGTCATGTATAATAGGGCATACATGTGTGCACGTGTGTGTGAATGCATGTATGTGTGACATAAATAACTTATTGTACATATATACATTATATATATATATATATATATATATATATATATATATATATATATATATATATGAAGAGCCACATTAAAATGTAAGTGCAAAATATTTAACAAAATAAATAAAAATATGATAGGACATATATAATGTTAATATGTGGTTTTCTAAGTCAACATGAAGTCCAAAGATATCCATATATAAGATTCAATGGCTCCAGTTTCTATTTGAGTTTGACCTGACTGGTTTAAATTATTTTGGTCCTTGCTCCTCCAACAAATAGTCAAAGTATTTATAAGGTACTGAGAAAAGCTAAGACTCAAATAGCGTTTCTTAACTGACTAATAAAACTACTCAGAAATAACTCTGGGTATGTATTATTAAAATTGAAAAAAATCAATATACTTGGTAACTATAAATTTTTTGAGTTTTTAGAAAGGTTAGGAAAATAATTCACCCATGTTTTCATATTTCTAATAATATCAAGACAAAATTAGGCAATCACTAACAAATAACTGTAATTTACACCTTTAAGAAAATCTTCTTGTTCTTATTTTCTAAAGTACTCGATTAACCTTTTGGTTTTTTGGCCCTCTTGTTGTTCACCAGATGTTGACATTACTAGCTGACATGTTATAGCTGCCAGTTGCATCTAATTTCAAAGGTCTTTTTTCATTTTTCCAGTAATAAGCCAGAGAAGTTGCACCTTGGAGGACTGAAAGTCTTTATTTTGTCAAGCTAGTCATTTTTTTCTATCAGTGCTCCCTTGGATAATGGTTGTTTAGAATAGAACACATGCCCATGTGCATTATTTGGGTCCTCTCTTATATAAGATTTAAGATAATCATTATTTTTGTTTCTTTCTATTTGCTTTTTCCAAAGGGGCTAGAAGATGAGGAATTAAAAATCATATAAAATAAAGTCAACGACTAATGAAAGTAAAAAAGGCAACCCCTAAAGCTTTTATTGGCAAACTACTTTAAAGACCAAATGCTATCCAGATTCTTTCAATTCAATTTTTAAAAGTATTCATAAAGACTAGAATGTATCAGGCATTGGAGATACAAAGGTATGAAGAAAGAATCTACCAAGAATAAATTTATAATCTAATTGCACAAGCACCGAGTAGAGGGATCAGGAAAGTTTTCCCAAAAGAATGGATTTCCTCATATATACTTCCTAGAATTGTTGACTTTTCTCAAGGTTCATTTCAGGTTGTCCCTCCATTGGGGAGGGGGAACAGCTTGTGCAACAGTGTGAAGGTGGGAGATGACACATTAAGTGCAAAGTATCACAAGGAAGCCAGTTTGCCTGGAAAAGAGAGTACATGAAGAAGAATGAGATAATTGGGGAAAATTAGGCCAGAGCCAGACTGTGAAGGGATTTAAATGCTAAGCTGAAAAGTGTATTTATTTTTCCTTAGGGGCAAAAACAAAGCTCTCCCCAATCTGAATGACCAAAAGTACAATGGTCTCAAAATCTAGTTTAAAAAAATCTAGATAAAAAAACTCTTCCTAATAAACTGCAAGATTCTTTGCTTGAAATTAAAAATAAGCATACTTAGCACTCATTACAATGATACATTCGGGCAGTCTAGCTCATCCATCCAGAAAATGCAAGGCACAAAATGATTTGGTAGTTTATACTACCCCAACTCACTCAATAAAAATCGATGTCACGCTTCATTTGACTCTTTGAATCTGACTCTAGGAACATTAAAAGGGAAGAAATTATATTTATAGTGACAGAAAGAAACTGAGGAGTTGAGAAGAAACATGAATTGGGGAGAGGGGGAGTGCAATTTATTCCTTAGAAGCAAATTACGCTGTTTGGAATAAATAGGGCTTAAATGTCATTTTAAATAGGCATTCAGCCTGAGTCATAGGACTTTTGAACTTGAAGGGACCTTACGGATCATTTAGTATAGGGATTTTTAATCTGGGGTCCATGATATTTTTTCATATTTTGTTTTTTTTATGGTTTAAAAATGTTAATTTTATTTTACAGCAAACATCATTTTTGACAGGTGGAAGTAAAAAAAAAAACCTGATTTTTCCTTCAAACCACAATGTATGTGTTCTTTTTAAACCTAAGCATCGATATATAGAAGTCAAGGTAGAGGAGTGAATGGAAAATGGGTGTAAAGACCCAAGAGCCATGGTAATGATGCATCTAGTTCTGTACGTACACAGGTGAGCTGCTGCAGTTCACTTTACTTTATCATGAAGGGCTTGGATTATATTTTCTGCCAGCTCTAATACTTATTCTGCCACCATTTGTTCCATTTCCCCTCTAAAAGTGGGCAGACTAACAACTGCCAGGGAGCAATAAGGAATTACCTCCCTGGTAATCCATAAGCCTTTTTAAATTATTAACTATATTTTCTTGTCTGGAATCTTTTTTTTGGCACTCTTTTTGTTCCGCATTGAATTAATATATACACTAGTCAAGTTGTGGAGAAGAATTATGACCAATGGAATGAATCATGAGAAAGAAGAGACAGAACCAAAAAAAAACCCAAAAACAAAAATAAAAGAGAAGAAAAAAGGCGCGCATATAGTGTGCCTCAATCTGCATTCAAACTTCACAGTTCTTTCTCTGGATGAAGATAGCATTCTCCATCGTGAGTCCCCTGGAGTTGTCCTTGCACCTTACGTTGCTGAGAAGAGTGAAGTATGTCAGAATTGGTCCTCATGGAATGCATATATATGTGGTTACGTACAATGTTCTCCTGACTCTGCTCTGCTCACTCAGCATTATGTCGTGTAGGTTTTTCCAGGTTGTTACGAAGTCCATATCATCCCCATTTCTTATGGCACAATAGTATTCCATTACCTTCATATACCACAGTTTGTTCAGCCATTCCCCAATTGATGGGCATCCCTTTGATTTCCAGTTCTTGGTACCACAAAAAGAGCTGCTATAAATATCTTTGTACATACGGGTCCCTTTCCCTCTTGTGTGATTTCTTTGGGAAACCTAGAAGTGGTATTGCTGGGTCAAAGGGTATGAACATTCCTATGGCCCATTGGGCATAGTTCCAAATTACTCTCCAAAATGGCTGGATCATCTCACAACTCCACCAGCAATGTAACAATATTCCATTTTTCCCACATCCTCTCCAGCATTTATCATCCTCCTGCTTTGTTATTTTAGCCAATCTGACAGGAGAGATGTGGTATCTAAGAGTTGTTTTGATTTGCATTTCTCTAATCAGTAGTGATCCAGAGCATTTTTTCATATGCCTATAGATAGCTTTAATTTCTTCCTCTTTTTTTCATATTTTGATAACTTTCAATACAACTGATTTCCTTTGTAATTCTATATATTTTATTTAATGCATTTATTTATTCTGATAAAGGATCAGTATACTTCTCCAAATGTTGCCCTGATATTAGAAAAACTTAATAAGACTTTATTCTATATTGCAATAATGATCAACTGTGAAAGACTTAGCTATTGTGATCAATACAATTCCAAAAGACTCATTATGTAAAATATCTACCTTCAGAGAGAGAACTGATGAACTCTGAGTGCAGATTGAAGCATATATTTTTCATTTTCTTTATTTTCCTTGCTTGCCTTTCTTTCTTTCTATCAATCTATAGATTGCAAAATGACTAATATGGAAATGTTTTGCTTGAATTCATATGTATAATGGCTACAATATTTCTTGCCTACTTAATGGGTGGGGGAGGAGGTGGAAGGAGGGAGAGAATTTGGTTTTAATTTTTTTAAAAAATGTTAAAAAGAAAAAAAGAAAGGAGGGAAGGAAGGAAGATTTTTTTTAAAAAGACTTTGGTACAACTCTTATCCCATTTTACAGATGACAAAACTGAGGCTCAGAGAAGTTTTACATGTAGTACATAGAGGAGCTAAAATTAGCACCCAGAGTCTCTGACTCTAAATGAAATGTCCTTTTTACTATACCATGTCCATTACTCACTAATGAAGTATAGAGAATGAAGTATATATTAAGTATTAAAATAAAAAGTACAACCTTTGAAATTGGCAGAATCTACAAAAACTTGAGAATTTAGCCTGTTATCTGCCTAATTCCATTTTGGAGCATGTACCATAGTGGGTAAAAATATAGAATGTGCATATTTTTTTCAGAGGCCATCAAATTTAACAACATTAATGTTAATTGAACTCATAAGATAGCTTTCTATACCACCTATGCAGGCAGACACAGGCTATAAGTTGACTCCCTATCAAAGCTAGATCTGCAGGTAGAATTCACATACAAAGTAGGAGCTTTTTGCAATAAAATCATTCATTTCAAAACCTAATGGTTTCTATTATTGGCTTGTTAAGAGTTTTAAGTTTAGATCATAAATAATTTTTTTCCACTACTGCCTCAAGCCTTCAACAAATCACTACTATATTATTTATGTCTCTCTTCTCAGATTTTTTTTTTCCCTTTCTTTGACTTTCTCTCTCATTGTGCTCATTCCCTGTGACTTACTATCCATTAAAAGCTTATCAAGGAAAACTAGATAGTGAGGTAGAGGAATATAGATAAAATAACTTTATACTTAAGGCTGTTGAGTTAATATATGAATTATATATATATATATATATTTATATATATATACACATATATATGTGCGTGTGTGTGTGTGTGTGTGTGTGTATGAATTCGCCTAGTAAGATAGAGTCTTAAAAATACAGTGACAATGATAAAAGCAATATTGCAATGTCGCAACAGAATTTTCCACTGGATAGTTGTATAAACAGAAACTTTGTCTACAACATGCTCAAACAACTACTGCATTTAGTACCATTCTAAAAATGAGCTATTTCTTTCATTATAGTACTTTAAAGGAACCATGTAGGGAATTTAAGATTCTCTGCAAAGTGACTCCCTCCTACATTTCCTGCTTTATTTCATATTATTCTCTTGTATATTTTCCATTCCAGTCAAACTGGCTTCCACTGTTCCCTGAACATGGCATGCCATGTCATACAGATTTACATACACACGTGTGTGTTTGTGTGTATGTGTGTGTAAGGTACCGAGAGAACCTAACTGATTCTATTTTGTATCATCACCATCATCTTGGGCAGTTGCTGGAACTCTTATTTTTTAGAGTTAAGTTTAGCTTTCCTGTAAATTATATAGTTTGGGGGAAATCATTTATTATTGTACCACTAACTCTTTTGAAGGACGCCAATTGCTAAAAATAGTAACCGTCCTTTATTATTGAAAAACAAATAAACAAACAAAAAGCCCTTTGTAAATCTCTTTCGGGGTGTTTGTGCCTACTGATAGAGCCCCAGACACAGTATGTTTTGTAATTATATGCCTTGATAATGAATTGCATAGCTTGGACCTTTTTTCCTCAGTTATTATAAAATTACTCATGTCAGCTGACAAGTCAGCCAGGAGGTCAAGAGGGGAACCTGGGCCCCCAGGGATGGCCTCTCAGAGAAATTCCTTAGAGTACTCTCATTTTTTTACTGAAGAATTTCTCCACATAAGGCTACCCTAGAGTTCGGAATTAACCTTGATCTCAATTCATGAGCTAAGGTAAGCCTTCACATTGTTGAGGAAGTTTCTTGGTAGTAATTGTATCCAGTAAGAAACCAAAGAAAACACCCCTGGAAAAAAATTTTATAGCATCGAACCAGGGGAAGCTCTCAAATGAGCTGGAAATGACCAAGAAGTGTGCCATTAGGTTATGTAAAAATTGTCTAAAACTGTGAGAGATTCACCTGATAAATTTTTTTGGCCTCACTTTGGTACCTTTATGTATTATAAATGAAAGGATCTAAGGCCAGCCACAGGGGGCAAACATCCAAGCCAGATAGAATGCTGGCTCTGATAGACTTCCCTTTCTGATGATACAAGCCCAACATACCCATGGATATCTTCTCTCTATCCTGTCTTGCCTGGTCCCTTTCCCGTTCCTTTGCAACCCCTTTTGGCTACTTCTTCTGCAGTTATTGTGGCCTCCTCTTCCCCATTCTCTGCACCTCTATCTTATTCTCCTCCCAAATCAACTGGAGATTTAATTCTCTTGAGAAAGAGGGGTCCACAGCTGGTGCTTTCCCTCTTCAAGAAAGGCTTGTACATAATCCAGCACAGCCTGGTCAGATGGTTGCAATTAGGAATCATCAGCCTTTCAATCCTTCTGGTCTTTCTGCCTGAAGAAGGAGAATTCCTAAATTTGACAAAGACCTAGGAGTGGTTAAAACCCATTTTTAGGTTATCTTTAAAGGTTATAATCCCACCCTGGGGGAAAGTTATCAACCTGATATCTTTACCCCAGCCATCCAGGTCTTCCTGGAACCTCTTCCCCACACTGGTGAACCCCATGTCACCCTTAAAGTCGGTGATACAACCTATAATTCCTCACTAGAGACTGGAAATTCTAATTGGGTTCAATGAGTAAACTAGACTATACACTGTCCCTCTATTGGGTCTCTAATGTTGTAAAAGTCTCAGGAAAATTCCAAAATCATCTCATCAATGGCATCCATTGGTCACTTTTCTGATGAACACTCCTTCCTCCTCATGCCTAAATTTCCTGTAAATCTGGTGGAGTAGGATTTACTCTGTAACCTTAGAGCTATCATTTCTTATTCCCCAGATGGTATTTTCTCCTTCCAGCTGCCTAAAGATTCCTGCTCTTTGTTCCCTGTTCTGATTCACAACATTCAAGAGGCCATAGGGAATGTTCTTAGCATCCTATCTGACTTAGCTGATTTTCTACAGACTTTTTCACCTTCAGATGTGAGACTACTAAAATTTACCATCTCTATTACCACCAAAATTATGGGAGGCCCTCTGCTATCTATTCCCCAGTACTCCTTATCCAGAGAGTGCATTGAAGGTATTTCACTCATTATTGACTCTTTAAGAGACCAAGGTATTATCATGCCTTGCAATAGACCAATCCTCCCGGTTAACAAACACAGCCAGGTGCAGATGGCAAAGCTGTTATCTTTTTGTACAAAACTTTCACTGTTAATGCCTATATTATACCCAGGCACCCAGCGGTGTTCAATTTTGCTGACATAATTTCCTCAATTCCCTGTGAGGCTACTTGTTTTACCGTGGTAGATCTTCGCTCAGTTTTTGTTTGGTTGTTTGTTTTTGCTCCCTTTCACTGAGAATCTCATTACCTGTTTGCCTTCACCTGAAAGAATACACAGCGGACATAGATTCATTTACCTCTAGGGTACATAGAAACCCCCATGCTGTTTTGTTGTTTTTTTTTTCAAATCCTATAGCAAGATCTAGTTTCTATCACTTTCACGGGCTCAGCTTTAATCCAATACTTGAGGACCTATTATTGGAAAGACCCATTGTTGAAGTTGTCAAGATGACACCTGTCACATAGTTCTTTAACTCCATCAAATGGGCCATAGAGATTCTAAACCAAAATTCAGAGCTGCCTCTCATAGGCAGAGTATCTTGGTTTCATTTTATATGCTTGTATTTGCTCTGTTTCCCTTAAGTATGTGCAGGCCTTACAGAAGTTACCTGTTTCCACTAAGAAAAGAAAACGGTGCGCCATCCTTGGAGCAGCCAGATAATGTTGACGGGGGATCCCAACTTTTGGTGAGGTCACTAAATCCTTTGTTTCCCTGACTAAAGACTGTTGTAGAATTGTTGTAGCTTGCTCAGCAACACCTCTCTGCTCTTGTGGATTTCAAAAAGGCCTTGTTGTCAGGCCCTGTGCTGGGACTCCCAGATTATAGTAAGCCCTTCACTCTCTGTGTGCATGAATGAAGGGTGATCGTTTCCAGTGTTCTGACCCCAAAATTAGTCCCAGTTCAGTGTTTTATTGTTCTTCTCAGCTCAATTCTGTGACTGCTGACACTCTGCTCTGCAAACAGGCTGTGGCTGTCACTGCCCTTTTGTTGGAGAAAGCTTGGTCCTGGACACTCCCTTGATGGTGCACTGTCCCTACAAGGTCGAGGCCCTATTACTTTACTGATTCTATCCTGTCTCAGATTTACTCTTGCCTGGGGTGGTCCCAAAATTTCACAGACCTTACTCCTTCCAAAGATTAGATCAGGTTGAGTATATAAACAAGAAACTTAAAAGCATGATCAGCAACTTGTGTGCTGAAACCCATCTGAAGTGGCCTGATATATTTGCTCTGGCTTTGTTATATCTGTGCAACAGAGGAAGGAGTCCCTAAATCTTAAGACTGCTGTTGTCACTTAGTCATATCCAACTCTTTGTGACTTGTGCAGGGTTTTCTTGGCAAAGTACAGAAGTGATTTGCCATTCCTTTCTCCAGTAAGATAAACAAAGGTTAAATGATTTGACCAGGGTCACGTAATTAGTGAGGGAATAAGGCCAAATTTGAACTCAGGTTTTACTGACAACAGGCCCAGAGCTCTATCCACTAAGAAACCTTCTTGCCTCCAGCTATTTTAAATCTTAAAATAGTAACTATATTTTACTTTAAAACCCTTGTGAATCTCTCTTCAGGGTACTTGTGCCTACTGAGGGGCTCCTGGACCCAATTTATTTTCTAGTTGCATGTCTTGCTAATAAATTGGATAGCTTGAATTTTATTTCCTCAGTTATTATAAAATCACGGGGGACAGTATACTGTTCTTTTAAGTCTCTTTTCCTATTAAATAGTTTACTGATAGAAAGGATAAGAAATAAAGTAATTTTGTGTAAAGGAAAATATTTAAATAAACTGTCAAATGAGGTAATACATCACTAGTCCTTTAGGGGAACAGTTCAGTACCTAAAAAGATTAGAAAAAATGTTAAATTAAATTAACTAAAAAATGTCTAAAAGCATATACAGAAATACAGCTTTTAGAATTTGAGCATTTTCAGAAAGAAAATGAATTGTATAAAATAAAAATAAAAGTATAAATATAAAGACTCAAATCCCTTTGTGAGCAATATAGAATGATGCCTCATTCATAATTTGATATTCTAAAGAAGCAGAGAAAGGAATTTTATTCATTGAAATCTGGAGAAATGTGTGTGTAAGGATGTATAGTTTCAAGAACATCAACCTTTTGAAGATTGAAAGCTGCAGAAGATTAAGATACCTCAACTCAAATGCATATAACTGTTTTATGATGAAAGAAAATAAAACTAATGCAAATAAGAAATCATAGAGACATTTGGAGATTTTAATATGATTAAAAATAGGACTATTCTTT
The DNA here is from genome assembly GCF_011100635.1 of Trichosurus vulpecula. Classification (NCBI taxonomy): domain Eukaryota; kingdom Metazoa; phylum Chordata; class Mammalia; order Diprotodontia; family Phalangeridae; genus Trichosurus; species Trichosurus vulpecula. Next base: position 156,955,676 of record NC_050581.1, read on the forward strand.
TCACAGGGGACATTTAGGGAGTTGTTAACTTTTAAGTGAAAGGTGAGTCACTGAGTATCAAGAGACTCTCATTTCAGGTATTGTAGTATCTAGAAGAACTTGAAATAGCAAGCTGAGGAGAAGAATGGCAGACACCACAGGAGGCCTGCCAGACAACAAACCACCATTGTCCTGCCTCTCCTCACATCTACTTAATAGAATCCTTACTTCTGCCCACTTTTAGTTCTTTGTTACCCTGAAATTACATTTATTTACCTTGTACATGCTTTATTTTTACTTACATACACTCCTCCTGATACATTCTCACCTCAAAAATGTAAGTCTGCTTCTTCATTTTTGTCTTTGTATTTAAAGTACCCAAAACAGCTCTTTACAAAGAGTATGTACTTAACTGACCAAGAAGGAAAAATACACTATTTGAAATAGCTTCAGAGATTCAAGTTAGTACATGAAAAGGCCTTAACGTAAATAGGCCAGGGTCTCCCACTGCATCCTGGGTCATCTCCAGTCATGTTGTTAAATATCAGGCCACTGGACCCAGATGGGTCTGGAGGAGAAAGTAAGGCTAGCGACCTTGCACAGCCCTCCCTCACTCAAATCAAAGTCAACTACAAGTCATATCATCATTTCCCTGACATCATAGTCCTCTTTGAGAAGGAAAGACAAAATACAACAACGAGAGGTTCAAAGATACTTGGTCCATTTTGAGTCCTCTCTCTATCTCCAGGAATTCTAGTCCTCTCAAGGGCAGCTAGGTGGTACAGTGGATAGAGGGTTGGGCCTGGAGTCAGGAAAACTCATCTTCCTGAGTTCAAATCTGGCTTCGGACACTTACTAGTTGTGTGACCCTGAGCAAGTAACTTAACCCTGTTTGCCTCAGTTTCCTTATCTGTAAAATGAGCTGGAGAAGGAAATGGCAAACTACTTCTGGCAGAGTATATTTGCTTACAAAGAGTTGGACATGACTAAAATAACTGAACAACAACAAGAGGGAAGGTACCAGAGTCTCCCAGTTACTTATAGAAACTGTGTTCCACCTCTAGAGTGGGGGAACCTCCAAACGTATGTCAAAAATTCACACTAATCTTTGGATCAGAGTATGGTTTGAATGCTGAAAAGTTATATTGACCCAGATTCCATAAGCTTAGGGTTTTTTGTTTGTTTTGCTTTATTTTGTTGCTTCCATTCTGTATTTTGGTGGAATCAGTTTTCTTTATAATCCTCTATATTTGATTGAGTGCATTACAAACATTCTGAAAAAAAGTACCTAGGCTTCACTACACTACCCAATGAGTCCATGAGATAAAACAAAACAAAAAGCCTAAGAACCCCTAATCTAGAACCATTTTTATTTCTAAAATGCAATACAAATATAGGATAAATATGTTTAAAATTAATGTGTCAGGGGATTGGAGTAATCCTATTACCTCCTTATAGAGCAGAAGTATTAACATGGGATCCAAGGAGAGATTTCAGGGGATCCATGAACTTGGATGGAGAAAAATGTTTATTTTCACCCTCCTTAGATATTCTTTAGAATTCTATATATTTTGCTTCATTCATTTAAAACAAAATCATTCTAAAAAAAGGTCCATGGGATTAACCAGACTTCCAAAGAGATCTATGAAACAAAAACTATTAAGAACCCCTGTATAGGGATTCTTCATCCGCATAGAGAGGTATTAATAACCTTTATGGAATAATGTATGAGTTTTGTTAGGGAACACAAACAAATCCTTCAACTATATAAACCATTATGAATATTTTAATAAATCATTCTTTGAGTAACTTAATAGACCTCTTAAAAAATTCACAACTGTTGTGAACTGATTCAACCATTCTACACAGCAAATTAGAACTATGCCCAAAGGGTTATAAAACCATGTGACCTAGCAATACAACTACTAGGTAAGTATCTCAAAACAGAAAAAAAGGAAAAGTACCTATATTTACAAAAAATATTTGTAGTAGCTCTTTCTGGTGGCAAAGAATTGGAAATTGAGGGGGTGCTCATCAATTGGGGAATAGTTGAACAAATTGTGGTATGTGATTATGATGGAATCATTGTGCTATATGAAATGGTAAGCAGGACACTCAGAAAAATCCTGGAAAAACTTATATGAGCTGACGCAAAATGAAATGTTCTCCATACAAAGGAACAATAACATTGTTTAGATGATCAGCTGTGAATGACTTAGCTATTCTCAGCCATGCAGAGTGTCCCTAAAGTCTGGACACATAGGACATCTCATTAACATCTCATTGACTGTTTCACCGAAGACTCTATGTTGTTCAGCGACTTCTTTTTCTGGGGTATGCTAAAGGAGAAGGTGTACGCAATGAAAATCACAGGTGCAACACACTTGATTGAACGCATAAAGAGTGAATGTGCTGAAATTGACAACAATGTGGAGTTACTGCATTGAGTTCACATGAATCTTCCAAAGCACATCAACCTTTGCAACACAAATAATGAAAATCATATTGAATATGTTATGTATTAACATTCCAATTAAATGAAATGTTGAAAATGTCATTAATTTCATTTCTTGAAAATATGCATTTTTGCCTATGTGTCCAGACTTTAGGAACACCCTGTACAATGATCCATGACAACTCTGAAAGACTTATGATGAAAAATGTTATCCATCCCCAGACAAAGAATTGGTGACATCTGAAGATTGAAGCATACTTTTTTACATTCTTTATTTTTCTTGAGGTTTTTTTTTGGGGGGGGGTATTTTTTTTCTTTCACAACATGACTAATATGGAAATGTTTTGCATAACTAGACATGTATAACCTATATCAAATTGCTTGCCTTCTCAATGAGGGGGGTGGGAAGGAGAGGAAGGGAGAGAATTTGCAACTCAAAGTTTTAAAAAATGAATATTAAAAATTGTTTTTACATGTAAGTGGGGAAAAATAAAATAATATTTAAAAAAAGAAGAGAAAAACACAACTGCTTGACTTCCATTTTTTAATTTAATACAGTTTCATGTACTTCTACTTTCTGGTTATCATTATGTCTAAGTTAATTATACTTATTAACTGTATGTGAGGATTCTTCATTCCATCCTAGCACTGAACATGTGAGGAAGATAACCCACTGAATGCTGACAATAATAGTATTAGTCTCCAGATTCATTTGACTGCCTAGTGCCAGAGGAGCCTTTTAAAGCAATAAATTCCTAGAGCTTGACAGCAGATAAAAACAACCTCCTTGTCTTTGCGATAAGGAAGTAGCCATTGCATTGAAGAGTGAAGGGAAAGTAGGTTTGGACAGGGCTCATTACATTACTTTTGGCAGAGGGAGATATTGGTTATCTAGCCTCATAATGTCTGAAGCTTTTTCCTCCTCAGTCTCAATTACCAAATTGTTTCATTTTTTTCAACCTCCCCCCACTTCACAGACTACATTGCTTTCCAGTTCTTTCCACTTTTCTTTTGGTCCTATAAACCCTTGATCCTATTTTTTCCTCTCTGCTCCTCTATATTAATAGCCTCACCACTGTTGTTTTAATGCCTTATATCAATGCCACTCTTACCATCTGCAGCCTACTATCTGTATCTCTCTATACTTAGAATGTTATTTCTCCATGTCTATACCTCTTCTTGGCTTTTCCATTTAAAATCCTTTCCTAGAATACTGAACTCAAATACCCACAAGCATATACTCATGTACTGTTGCTTTCCTCTAAAAATGATTGTGGAATATTCCTGCAGGAGAGGTAAAATGTGTGTGTGTGTGTGTGTGTGTGTGTGCACTAATTAAAACAAATAGAACCATGTAATTCCTGTTTTGGAAGTTACTTGGAGGGCCTGGTTATACTTTGGGGGAGCCTCCTAAAAACCTCTCTGGCTTGTCTAGAGTCAATGAGGCAAAAGCTGGAAACATCAATGTATGACACTGCTCAGTTATCCACCAGGTTCCCTAAAGCCCTCAGCATCACGAGGCATCAAACATGGAACAGGTTTTATTTATACAAGAACACACAAAGGACTAATAACTGAGTCAACTGGATGGTCAGTAAGCTGTTTTCCCCATATAGGGCTACTTTTCCACTCACCCAAATGGAGACCACTATAGAAGTACAGGCAATCCCTATCTCAGAGTTATGAGGTTCAAAAAAGAAAATGTATGTAAAACAATTCATAAAACATGTCACGGTATAAATGACAACTACTATCATTAAAGTCCCTGTGACTCAACGTGCTCCCCTGCGTGGGCCTCCAGCAGAGATTACACATAGAGTTTGTGTCTCCACATCTCTCAACACTGTCCTCAGGGTGGCATTTCTACTCCAGTTCACTGCTGCATAGACCTCTCTCTTCTCGGGCTTCTGTTGCTCTTGTCATACATTCCAAGGAGGTATTATAGTCCTACTTATAGGATCGGAGATTTAGAGGGGACCAAAAAAGGTTATTTGAGTCCAATACCTTCATTTTAAATATAAGGAAACTGAGGCCCAGAGGGTTTAGATTATTGTTCAGAATCATATATCTAGTAAGTTTCCGGCGTATCATTTGAACTCATCTCTTCCTAATTCTAAGCCCTATCTACTACATTTTTCTTAACACTTTTTAGAGTCCAGTTGCTCCGGATCCACAAGTTCTTCAATCTTCACACCTCTGCCATAACCGGCACCAACCAAGGGTATTTTCTTGTGGTTGCCCTACTTCTACCTCCTAATTTCAGGCTATTCACTCCTTTATCCTTTATACTGGATCTGAAAGCCTCATTTTACAATTGCAGGGCCTCTCTGGGGGCTATGAGAAATTTCTTTAATTAACTCTGCTCCACTCAGTCTCCATTTTTTCCAGCCTTTTTGTGAATCTTTCTATGTACCTCCTCTTCCTCTGGTAGAATGTGTCCTATTGCTTAGAATTTTCTTTTTTTTTTTTTTTTTGCTTAGAACCTTCTAATGGATCTTATGAGGTCTGAGGGATTCCACTAGTTTACCATCCCCTGGTGGAGAAGCGGTAGAGTTGTCTATGAAAACCAGGTGGGAGGACCATGAATTGACAAAGAGCTGTAGGATTTGCAAAATGCTTCACATGTGTGATACCTTTTGATCCTCAAAAGCCCATGGGCATATATGTATGTCTGTATGCATGTGTATTATATATGTGCTTGTATGTATGTATATACATATATATATATATACACACATTATACACACACACTTATGATAGCACATTATGATAGGTACTATCATTGCCCCCATTTTGAAGACAAAGAAATTGAGTCTGATAATGAGACTGGGGTGTTCAATGATTTGCCAGGGCCACATACATAGTTTCTAAGGAAAGATTCAAGCTTTTCTTATGATTCCAAGTCCAGGACTTTATCCATTATTCAAACATGGTATAAACCAACGTGACTCAAATCCAAACTAATCCAAAACTTCCTTATTCACTCTCTGAATCTCTGACCCATTTTCAAGACTTTAAGACACCGAACATTAGCAACTCTTCACTGATGTCCACCCTCATTTTGTACCATCAGCATCATTAATGTATATACTTGGGCCATGGTTGTGGAGGAGTCCATGAGTGTTTTGCAGTAGTAAAGAGAGTGGGCGTGCTTTTGCTATTTCAAGTTAAGGGCTAAATATTCTAGTTTGGGGAGCCTGCATGTCGAGGACCCTTACGGAAATAAGGCTTCGGTAGTACAAGCTTTCCATGACATTGTCAAAACCTGTAGATGATAATATTCATTTCATCTTTCCAAATATTTAAGAAATTTATTAGGAAAAATGTCTATAATGGGGAGTCCTGTCCCCCCTTCTCTCACCCGTCCACAATCAAACATTACAATCCAATCGAATAAGTGTTATCAAGCATTTCCTCCGTGTAAGGTATCTAGCTATGTGTTAGGAATACAAAGACAAAGTGAAAATGGTCCCTACCCTCAAGAAGCTTATGTTCTAGTAAGGCAGCCAGGTGTACAGTGGGTAAAAGCACTGGGCCTGATGTCAGGAGGTTCAAGTCCAGCTTTAGACACTTAATAGCTGTGCGACTCCAGGCTAATCACTTAACCTCTCCCAGTCTGTGTTTCCTCATCTGTATTATGGGGATCATAATAGCACCTCCTTCCCAGGGTTGTCGTGAAGATAATATGAGATAATATTTGTAAAGTACTTTGCAAACCTTAAAGCACTATGGAAATGCTAGCTGTTAGCATTATTAACATCCTGAGAACGCACAACACGTAAACAGATCACTATATACACGAGACTTTGAGGGAAAAGAGGATACTAACAACTAGGGCAAATCAGGAAAGACTTCCTTTAAGAGAAGGCACATGAATTGAAACTTGAGGGGAGTAGGATCTTTAGAATAGATGGGACAGTCTCCAGAAAGGCACAAGAGGAGGAGGTGGAACGTCAAGTTTGGGGAGTAGTAAAATGCTTTCTCGACATTCAGGGAATATTGGAAGAGTCAGCTTTTGAAAATAGTCTGCCTAGGATAGGGGTTACCCAATTTTTTGGTTTCTGAGGATCCCTTGGGAGACACTGAAATTTCCAATTCTCTTGGGGCAAGGTCCCCATCTTTATCTTTAAAAAGGAGTCTGAAAGCACCTAGTCACCTGGACCCTTAGCTTTACGATACCACTTTCTCTTCCTTCTCTCCTTCAATTCTCTTCCTTTCCTGACTCCCAATCTTATTCCTTGATACTATCTCTGCATTCTTCCTTATTTATATCTAGGCAGTTATACCTGACTTAATCTTTGTTCTTCTTTCTTTTTTGTCATTCTCATTCATCTGAGTTGTTTCAACGATCCTCCCCGGGCAGATAGATATCTCCTACATTTCAGTATGGACTTTCGTCCTTGATTTTCAGACTCATATTACCAAGTGGCCTAGCTTTGGTACTAGTACATAAAACTCAACATGTCTAAAACAAAGTTTGTTATCCCTACTCAAAACCTCTGCAGTTCCTTCTTATAGCATTGTTTCTGTCAAGGGTACCACCATTTACCATCAAATAAATTTCTATTTGTCTCTACTCCTTCTCCTCTCATCCAATCCATTACAAAGTCCTACTGATGATACCACCATTACATCTCTTGCATTCATTCCTTTCTCCCTATTGTCACCACTCTAATGTCCTTTCTCATAACTGTCCATCTTAACTAACTATACTAGTTTCCAAACAGTTTTCCTACTTTTACTCTCACCTCTCCAACTTATCCTTTATATTACCATACTAACCATTCTTACAAATTGATGTCAGCATATATTTTCTCTGCTCACAACCCTCCAGTGACTCCAGAACCCCTTGTGAAGAACATTGAAACTCTTAAGATTCAAATCCCTCCACATTCTAGGGCCACTCTCTTTCCAGCCTTAACTCCGCCCCACATAGTCTACCTCCAGTCAAACTGAATTTTGGGCTGTCCCCTCAGCAAGTCTCAATACTGTACTGCTACCTTTGCTCTCACTGTTTGCTACATCTGAAATATCTTCCCTCTCCCTCTTCACATGTTGAACTTCTACTCACTCTCTCCTACTCAGCCCAACATAAATGTCACCTTTCTGTGAAGGCTTTCCCCCTTCACAATATGACAACAGCCTTCCTTCTGGACTCCCTAATTCAAGTTACTCCTCACTCCAGTCAATCTTCCAATCAGATATCAGAACAATCTTCTTAAAAGTCCAGGTCTGACCATGTCATCCCCTTCTCAATGATCTCCAGTGGCTAGCTTCTGGATCAAATATAAAAACCTAGACAGGATTAAAAAAATGGTTGCCACTCAAAGTCATTCAGTTCAAATGCACTTTGAACTGTAATAGTTTGAAAGTTAAAAATTGTGATGGGTTGCCTTTTGAGATAGGAAACACAATCAATCAACAAGCATATATAAAGGGATTACGATGAGTCAAACATGGTGTTCAACACTGTATATACAAACTCAAAAGCAAAATGTCTTCTGCCTCGAGGAGCTTCTGTTCAAATGTTTTCAGTAGAAATTGCCTAACAACCACTGAGGGATGTTAGAAGAGAGACTTGCAGATCCTGGGTAGCACAATGGACAAGATTTTCTTTATGATACCTTCCAATGTGAAAAGACTTTCATTTAAGAAGGGAATTTTAAAGTCTGTTAATCAGTAACCATTTAGGGCACACTTACCCAAATGTCAGGCACTCTGCTAAGCACTGGGGATAGAATGGATGGGGAGTGGGGAAAGAGTCCCTGCCCTGAAGCAGTATAGATTCTAATGGGAGAGACAACATGTCAATAACTAGGAATGCATAAGATATATAGAGTAGATGAAAGGTAATGCAACAGAAAAGGCATTAAAAAAGAAGACAAGGGAAATTAAAATGCAGAGGTGGGGAGCACAGCACTCCAGGCATAGGAGAAATCCAGGGCGCATTACACACAGTCACATTAAAGGAACTTCAAATAGATTTTTATACCTTACAGAGTGCAAGAGGTCCCTGCCCAAGCTCCACTTAACGACTATACTTTGGTCCCTCCTGGCTCTGAGTGAATGTCAATAGTAACTGTTTCTCTTTTGACCAGGAACCCTAAGGATCTTCCCCTCCCAGTTTTATTTTTTTTTCATTAAAGGGACCATCCCTTGACTCACCTCTCAAAGAGGCCTATTCACTGAATGGGCCATACATCACTCAAAGTGAGAACCTGAAAAGGCTTTAGCATAAAGGGCCAGGGTCTCGCAGTACATCTGGGACCATTTTCAGTTGTCCAGATGAATATCTGGCCACTGGACCCAGATGGCTCTGGAGGAGAAAGTGAGGCTGGTGACCTTGCACAGATATCCCTCACTCAAATCAAAGTCAACTGCATTTCCCTGATGTCATGGTCCTCTTCAAAAACAAAGGACAAACATAACAACAGAGGGAATGAGGGAAGATCAGGTTATAAAGAGCTTCAAATACCAGCAAGATTTGTACTGAATCCTTAGAATAATAGAGAGCCACTAAAGCGCATTGCTTAAAAAATCACTTTGGCAGTTGAGTGAAGAAAGGACTGAATTAAGGAGGAATTTGAGGCTGGGAGACCAGTTACAAGTCTACTTCAATAATCCAGGAGAGAAATGAGGGGCGTTTAAACTAGGGTTGGAGCTGTCTGAGTAGAGAGAGGAGGGCATATATGAGAAATGCTGTAGGGGTAGCAATTATAGATTTGACAGGGATATGTGGGATGCATGAGAGTCAGTCATAAAGGATGGCGACACAACTGTATGCCTCAAGTGAGTAGGGAGATGATGAATAGTAATAGCAATGTTCTGAAGGAAAAATGGTTTGGTGGGAAAAGATAAGGTCAAGTTATGGACATTGGATTTGAGATGCCTATAAGACATCAAGTTCTAGATGTCAATGAGGCAGTGAAATTTTGTGACTGAAGCTCAGGGAAAAGACTAGAAGCTAGATATATAGATCTAGTAACCATCTGCATAGAGATGAGAATTGATTCTGCAGAAGCTGATAAGCTCATGATGTCTTGTTGTTAACTTACTATCACATTTGGTCAATGTTGGTTGGTTTTGTTGAACTGCTTTTTTTCCTCCTTTTTTTCTTTCTTACAAGGGATGGCTAGGTAGGGGAAGAGGGAAGGTTATATTAAGAAACAAAGGGGACATGAAAATGCATAAATAATTGTAAAAGAAATGTGTTAAATATTTCTTATAGAACATTATTGTCATCATCTAATGCATCCTCTCCTTTGCCATTCCAAATCCCCATACTGCAGATTCAAAGAATGATCCAATCTAATGTACTTACTTATCCATAGAGGGATACCACATTTCTATAAAATCCTTCCAAGTTTCATAAATGTTTGATTTATGTCCTATTCACTGAGCTTATTTTAGCTTAACAAGTGAAGATCATTTCCACCAAAAGTATATTCCACCTGCAATTGCCAAATTTCATTAAATATTTAATGTACATCATTTATTCCCTTGGCCCTTCATGTCTTTCTTTTTCTATTTCTACAGAAATACATATGTTCACAATCTGACACTTTTAGGATCATAGCAAGCAAAATCTTCAATTTGTACTGTTTGTCTCATTGGAGGATAAGCTTTTTCAAAGTAGGTACTGTCTTCCTTTACTGTTTTGATCCTCAACACTTGCATATAAGAAGATCTAATGTTTTTTTTTTCATTCATTCATTTGTTCACGTATTCATCCATCAAAGGACTGTAGAGAGCTATGGCTGAAAGGGACCTTAAACTTATCTAGTCTAACCCTTCAGTTTAGAGATGATGAAAGTGAGTCCCAGGGAAGTTATATGACTTGCCCAACATCACACAAGTTGTGAGTGGTAGATCCATGATGCAAACTCAGATGAGATGATTCCAAGTTATTAGCGATGTAATACTTTGTTGGAGAACACTAGGCATATGAGCCTTCATGCTATTACCACTTGGAATACATATACCATTGGCAAAGATAAAAGGAAAGCTAACGTCCACCAATGTGTGGAAGTCTGATACATTAATTATTAATTAGAATCTTACTTTTTCATTTTCAACTTCGCAATTTATCTTTGCTTGATTTTTTTTTGCTTTTGTTTAGTAATTTGCAGTTGTGTCCAACTCTTCATGACTCCATTTGAAGTTTTCTTGGGAAAGATACTGGAGTGGGATGCCATTTATTTCTCCAGCTGGTTTTACAGATGAGGAAATGGAGGCAAACTGGGTAAAGTGATTTGCCTAGTATCACACAGCTTGTAAGTAAGGCTGGATTTGAACTCAGGCCCTCCTGACTCCAGGGCTGGCACTCCATCCACTGTGCCATTTAGCTGCCCCCTTGCTTGAATTTAGGAATTTCCATTATTGTCATTCATAACCCACAGTGAATCATAATGTGTTTGCATCTCACACTTTGCATGTGAAGTAGGGACAGAGTTTGAGTCATTATTTTCACATAGCATGAATCAAGTTACAGGTTCTTACTCAGAGTGACACAACAGAAATAGAAACTTCTGGCTATAGATACACATAGAGAGAAATTACATGCTGCATGCAGGCGTTTGCAATCTAATTGGAAAATAATGAGACTGGTGCCACGAGTCATCTCTGAAAAAAATGGTCTTAACGCTTTATGGTTATAGCTAATACACATAAAAAAATAATTAACACCACAAGCAAATATGTGGCTGGTGCTAAATATGTGGTGCAGACAATGCTTGCTAAGGGAGTTTAGAGCTTTCTTACTTCAGGCTGGAGGAATTAGGAAATCAATCCATCAATAAGCATTTTTAAAGGGCTTAATAGTGCAAGGTAAAGTGTTAAGTACAGAGGAGAAAAAGATCAAATGAAGACACAGTCCGCCACTGGGGGCAGGGTCCATTCTAAGGGGGAAAGAAGTGGGATTCAGCTAGAACTAGAAAACTGACTTGATTTCCCTCTGCTGGTTGAGGAGAGAGGTATATCTCTTCCTCTCCCCTCAGGGGTATGCTGGACACAGCTCGGACAGGCTCTGCAGATTTTTGGCTTGGCTTTCTGAGCATTGGTATCTCAGAAATGAACAAATACCCATTACAAAGGGATGTTTGATTTACTGTTTTGTTGATTTTTAGACTTAGGAAAGTGATAGAAAAAAATGTTCGTAATTCAGATTAAACTTAAAAGTGTGTCAGTATTTTTATCAGAGTGCCAGTTTGTAAACATTTACTCTCTCTACCACTCTCACCCCCCCCCAAAACACCCCTCAAATCCACATACATAAAAGCACATTATCCTTATTTATAAAAATATCTCTTTGTAGGACTGTCAACTGAATACACTATGTCAAGTATAATGGGAGAACACACTGAGTCATAAATCGCACCATCTCTGGGTCTCCCTTTGATCCACAGCATAGAGTGAGGCCACTAATGACCAGCTCCATAGTCTCTGCTCCTTTAACTCATCATTATCATGATTTGTAACTAGGTAGGAGCAAGGCAACATGGATTATATGTAGTGGGGCATGGATTTGGACATTTAGAAATTCAGTCTAAACCTTTCATTTTATAAATGATGGAACCAAGGCCTAGCTGTATTACGCCAAGGTTACACAACCATTTGGTGGCAGAACCAGTACTAAAAATAGGCCTCCTGACCTCTAATCTAATGTTCTGTCCATTATCTCACACAACCATTCATAATGGATTATGACTACTACTACCACCACCACCACCACCACTATCGCTGCTGCTACTACTACTACTACCACCACCACCATCACCACTGCTACTACTATTTGCTACTACTACCACTACCACCATCACCATGATTGCTGCTGCCACTGCTACTACTACTACTGCTACTACTGCTACTGCTTCTGATAACTCAGATTAAGATAGTGCTTTAAAGTTTAGGAGCTTTCTCCACCTAGAAAATACATATAATAAATAATGCAAATATTATTATCCTGCTTTTGCAGCTCAGGCAATTACTGCTCAAACCATTTAAGTGACTTTCTTAGAGTCACAGCTAATAAATGTCTAAGCTAATATTCAAATCGAGGTCTCTGTCTCAAAGACTGTGCTGTTCTCAATGCCCTGTGCAAAGGAGGATGAAGATCTTGTTTCAGGAAACTCTTAAGACCCTGAGCTCTCCCAATGTTTGTTCTTAAAAGGATGGGCTAGAAATGATAGCTAACCACAAGAAGCAAGTTTGTCAGTGAGGTTAGAGGATTGAGATTGCATTCTTTGCATAGGAACCCCACATAAACCCAAGGAAAGAAGTAGGGATGCAGGATAATATCAGAGGAGAGCTCAATTCTGGATAGATCTTCAATATAAGTATATTATTGACACTGTGAAAAAGTCTTAGTTAATAAACATTAATTAAGCACCTACTACTTCCAGGCACTGTGCTAAGCATTGCGGATACAAATATGAAAAAAGAAAGATAGTCTGTGCTCTTAATGAGCTTATGATATCATGATAGAAGACACCAAACGAAAGGAAGATAAAAGGGGGACGGGGGAAAGGTGGGAAGGGGAGCATGATGGAGAAAGTCCAAAGGAATAAAGATGGGTATGAAGCTACAAATGGATGTTATACCAGATTCAATCATGTTTGCTCCACTCCAACCACACACACACACACACACACACACACACTTTGTATATTCGCATATTTCAAAATTGTGTCAGGAGCCAAGCTTCTTCGTGGAGCCATTTGAAAGTCATCGTCAATAAGGAATAGCATTAGAGTCGTCTTTGAAAACCCAACTTCACTTACAACTCCCTAATGTCGGCGATGATGAAGGAAATGAAAAGATGCTGACCTGCGACCCTCTGTTCCCAGTCAGAGGATTACCCAGTACTAAGCCAGCCCCCAAGTGGTAGAATGTTTTGGAGGGCAGTCAGTTGACATAGACTTAGGCACTTTCCTCTCAGCAGAGCTATTCAGAGCTGGAGATGATTATTGAATGCCTGAGTTAATGGGACAACACAGAGGCAAAGAAGATGCCAGGGATTCCTTGGCTCATCAGACAATTCAGGGAAACTAAAAATTACAGAAGGGTTTTGGCTCAGGAAATAGAAGAGCACTGCCAAGGTTTAAGACATTCCTTGGCTCTCCTGTGAACACCAAACAGCCAAAGATGTCAACGAAGACCTTTCCATGACTCTCTTCCTTTTCCTTGCTGGAAGTATCTGTGGATTTTTCCTTATTTTTTTTAAAGAGGTATACTTGGGTGGGATATGCTGGGATTATTTTTCTGACAAAGACTTATTTGTTTCAAGGATTGGTGACAGTACAGTGGAACTAACAGAGTTTGGAGGCAGGACTTAAATTCTAATCCCATTTCTGACATTGCTTATATGAGCTCTGGCAAGTCATTTAATCTCTCAGGGTCTCAGTTTCCTCAACTGTAAAGTGGGGGTGCTGGTCTAGCTAGCTTCTAAAATTCCTTCACACTCCAGATCTTTGATCTCCTGATTCTATTTTGCTGATGTGGATCCTTTTGCTACTGATAGAAATTAAAATCTTTCTATAATTTAGAAGACAATCTTTAAGAATAACTGAGATTGAACAATTCATCCCTCTGCAGCCAATTTAACAATTAATTTCCCTTTGCTTAGCCAGGATGCTTCTCAAATGAAGACCTGAAGTCCATGACAAGCCCATCCATAGTCCATAGCTCAGGAAGAGATGCTAGATAGAGCTCATGCTCTTGTTGCTTATTTTTGCGAACCACACTTAATTTGCATCTTCCAAGGGGGGATCATGAAGCCAAAGTTAAGAAGACACTAGTGAGTAGCTATTAGTGACTGCATTGTGATATACTTGGAGGGGAAAATGTCCTTTAAAGAGGAAATTATTAACCTAGGTCCATGAACTTTATTTTATTTTATTTAATATTGGAATAATTGCATGAGAATAAAATTGTTTCCTCTGTAATCCTATGTAGTTTGTTGCATGTGTTTTAAAATGTTATTCTGAGAAAGGGTCCATGTGTTTCACCTGACCTCATCCATCCTCTATTTAGTCTCCAAAGCGATTTTCCTAAAGTGCAGGTCCGAATATGTCATCCCTACCCCTCATCCCCCACTCAATAAATTCCAGAGGCTCCTTATAATCTCCAGCATAAAATACAAAATTTCCATTGGAGAGAGCAGAGACTGTCTTGCCTCTTTTTGTATCTACAGTGTTTAGCACAGAGCCTGGCACATAATAGGTGTTTCATAAATGTTTATTGCCTGATGAGAGTGCAAAGGTGTCTATATAACAAACAAAAAAAAATAACAGCAACAAAAAAGATTAAGAACTCCTGCTTTGAAGGAAAGGAAGCAGAAAGCAAAACTTCCTTATATCTTACTCTGTTTAACTGTCACACATTGGAAAATACACAAGTCTGGGACTTCAAGGCATAGGACCATCTCTAGGAGATAATGTAGGGTAGTGGAAAGAATCCCAAATTTGAACTCAGGAGTCTTGGCTCCAAATTCTGCCTCTGCCACTCAGTACCTGCCAGAGCTTAGACAAGTCACATCTCTTCCTTATGCCTTAAATCAAATGGAGGGAGGGGCAGGGATATATTAACTGAATGGCTTCTAAGGTACTTTCCAATTCCAAATCTATTACTACAGAATTTACTTCATTTCTTCCTAGCTTTAAACCTAGGCCCAGGTGGTGTGGCAGACAAAGTGATGGGCTTGGAGTCAGGAAGATTTGAATTCCATCCCTACCTCCTGTCCTTCCCAGTGTGGCCCTGAGCAAAGCATTCACATCTCCCAGGCTGTTTCTTCATCCACAAATGAGGATGATAATAGCACTGACCTCCCAGGATTGTTGTGAAGGTGAAAAGAGCTAAAAACGACAATGATGATGATGATGGAGGTGGTGATAGGGCTACCATTTATATAGAGCTTTAAGATTTGTAAGGCCCCTTTCCCCCTGGTAACTCATTTGGTACACTGAACAACCCTGTGAGATAAGCGCAATTACTACCCTCATTTTATAGGTAAAAAAAACTAAGTTATAGATTGGTTAAGTGACATATCCAGGGTCACAAACCTTGTAAATGTCTGAGGCAACGATTGAAACTCAGATTTTCCTGAATAACAGTTTTAGGCTTTATCCACTGAGCCACCTAGCCATTGGGACTTGGCACATATAAAATGTTTTGCATCACGTAAAGCTGAGCTATCACTGTGGTTGCTTTTTTGTTTGCATTATTGTTGTCATAGTCTTCATCATCATCATCATCATCTCATCACCATCATTGTCACGTGATCTTAAATGGCTTCTGAGATGTCTTCTAACTTTAGAGCAGGGGATCTGAACCTGGAGTCAATGAATTTTTTCTTCTTTTGTTTTTTTTTAATGATAACTACACTTCAATATAATTGGTTTTATTTGTAATCCTATGTATTTTATTTTATGCCTTAAGGTACATTATTCTGAGAAGGGAGCCATAGGTTTCACCAGTTTGTGAAATGGGTCTATGACACAATAAAGGTTAAGAATTCCTATTCTGGGGTCACGATTCTATGAAAATTCAGTGGAAGCTACAGGTAATTCAAAAGTGACTGGGGATGTTTTTTCAGACTCAAAAAAAACCATCATAGGAAGGAAGCTGAGAAAAGCCACCTGAGCTTTCCAAAAGCCTACACAGACCAAGCATCCAGCATTCTGGAGAGAGTAATTAATTAGGCTGGAGGGGAGGCAGAGCAAAAAAGGAATGCAAATATTTGATCCCCCTTTGAATGAGAAGCCAGAGCTCATTTTAATGTGTGAAGCATGTTCCAGGGAGCCTTTGGAGACAAGACCTAACAAAAAGAAATACAAAGCTGGGTACCCATGGAGGAGTTCTCTTTCTTTACACAGAATCTACTTTTGAAAGAACTTTTCTTTTCAAATTAAACGAGAACATAAATTGTAATCAGCAAGTTTTGCTCACCCAGAAGGATGCCAATTAGATTTCCCTCCACCCTCCTGCTTTTGGAAAGTCCCTGGGGCTGCCAGGAAGGCAGAGGCCTCAGAAGCTTACAGGGATGCAACGGATGCTAGCTTCTGAAAAGGGTGATATGCTATGTAATCACAGGCTCACAGGGCTGTAAGGGACCTTGAGAGGTAATGGGGGGAAACATTTCCCATAGTTATCCTGCTAGGAAAGTAATGGATAAATTACAAAGGGAATTTATTCTCTCAGATAATGCATCTCACTCACATAGGAGTGTGAGTGTATTGTTATTTCTCTTCATATTAACTGTAATGCTATACTATCAGAAAACTCCTGTGGTATGAGTGAAAAAAAATGCATGCTAATAATTCTACCATTGGGAAAATAATAGAGTTCGTTGAAAAGAGGAATATCAACTCAGAGAAGGCACAGGGGAAGGTGTGTGACCTCATTTTGTGTTTCACAGATGTTGGGCTTGAAATGCCGATGAATAAATAATGTATGAGCCATAAAGTCATGGGCTTATACACCTGCCTTTGCCCGCATCATACTTAGCAGCCACTGAGAATCACTCCCAGGCCATCCTGGCTCCAATGGAATGGAAGAACCAGCCCTGGGAAATCCACTTCTTACCTTCAACTGTGGCTCTCTTTGGCTGAATGGTGATGGCTCCTTCAGCTATGTCTTCATGCTGATGTAATGGGTTGACTTTGGAGCCCCAGCTGTCTGATCCCACCCATAGGAAATGACCTACTTGGTCTGCTCTTTTGGCTGCTGCCAGGATCTGTCTGTGGAGAGGAGCAGAACACTTGTAGTTAATGGAAAGGGCGGGGCAAAACATTTGTACTTTAGTCCAACCCAATCAAATGCAACACCTAGTCAGTAAATGTCTGATAAAAGCACAGAGTTTCTGCTGTACTATGAGATTGCTGAATTCTAAGAGCCAAATCTGCAGTTCCCTAGAACTTTAATTCAAATACCTTATCAAAGAATTTTAGGGAGATAGACTCATGTTCTAGATTTTTATTTTTCCAGATGTATCAGATGTTAGGTGTTTTGGTCTTTTATTAAACTATGATCTCATGGAGCCTAGAAATGACTTTTAACTCAGTTTTGTCCTTCTTGTTTGACAAGGTGGAAGTCAAGTTTCCTGATGGCAGGAGACATTCCCCCTGTTATTTTTATATCATCATAGCCTACTATACACAGTAGTGATTACTCATTGTTCCATGTCTTCATGAAAGGCAAGGCTGCCAAGAGTTGGGAACCCACGTGTTCTCTCTCAAATCTGAAAGTCAGAAATGTAGTCACAGAGCATCGAGTAATCATTCTCTTGACCAATGACCAGAATCTCAGGAAAATGGGCAAGACTGAACCCAAGAATCATTATTCAAAAATAAAAGCGTACCCTTATCTATTGTCAAACTACAAACATTTGTTTTCAGACTTATAAAGTCTTTAATATAACAGATAAAAGTCTTCTAGTATTTTGTATTTCTAACCAAACAAAAATTTCCAAAGGGTTTGTTGGTCTTTAATTTTTAAAAATAATATAACATAGTACTTCTACTAATAGGAGGTGGGGAGGAGTCCAGAATGAATGATAGCAGCCTGCTGTGACTTGCATTGTTTCCTATCATTAAGTATGCAGCTTAGAAAGCATATATTGACTTTGTCAGTATGTAATAATAGCTTTGATCCAATACTCTCTTTTTCCCGCTGGTGCCTTCATCCTGATCTGCCTGCTTCTGGAAGCTGTCACATGCATATTAACAAACTTCATCAATCATCCTTACTTTATATCCTCATCGTTGGCAAAAATCACCACGGCCCTGGAGTTGGGAGTATCCAAGAGCTGTTTGATAATTCTATCAAAATCAATGGTCTTGTCTTTCCGTTCTTGAGGGATTCTCACTGACTGAGCAATGCAGAGCCCACCTATGAGAAGAGAGAGACAGAGACAAAGAAAGAGGGAGAAACAGAGAGAACAGAGAGGTAGAGGAGACAGAGATAGAGATAAAGAGAGAGAATGGAGAGGGAGAGAGACACGGAATAGATATGAGAGAGAGATAGAGAGAGAGAGAGAGAGAGAGAGAGAGAGAGAGAGAGAGAGAGAGAGAGAAGAGAAGAGAAGAGAAGAGAAGAGAAGAGAAGAGAAGAGAAGAGAAGAGAAGAGAAGAGAAGAGAAGAGAAGAGAAGAGAAGAGAAGAGAAGAGAAGAGAACTGTCAATTAAATACTGGAAGAGAAATAATAGCAACAAGAATTAGAGTGGGAAGAGGAGAGATATTTTCCAAATTCCTTATTGCATAGCATTTGTAGTGACAACCCTGATGAAGCCATCAGCTATCACATAGCATTCTGAACCACTGATCCTTGGGACACTGCTCCACAACCTCATTGTTTCTGCAGCACAATTACAAATGTCTAAATGTACTAGGGCACATAGATTGAAACTGGTTTAGGGGAATGAGGGATGAGGCCAAAGAAAAAACAAGATGGGAAAGAGAGCACAGTGTTGTAGATAGAATTCACAAAGTGTAGACAGGTAAAAGCAGGTTTCTAATCATGCCTTCAACATCAAACAGCCCTGTGGACAAATGACTTTACATCTGTGTGCTTCATGAAGTTGTGATAAAAATGCCTGTAGTATCTGCCTCATAGGGTTGTTGCCAAGACACATTTAAAATACTTTGAAGATCCCAAAGCATGATAGAAATGTCAGAGAAAAAGTAGGGTGGAGACAAGACCTGTCCCCATTCAGGTGGTCGTCTGCCACTTACAGTGTCAGGGAGTTGCCCAGGGGAAGTGCCTTTCCCTGAGTCATACAAACAGTTTGGGTCAGAGGTCGTATGAACTCAAGTCTTTCTGACTCAGACTAGCCCAGCTTCCTCTCCACTGCAGCATTTGCT
This sequence comes from Trichosurus vulpecula, assembly GCF_011100635.1. Classification (NCBI taxonomy): domain Eukaryota; kingdom Metazoa; phylum Chordata; class Mammalia; order Diprotodontia; family Phalangeridae; genus Trichosurus; species Trichosurus vulpecula. The sequence goes on from NC_050581.1 coordinate 156,974,967, forward strand.
GCCTCTTTTAGATCTATCTATTACTTTATGTAGCAGGGAGTTGGGTCATTTAGATTACATACACTCACTTCATTACAATAATAGAGAAGTGGTAGTTGATTTCTACTTCCGTATGTTTATTGACTGACGAACTGAAGAAAACTCACAGGAGAATGTGAAAATTCATTCTGGGGCAGGATGAAATATCTTTTAAACCGTGGTATCAAATACAGTGTGATTCAACAAGCTCATCTATAGCATCTGCAAGTGCCAGGCACTGCACAGGTGCCAAGGGTAGAAATACAAAAACTGAACAATCTCTGCCCTCAAGGAACTTGTTTCTCCTGGGGAAAAGGTGGGGCACAAGCTGCATAGAAGATCTGTGATCCTGGGCACAGCTCTAGAGATTCAGGTGTTGTGGCTAAGCCATTGAGAAATTTGTTTCCTTTTGGCTATGAATGGCTGTCATCTTTGGTCAGACCACCATCATCACTCCCCCCCCCCCCGCCCACACACACAGTCTTTCTCCCCCTCCTCTTATCCTTCTCCTCCACCCTCCTCCTTTCTTTTCCTTTCTCTTCCTCCTTCTCACATCTTTTCACTTTCCCCTTCCTATCTCCCTTTTCCCTTCTCCCCTTCCTTTTCTTCTATCCTCCTCCTTTCCTTTAGAGCCAGCTATGTAGCACAGTGGATAAGGTCAGAAAGACATGAGTTCAACTCTAGCCTCAGATATTTAATTGATGTATGACCCTGGTCAAGTCACTAAATCTCCATCTGCCTCTGTTTCCTTAACTGCAAAATGGGGTTAATAATAGCTTCTACTTTGCAGGATTGCTTTAATGACCAAATGAGATTGTATTTGAAAAGAACCTGGTACATAGTAGATACTTAATAAGGGGTTTTTCCCCATAATTCTCTACTCTCCCATCCTTTTCTTTCTCCCTCCCTCTTTCTCCCCTTCCCTCTACCCTTTTCCTCTTCTCCCCTTTCTCTCTCCCCTGCTTCATTTCTTCCTGTTCCTCTTCTGCACTTCCAGGTTCTGATGCCTCAACAACTACTACCAAGCTAAGTGCTAAGGTCCCAGTGAGTGCTACCAAAGTGTAAACTCTAGACCTCAGGTAGCCTGATCATATAACCTGAAGTTATCTCTCTGCCCATATGGCTAGCTCTCCTACTGGACTTGACATTGGATCATACAGGCCAATGTCTGTATTCTACTGACCTGAATACAGCTTGTAAATATATTCATCTGGCCCATGGCAAGCTGGATAGGGACCTAACAACCTTCTATACTAAGGGAAGATAATTGTTAACTAAAACTGAGGCTGCCCATTGATTATTTCTTCACCACCATAGCTTTTTTGGGTGTTCCAGGGGCTCTAGATGGCACAGAGACTTGTTGTGGCTTTTCTCTTAGGCAAGTTTGGGAAAGCCAGGCACTCACCCAGCAGGAACAATTACCCAGATCCAGTATTTGGTAAATAGATGCTTGATCCAAGACATTCAGGGAGCTGGAGATGGGGTGGGGCAGGGAGAAATTGTCATTCTAGCAACCCAATTATGGCTTGAGAAAGAGATGGAAATCATGCCCAGTCTGAGCAAGAGAGAAAAACATCCTCTATGCAATGGAGATAGCAGGTTCAGCACCATTGATCCTGAGTTTGAGGAAAAAGAATCCAAATCACCTTCCTCAAACTGTTCAGAGGATGCTTGGGAGAAGAAATAGCTACATTGCTACCTTCCCAGCAGGAGGAAAGGAATAGTATTGGATGGAAACCCAGCATCCCATTAGGATTCAATTACAGCTGAGTGATTAAGCAAATTATAGGAAACTCCATTTGGTGTGATTAGGAGAGAGGTGTCTTTTACACGTAGATCCAGGACTTTCCCAGTGGCCCAATAGGAGAAGTGATTCAGGGAAGGTATGTTGATTGTATAGCAGAGCATGTTTCTCCCTCTAATGTAGAACTGCCCACAGGTGGGCCTAATCAAAGGCCTCTGCAACACCATGCTCCAAAAGAATAACCACTATTAGATGAAGTAATGATAATGAAAAAGTTCCTAATGGCAAATATGTGAAAGCTGATGAGACTGGGAAATAGAAGAGGTAGCAGAAGAGAAAAAAACAGCATTGTTTCTCTGTCACTTTTATCATGCTCCAGTTCTCCTTGCTGTATAAACAATCTCATCATCTAGAAATGTTAGCCTAGAACCATATGTATATGCAAATTTCCACTAATTAATTTAAATATAGTTACTAAGCAAATACAAGTATTTGAATTGATGTTCAATGTTTTTAACTAAATAGAAAGGCACTGTGGTGTGGGAGATAAACAGCCAACCTTTAGGTCAGGAAGATCTGGATCCACATTCTACCCGTGATACATACTGGATGTATAACTTTGGGCAAGACAATCTCTCAGTGACCCCATGAAACTCTCTAAGTTATGGAGCAATTATGACTGATTGGTGTCTGCAGAAAGTGTTCCCTTTTTGAGAGTTCGCTATACCAATTAAGCCATGGGTCCAGACCTTTTTAAAAAATTCTGATACTAAATATATTAGAATTTTGAGTGGTGGCTTTAGAATTGGGAATATTTAAAAAGAATATGATATGACTTCATATGTGTAATTGATATCATATTATCTTTTCAAGGGGTAAAAGGAAGGGAGAGAATTTGGGACTCAATTTTTTTTTAATGAATGTTAATGGTTTTTTTACATGTAATTGGAAAATATTTAGTGAAATAAATAAAAAAGAATGTGAGAGGTTTTTGAAAGTCCATTCTTGTGGCCCATAGTGGTCCATAATAGCCAGTGATATGACACTAAAATTAAAGAAAGATTTTAGTAGCTCCCCAAGGAAATAATGCAGACTTCCAATTCAAGCCCATAAACCTTCATAAAGCCCCTATTATAGATGAGTCACTGTGAGAGTCATTGAGGAGAAGGTCAAAACAAAACAAAATGCAAAAGTACCCATGTGCTCAAGGGGCCTCCATCTTAGCAACCTGTAAATATGGAGGTATGGACATAAAATTGGAAGACGATGAAGAAAACCACAACAAGGAAAAATGATGGGGCACTACTTCATGTAGGAGATGGCATCTGATCTGAGCCCTGAAGGAAACTAGGGATTTCTAGATGTGTAGGAACAAAAGGGTTAGCATTAGGGTTAGGGCTACAGGCCTTTGCAAAGGTATAAAGAGGTGCTGAGTTCAAAGAACAACAAGTCTCTAGAATTTTGAGGATAAAAAAGAAAATAATATACAAGTATATAAAGTAAAAATAGAGGGAAGTGCAGGAAGGAGTAAGAGAATTTGGAACTGAAAATAATGTTAAAGAAAAAAGGGGTGGGGGGGAGAAATCGAAGAGCCTGGGTTCAAATTCAAAATTTTACAGTGAACACTGAAATTCCCTTGGGTTGCTCATTAGCCTTTTTTTATTGTAACAACCCTATCTCCACACAAAGCTAAATCCTCCTCCCATTGCAGTTTCCTTCAAAAGCCATTGAATTCCTAACTTTAAATCTTCATAGAGAAATGCAATAGTAGTCTAGCGAACAGATGAAGAATGGTGCTCTTTCCTTCCAGTCTGTTTCTTTGGTTCTTAGCTCAAATGAGGATGCATATACAAAGTGCTTTGCGAACTTTAAAGTACTAGATAGGCATTAGCTATAATAACAACAATTATTTTTACTGTTTTTAATACATTTGAAGGAAAATAACCCAGCAGCTGGTATTCAATGGGGACATTTTTCATAATAAAAATGCTTGATATGACCAGTGCACTTCTCCTGGCTGGCATTAGGGATTCCTGGCTGAGATTTGCAAATAATACTAGAAGAAAATGTGGTCCGGTGCTCCAGAAAATTTAACTCTCTTGCCCCTCATTGTGAATCCAATCACAATTTACTGGTATTTTAACTGTTAAGAGGACACATACTTCTTGGAAAATAAAAAGTGCAGTAAAAATAAACAGGCCAGAACATCAGCAAACAAAGCTTTGTGCCACAGGATGCAGGATAATGCTTTAGAGTCAACTGTTAAGTCTATAATGCTTTAAATTTTGAAAAGCGAGGCGGAGCCAAGATGGCGGCTGGTAAGCACGGACTAGAGTGAGCTCCGTACCCGAGTCCCTCCAAAAACCTATAAAAATGGCTCTGAACCAATTCTAGAATGGCAGAACCCACAGAACAGCAGAGGGAAGCAGGGCTCCAGCCCAGGACAGCCTGGATGGTCTCTGGGTGAGGTCTATTCCACACGGAGCTGGGAGCTGGGAACGGAGTGGAGCAGAGCCCAGCCTGAGCGGCGTGGACGATCCAGACCAGAAGCCGGGCGGAGGGGGCCCAAGCGCCCTGAATATGTGAGCTGCGGCAGTTACCAGACCCCTCGACACACAAACACCAAAGACTGCAGAGAAGGTTAGTGGGAAAAGCTACAGGAGTGGAAGGAGTTCGCGGTTCGGCTTCCAGCCCCGGGGGCAGCGAAGGTGGGGCAGCTACAGCTGTTGTTACTTCCGGCTCCAGGCCCACCTGGTGGGAGGAATTAAGTGGCGGATCAGAGCAGGAATGCAACAGCCTGCTGAAGATCTATGCCCAGTCTGGACTGGGGGTCCTTGGGGAAGGAGGAGTGCGGCTCTGACAGAGCTGGCACCTCCCCCCCAAACGTAGAACATAGAACTCGTTAGTCTACAAGCAGTCATACCCCACTGAAAAACTCAAGGCTCAAGTTAGTTGGTTGGGAATATGGCCAGGCAGCGAAAACGCGCCCAGATTCAGTCTCAGACTTTGGATTCTTTCTTTGGTGACAAAGAAGACCAAAACATACAGCCTAAAGAAGACAACAAAGTCATAGAGCCTACAACAAAAGCCTCCAAGAAAAACATGAACTGGCCCCAGGCCATAGAAGAACTCAAAAAGGATTTGGAAAAGCAAGTTAGAGAAGTAGAGGAAAAATTGGGAAGAGAAATGAGAAGGATGCGAGAAAACCATGAAAAACAAGTCAATGACTTGCTAAAGGAGACCCAAAAAAATACTGAAAAATACACTGAAGAAAACAACACCTTAAAAAACAGACTAACTCAAATGGCAAAAGAGCTCCAAAAAGCCAATGAGGAGAAGAATGCCTTGAAAGGCAGAATTAGCCAAATGGAAAAGGAGGTCCAAAAGACCACTGAAGAAAATACTACTTTAAAAATTAGATTGGAGCAAGTGGAAGCTAGTGACTTGATGAGAAATCAGGATATTATAAAACAGAACCAGAGGAATGAAAAAATGGAAGACAATGTGAAATATCTCCTTGGAAAAACCACTGACCTGGAAAATAGATCCAGGAGAGATAATTTAAAAATTATTGGACTACCTGAAAGCCATGATCAAAAAAAGAGCCTAGATACCATCTTTCAGGAAATTATCAAGGAGAACTGCCCTGATATTCTAGAGCCACAGGGCAAAATAGAAATTGAAAGAATCCATCAATCGCCTCCTCAAATGGATCCCAAAAAGAAATCTCCTAGGAATATTGTTGCTAAATTCCAGAGCTCCCAGATCAAGGAGAAAATACTGCAAGCAGCCAGAAAGAAACAATTTGAGTATTGTGGAAACCCAATCAGAATAACCCAAGATCTGGCAGCTTCTACATTAAGAGATCGAAGGGCTTGGAATGCGATATTCCGGAGGTCAATGGAGCTAGGATTAAAACCTAGAATCACCTACCCAGCAAAACTGAGTATCATGTTCCAAGGCAAAATATGGAGTTTCAATAAAATAGAGGACTTTCAAGCTTTCTCAGTGAAAAGACCAGAACTGAATAGAAAATTTGACTTTCAAACACAAGAATCAAGAGAAGCATGAAAAGGTAATCAAGAAACGGAAATTGCAAGGGACTTACTAAAGTTGAACTGTTTTGTTTACATTCCTACATGGAAAGATGATGAGTATGATTCATGAGACCTCAGTATTAGGGTAGTTGAAGGGAATATGCATGTACATATATGTGTATGTATATATACATATGTATGTATATATATATGTATATATATGTTTATGTATATATAAGTGAATGTGTATGTATGTATATATCTATGTCTATATGCATGTATGTGTATGTATGTGTATATATATATGTATGTATATATATGTAAAAGAGAGAGAGCAGACACAGCATGAGTTGAAGATGAAGGGAAGATATCTAAAAGAAATAAAATGAAATTAAGGGATGAGAGAGCAACATACTGAGAGAGGGAGATAGGGAGAGATAGAATGGGGTGGATTATCTCGCATAAAGGTGGCAAGAGGAAGCAGTTCTATGGGAGGAGGGGAGAGGGCAGGTGAGGGGGGAATGAGTGAACCTTGCTCTCATCAGATTTGGCCTGAGGGGGAATACCATACATACTCAGTTGGGTATCTTACCCCACAGGAAAGAAGAGGGAGGAAGATAAAAAAAAAATAAAAGGCGGGGGGGATGATGGAGGGGAGGGCAGATGGGGGTGGAGGTAATCAAAACAAACACTTTGGAAAGGGGACAGGGTCAACGGATAAAATTCAATAAAGCGGGATGGGTTGGGAAGGAGCAAAATGTAGTTAGCCTTTCACAACATGAGTATTGTGGAAGGGTTATACATAATAATACATGTGTGGCCTAGGTTGAATTGCTCAACTTCTTAGGGAGTGTGGGTGGGAAGGGAAGAGGGAAGAGAATTTGGAACTCAAAGTTTTAAAATCAGATGTTCAAAAACAAAAAAAGTTTTTGTATGCAACTAAAAAATAAGATACACAGGCAATGGGGCATAGAAATTTATCTTGCCCTACAAGAAAGGAAGGGAAAAGGGGATGAGAGGGGAGGGGGGTGATAGAGGGGAGGGCTGACTGGGGAACAGGGCAACCAGAATATAAGCCATCTTGGAGTGGGGGGGAGGGTAGAAATGGGGAGAAAATTTGTAATTCAAAATGTTGTGAAAATCAATGCTGAAAACCAAATATGTTAAATAAATAAATTGCATTCAAAAAAAAAAAAAGAAAAAAAAATTTTGAAAAGCACTTTGCATCCATTATCTTTCTCATTTGTGTCTCCAACAACCTTGTGAAGCATACATTGCATATATTCTCCATCTAGTTTTATTGATGAAGAAACTTAGACCAGTTCTGAAAGTGGAATGGTTACATAGCAAATTAAGTAATACAACTCAGTACTTTCCAATTCCAAGGCCACCACTCCAAAACCTCACAAAAATTGGTCACTGATTTAAGAAACTACAAGGTACTGTATTTATAAGAATGGTTCCAACTTTCTGGAAATTCAGATAACTGTATAAGGACAGCAGAAAAGGGGTCCTTTTTTCCTGGCTACTCATCATAACCAAGAATTTCTAACAGCAGTCAGAAGAAACGCATGCATGGGTAATGCCAAGCATTGTTAATGGGAAAAATACATTCATCAAAGACTAGCTGGTGGCTTATTTTCCTTTAAATGTGTTAAAAATAATCAGTCAACAATCTGAGATTTGCATCCCAATTATAATTGGAGACATATAGCAGAACTCAGAGAATTCAGTCCCTTATTCAGATCTGTGTATATTATAGCCCTTATCCTATCTCTTCACGAAAGGGCCAGTCTATAAGGCAGGCATTCTTGTTGTCTTCCAACATCCCATTATAATGTCTGTCCATCATACCTAGCTGAAGATTCCAATATTGGCCAGCTTTGGCAGAATTCCAGTCTATGATCTCAGCCCACCCCCACCCTCTGAATGATGTGCTTTTATTTACCGAGAATAAAAATGGGAAAAACACTTAAGAGAAATTCATACATATCCTGTAGTGATAACAGAAAGCACAGCATTCAAGTAAGTTGACCAAAGCTCACAGAACTAAGTTAGGAGGAAAGAAGTAATGAATTAGTTGTTCTCAGAAAGTCTAGGATAGAGAATTAAAATATTGTTTTGTTTTTTTTTGTCTTAGACCTGTGATTCCATTGGTTAAGAGGAACTTATGATGAAGAAACTTCCTCCAATGATACACCTCTTCGGCTCCAACTTTGAAAGTTTGCTAGGTTAAGAGACTTGTCCAGAGCATGGCAGTATTACTGTACAGATTACAAGTAGAATTTGAAAACAGATCTACCTGACTCCAAGTCTAGTGCTCTATGCACTGTGCAACACAGCATCCCAATAATAATCAATATAAGATGAATAAGATTGGCATTGGCATAGAATTCTAAGGTTATGAAGCACTTTCCTAACAACAGCTCTATGATAGTGGTAGTGCAGGTTTTATTACCCCCATTTTTCAGATGATAAAACTGAGGCCCAAAGATATTAAATTCTGTTTCACATTCCTTCACAGCCATCTTCTTGGCATCTACTCTGCCTGTCACTGCACCCTCTATGCCACTGAAACCTGACATCTGCCCAACTGAAGCATCCTCCAAACCACACATCATGGGCAAGACAACTTAATCCTTTTGGCTCTGGACCTCCCATCTTGGGAGCTCTTGATGGTAAGTGTGTCACATTGACCATGACAGCTAGCAAGCCCCATCCATATTTCTCCTGTCTCCCTAGCCGTGTTCTTGCCAACCACTATGCCAGGATACATCTTCCTCCTTATCCCATGTGTTTACCTGGATATCTCAAAGATATAATTTATAAGCATTTAAGAAAAGAGTGGGCAAAAAATAATAATAAAGAAGTGACATAGTGATGACTAAGAACCACCAGGAGATCATTAAGGCATGGCAGGAGTGGGGAGTTCCCTGTCACTGAAATCACAAAATCACAGAATTACACTCACGTTCAGCCTAGGAAGGGGGAGCCTACTACCTCCTCAAACAGTTCATTTCACTTTTGGACAATCCTAATTTGGGGGAAGTTTCCCCTGACATCTAGCCTAAATTTCCCTATTTACAAATTTCATCCATTGCTCTTAGTCCTGACCTCAGAGTCCACATAAAATAATTCTAATCACTCTTCCATAACACAACTTTTTGGGTATCTGAAGAAGTTTACCATGCTCTCCTTCCACCCTCCCTCCTCACTTCCCTTTTCAATCAAAGGCAGCAGGATATACCAGGCATCTCTCCTATAGTTGGGAATTGAACTAGATGATTTCTGGCATCCCTCCCAATTCTGAGATTCTATAACTCTAGAGATGTTTTTTTTGTTGGTTTGTTTTTCTAATTCATAAAGTTCAGAAGGCAAATTGTTCTTTCCCTTAACAAGAACTCAGACATTAGTTTATTTTTGTTGTGACGATTTTCCCCCTGTGGCTTGAACAACTTCAGCAGCCGGGATCAATTGCTGATAGCCTCAAAGTAGTGCCTTGGTTAGGATGCACCACACTGCCAGCCCTGGTCAATAGCTAAAGGTGGAACTTGGGGGGCTAAAATTATTGCAATGGTTCCAAATTACTGCATCAAGATCACCAACAATGCCCTTATTGCCATTACAATGGAATTTATGAGTTCTCCTTTTTCTTGACCTCATTGAAACTTTCAACTATATTTACAGCTCCCTCCTCCTAGCTTTTATTTGCTCCCTTGGCTTGAGAGAATCTGCAATTGCCTGATCCTCTCTTGGTTGTCTAACAGTACTCCTTCTGTCACTTCACATGCTGTCTCTTTCATTGGCTCCTTATGCTTTTCCTGAGCCCTTCATGTTGATGTTCCTCAAAGGTCTACCGTTGACTCTCTTTTTGTTCCTCTCTAGATGTTCAGCCATTGATACTCCCATTGATCCACACTACTTCAACTACCATATTGTAAGAATGACTATTAAATTCACATAGCCCTGACCTCCCTTCTCAATTTTACGTAAGAATGTCAAACTTACTCCAGGAGCTCTCCCCCTGTTCCTGCTCTGCCTTCTGACATTCCGATTTCTGACAGTAGTATAGGCATTGACCTTGTCTCTCATGTTTATAACCTTAGAGTTAAAAATGATGATGATGATAGCTCACATATATCTGTCTATCACCTTAAGGTTCATAGAGCATGTGCATGCATATGGCTGTATATTATATATGCATTTGTATGTGTATGGGTATGAGAATATATAGTATGGAGGATTTATGGAAGGACATGGATATAAATATGAGAAGGTAAGGATGGGTTGTGACCTGTCTATGAAGGTACAGAAAGTACGTACAGTCACAAGGTAACAATTCTTTTGAAGTATGTCAGATATGACTATGTTTATACATTTATTTTTGGCAATAGATAATTGCCTTGTGAAATCCTTCAGTGTCTTCTTAAAAATAGTGCTTTCTTCCCATAATTATGAAAATTAAACAAATGCATGTAAAAGCATTTTCACATGCTAACACAAAGTTGTCATTAAACAACACTTTGTCTCATTAATTCTCCTCTTTCATCTCTATCCCCCTCTCCCAAAACCTGATTGGAAAATCTGGGTTTTGCAGGGATTTTTATCCTATCAAATCTGTGTATAGAACAAATATTTTTGGAAACTATCATTCTATTTGGTGTTCAAAACACTTCTCCACCCCCTCAAAAGTAATGTGTTCCCTGTATCCCACTTTCTTCAAAGCCTTTTTGTTCTCATGGAATCTCACACAATATCAGAATAGAAAAGACACTTAATAAATCCTTATTTCATTCTCTGGAGTAGAGATGAATTAAATGGCACCTTAAGAACTATATAACTTCCTTCTATCTACATTTTGCAGAAATTATCCTAAACATTTCCTAATTGTTCAAGAAACTTTGTCATTCAGCTTTGTGTATACTCTTGTAAAAACTAATTTGAGCTATATATTTAAATTAAAGACATTAATATCTCATGACCATCAGTCATTATTTACTGAATATGTAGAGAACGTCCTTTGCTCCTTGAGCAGTGGTGCTGAGTCCTGCCTCTCAGTAGCCCTCTTCTTCTTTACCAAAATCAGAGCTTATTTTTCAAACTTCCATTGCCTCAATTTCTATGCCCAAAGCATTTGCTACATATTAATATTTCCGGCATTACTGATGGTTTGTTTAACTGTTGAATTCTAGAGTCAAGCTTTTATTGATGTATTTCTCCTTGGATTTCTAGTTAGATGAGGACTATGAAAACTGATTTCCTACCTTTCAATGTACTGGTCTGTCCTTCTGCCCTCCACTCAACCTATATACCAATTTTCTTCTATGGTTCAAGAGAAATCAAGCTGGGAAGGATGTATTGGTATTGGGGGACTCAAGGCCACTGCTAATTGCAATCTTTACTTAGATTTGGAATAATTCACTTAAGAAACAAATCTCCCCAGACCAGAGATAGTTTACCTGTTTGTAAAGTGGGACACAATCTACCTATGAGAATTTACAGAAAAGCTATCATCATTCTGTTCTTTTGTTTCCATAGAACCTAACAACGTGGGACTCTGCATGAGAGAAAACCTTTCTACCCACCAATCCTACATGGTAGGGAGAGCAATCTTCTGCCCATTCCAGCACCTTTTGCCCAAATGTACATGCTTGAGCACACTCAAACATACACACAAACACACACATACACACACACACACACACACACACACACTATCCCAAGGGATTCCAATGAATCTGACCAGCAGTAAAACATTCAAAATCTAATATCATGGAGCTAAGTCAAAGGTGGTATTCTCTTTCATGCAATTTGAGAATGTACTTGTCTTGTGTTCCATTATTCATATTTATTGTGATTATTTGATAATAGAAAAGAAACATTATTCATCCCCAAAACCAATACTGAAGTTATAAAAGAAAGTTAAGGAAAAGCCTTTTCTTAAAGATCTCATGTTGATTTTGATCAGGTGACAATTCCCTACACTCTCAAAATAAGTGGGACAGGGACTTGCATGCAGAAATTACCTTAACATCCTGAAAAGAGATGCAAGTGGTTTTTAATAAAACATGATTTAGAGGGCAGATTTTATTTCATAGGTCACCGAAAAAGGAATGAGAATGAAAAAAGAATAAGGAAGTATTTTCACCTTTGTCATTCTAGGAGCAAAAGGCTATTTTGAATATAATAAATTAAATCACATTTTAATGAACTGTCCAAGAAACTACATTTTGCCCATAAAACTGACATAAATGGTTTGGAGGGAGATGGATTTGCAAAGCAGTTATGCATGAATAAGGAGATCCTGGTTTCTCACTGTGGTGCCTCTCATGACAGAAGGATGATGAACTAATCATGTCTGCCATCAGACCATTCTAGCTCAAAATTTGCAAAGTCAACAAATCCATAAACACCACATTTACCAATTGACACAACAAATACCAAATTATGTGGCAAAACATGATTATACAAAATGAAGCATCATCAACTGGATGTAAAATGTTCTTATAGAATTAACTTAACACATCATCTTCTAACAATAAATATGGGTTCCAATTTAGGTTAAACTGAGCAATCACTTTTATGATTATGTAAACTTTTGACATTAAAGTTCTTGACTGCAACACATTTCCCTCCCAAGAGGAAAAGGTACAAGTTTCATTGACTTTAAATGTCTTAATTACATTCAGGATCAAAACTGAATAGCTGCCTTTTTAAACAAAGTAATATGAATTAAATGAATCAAAAGACTCCGTCCAGTCATTACTATTGAAAGTTACTGGCTATGTATCCATGCAGCATCTTAATTCTTACCCCATGCTTCCTGAGAGCCTGTAAGGCATAGAGGATGGAGATCTGAGCTAACAATCAAGAAGACCAGGGTTCACATTCTACCTGCAACACGTAGTGGCTGTGTGACCTTGGACAATGTTCTCAAGGTGAGTCCTGTGGACCTCTGGGGATCTCTGGGACCCTTTCAGGAGTCTATGAGATCAAAACCATTTTCATAATAATAGCAAGATGTTATTTGCCTTTTTCACTCCTCTTCATTCCTTCATTTATGTGGTTTCAGATTCTATAAGTTAACTAACATTTAGAAACTACTAGTTATCAAGTTTAGGTGTAGTATCAAACGAGAATATCCACAATTATCTGGATAGGGTATTTCTTTTATTATTATTTCTTCTCTTTTAAAACTACATTGTCTATTTGAGACCAGATTTTCTTACTACTTCAACCAAAACAACATATTGTCACTGTTTGAATGTAGAACCAGATATTAGAATCCAGATGTCTTCTATTAAGCCAGATATTAAAGAGATAGGCAAAAAATAAATAAATAAAACAATGCCACTCCTTACCACTTTTTGAAAATATAGTTAATTGTTACAAATATGCTATTTATATTAACATGCAATATTTTATTATTATTTTAAAATGAATTGATAAATACTTTTAAATGTGCCAGTTTTAATTTCTAATATGTTAAATAAAACTATAACTCACATAAACAAAAGCTCTTTGTGGCACTTCAGTAATTTTTAAGAGTGTAAAGGAGGATGAGACCAAAAAGTTTGAGAGTTCTTACTCTAGGCAACTCAGTAACACTGTAAGTTATATAGGTTACAGAAAAGGCACATTGGTAGAAGGAGTTACTCTACCTGAGAGTTCTCTCTAGCAATGAGATGGTAGCTCCTATCCTTCTTCCTGCCCAGGGAATCTTATGAGAATTAAACTCTTAAAAATGTTAAAGCTATACTTAAATTTCAGCATTTATTGAAAGAGATAAATGGAAAATGAATCAGATAAGAAGAAGTAGAAGTAGAAAGAAAAGGATAATATGACAGCCTGACCACTCTAAACAAACGAGTATTTAGTTCATTCTCCAAGGACAAGGAAGAGCCTTATCAAAGTACAGAAAAGTTGTGCTCCTGACTTTCTGTCTGTCTAGGATGATGCTTTCAGTTACATTTCAAGAAGTGGTATAAGTCTTACTTGGGTTCACCCAGTAATGTGGCATGATTTTATTGTTTGCTTTTTAATTATTTTTTTCAGCATTCACTTCTATAAAATTTTGAGTTCCAAATTTTTTTTTCTCATTCCCTCTCTATGCATGTACAATCTTATTAAACACATTTCCTCATTAGTCATGTTGTGAAAGAAGAATTAGAACAAAAGGGAAAAACGACGAGAAAGAAAAAAAGGGAAAATGCTTCAGTCTGCATTCAGGCTCCATAATTCCTTCTCTGGACATGGATAGCATTTTCTATCATGAGTCTTTTGGAACTGTCTTAGGTCATAATAATGCTGAGAAGAGCTAAGTCTATCACAGTTGATCATCAGACAATGTGGCTGTTACTGCGTAAAATGTTCTTCTGGTTCTACTCACTTCACTCAGCATCAGTTCACGTAAGTTTTTCCAGGTTTCTCTGAAATCTGCCTGCTCATCATTTCTTATAGCACAACAGTATTCCATTATATTCATATACCACAACTTGTTCAGTCATTCCCAAACTGATGGGCATTCCCTCAATTTCCAATTCTTTGCCAGCATAAAAGAGCTGCTATAAATATGTTTGTACATGTGGGTCCTTTCCCCTTTTTAATGATCTCTTTGGGATATAGACCTAGAAGTGGTATTGCTGGATCAAAGGCTATGCATAGTTTTATAGCCCTTTGGGCATAGTTCCAAATTGGTTTCCAGAATGGTTGGATCAGTTCACTCTACCAACAATTCCAATTTTCCCACATCTTCTCCAACATTTATTATTTTCCATTTTTGTCATATTAGTCAATCTGATAGGTCTGAGGTGGTACCTCAGAGTTGTTGTTTTAATTTGCAATTCTCTAATCAATAGTGATGGAGAGCATTTTTATATGACCACAGATAGTTTTAATTTCTTCATCTGAAAGCTGCCTATCCATAACCTTTGAGCATTCATCAATTGGGGAATAATTTGTATTCTCATAAATTTGACTCAGTCATGTTGGAAAGAATACTTACTTTAGAATTGGAGAACTAGGGGTCAAATCCTGGTTCTGCTATTCAGTATGTGATCTTCGGTTACTCATTTATCATCTCCAGGCCTTAGATGTTTCATTTGTAAAATGAAGGGGATGGACAGGCCCATAAATTGGAGAATGGGTGAAAAGTCATGGTCTGTGAATGCAATAGAATAATACTGTGCTAAAAGATATTATGAAGGGGATGATTTCAGAGAAAACTGGGAAGACTTCTATGAAATGAAGCAGAGTGAAGTAAGTAAAACCAGGATAACAATCTATACAATAAAAGAGAAGCAAGAAAAGCAACATGGTAAAACTTTAACAGCTCTGATGATCTTAATTCTAAAGAACTCATGAGGAAACATCCAACTTACCTCTCGACAGAGAGAGGACAGGCTCAGGGTACAGATTGAGATAAATATCCAAAGCTATATATTGACACAGACATATGGATATTGATCTAGACTAGATAGACATAAAGAAATACAGCTATGAGTGTATACACATTTACATACATATATGTGTGAATATATATATATACACATACATACATACATACATACATACATATATACACATATATACCTATCTGTGTGTATCTACCTATGTATCTATCAATGGAAAGAGAGAAAAATGGCCAATATGTGTGGGAATCTGCATGCTTAACTAGTCACATTTGTTACAAGGCTGATGACTTTATGGTGGTGGGTGTGAAGGTTAATAAAAGAGAAAATATATTTTTTATTAATTTTTGAAATTTAGATTAATTTTTAATAAAGGGTTAGATAACATAATCTCAAAGGTCCTTTCCATTTAAACCTATTATTTGATACTTTCCATACTATTTGACTGATTTTCTGGTTACATGCAATCATTGTCTACAAAAGGTGTTAAACCCTAATATGGTCTTCCTTTTCTATCAATCAAGATCCTATGCCGCCTTCCTCTTATCAATAAAGAATTTCTATCTTTATTGAAGGCTGAGTTTAAGCACAACCTTGACACAAACTATTTCTGATGCCTCCAATTTCTTGTTCCCTCCCTCTTTGCCAACATTGCTAGCGTTCGCTACTATGTTCCCAATGAATGAATATTAATTTAATCTTTAAATACACTCTCAGCAAAAATAGGACAGTAAGCCTACCAGCTCATATACATTATGAAATAGTGCTGGGCAAAGGACCACTCAGGATTTTGGTTTCATGGTTTTTAGTTGACTATCTGCTGTTTGGGATTATTTGCCCTACTATGGGTCCAATTAGGCAGTAGCTACACAGACATGAAAATGTTAACTCGTTTCACAGATAATTGCCCTGATATTTCCATAATCAGTATTTTGTGTCTACGTGATTGTGAGCATTGTGATTGCCACCACATGCTAATTAAACCTAGAGAAATTAGTACATTTTCTCAATTTCCTTCAAAGCTCATTTTCCATCACAATACAATTAGATTATTAGGCTGCAATAGAGACAAATTAAGAGTTTATATATTTTTTTTCAGTAAAGACATCAATGCTTCTGTAGTTATATTTGAACTGTCACCTTAGGAAGGCACATAAAGTACTTTCAGTTGCAATAAAATTATTTGAACTGATTTTATTAATATGTTGTTGGAATCATAGCCATGGAAACTCATTAAATAAACCAAAAAAATTTGGGATGGTCAAAATATTAGATGTTAGGTCCAGGATCTAAAAAAGATCTTGATAAGCTCCTAGTATATGGGGCTAAATTTTAAAAAGAGGAAATTCAATAGGGAAGAACGTGAAATCATACAAAACAAAACAAAAAGCTTTACAAGTATAAGGTGGGAGGGGTGTATTTAAATATCAGCAAGAATGGCAAAGATCGGGGGATTCAATGGACTACAAATTCAATATGAGTCCATAAAATACTAGCCAAAATATCCCATCCTGGGTTTTAATTACAAGGAGCACAGCTTCCAGGAATAAGGAAAATATTTTCTCATTATACTCTCCCCTCATCAGACTTCATCTGAAATTTTGAGTTCAGTTATGGATGCCTCAGTTTAAGGACATTTGTAAACTTGGAAAATGTCCAGATAAGAGCAATTAGAATTGTAAAGGGCATGGAATTCATGAAAGATGATAATAATAATATTAATGACAATAATAGCATTTATATATCACCTAATATATACTAGTCACTGTGCTAGGCTCCTTACAAATATCCCATTTGAATCCTTAGAGACAGGTATTATGATCATCATTTTAAAGTTAAAAAGAGGTTAAATGACTTGCCTAAGGTCAGATAGCTAGTGTCGGTGGCTGGATTTGAACTCAGATCTTCCTGACTTCAGTCCTGGTTCTCTATTCACTGAACCACCTAAATGCCAAGTGAGGAATGACTGAAGGAACTTGATAAGTCTAACCTGGAATAGATTTGAGGGTGCAGAGAGAGGAGGGAGGCAAGGATAGTTGAATGGCTATCAGGAGGAGGAGTGATTAGAATGGTTCTGCTTGACCCCAAAGGGCAGAAGCAAGAATGATGTGTGGGAGTTCCAGATCAACCAATACAAACTTGTTGTCAGGCAAAATTTCCCACTCAGTAAATCTGTAAAAGTAGAAGTGACAATGGGCTGCTTCGGGAAATAGAGAGCTCCCCTTTACTGGATGTCTTCAAGCAGACTATTTAAAGATATGTTGTACAAAGAATTTTCATTCAAGAATGGGTTCAACCAGATGGCTATGGAGTTCTGTTGCAAACATAAAGTCTATATACATTCTCTTTAAAGATATTCTAGGGGACAAAAATCCCATTTTTTCTACATCTTAATAATTCAGACTTGAATAAAATGATATAAAAATAAAGGTTGGCACCAGATAAAACAATGAAGACATTGAGTTTTGTGCATCATTCTATAAATTGACATCTATGCCACTGAGTAAAGAGAGGAGAAGCTACATAATTCAATGAAGTCATCCATCTTGAACAACTTGGAATTTTTTTTTAAAAAGATAAAACCTTTCAAGAAAAAAAATCCTTTATTATATACAAAAAAGTCTGACAAAATAGTGTCAGTGCTAGGGAGAACAGCATGGTGTGTGTGGCAGAAAGAGCCCATTAGATTTGGAGTCAGGGAACCAAGGTCCAAATTTTGCCCATGTCATTTGTTACCTGGAAACCATGAGCAAATCATTTAATCTCTGAGCATCCATAAAATGATGGGATTGGGCCAGGTGACCTCTAAGCACTCAAGATGTCAAGATATTTAAAGAAAACATAAGTTTGCACTTGAAGGAGAATGAAACTTACTAGAAACATGGCAAACTTGAAGGGGGGATTTGAGGATTCTTTTTGCCCCTAATCCCTCTTGTTCTCTCCTTTCACTAAAACTTCAAATTTTGAAAGAAGGAAAATCCCTAATTGCATTTCCAGTGTTTCACACCTGTTCAGGAGCCCTCTGGGTACATGAAACCAGGAGACCTCATCAATAATCTTACTCCTAACCTGTCAGGAGGAAAACAAAGACAGTCTTCAGTAAAATTAAGGGTGCCAAAGGAAG
Organism: Trichosurus vulpecula; assembly: GCF_011100635.1. Classification (NCBI taxonomy): domain Eukaryota; kingdom Metazoa; phylum Chordata; class Mammalia; order Diprotodontia; family Phalangeridae; genus Trichosurus; species Trichosurus vulpecula. Next base: position 156,993,300 of record NC_050581.1, read on the forward strand.
CTATTTTCTATAGCTCTTTCTCCCAGGACTATAGATGTCTGCTGTTAAAAAAAAAATTTAATCGAGTTAATTTAATGTTGGTGAAAAGTGACAGGTAAAAATGAAGGGAGGCTTGCATCTTCTATGCATCCACATCTCAGGAAGCTGCAGCAAAAGCTTTTTTAAATGCCCTACTAAGTTCCTAAGGAGAGACTCTCTTCAGACTCATTCTATTTAATTTGCCTTTATATAGAGAAAGCAAATTTACACTATGACTTCCATGAACTCTGAAGACTGGTGTAATGGCCAACTGGCATGATTTGGAACTCCAATACACTTTTGTTTGTCAAGTTATCTAAGATTTTTCCAGTTTTCATGTTAACATGTTAGTGTTTAGTTGGTTTAGGATATGTAGGTATCCTTGCTACTGATTTTGGCTACTGGTTTAGGATATGTAGGTATCCTTGCTAAGATTTTTCCAGTTTTCATGTTAACATGCTAGTGTTTAGTTGGTTTAGCATATGTAGGTATCCTTGCTACTGTCCACTTGAATAAAGCATGGGTGATCCATTGCAGAACAAATTTTTCTTTTATTTTTAAAGATACACACACATCTTTAAAAATATGCATACACATATACACAGAGAGATGTATATACTCAGATATTTATATACACACACATATGCATTTTGTTGCTATTCAGTCATTTCAATTGTGTTTCACTCTTTGTGCCCCCATTTGGGGTTTCTTGGCTAAGATACTGGAGTGATTTGCCATTTCCTTCTTCAGCTCATTCTACAGATGAGGAAATTGAGGCAGAGAGAGGTTAAGTGACTTGCCCAGGGTCAAATAGCTAGGGTGTGTCTGAAGCTACATTTGAACTCAGATCTTATTGACACCAGGCCTAGTGCTCTATCTACTGTGCTACCTACCTGCCCTACATATGCATACAATCACACCCACACCCACCCACACACACAAATATGTGTATGTGTGTGTATTTTGAATTATATGAAACCAGAAAATATTGAATGTAGACCTACTCTGTATAAAACACTGTGCTAGGTGCTGAGAATTTTTCCTGTTGTTTGCAGCAAATTTCCCTGATGTGGAAAACTTCCACACCGGGAGTTTCCATCTGGGGCATTATCTATATGAGGTTGCAGATCAATAACTCATATGTATCTTGGAATTTTAAAGACTTATCTAAGAAACTAACCATAAGATCACAAATCAAGACCTGGAAGGGTCTTCAAAGGTCATTTATTCTAACTCTAATATTTTTACAGAAATAAGAAGGAAAATGGGGATGAAAGGGGTTAATTCACTTGCCCAAGATTATCCACATGAGAAGTGGAAGACTCTGAATTGAATTCAGACTCCTTGACTCCAAGTTCCACTCTGTGGTTTGACTATGATCACATGACTACTAAGAAGCAGAATTTGAGTTGAGATAGTTGTAATGCCAAGGTCAGCTATCTTTCCACTATGTCAGGCAGTTAAAAAAATAGTTTCCATTTTCAAGGAGCATATATGACTCCTGAGAATAAAGGAAGTTAGGGAAATGGTAAATTGGCAGCTTCTGATGACAGGAAAAAGCAGGCACTATAGTTCATAGATACATTCATTCATAAATAGAGCTAGAAGGGCCTTTAGAGGCCATGTAGGCCAATCCCGTCATTTTTCAGATAAGGAAACTGAGGCCCACAGGCACTAACTGACTTGCTTATGCTCATTCAATTAATAATAGAGCTGGGATTTCACAAGAAAATATCAGAAGGGGTCGACTTGTGACTGGGAAATGTACTGATGGAGATGCATCACTGACAAAAATCAAACTCTTGAACCTTTCTATGCACCAGGGATTTGCAAGAGGCTCAGAGGTCTATGCGGTTAAAACTTTGAAAAACAGACCAAAATTTCCAAAGCAAGGTACTAGTCCTATTGAGATAGTTTCGAATTGGAACAATTTTGACCATTCTTGGATTACTATTTTAGAAATGCCATACTAGAAAGGACCTTGAGAGACCTACTAGCCTATTCTAGTCCTGGCTTCTGGAATGGCCACATCTAGTTGATGACAATGATGACCTGTTATTATTAATGTTGCATCTAAATATTACAAAGAGAACAGGGTTATTTTAATTGTAGAGAGCCCAGGAAACATAATTCAATAACTTCATGTGAAAATTCATCTATTCACCATGAGTATGTTTTATATAACTGAGAAGTTTTATGATGAATTTATTTGTTTGTTTCATTACTAACAAAAGAAGGAAAAGTAAAGTCAGCAGATGATTCTGAAAATTTTGAATGTTTACTTATATACTAACAGGAACAATCTATTTTGGAGGCTTTCCCTTGATATTTTCCAAATGAAACTGTTTGTGGAATAGGTTTTTTTTTTGTTCTTTTATTTGCTTTTCTTTCTTTTTTTCTCAATTATAAAAGTGAAATTAAGGACAAAATGTAACAGAAAAACTTCAAGAAAAGATTTCAGCTGTAGAGCAAAATTTCAAGTTTATTCTGTTAAAGATGCTATTACAAAAGATGATTCTTCAAGAAGAGGAAGGCAGAGAGCAAAAGGAGACAGAAGAAAAGAGTAACAGAGGTAGAACAGGAGGAAAGAAAGGGAGGGACAGGCAGAAAAAAGAAAAGAAAGAGGGAGGAAAGAGGAAGGAATAAACCTGAGGCTCTTTTTTTTTCAAGGAATGGCCAGAAAGAAACACAGACAAGCATGACAGTTTTGAAAGCTACAGGTTTAACCCAAAAATACTTACAATGAAAAACCAGCTGTACATGATAGAGGTATGCAGTTTCATTGGAAGCCTATTTTTCTTTCCTAGTAGGCATATGAAAATGTTATTTTATTTGGTGTTTGTTAAGTTCAGGATAAAAATAATAGGAAAAAAGTGTTGGCTTGAGGAAAATCTTCAAAAAGCTCAGAAAAAATATCAAGAGACCTTATTTTCCTGAAGAGAACTATTTTAAGCCCTGTCCTCTCAAGAGGATAAAGAGAATTCAAGAGAAAAGACTTTAATTGGTATCCTGAATTAACTCAATGGTAGGACTGTTGTTCAAGAAATGAGAAGCTATCTGCAGACATAGTGATGGTAGACGGTGACTTTGCTGTAATCTTTCTCATGGCTAAAGCATTGTAAATAATTATTTGTATTATTATTTTATTACATTGTTAATAAGTTATATGACCAATTCACTTGATATTAAAACCTAGAAGACTATGTGATCAAATGCTTATGTAAAACGGGGTTTCTTTTGTTTATTAGATATTTAATGTTATTACATTGCATGTTATATTAAATATGTAATAAACTAAAGAAACCTTTTAATATATTAAACATGTGAAACACAATAATTAAGCATATCAAATATGAAATGAACTGGGGTGGGGATTCAGAGTTAACTGATGAAATTGCAATCTTAGTAATTAATAAGGATCCAAAGATACCCTGGATTATGTTAGTACTTGATGTCATGAGAATGAATGAGTCAAATGACCAATGCACATCTGAAGGTAGTTAACCCTCAAACCCTGATAGACAGTTAGATACATATCAAACCCAGATTTCTTTCTAGAAATACATATTGAAATCAGTATAAACAAGTTGGGGTTTCAAGGAAGACTTGTTTCAGTAGGAGTGCTAGGCCCAGAAAACCTGGTCCCAAGCCTAGCTCTTCCACTTGCCATCTGTGTGACCTCCCTATTCTCTGGGTTTCAGTTCCTCATACATAAAATAAAAAAGTTTGGACAAGATTAACCTCTGAGGTCCTTTCCAGCTTTAACTCTAAAAGAAAGATCTGATACTGTATCACAGACCACATGATGTATTGGAAAGAACATTGGACAGGGTGTTCCTAAAGTCTGGACACATAGGCAAAAATGCGTATTTTCAAGAAATGAAATGAATGGAATTTTCAACAACATTTTATTTAATCGGAATATTAACAAATAACATCTTCAATATGATTTCCATCATTTGTGATGCAAAGGTTGATGCACTTTGCAAGATTCACGTGATCTCGATGCAATAACTCCACATTGCTATGAATTTTAGCATATTCACTCTTTATGCATTCAACCAAGTGTGTTGCATCTGTGATTTTCATTGAATATACCTTCTCCTTCAGCATACCCCAGAAAAAGAAGTCAAGGGGGCTAAGGTCTGTTAATATTCCAAATATTTCAAAATATGCATTTTTCCTATCTGTTCAGACTTTAGGGACACCCTGTATTTGGAAAAAAGGTATCTGGGTTTTGATTCTGTCTCTGTGACTTTTTAGCTGTCTGACTTTTTAGCAATTTATAACCTGTCTGGACCTTAGTTGTCTCCTCTTTAAAATGAAAAAGGATCAGAGTAAGTTATCTCTAAGTGCCCTTTCAGCTCTTTGAAGCAGACAAACAACAGCAATAAACATAATCTCTGTGTTTTTCAAACACATACACAAACTAGAACCCTTCATTATGTAGTTAAGAAAGGACTTGAGATTCCTTTTGTAAGCTCCAGAGACCAGAAATTAATCTCATAGTAACTAAGAGAAACTGGCCCTTGCAAGCTCAATTGTCACTATGTCCCCTGAAATAGGAAATGGACTCTCCCTTCAAAGATCAGAAAGACCCTCTTGGGTGACAAGGAAATACTGTATGGAAATTTAAGTCCTAGGGTCCTCAAAGAGTTAAAACAGTTTTCTAAAAATGTCCTCCTGGGAAGACAGTTTATACTTGTCAGTGAGATGGAGAAGCCATAACCCAAATTAGCCTTTTGCAATCAGCTAGCCTAAGGGGGAAAGTCACAATATCAGGAAGATGGTATGAAGATTTAGAGGAAATTAATTTTTCCCCAGAACAAAGTAACATATAGATATTAACTGAACTGGAATGTTAGCCTACTTAGCCATTTCTTTTATTAGAAAGGTACTAGTAGAGAAGAAAGGCAAGTCTATAAGCAGTTACATATGTATTTGATCCTACATATGAGTCCTTTTCCCCTCATATAGACTAAAATACTACTGGGGTATCCAAATTTTTAAAATTTATTTATTTAATGTATTTAATATATTTAGTTTACAGCATTGATTTTCACAAGAGTTTGAATTACAAATTTTCTCTGCATTTCTACCCTCCCCCCCCCCCACTCCAAGATGGCATATATTCTGGTTGCTCTATTCCCCAGTCAGCCCTCCCTTCTGCCACCCCACTCCCCTCCCATCCCCTTTTCCCGTACTTTCTTGTAGGGCAAGATAAATTTCTACGCCCCATTGCCTGTGTATCTTATTTCCTAGTTGCATGCAAAAACTCTTTTTTTGGTCATCTGTTTCTAAAACTTTGAGTTCCAAATTCTCTCCCCTCTTCCTTTCCCACCCACCCTCCCTAAGAAGGCAAGCAATTCAACATAGGCCACATGGGTATCATTATGTAAAACCCTTCCACAATACTCACGTTGGGAAAGACTAACTATATTTTGCTCCTTTCTAACCTATCCCCCTTTATTGAATTTTCTCCCTTGACCCTGTCCCTTTTCGAAAGTCTTTGTTTTTGATTACCTCCTCCCCTATCTGCCCTCCCTTCTATCACCCCCCTTTTTTATCTTCTTCCTCCTTCTTTCATGTGGGGTAAGATACCCAATTGAGTGTATATGGTATTCCCTCCTCAGGTCAAATCCGATGAGAGCAAGATTCACTCATTCCCCCTCACCTGCCCCCTCTTCTCTTCGTGCAGAACTGCTTTTTCTTGCCACTTTTATGTGAGATAATTTACCCCATTCTATCTCTCCCTTTCTCCCTCTCTCAATACATTCCTCTCTCATCCCTTAATTTGATTTTATTTTTGTTAGATATCATCCCTTCAGATTCAACTCACCCTGTGCCCTGTCTATATTATAAAAATGTATATATGCATATATGTATATATATGCATATATATATATATACACACATACATGTATGTATGTATATTCCTTTCAGTTACCCTAATACTGAGGTCTCATGAATCATACACATCATCCTTCCATGTATGAATGTAAACAAAACAGTTCAACTTTAGTGAGTCCTTTATGATTTTTCTTTCTTGTTTACCTTTTCATGCTTCTCTTGATTCTTGTGTTGGAAAGTCAAATTTTCTCTTCAGCTCTGGTCTTTTCACTGAGACAGCTTTTAAGTCCTCTATTTTATTGAAAATCGATATTTTGCCTTGGAGCATGATACTCAGTTTTGTTGGGTAAGTGATTCTTGGTTTTAATCCTAGCTCCATTGACATCCAGAATATTGTATTTCAAGCCCTTCAATCCCTTAATGTAGAAGCTGCTAGATTTTGTGTTATTCTGATTGTGCTTCCACAATACTCAAATTGTTTCTTTATGGCTGCCTGCAATATTTTCTCCTTGATCTGGGAGCTCTGGAATTTGGTGACAACATTCCTTAGAGTTTTCTTTTTGGGATCTTTTTGAGGAGGTGATCGGTGGATTCTTTCAATTTCTATTTTACCCTCTGGCTCTAGAATATCAGGGCAGTTCTTCATAATTTCTTGAAAGATGATATCTAGGCTCTTTTTTTGATCATGGCTTTCAGGTAGTCCAATAATTTTTAAATTATCTCTACTCGATCTATTTTCCAGGTCAGTGGTTTTTCCAATGAGATATTTCATATTGTCTTCCATTTTTTCATTCCTTTGGTTGTGTTTTATAACACCTTGATTTCTCATAAAGTCACTAGCTTCCACTTGCTCCAATATAATTTTTAAGTTAGTATTTTCTTCAGTGGTCTTTTGAACCTCCTTTTCCATCTGGCTAATTCTGCCTTTCGAGGCATTCTTCTCCTCATTGGCTTTTTGGAGCTCTTTTGCCATTTGAGTTAGTCTGTTTTTTTAAGATATTATTTTCTTCAGTATTTTTTTGGGGGGTCTCCTTTAGCAAGTCATTGACTTGTTTTTCATGGTTTTCTCACATCATTCTCGTTTCCCTTCCCAATTTTTCCTCTACTTCTCTAACTTGCTTTTCCAAATCCTTTTTGAGCTCTTCCACGGCATGAGACCAGTTCATGTTTTTCCCAGAGGCTTTTGATGTAGGCTCTTTGGGTTTGTTGACTTCTTCAGGTTTTATGTTTTGGTCTTCTTTGTCACCAAAGGAAGATTCCAAAGTCTGAGTGACTCTGAGTCCTTTTTTGCTGCCTGGCCATGTTCCCAGTCAACTACTTGACCCTTGAGTTTTTCATCAGCGTATGTCTGCTTGTAGAGTAGAGAGTACTTTGTTCCAAGCTTGAGAGGATATGCTGTTTTTTCAGAGTTATTTCTATACAGCCTGCTCCGCCACACCAGTGCTCACCCTCCCCCAAGAACCGCCAACCCGGACCTGACTCAGATCTGAAACAGGCTCTGCACTCCTGCTCTGATCCTCCACTTAATTGCTCCCACCAGGTGGGCCTGGGGCCAGAAGCAGCTGCAGCTGTAGTTCTGTAGCTGCACCACCCCAGCTGCCCCCGGGGTGGTGGCCAAACTTTGAACTGCTTTCACTCTGTCCCCTGAAGCTTTTCCTACTGATCTTCTCTGTTGTCTTTGATGTTTGTGGGTTGAGAAGTCTGGTGACTGCCACAGTGCACTGATTCAGGGTGCTAGGGCCTGTTCCACCTGGCTCCTGGTCTGGTTGGTCCTGCAGCCACCCACGCTGGGCTCTGCTCCGCTTCACTCCCAGATCTGTGCTCAATAGAACTTACCCAGCAACTATACAGGCTGTCCTGGGCTGGAGCCCTACTGCCCACTGCTATTTTGTGGGTTCTGCAGTTCTAGAATTTGTTCAGACCCATTTTTATAGGTTTTTGGAGGGACCTGGGTGGGGGGGAGCTCACGCAAGTCCCTGCTTTCCAGCTGCCATATTGTTGAAGGCAATGGGGTACCCATATTTTTAATCCCTGTTGCTATATGAAGCCATGGTCAAACCTACAGACTGACTTTGAAATGGTAGAAGGATATTGAAATCTCCTGGGTTCCAAAACAAATCCTTCATGCTCCTAAGAATTACATCCACAGGTAATTGCCTTAAGTCCAAGCTAAAATACCAATGATTCTGTAAGAGATTATTGATTCTTCAAGCTATTATCAACCATGGAATAACTAGCGCTAAAGTGTTTCTCAGATTAGTTAGTCAATTACTTAGTTAGACTTGAGGGGATGAGTCATAAGAGTGGTACATTTTTACTTAGGGAAGTGAGAGAAAGGAACTAATTGAGGCATTAAGGTAAGATAGTCCTAAGGTGGGACTGAGAAGTGGGGAGAAATCATGATAGGACTCCCAGAGACACCACGGGAATTCCGGGTGTAGATAATGCTAAGTAGGAAGCACAGGAGGAGAAATATCTCAAAAGAAAATTCAGTGTCTTGAAAACAAACTTTAACTATGTTGCCACTTTTTCCTCTAGGCAAATCCCACCCCAGACCTAGGGAGAAAATAAACTTCTTGAAGAAGACATCAGTGGAACATTTTTTTTTAATTAACATTTTTTATTTTTAGTTTACAACACTTAGCTCCACATGATTTTGAGTTCCAGATTTTCTTCCCCTACTCTCTCCCTCCCTCCCCAAGACAACTTGGAATCCTATATATCTTCTACATATGACTTCACATTGAACTTATTTACACAATAGTCAAGTTGTAAAGAAGAATTATCACCAATGGAATGACTCATGAGAGAGAAGAAACAAAACCAAAAAAAAAAAAAACCAAAAACAAAAGAGTAAAAAAGGGAAAAAAAGGAGAGCAAACAGTGTGCCTCAATCTGCATTCAGACTCCATAGTTCTTTCTCTGGATATAGATAGCTCTCTCCAACATGAGTCCTTTGGAGTCCTTTGAAACTTGTGTTGCTGAGAAGAGTGAAGTCTATCAGGGATAGTGATCACAGAATCCATATATCTGTGGTTGTGTATAATGTTCTCCTGGTTTTGCTCCTCTCGCTCAGCATTATATCGTGTAGGTTTTTCCACGTTATTATGAAGTCCATATCTTCCCCATTTCTTATAGCACAATATATTCCATTACATAAACCTATAGCCTCTGAGCATAGTCAGTGTCCTGAAAATAGTATGAATTTAAGAAATATTTTTGTGAGTTAAGCTAAATAGAGTTGACTTGCAGGGAAGGGAATTGAACTGAATTCATAGAAGAGGGTTATTTGATTTAGTACTCCAAATATGGGCAGGATGGCAATAAGTCATCTATTTAGGAAGGGAAAGATATCCTTCCTTAGATATTTTGAATCAATCAATTACCACATTCTTTCTTAACAAAAGTAGTAATTTTAGGACTATTTTTTTTACTCTACTAATTCTACTAAGGAACACCAAGATGCTAGACCACATGACCTAAGTACAAAGACAGAGGCAAGAAGAAGTCTTTCCAAATGGTCTGACAAAGAGTGAGAAAGCCATACTTTTCCAGAACTAAACAATATCTAACTTGCTTTTGTTTAACTCTGCTTAATACAAAGAAGGATGTTGGATTGTTGTTGTGGTTGTTTGAGGGGGAAGGTAGGCAAAGTGGAAAGGAATGATCGCTATGTCAAAAAGAAGAGCAAGAGAGAAAAAGGAGGAGGAGAAAAAAAGAAGAAAATATTTAAAAACAAAGAAACAGAAAATAAGTTCAGAAGGGGACACATAAAAGCAGAACAACATACTGCGAAGTTAAATTCAATATATACTTTTAAAAAAAAAGAACTCTGTGTAATAGAGATTCAAAGCTTCACATAGAATATTATTTTTCTATATTTGTCGCATAGGGGAATGATCATTTGCTGTCGTTTATCAAATTTCAAAAGGTCAGAAAGCCAGTTCTGGGGAGACTGTTCAACTCTCTAGTCATAATAGTTAGCATTTATATAGTACTTTAGGAATATTATTTCATTTTATCCTCACAACCAGGTTTGTATTTTAGTTAAATATCCTGAACTAAGTATTTTGTATTTTATTTTTTGTTTTCATTTTTACTGAGCTAGGGAAAAAATGAGTTGTTGTTGTTCTTTATCAACAACTAAGGGCCTAGTTTAAAAAAAAATCCTCTTTGGGATTTTTTTTAGCCACATGCTCTTTTTGAGGTCAGCAAATAATGATTCTCAAGCATTCCTAATTCACAGTGATTTGTTTGTTGTGCACAATTCCTGGGCGCAGTACTGCTCCCAAACAATCCTTCCCAATTCCATCTGGGCCACCTTGCAAAAAGCAATTTCCAGCCACCTCCACCTCCACTGTTCCACAACATGGTTTTATTCTTCAAGGCCAGCTCCTATAATTTCATGCTACAATTTAGGAGATTGTCAAGCATGGCACCACTCAAACTCGACATTTTTTTTCCATGTGATATCCTTCATGTCTTCTGCATCCTAACCTGAGCTATATCTAACTAGAAGACATGAGTTTTTAAGAGCTCTCTCTCTTGAATGTGTGCCCATATTGTTGCTTTTCTTGGACAGATCTGTACAAGTATTTCTTCCAGCAACCCTTACATTGTGGTTCAGTCTTGTCTTTTCTATATGGCAGGAAAAGCCACTGCTTTTGCCAACTACCTCCTTCATTGATATGTTGATGCAGCTGAGATATAATAGCTTCTGAGTCAGCATTTAAAATACAACACCATTCTTGGTTCTCAGTGCTGATTAGTTGGCTGCTTTATTCTGCCTCAACTGTCTTCTTCCCCTCCTCTTCCTCCTCTTCCCCTCCTCCTCTTTGTCCTCCTCCCTTCCTCCTCCTCCTCCTCCTCCTCCTCCATTCCTCCTCCTCCTCCTCCTCCTCCTCCTCCATTCCTCCTCCTCCTCCTCCATTCCTCCTCCTCCCCCTCCTCCTCTTCTTCTTCTTCTTCTTCTTCTTCTTCTTCTTCTTCTTCTTCTTCTTCTTCTTCTTCTTCTTCTTCTTCTTCTTCTTCTTCTTCTTCTTCTTCTTCTCCTTCTTCTCCTTCTTCTTCTTCTCCTTCTCCTTCTCCTTTGCAATTGGGGTTAAGTGACTTGCCCAGGGTCACATAGCTAGTACGTTTCTGAGGCTGGATTTGAACTCAGATCTTCCTGACTCCAGGGGCAGTGGTCTACCCACTGGGATACCTATCTGCCCCCAAATGTCCACTTATTAAAACTGATGACCATCCTGGTGAATCACCTGCCCTCCCAAGGATTTTATAAAAATTAACAAGATAGTATCCTCAAAGTCCTTTTACATTCTAAGGAGCGCATTATAGAGACCAAAGTAATAAAATTCCCTAATTGCTCAAAAAAGGAATGGAAAATGTAGAAAGCAGAATTCCTTGGGCTGAAGGCAGAAGAGGGCATTTTTCAGTTGTAAAAATGAGACCATATGTTGTCTTTTCACCCTAGCTAGACTGCACACAGAAGGTCAGAATTGTAGAGGAACTCTCTGGCCCTCTAATCCAATCTATATCTGAACAAGAATCTTCTCTGTTAGAGACTCACCAGATAGTCATTCAGCATTTGCTTGAACGTTTTCTTTGAGTGAGAACTCACTCTACCAAATCAATCCAGTACGCTCTAGGATAACTCTGATGAGTAGATTGTTCTTCCTGATTTGACTCCCAAACTAAGTTTCCCCTGTTTTCCCATGTCCCATGTCACTAGGCAGTCATACACTAAGTCTTATCCTGAGAGAGACTACCCATGAGAGAAAAGAACTTCTGTTTGTTTGTTTTTTTTTCTCTTTTGCTTACAGACTCAACTTGAGTTACTCTAAAAATAACCTACATTTGGCTCATGTCTAGTTTTCTCCAAATATGGGTAACAAAATCAGCAATCTGTAGGACAGCCTTTATTTCGTTGCACCGAAAATGGAGAAGATAGAAAAGTCTCATAGGAGCCAAAAACTAGCACAAACACACAAACCCTTAAATAACTTATGAGATTCACTAAGAAGGAAACTGGATTTGAGGTTGCCGTTGGAACTTTCTGATGAGTCTCTAGCCCTCCAACAAGGTCAGACTTACATAATTCTTTCCACACGTGTGGTGCTAACATGTGGTTTGGAATCTTCTCCGAAGGCAAACGTTCTTTGAGGATACTGAACAAGTAATCTCTTTCCCAATAGACCTATTCTCTCCAAATACTGTAACTTACTGCTTAGGTTCTCTGAATCGGAGGATCTTCAGAAACTGTGGGCAATTTTCTTCTTCCTCCAGCATTTAGCATAGTGCTTGGTACATAGTAGGTGTTATAAAAATTCTCATTCTCTTCTTCCCTCCCTCATACTTTCAGCTTCCTTTTTATCTATTACCTTGACCCATAAGAATGTAAGCTTTTTGAGGCAGAAACTGTTTTTCTTCTGGTTATATTTGTATTCACAATATTTTTCACAATGTCTGGCACATAGTAAGTGCTTAATAAATGTCTTTTCTTGTTGCTGCTGCATCAGGAAATTCTTGTTTATGCTACCTGGGGGATTCAAATACTCCTTTTCTACAGAGGAATTTGGGATTCACAAATGTCCACAAATCACTGACTCTAAAATGCAAAACTATATTTTAATAGTTACACCCCTCTCTGTTGGCTGTGAAAGAAGGAAGGAAGGAAGAAAGGAAGGAAGGAAGGAAGGAGGGAGGGAGGGAAAAAAAAGAAAGAAAGAAAGAAAGAGAAAGAAAAAAAGAAAGAAAGAAGGAAAAATAAAGAAAAGGATAGCATTCCATCCAGCTAAAATATCTTTTACACAACAAACACAAAATTTACTAGAGAGACTAGATAATCCCTGCAGGAAAGCATCAGCAGCAGGAATAGGAGAAAGGGCAAAGCAGCCACTTTGTATAATTATCTTTCTATAAAACTGGAGTTCATCAGCTAGCTTGAATTTAATTATTTGAGCAAAGGCCTCACTTAATGGTCCTTAACTTGAAAGTTAACTGTCCTTAATTTTCAGGGCTTTTGTATATCTTTCGAGGTAAACCAAAAATTACAACCAGAATTTGTTTTCAAATACTACTCAAAAAGAAAAGGACCTAGAACCGAGTAATTGCCCCAAATATATTCTCTCCCTTGGACCTGTCAGCTAAAATCGTGCCCTGCAAACTGCATGAAGAAAAGGCTTTGTGCTTTTCTGTGAGGCAAAGCTATCACTATGCACCCTGTGAGGCTTTTGTATTGCTCAACTGTTTTCAAAACCTCTATTTCACAAATTAAGGAACAATTCTTTAATAACTGCAAAATTTATCAAGCAGCAAGCATATGTACTCTTTAGAATTTCAGTTGAACTTTCTTGGCTTGCTGGTCAGATGCTCTAGTATAGAAGATTCTGAACAAGTCTATGAAATCCTCTAACAACAAATGAATGGTGCATAGTATAGGCTTTAACTGTTTCATTTGGCCCTCGTCTACCAAGAGTCTGACCAATGCTTTTACTTGGACTGGTGGGTATCAACACAGAATTCTTCCACACATGCATTACTAAATCAGTCTTGTAAGTAATTCCCTCCATTCTGACTTTCTTTGAAACAGCATTAACCCTGCTCCCATTGCTAAGTCCTTCCCAAACCTGCCCATCTCTACCTTCTCAGTCCTTTCCACACATGCCAAGACTTTTGCAATCTCCATTTCCATCCATAATTTCACATGTCTTTAGAATAACTGAAAACAAGTGTTTACTTGTGACAAATATACCCACAGCTTTCAACATAAATTCTCATGGGAATAAAACAAATGGTCAATAGAAAGGGATTTGATAGATAGATATAGACATACATATAGATACATCATATATATGTATATATATAATATAGTTTCATTTAGGGAACTTTTAATTCATTTTGTTTCTTTTCTAGCTTTCTTTCATCATACAAATCCTTAAAAGTCAGGGCCAAGGAATCCAGAGACACATGGATTCCAATTCTAGTTTTTATCCTTAAGACATGGCAAAATAAAGGAACTTCTTGGAGCCTAAGATTCTTTATATGTAAAGCTGGGGATCATAATCCTTCTATTCACAGTGATACTGTGAGAAAAGTAGTAAAGAATTTGTAGGCAGGAAGAGAGGGAAAGAAGGAGGGAGACTGAGGGAGGGAGAGAGGAAGGAAGTAAGGAAGAAAGGAAGAAAGGAAGGAAGGAAGACGATTTAAGAAGCTCAAACTATGCTATCAAACGCTATGTTAACCTCTAGGGACAGAAATACAAAGGTGAAGACAGTCTCAGACCTCAAGGGGCTTATATTCTAATTGAAGAAATAATACACAGAGAATTGTGGCCAGTATATTAGTAGAATGGTGAGTGAGGCCATTGGGAAATAGATTAACGCACCCCACAGGGCATAGGAATAATGACAGACTTGATCTTATCATGATTCCAGGTTACAGAACTGGGTAGGGAAGAAGGAGGTGGGGGAGTTAGAGGAAATTATGGAGGCTTCCAGAGAAGAGGAAGCAAAATAAAACCTACCTGCCTGCCTTTGCACATCTCATAGTTTGGACATAGCTGTCAAGCAGGAAGTTGGGGGTCTAGGACAGAAATTTCTCTTGGGCCTAGTCTCAGGTGTTATGTTATTCCTAGTGTTTTCAAATTATTATTGTATTCATGGATATTAGATAAGTTATGTTGGAATGACTGCAAGCAGCTTTGCTTGAACCCTTTTCCAATAAAGTCTTCCAGATAGCGCAATCATAGTCTGACCATACAAAAACTCAAAACAATGTCAGATTGCTTCTTCCACAGGGCCACTCCCTGTGGAATTTATCCTTCACTCATTTCACTTTGACATAGATACTAAACAAGGATACTATTTTATCATTGGGTGATTGGTATGCCCTGCATACAGTAAGTGCTTAACTAATGTCTGTTGCATTATATTGCATGTATATTTCATTGGTAGAATATAGTTCTTTGTGATAGCATCAATATCTGCCACGGCTCCCTCTCTCATCCCTTCTTTTTTCCCCAAACATAGATTGGTTTCCCTAAAAAACAATTTTGTCCCAACATAATCGGCCCCTGCCAGGATCTCTTGATGTGGTTTCCTCGTCTCCTAAATGCATTAAAAAGTCCCACCCGTATAGAGTCAGGGACGCTAATCTTGGTGGATGTCTGACGACCACCAAGGCAACAGTCATCCAATCACCACATATGAAAAGGAGGAGGGACACATCTACAGAAGCTAAGTGCCGCTGTTTACTTATTAGATATCCCTGCTATCGTTAGAGCTAAGTAAACCCCCTTTTATTAACTGTTCAATGACTTATGAGTGCCTCATTTTGGTCCAAAATCAAACCTGAACTGCCAGGTACTGATGTCATGGCTGTCCCTATCAGGTTCTGTAATGGTAAGAAGAGCGAGACTTTTTTACTGTTTTCTCTTTTAGAATGCTGAGGTTAATTGGGTGCCTTTAACGAGTCTTGCCTTTTAAATGTAATGGCAAGCAAAGTGGACTTTTTGTTATCTTTTGTTTCCTTGATTGAATCAAAAGTCTTTGACTTGCTTAAGAAACAAGAAAGCCTAGTTCACATAGGTTTGAGTATCATGGTTGTGATGCCCTCTGACTTTGAGATGCATATTTAAGATCTGAGGTTGGCATTTTGCCTTTGGGAACACACTCCTTGAAAGAGTG
This sequence comes from Trichosurus vulpecula, assembly GCF_011100635.1. Taxonomy (NCBI): domain Eukaryota; kingdom Metazoa; phylum Chordata; class Mammalia; order Diprotodontia; family Phalangeridae; genus Trichosurus; species Trichosurus vulpecula. The sequence continues at coordinate 157,008,854 of NC_050581.1, forward strand.
TTGGTGAGGAGACTCTGGGTAAGCCATTGAAGCAGTGGGCACCCCCCCCCCCCCCGCCTCCCACCCTTCACCTTCCACTCTGGCTTAGAAAACCTAAATATTGGTGCCTCTCTCTGGTAACTAAGTAATTCTTTGGTCAGACAGATAGAGGCCTGTCTGTTCATCTCTGTGTGATATTTGCTCTGTTTATACAATGTATGCGTATAATTTGTTTGTATTCTCTCTGAAATTCAGGGTGCTTCACCCTGAACCAAGTGAATGGTATATGTATATTTAATTAAAGTAAAATTGTTAACCCCTTAAAGTTGCTTTCCTTAGAAAGGCAGATCAAAGGACCTGTTCGAGCAGCCCTTCTGTGTGCCCTTGTTGTTGGTCTTTCACCCCCACAACAGCTGCTAGCAACATTGTTGTTAAAGGTTCATAGGTTTGGGGTCATCTTTAAGGATCATATGAGTGATGCAATTCAATAAGCACTTAATAAGCAACTACAATGCACTAGGCATCTCCAGGTGCTGGAGAAACAAAAGTTAAAAATTAAATAACATCTGACTTTGAGGAGTTCACATTTGATTGGCTTAGAATATATGACTTCTAAGGTTCTGTCTAATCCAAAAATTCTGCCATTTTAGAAAGCTGGATGTTGTGATTACCCATTTGGAGCTTGTCAGCATTCTGAATCTCAACTAAAAATATAAGAATAAATGTGTAAATATTTAAGACATAATTAATCAAAAACATCGAACATATTTTAAGTTTTTTCAAAGACATTGCTTTAATTCAAATTCCTGTTTGGATTGTCAGGGCAATACTAGGGCTATGCATGGCTGGATCCAAGGATAGAAAAGAAAGTAGGTAGGCCATTAACTTTAACAGTGAAAGGCAGTGAAATGTATTTTATAATCCATTTACTACCCTACTACCCATATAGGCCAGCCTCCACAGCTAAGTAGGATATCTCTCATTCCTTTCTAAGTTTAGCTTCCTACTGGGGCAAGTTAGGGAGTTTGGGCATTATATGTAGTGTTAGATAATATCCAGGCAGTTCTCTCATGTGTCTCTGCCACTAAGTGATGTTTGTTTGCCTTGTTTGTTTTTAAATATTGTAGTCCAGTTGGAAAACAAAAGAAATAGAAAATCAAAGAATGCTAGATCCAGACAAGATCTCAGAGATCATAAAATCAGACCTGGAAGGGATCTTAGAGTCTAACCCCTTCATTTCTAAAAACGAAGAAACTGACCAAAAATGTTTTAATTTTTTCACAGAAACTAGGACCTTACTCTTACTCCTATCTCCCACCTCTCTGGTAGATGCCTTTTTTTCCTGATTTCTAGTCTAGGAACAGGCTACTGGACCACTTCCTGATGTCTCTCACTATAGCTTCCCTTTTTTCACAGAGCCTGACACACAGTAAGGGCTTAATAATCTCTCTCTCTCCTGTCTCTGTCTCTGTGTCTCTCCTTCTCTCTCCCTCCCTCCCTCCCCCTACACCAGTCCCCTGTCATGTAGTCCAACTTTCAACGTTCATATTTTACAGGGGAGGAATCTGAGGTACAGAAAGGGGAAATGAATTATCCAAGGTCTCTCAGTCCAAAACATTTCCCACTAATCATATGAAATAACATATTACATCCTGGAGACTTAGGAAAAGGAAGTGAAGAGAGACAAACATAATGAACTTCATCACAGTGAAGACAACCAAGCAAGAATGAAAGATCTCTTTCCCTTAAAATCTTTAACTGGGTATATGTTTGAGCTTCGAGAATGACTGAAAGGTAGACTAGGTGAAATGATTCCTTTGGGCTTGCCAGCCTGATGATTTCCCAGAGTGCTTTGCACACTGAAAGTTGAGACTGAATTGACATGAAACGAATGAATCCAGCAAGAAAACAACTATCCCTGACAGAATTTGCTAATGTAATTTCTTCCCTCCCTCCATCCCTTCCTTCCTTCTTTCCATTCTTCCTCCCTACCTTCCTTTCTTCCTTCCTTCCTTCCTTCCTTCCTTCACCAACTTGAGTGTCTAGATTACCTGGGTTCAATCCAACTTCTGGCACACACCCGGCTGTGTAACTGACCTCCAGTAAATCACATAGTCTCTCAATGCAATCAGACATCTCTAAGTAAGGCTTTAAGTTACCTAGAGGTATCAATCTGCATTGATAACAGCTGGCATTCCTTCTACCTATGAAATCAAAAGGCACCAAAACATACAAACAAACACATACACACAATAATGCATTCTATTCCTACTGAGATAGATGAAAAAAACAAACTACCTTATCACTCAGCCATTTCCTATCTGCACTCCCCTTCCTCCCAGCCTCCTACAATGAAAGGAAGGGCTACCTGCATATCAACGCATAACCTCCAACTAGGAGCAGGAATGATGGGAAGCCATAATCTTTACAGCTGACACCACTAAAGCATTTCTCTTTGTTTATCGGAGAATGGTCCCAGGGTCACTGCCATCATAATTTCTTTCTGATTATCTCAAAGCGGAAGAACTTGAGCTCAGAGGTTCTGATTAATCAAGTATCACACAAGGAGATAATGAAAAGCCTCCATCATCAGTCACCAGAGTGCTCACTGGCAATAAACGTAGCCTTTCAGCATGTTGTTAGACACTTGTTTGCATTCTTTATATGGGCTTAAAGGTCTTCAAAGTACTTTACTCTCATCTCATTTTAACTTCACAATAACCCCATAAAGTAGATGCTATCATTTATCTCCATTTTACAGGTGAGAAAATTGAGGCTGAGTTTCTAAAGTCACACAGATTGTAAAGATAATAATAATAAGTGGGAGGAGGAGGAGAAGGAGGAGGAACAAGAAGAGGAAGAGAGGGAGGAGGAAAAGAGGAGGAGGAAGAGGAGTATATCTGCTAATATTTATGGAGGGCTATAAGGTTTGCAAGGCTCTTTATGTTGAGTATCTTATTTGTTCCTCAAGATAGCCCTGTGAGGCAGATGCTTTTATTATCAGGTTGAGGAAACTGCACCTGAAAAGAGTTGAGTAAACAGCCTGGGATCACCTAAGTTTCAGGGGTAGGATTTGAATTGTCTTCTTGGTTCCAAATTCAATGCTCTATCCATTAGTCAACACCACCTCTTTCTAATGATGATCCTATTTCAGAAGAATCTCTTTAAGGTCAAATGCACACCCTGTCTCCAAATGGCTGCATCAGAGTTATAAGAAGTCTGGACAACAGAAATGAAATGAAATTGTCTAGACTTTCTATGAAATTCACTTTTATTAGCATAATGGAACAAGTGCTTCTTTTGGCAAACAGGGTCAACCATCTATGAGTCTGTAATCTGGATAAAAATTGTCTTTGTTCAGAGTCCTTTGTCTCACTTTCCTCATGAGGTTCATTCCCTTCCCCACCCTGCACCCTTGCTTCCCAGTCTATCCAGATCTCACGGGTTCTCTCCCTGTATTCTTAACAAAATTAGCTCTTATGTGAGTGAGTATCCACCTTGGAGATCTGGGTAAGGAGGTACAAGGGTATTGATTTGGAAGTCAGAGGGATTGGGCTGAAATTATACTTTGGACATGACCCTGGACAAGTCACTTCATTTTTCTGTGCCTCAGTTCTGGAAGGGTTAAATCTATGATTCTGTGATCAGAAAAAGACATCTCATTCATTCACTGAACGAACATTTATCTAGAGATGATGGTTTGCAAAGCTCTCTTTCAAGAAACATATAACCAAGTAGGAATTAACAACTTGGAAAGTTCCCAAAGGAGTTTGCATTTTAAACCTTATGTCTAATTGTGGAATTAAAAGAATGTGCTCGTTGTGAAATGCATTCATCCCTCCGTGCTTCTTATCACTTCTAACTCCATGCAGAAAATTTTCATAAATGTCCTTTTGCTATGATTCCTAAATTGGGAGGAGGGGTGACATGGGATTTTCATTGCATATCGGCAGAAGCAGAGCTAATTTACACTTTATTTACAAGAGATTTTTGTCAGTTTTGCTTGCAATGCTTAACGCAATGCTAGGCTTATAATAAAAACTTCAATTAATAACATTATTTACCAATTGGTAGGTTTTTCTTGGAACTAAATGTGGTTAATCTGGCTTGGGCATCGATGGGAGCATAAATCTCAATTTGAAAGGGAGCTTAGGGGTCAGCTTGTTCGACACCACCCTTTAACATATGAGGAAACAAAGACCAGGAAAAGTTAGGGGAATTGATGAGGATCACGCATGTATTAAGGTGGAGAGCCAGGGATTCAAACTTCAAATCTATCACTTTTTCCACATTTCTTCTGCATTGTTTTACTGGGTTTTCACTGAATTGGTGACTTACATGGGTTCATTTGACACAAATACAGTATATTCAAAATAAAATAATGCTTATGCCCCCAATTCTATGCAATTATAATGTGAATTTACCATTCATCTGAGTTACACCCTCGCGAAAACCCTTCATTTTCTCTTATTTATTCAAAGTAATGCCTATACATATATACATACATGTATGCATGTTTAATATCTATATGCATGTAAGTATGTGTGTGTCTGTGTGTACACACACACACACACACACACACACACACACATTTCAGTAATGTCTGACTCTTCCTGAACCCATTTGGGGTTTTCTTGGCAGAGATACTGGAATGGTTTGCCATTTCCTTCTCTAGCTCATTTTACAGATAAGAAAACTGAGGTAAACACGCTTAAGTGACTTGCCCAGGGTCACACAGCTAGTAAGTGTCTGAGGACTCAGGAACTGAGTCAAGAAGATGAATGTCCCTAACTCCAGGCCTGGCACTCCATCCACTTCACCACCTGATTTTTTATGTGTATATATACATATATGTGCACATATACACATATATATCTATATCTATCTATCTATATATATATGTATATGCATCTTTTTGATTGAAAGATTGAAACATCTTTTTGATATGTACTGAAGAGAAAAGAGAAGGCTAGAAAGAATCATAAACAAGATATCTTTGTGAATACACACTCTTGTTATCTTGTTTGTCAATGATTCTTTGTGGGCTTTGTTTTCCTCTGCAGCACATTTCAAAAAGATGTTCAATAAGCCTCTTCTTTTTTTCCCCCTTTTTCTCTTTACTGCGCTCTTCCTAACTCTTTTCTCTATCCCTACTTCACATCTCCAAAACAAACAAATTAGCATAAGCATGCATAGCAAAGTAAAATAAATTTCTATAATGGCTGATTTATGTCTCATTCTGAAACTTGAGTCCTCCATTTCTCTGTTAGGAGGTAGGGAACATATATCATCAGCAGCACTCTGGAATCACCACTGGTCTTTGTATCAAGTCCTTCCAAGTTATTTGTCTTTGCAATTTGATTGTTATTGTATTGATTACTCTTCTGGTGCTGCTCCCTTTACTTTCCATCATTTCCGACAAGTGTGCCCTGGTTTCTTGAAAACCTTCCCTTTCTTTGATTCTTATGGCACAGTAGTATTTCATTAAGGTCAAAAAATATATGTGGTTTAGTGACTTTGGGGGCATAAGTTCTAAATTGCTTTTCAGAATGGCCATACCAATTCACAGAGCTCCACCAACAGTGAATTAATGTTCCTGTTTTCCTCTAGTCCTTCTAACAGTTGTCATTTTCCATTTTTTTGGTCAACTTTACCAATCTAACGGGTGTTCTATTCCACGCCTCCTCTTGCTAGAACCCAGAGAAAAACAAAGATCAAATGACTGATTATTGGTCATACAATCAGTTAATAACATTCTCACAACTGAAAACTAAATACCATGACATGCAATCTAGCTTTCTCTAGCCAGTGGCTCATGTTCTTTCCAGCACTTATACTCTTTCTGGCTCCTCATTTTTTCAGCAGTTCCTTGCCCATTCAATAAAGTATTTTACCTGGTATATTACACATGGGTGAGTAAGAACAAAAGAGTAACTGACATTCCAGAAGACACTCTAAGGTCCACAAAATGTCTCACATACAACATCCCATTTGTTCATGACAACCGTGGGTAGTAGGCATAGGCATTATGATCTCTTTTTTTATACCGAAGAAACTGAGGCTCAGAGACATTAACTGACTTGTTTAGGATCATATCCCTGATAAGTTTTGGAGGCCAGATTCAAATACAAGTCTCTCTTTAATGTCTCCTAAGTATGGTATGCTTTTCACTTCCACAACCTGCCTGACTCTAATAAATGACTGATAATTAATTACCCTAAAGTGATAATAAATTGTTTTTGTATTATAATTATAATATTGTGGACCAATGCAATTTCTTGAATTTCAGACAATTAGCTCTGTGATGAAATAAAAAGCCATTTAATAAGTATTTATTATATGTCCTGCACTTTGGTAAATGCTAGAGATTCAAAGGGATGATTGACACAGTCCCTACAATCAATGACATCACATTCTAATTTGGAGAGGCAACATATAGAGGAGAGGTCAACTGCAAGAAGGAAATAAGGAACAAATAACCAATAAGGGTACAACAACAGAGCAAGTCATATGGGAATGTCTGGAGGGCATAATCAAAAGACAAACAGTAAGCTCCACTGGTTCTCTCTCTTTCTAGAAGGACTTTAGTTGATAACTCTCTGCTCATCCAAATATATCTTGAAGAGCCTACAACCAGACAATAAGGAAGGTTGGACTGGGCCCAAAGGGTTGGAGTGGAGCAGGGTTTATAGGTTTCCTCCCAGGAAGATGGGTGTAGGGGAGTGTTGAGTGTCAGCATCCAATCTGGATGGAAAAGAGAGAGTAGTTTTTGGCAGGAAAGTCCGGCAGGAGGGAAGGTTCCCGAAGGTGCTTATTCTTTTGGGTATTCTGTTGCCAACCAGGGAAGAATTCTTTATGGTGGCTGATCCTGATAGACCCCAGGATCCTTTAATCTAAATTGAGAATCAATTAACTGACAATCATTTGTTAAACGCTTATGTTCAAGTCATTAGGATCCAATGACAAAAATAAAACCATCTCAAACTTCAAGGAGCTTACATTCCAGATGGCTTGTAAAGTCCCTTTAGTACCTTAGGATACTTCTATGAGATGTCACCCCATCACTGCTGGATACTAAAATAAAGAATCAAAAATCAGTAAAACGTTCCCTTCGTTGACAAATTACCAGTGTGCCAAATATTTTTTTTAAGATTTTCGAGTGAACATCTCCTATTTACATGACCCATCATTCATCGATGCAAGGTATTAATATTGTCAAGGGAAGAAATGTCCATTGACACCTTTCCCCTTTATACACATGTATATCTCTACCTATTTAATAACAAGAATTATAATAATAGTATTTATATAAAGCCAACTATGTGTTCAGGCACTTTGCTAAAGGCTTTACAAATATTTTCCCATTTGATCCTCATAAAAATGGTAATTCAAATACATTTTCTCCACAATTTACAATAATCTAACAAAATTTTTATAATCCTATACAATACATGATCTGTTGATGGCTAGATGTTTGTTTTTATCTGAAGAGAATTTTATTATTTTAAAAGTAAATTGATTAATTATGTTTTATCACAAATTAAAGTTTACTGAAGTACTTTTTAAACCATAAAGTACTATATAAATGTTAGTTGTTGTGTTTTAAGAATGAGAAAATAAAATAAATTTATGTATGCTCACTATAGAATACTATTAACTGGGGCTTCCACTTGTGTGGAATCTCATTATCCTCACACTTCAGTTAAAGGACAGGGCTCTTTTCAGTTACAGATTTTTAATGACGTTAATCCATACAGAATCCTATCTCCCCAGATGCTACTGCAGGCCACACTGTTGTTATTCTATTTTGTATATCAAGGTAAACTCCAAGAGGATCAGAAGCCTCCAAGTCCTCTTAATGACAGGGCCTACCCTCTTTCAATTATTTCCTATATATCTTATATATAGCTTGCTTTGTATATATTTATTTGCAAGTTGTCCCCCTCCTTCGATTATAAACTCTTTGAGATTGGGATAGTCTTTTGCTTCTTTTTGTATCCCCAGGGCTTAGCACCGTGCCTGGCTCATAGTAGACACGTATCCCAAGTTCCTGGTTTAATGCTTAATAGATGATTAACAAGTCTTTTTTTTTTTCTTTTTACAGGGGGGAAGGCAGGGTGATTGGGGTTAGGTGACTTACCCAAGGTCACACAGCTAGTAAGTGTGTCTGAGGCCAGATTTGACCTCAGGTACTCCTGACTCCAGGGCCAGTGCTCTACTCACTTCACCACGTGGCTGACCTTAACAAGTAATTTTTTAATGAATTAATGAATGAATGGAGAAGCATTTATTGAGCACTTTCTAGTCCTGGCTTAGGAATACAAATGCAGAAACAAAACCAAAACAAACAACAACAGCAATAAAAACCAGCTAGTTTCTACCTTCAAGAAGCTTAAATTCTAATTAGGAAAAGTATCCATAGGGGCCTGGAAGTCAGGGCTTGTTATTTTGGTTTGCAAAGGAAGTGAGTAAATCATCAAGTCTTTCTAGTAGCAACAGAAGTATTGATATGATTATGATTCTGGAAAGAGAAGGAGATTGAGTAAAATATAACACGGCTGGTCTGCCAAGATATAGTGGGACACTTGAGGTGCTCACGGACAAGACAATGGGGACACCAGGGAGGGAGTTCCAAACCTTAAAGCATGAAGGCCTCCAGGACTGGCCTCTGCTACAAGCCTCTTCACAGCTAGCCACTTACTTTTTAGTTCTGGGAAGCAGCACTGTAGTTTTTTGTTGTTGTTGTTGTTTGCTTGTTTTTATGATAAAATGGAAATAAAAGAACATACATTTTAAAGGAGAGCCAAGCAAGCATGGAATAAAACAAAGATCAGAGGATCTGGAGTCATAGGACCCGGGTTCACATCCCAGATCTACTACTTATTGGTCGGCAATTGCAACGAATAATTTCCTCTCTCTGGAACACAGTGAACTCGTCTGCAAAATGAGGTGACTAGACTATATGACTGTTCTGGGCTCATGCTGACTCAGTACAGTCCTCTGGTATTTTACGTTCTATATTGGAAGAAAATAAGACACTTGTAGATCATTCAACATTAAACTAAAAGAAATTAACTTAGCCATAGCTTGTTGTTAATGAATTGTTTTCTGTTGTGTCCAACTCTGTTGGACACAAATAGACCCTATTTGGGGTTTTCTTGGCAAAGTTACTGGAGTGGTTTGCCATTTCTTTCTCCAGCTTATTTTATAGATGAGGAAACTGAGGCAAATATGGTTAAGTGACTTGCCCAGGGTCACATAGCTTATAAGTATCTGAGGCCCAGCACTCTTTCCACTCTGCCATAGTAGTAGAAGGCTATTCTCCAGGAGTAGGCTCAACAACAGTAAGGCTTCTTCAGAGAGTCCTCAGGTTAATTTGGCTCTGTCTGAATTGCCCATTGTGATCCACTTCCCAAGCATCAAAGAACCTTCATGGAGCTGTATTTCATGGTTGTTTGTCCTCCGGCCAGGAGGACTTGATGTCAAAAGTCTAAATCCTTAGTCCCCTAACCCAACAATTTCTCAAGGATATTCTCAATTCCTTTAAGGAAAAACTAATCTAAGTTGCATAGAAGGAGAAGTTGGAATATTGCTCTTACCAGAATAATCCTTTAAGCTCTCAATGTAAGATCATATGATCCTATGACCTGAGTACAAATGCTAGCTTTGAGTCCTAGCTATGATTTCTAGAATCTTTGCTATTTACCTTCATTATTTGTCACTCACTTGGAGCAGGAATTCTTTTTTTTGAGTATGGGTTAATCTAGATGCTTCCTGCAGTCCCTTGAGAATCTGGGGTTCTGTACGAATGCTAACAGAAGATTTTGTAACCTGTGGCATCTTTGGGCCTCAGTTTTCTTCTTCATGATCAAATATAATTCTTTGTGACTAGACTACACAAAACATGAGGATCAAATGTCTTGCTGCTGATAAGAAGAAGACAACTAGTATTTATATAGCATGTGACCACATTACAAGGCACTTCTCTCACAACTACACACTGACATAGAAAAAGCAAAACTTTGGACCCCCATTCTGCAGATGAGGAAAGTGAGCCTCTGAGAGGTTTACTTGGGATCACACGACAACCATCTGTCTAAAGCAGGGGTAAAACACAGGCCTCCTGATTCCACATCCAGCACTCCTTCCGTTACATTCATTCATATCTCTGTTGCTTATTCTCTAGCTGTTCAGTGATTAAACTTTCCTTTTCAAGACTATCAAAATGGGCCTTTGAAAAGGCTGTCTGATGAAGCCAAGCAATTTCTGATGCATAAAGGTTCTGGGAGATATCATAAACTTTATCCTTTCATTGACTGCTGACTTAATAGACTCCCTTCTCCAAAGAGTTATTCTCAAGAAGGAATTGATGCACGGTGGCCTAAGCCAGGAAGACAACTCTGCTTTATGTGACACCACTTGAATATTCATGTAAAATTTAAAGCCTTTAAATAAATCTTTTTTTCTTTCTGAAAAACTTTAATTACCCAGTGTTTTCCTGGAAAATCATTTGTTGGAGGAAGCCAAGCTAATACCAAAGTATTAAAAGGAAATTCTGTAATTAAGTAAATAAGTTTTGGAAGCTAACTGTAAGGGTACCTTCAGTTTTCATTTTGCAGAACCAGCTGTCATCTTTTAGTTTCTTATTAAAATGTTCCTGAATAGGACACAACTCCATTTTTTATGCTTTACCTCCTACAATGGTTTGCCTGTGAATTTTATTAAGGATTTATTTTCTTCTGCTGAAGGTAAGGTTCATATTTTAAATATCTGCAAGGATATTCTATAGTTTAGACATGGTCAGTAGAAGGAAAAGATTTGAAAGCAACATGGAGCAGTAGGAAAAAAAAAAACACCAGCTGTGGAAATAGAGGCCCTGGATTCAAATCCCACCTCTGGCACTTAGTATGAACATGAAAATAGGCAAATTCCTTGATTTCTCAGAGCCTCATTGACCTCATCTCTAAATTAAAAAAGCTGGACTAGGTGGCTTTTGAGTTCCCTCTCATGTCTAGATCCTTTGTGTTATAATGCTATGAGTGATGAAGAGAGAAATCAAAGATATCATGTATTCACTAAAAAAAGTCAGGTGTCCATTTTCAGAAAAATCTCCATTTTCTCTCCTCTCCAGTCTGTGTTCCACATAACTGCCAAAGTGATATTCCAAAAGTAGATGTCTGACCACGTCACTGACTTGCTCAAAAAACTCTCATGGCTCCGTGTTTTTTCTAGGACCAAATGTGAACTTTTCTATTTAACTTTTAATGCCCTATACAATCTGCATAGTTTTCCTTCCTAAGCGTGCCCTTAGTCACTCTACAATTGATCCAAAATGTTCTAGTTGATTTCCCTGACTCATAGCATTCTATCTTGCATCTTAGTGCATTTGAAGTCTTAGCTTTGCCTCATAGAATACTGAATTCTATTCAAAACTTGGATCAAACGGTATCTCCTACAAAAGGCCTTTATTGATCCCCCTAGCTATTAGCTCATCCTCTTCCCTCCCCATACCTTGTATTTACTTTGTATATGGGGATATTTGTATATATCACAAATTATATACATATATATATAATATAACATATATGTATATCACACATGTATCATATACATAATATCTAATTTATATACACAGGAATATGTTGTCTTACCCAAGAGAATGCATTCTTCTTAAGGGCAGGAGATTTCATATCCCCAAGTATTAGGACAGTGTCAAATATACTGGGTGCTTAATAAATGCTTGTTAATCTAAAATATCAACATAGATGTAGTAAATCTAACAGACCTAATTCTGATTAAATTCAGTGAGGAAACATATTAATTATATAAAATATATAAAAATTATATTAATCAGATCCCTTCCTTCCCTCTATTTACCTAATGAAGGCCAATCTAATTCAATCCTATCCAATCCCAAAATCACTTATTGACTGCCTATTACAGGCAAGGGGCAGCTAAATGTCACAATGGACAGAATGCTGGGCCTAGAATCAGGAAGACTTATCTTCCTGAGTTAAAAATCTGACCTCAGATACTTATTGGTTGTGTGACCCTGGACAAGTCACTTAACCCTCTTTGCCTCAATTTCCTTATCTGTAAAATAAGTTGGAGAAAGAAATGGCAAACCACTTCAGTATCTTTGCCAATGAAACCCCAAATGGCACCATGAAGAGTCATATATGACTGAAATGAACGAACACAGATAAGGTACTCTGCTCGATGGTGAAGACATAAGGACAAGCCACAAAATAGGTTCTTATTTCCAACCGCCTTTGAGACATCTCAAACTGGACACCGTATCTATGTATCTATATACACAAACATATATATGTGCATATATATTTATCTCTATATGTGTGTATGGATATAGATATTTGCATATCTCTATCTATCTATCTATCTATCTATCTATCTATCTATCTATCTATCTCTTAAACTCAAAATGTCCCAAACTCACTATTCTCGCCACCAAAAGTTTCCCCTCTTCCTAACTTCTCTGTTACTACCCAAGGTACCACCATCATCCCAGTCACCCAGCCTCCCACCCTAGATGTTATCCCCTACTCATTTTCCTACCCCTTTTCAAATCGGTGACCAAGATGTTCCTTTTGTCACATCCTGGTGCAGGTCCTTACCATGCCACTTCTGAACTATTGTCACTGATTGCTAGTTGTTTCCCTGCCCCAAGTCTCTTCCAACTCCAATATTTCTCCCATTCAATATCAAACTGATGGTCCTAAAAGTGGAGGTTTGGCCATACCACCTCCCTCCCCCATTCAATAAATTTCCTTAAACTTCCTCTAGGTTCAAATATAAAATCTTCCGCTTGTCTTTCACAGTCTGTCATAACTTGGCTCCTTCCTACTTTTCTAGTCTTTTTACACCTTACATCATCCATCTACTCTATGAGCCAGTGACGCTGTCCTCCTTGCTGTTTTTCTATCTCCCAGGTCCAAACATTCTCACTGGCTGCCCCTATATCTGGAATGGCGTCTCTTCTTATTTCCCCCTCTTGACTTCCTTCAAGACTTAGCTAGTGTTAACCTTCTGCAAGAAGACTTCCAAGTCCTCCTTCATCTTAGTGTTGTCCCTCAGAAAATACCCCTAATTTATCCTGTTTATCCAATCTATCTTTTTTTTTTTAATGCAATTTATTTATTTAACATATTTGGTTTTCAGCATTGATTTTCACAACAGTTTGAATTACAAATTTTCTCCCCATTTCTGCCCTCCCCCCCCACTCCAAGATGGCGTATATTCTGGTTGCCCTGTTCCCCAGTCAGCCCTCCCCTCTATCACCCCCCTCCCCTCTCATCCCCTTTTCCCTTCCTTCTTGTAGGGCAAGATAAATTTCTACGCCCCATTGCCTGTGTATCTTATTTTTAGTTGCATACAAAAAGTTTTTTTGTTTTTGAACATCTGATTTTAAAACTTTGAGTTCCAAATTCTCTTCCCTCTTCCCTTCCCACCCACCCTCCCTAAGAAGTTGAGCAATTCAACCTAGGCCACACATGTATTATTATGTATAACCCTTCCACAATACTCATGTTGTGAAAGGCTAACTACATTTTGCTCCTTCCCAACCCATCCCGCTTTATTGAATTTTCTTCCTTGACCCTGTCCCCATTCCAAAGTGTTTGTTTTGATTACCTCCACCCCCATCTGCCCTCCACTCCATCATCCCCCTGCCTTTTATTTTTTTTTTATCTTCCTCCCTCTTCTTTCCTGTGGGGTAAGATACCCAACTGAGTATGTATGGTATTCCCCCTCAGGCCAAATCTGATGAGAGCAAGGTTCACTCATTCCCCCCTCACCTGCCCACTCCCCTCCTCTCCTAGAACTGCTTCCTCTTGCCACCTTTGTGGGAGATAATCCACCCCATTCTATCTCTCCCTATCTCCCTCTCTCAGTAAGTTACTCTCTCATCCCTTAATTTCATTTTATTTCTTTTAGCTATCTTCCCTTCATCCTCAACTCATCCTGTGTCTGCTCTCTTTCTTTTACATATATATATATATATATACACATACATACACATACATACATATACACATAGATACATGCATACATACACATTCACTTATATATATACATAAACATATATATATGCATATATATATATGCATATTCCCTTCAACTACCCTAATACTGAGGTCTCATGAATCATACTCATCATCTTTCCATGTAGGAATGTAAACAAAACAGTTCAACTTTAGTAAGTCCCTTGCAATTTCCGTTTCTTGATTACCTTTTCATGCTTCTCTTGATTCTTGTGTTTGAAAGTCAAATTTTCTATTCAGTTCTGGTCTTTTCACTGAGAAAGCTTGAAAGTCCTCTATTTTATTGAAAATCCATATTTTGCCTTGGAACATGATACTCAGTTTTGCTGGGTAGGTGATTCTAGGTTTTAATCCTAGCTCCATTGACCTCTGGAATATCGCATTCCAAGCCCTTCGATCTCTTAATGTAGAAGCTGCCAGATCTTGGGTTATTCTGATTGGGTTTCCACAATACTCAAATTGTTTCTTTCTGGCTGCTTGCAGTATTTTCTCCTTGATCTGGGAGCTCTGGAATTTGGCAACAATATTCCTAGGAGATTTCTTTTTGGGATCTATTTGCGGAGGCGATCGATGGATTCTTTCAATTTCTATTTTGCCCTGTGGCTCTAGAATATCAGGGCAGTTCTCCTTGATAATTTCCTGAAAGATGGTATCTAGGCTCTTTTTTTGATCATGGCTTTCAGGTAGTCCAATAATTTTTAAATTATCTCTCCTGGATCTATTTTCCAGGTCAGTGGTTTTTCCAAGGAGATATTTCACATTGTCTTCCATTTTTTCATTCCTCTGGTTCTGTTTTATAATATCCTGATTTCTCATCAAGTCACTAGCTTCCACTTGCTCCAATCTAATTTTTAAAGTAGTATTTTCGAGGGGCGGAGCCAAGATGGCGGCTGGTAAGCACGGACTAGAGTGAGCTCCGTACCCGAGTCCCTCCAAAAACCTATAAAAATAGCTCTGAACCAATTCTAGAACGGCAGAACCCACAGAAGAGCAGAGGGAAGCAGGGCTCCAGCCCAGGACAGCCCGGATGGTCTCTGGGTGAGCTCTATTCCACACGGAGCTGGGAGCTGGGAGCTGGGAGCTGGGAGCTGGGAACGGAGTGGAGCAGAGCCCAGCCTGAGCGGCGTGGACGATCCAGACCAGAGGCCGGGCGGAGGGGGCCCTAGCGCCCTGAATACGTGAGCAGTTACCAGACCCCTCGACCCACAAACACCAAAGACTGCGGAGAAGGTTAGTGGGAAAAGCTGCGGGAGTGGAAGGAGTTCGCGGTTCGGCTTCCAGCCCCGGGGGCAGCGGAGGTGGGGCAGCTACAGCTGTTGTTACTTCCGGCTCCAGGCCCACCTGGTGGGGGGAAATAAGTGGCGGATCACAGCAGGGGTGCACAGCCTGCCGAAGATCTGAGCCCAGTCTGGACTGGGGGTCCTTGGGGAAGGAGGAGTGCGGCTCTGACAGAGCTGGCACCTCCCCCCCAAACGTGGAACATAGAACTCTGTAATCTACAAGCAGTCATACCCCACTGAAAAACTCAAGGGTCAAGTTAGTTGGTTGGGAATATGGCCAGGACGCGAAAGCACACCCAGATTCAGTCTCAGACTTTGGATTCTTTCTTTGGTAACAAAGAATACCAAAACATACAGCCTAAAGAAGACAACAAAGTCATAGAGCCTACAACCAAAGCCTCCAAGAAAAACATGAACTGGCCCCAGGCCATAGAAGAACTCAAAAAGGATTTGGAAAAGCAAGTTAGAGAAGTAGAGGAAAAATTGG
Organism: Trichosurus vulpecula; assembly: GCF_011100635.1. Taxonomy (NCBI): domain Eukaryota; kingdom Metazoa; phylum Chordata; class Mammalia; order Diprotodontia; family Phalangeridae; genus Trichosurus; species Trichosurus vulpecula. The sequence goes on from NC_050581.1 coordinate 157,024,660, forward strand.
GAAGAGAAATAAGAAGGATGCGAGAAAACCATGAAAAACAAGTCAATGACTTGCTAAAGGAGACCCAAAAAAATACTGAAAAATACACTGAAGAAAACAACACCTTACAAAATAGACTAACTCAAATGGCAAAAGAGCTCCAAAAGCCAATGAGGAGAAGAATTCCTTGAAAGGCAGAATTAGCCAAATGGAAAAGGAGGTCCAAAAGACCACTGAAGAAAATACTACTTTAAAAATGAGATTGGAGCAAGTGGAAGCTAGTGACTTATGAGAAATCAGGATATTATAAAACAGAACCAGAGGAATGAAAAATGGAAGACAATGTGAAATATCTCCTTGGAAAAACCACTGACCTGGAAAATAGATCCAGGAGAGATAATTTAAAAATTATTGGACTACCTGAAAGCCATGATCAAAAAAAGAGCCTAGATACCATCTTTCAGGAAATTATCAAGGAGAACTGCCCTGATATTCTAGAGCCACAGGGCAAAATAGAAATTGAAAGAATCCATCGATCGCCTCCGCAAATAGATCCCAAAAAGAAATCTCCTAGGAATATTGTTGCCAAATTCCAGAGCTCCCAGATCAAGGAGAAAATACTGCAAGCAGCCAGAAAGAAACAATTTGAATATTGTGGAAACCCAATCAGAATAACCCAAGACCTGGCAGCTTCTACATTAAGAGATCGAAGGGCGTGGAATGCGATATTCCGGAGGTCAATGGAGCTAGGATTAAAACCTAGAATCACCTACCCAGCAAAACTGAGTATCATGTTCCAAGGCAAAATATGGACTTTCAATAAAATGGAGGACTTTCAAGCTTTCTCAGTGAAAAGACCAGAACTGAATAGAAAATTTGACTTTCAAACACAAGAATCAAGAGAAGCATGAAAAGGTAATCAAGAAACGGAAATTGCAAGGGACTTACTAAAGTTGAACTGTTTTGTTTACATTCCTACATGGAAAGATGATGAGTATGATTCATGAGACCTCAGTATTAGGGTAGTAGAAGGGAATATGCATATATATATATGCATATATATATGTTTATGTATATATATAAATGAATGTGTATGTATGCATGTATCTATGTGTATATGTATGTATGTGTATGTATGTGTATATATATATATATATATGTAAAAGAAAGAGAGCAGACACAGGGTGAGTTGAGGATGAAGGGAAGATAGCTAAAAGAAATAAAACGAAATTAAGGGATGAGAGAGTAACTTACTGAGAGAGGGAGATAGGGAGAGATAGAATGGGGTGGATTATCTCCCATAAAGGTGGCAAGAGGAAGCAGTTCTAGGAGAGGAGGGGAGTGGGCAGGTGAGGGGGGAATGAGTGAACCTTGCTCTCATCAGATTTGGCCTGAGGGGGAATACCATACATACTCAGTTGGGTATCTTACCCCACAGGAAAGAAGAGGGAGGAAGATAAAAAAAAAAAATAAAAGGCAGGGGGATGATGGAGTGGAGGGCAGATGGGGGTGGAGGTAATCAAAACAAACACTTTGGAAAGGGGACAGGGTCAAGGAAGAAAATTCAATAAAGCGGGATGGGTGGGAAGGAGCAAAATGTAGTTAGCCTTTCACAACATGAATATTGTGGAAGGGTTATACATAATAATACATGTGTGGCCTAGGTTGAATTGCTCAACTTCTTAGGGAGGGTGGGTGGGAAGGGAAGAGGGAAGGGAATTTGGAACTCAAAGTTTTAAAATCAGATGTTCAAAAACAAAAAACTTTTTGTATGCAACTAAAAAATAAGATACACAGGCAATGGGGCGTAGAAATTTATCTTGCCCTACAAGAAAGGAAGGGAAAAGGGGATGAGAGGGGAGGGGGGTGATAGAGGGGAGGGCTGACTGGGGAACAGGGCAACCAGAAAATACGCCATCTTGGAGTGGGGGGGGAGGGCAGAAATGGGGAGAAAATTTGTAATTCAAACTGTTGTGAAAATCAATGCTGAAAACCAAATATGTTAAATAAATAAATTGCATTAAAAAAAAATAGAAATCAAAAAAAAAAAAAAAAAAAATAAAGTAGTATTTTCTTCAGTGGTCTTTTGGACCTCCTTTTCCATTTGGCTAATTCTGCCTTTCAAGGCATTCTTCTCCTCATTGGCTTTTTGGAGCTCTTTTGCCATTTGAGTTAGTCTATTTTTTAAGGTGTTGTTTTCTTCAGTGTATTTTTCAGTATTTTTTTGGGTCTCCTTTAGCAAGTCATTGACTTGTTTTTCATGGTTTTCTCGCATCCTTCTTATTTCTCTTCCCAATTTTTCCTCTACTTCTCTAACTTGCTTTTCCAAATCCTTTTTGAGTTCTTCTATGGTCTGGGGCCAGTTCATGTTTTTCTTGGAGGCTTTGGTTGTAGGCTCTATGACTTTGCTGTCTTCTTTAGGCTGTATGTTTTGGTCTTCTTTGTCACCAAAGAAAGAATCCAAAGTCTGAGACTGAATCTGGGCGCGTTTTCGCGTCCTGGCCATATTCCCAACCAACTAACTTGACCCTTGAGTTTTTCAGTGGGGTATGACTGCTTGTAGATTACAGAGTTCTATGTTCTACGTTTGGGGGGGAGGTGCCAGCTCTGTCAGAGCCGCACTCCTCCTTCCCCAAGGACCCCCAGTCCAGACTGGGCTCAGATCTTCGGCAGGCTGTGCACCCCTGCTGTGATCCGCCACTTAATTCCCCCCACCAGGTGGGCCTGGAGCCGGAAGTAACAACAGCTGTAGCTGCCCCACCTTCGCTGCCCCCGGGGCTGGAAGCCGAACTGCGATCTCCTTCCACTCCCGCAGCTTTTCCCACTAACCTTCTCCGCAGTCTTTGGTGTTTGTGGGTCGAGGGGTCTGGTAACTGCTCATGTATTCAGGGCGCTAGGGCCCCCTCCGCCCGGTTTCTGGTCTGGATCGTCCACGCCGCTCAGGCTGGGCTCTGCTCCACTCCGTTCCCAGCTCCCAGCTCCCAGCTCCCAGCTCCGTGTGGAATAGAGCTCACCCAGAGACCATCCGGGCTGTCCTGGGCTGGAGCCCTGCTTCCCTCTGCTGTTCTGTGGGTTCTGCCGTTCTAGAATTGGTTCAGAGCCATTTTTATAGGTTTTTGGAGGGACTCGGGTACGGAGCTCACTCTAGTCCGTGCTTACCAGCTGCCATCTTGGCTCCGCCCCTTATCCAATCTATCTTGTTGCTACATTGTTTTTTTTTTGCATATTGTCAACTCCATTAGACTATTAAGTCCTTGAGAGCTGGGATTCTTTTGCATGTGGTACAATGCCTGGCATATACTGGATGCTTAATAAATGCTAATTAAATGACTGTTCTCAAGGAGTTTACATTCTAAATTCTCTGCAACACGCTCATATGTATACTGCAGCAACTTTAAAAAGTGTCATTCTTTCAAATTTAAAAATTTTCTACTTTAACTGAAATCTATTCATGTTAAAATAGCTGACATCATCTTATGATATTATGATCACAATTTTAGATTATTCTAAATGTCCTTTATATCATTCTTTATACATCTTCCAATAAGTTTAGCCATTTAGTTGTTTTTCATTGTTTTCAAAGGATTAGCCACCAATCCTTAATCGGTAACTGGATCGTAATTAATCCAAAGGTTGTTTTATAAGAACTTTTCAATGATCAAGGGGCCTTTTTAGCCTTCTACAAAGCTTATCTTGGAAAGCTAAAATAAGCAGCTTAAATAAATTGGGTTTCCCCAATTCAAAAAGCAATTCCAAAACTAAATTCACAAAGTTTGTCTTAGGTAAGATTAAAGTTGTAGTCATAGAATTAAATACGTAGGTCACTTTTCATAAATATACCATAAGGTAGGAGACATAGTGGGTAGAACTCTGGAACTAGAGTCCAAGAAACAATAGTCCAAATTCCGGCTCACACACTAGCCGTGTGATTCTGGGTGAGTAATTTATTAACCTTTCCAAGCCTCAGTTTCCCTATCTGTAAAATGAAGGAGACTAAATGGCCTCTAACGTCTTTTCTGGCTCTAAATTTGCAATCCCAAGATCCTAGTGAATGATAAGACTTACAGGAATAGACTCTGATTACCTACTCACTTGAAAGTTGTGAGACCCTTTGCTTTTGTCTTTGTATGTAGAACCTTTATCAGAGTGTATGTTTCATAACTGGTGCTTCATAAATGACTGATTGATTGATTGAGGCAAATTAATCAATCATTTACCTCTTTCAGCCACCAGAGATGTGTCCCTCAATATATCGTTTGTCCTCACTTAATACTGGCAGAGGGATAGTAGAATTCAGTCTGGGTTTGTCATGCTTGGTAAAAGCAAAATTCTACCATTCTCACCGTAAGGCACAGGGAACCTTACAGTGAATGAGGAACAAGGAATCAGATCTAGGTTCAATCCTACCTCTGCAACTATGGGCACGTCTCTTAATCTCAATAGCCCTTAGTTTTCTAATTCATAAATCAGGAGGTTAAACTAGGTCCTTTCCATCTTCAGATCAATGAATGATCTGGCCAAGGGAACCCTAGACTGGGAGTCCCTCTTTTGCACCTGTCCTCCCCACCTGTCTAAGGGTGAATGAGGTCATTCCATTTGAATTTACAAAACAAACAAACCAAAAAAAAAAAACAGGTGACCAATTTTTCAGCATTTCAGAATGAATGAACGTGTGATTGAGTTTGCATACTTTGTTTCCTGTTGAGTTACTTGGTAATAGACTCTCTCCCCTTACTCCCTGTCCCCAAACATTCCTCACTACATTTGTAAAACTTACCCAATAGTATCTCAGGCACTTACTTTCTCCCATAAATATAATATCATTCATATCACGGCTTGGCTCCATTATTTTCTCCCTATGGTCTATTTAATGCTATTTGCAAAGAACTGTTTCAGCCTCAGATTTGAAAGCTTTTCTGGGCATTGTCAGTTCACAAATGACATTCAGAAAGAAGGCCACTGAAAAATACACATTTTCTCCATGCTCCTTTAACATACAATCCTAATTCCAATTCTTCTCCCCATGCCCAGATACCAGCTTTACTCACATATCCCTAACCAGCTTCAGAGGAGTGAATGCTCAGAATTTGCTAGGGATACTGAGCGAAGTGAGGATACATGAGGGGTTTCTCCTTTTCTGAATTTTAAATTTTCCCCGGTGCTAAGCTCTTTCTAAAGCACAAATAGCTGTTCATTTTGAAGTATACATTGCAGGCTTCGAATGGACTTCTACAAAACAGAAGGATGCTTCCCAGTACTATCCATGCACTGTAACAAAGTAGGTCCTAAAATATGCCTTTAAATTTAATAATCCATGATTTCTTCAGAAAATTCAACCAAAATGACATTCATGTTTTGACAGTTTTGTTTGTTTGTTTTGTTTTCCTTCTTTGTTTTTTTTTTTCCCTCTTCCAGGTACAGTTTTTATGATCATAGTAAATTTGTTGATTACTCCTATAAAATCTTTTGAAAAAGTAGCCTTGTGCTTTCCCTATTCACTTCAGACTGGGCTATAATGTGGTTTAGGACAAAAACAGATTCCATCTGGGAGTACTTTTCTTTCATTGCAGTAATTAAAGCCAAAGACTATGGGATGTGGTACTTGAGTTTGGCCTCCATTAGAGCTAAAGCTTACAGGAGGCTGAGGTGAGGAGGGAGAGCATTCCAGGCATGGAGGAAAGCCTCTGCTCGTGAGGCAACGTCCTAGATACAAGGCCAGTTTGGCTAGGATGTAGAGGTGCAAGGAAGAGAAATAGGAGCCCAGTCTGGAAAGACAGTTGGAGCCAGAATTTGTAGGGTTGGTTGTATTTTATCCTAGAGACAGACAATAGGGAGCCACTGTGCTAATAAAATAGGGGCAACAAAAGAAAACTCTGACAGTCAACAAGCATTTATTAAGCCCTTCTTAAGGGCCAAGGCACTGGGCTAAGCACCAGGAATACAAAGAAGAGCAGAAAGAAACACAGGGCCTGCCCCCAGAGAGCTTATATTCTAATTGCAGTAAACACATAAAAGGAAGCTGCAAAGTTGAGGAGACAGGGGGGTGGTAGACAAAGTGTGGAGTGCAGCCTGAAGAATGAGACAAGTCTGGCCTGGACGCCCTCTTTAAATGGAGGTTCTGGGAAGAGCCAATTAGAAGAAGAGGCCATGGGGCAGAGGGTGTAGGGAAGTGGTAGAGCGAGGAGAGTACTGGATTTGGAAACAGAAGGCTTTGGATTCATATCTGAACTTGGCCACTTACCATCTGAACCGGAGCACATCACCTCAACTGTTGTAAGGTTAATGGGGAGTAATCTTCCCTGCCTGTCAATAGGCCTCATGTGGCACCCATTAAAGGAAACTTGCTTGCAGGAAGGCTTACACACCTTTTGTCAATTTCTAATCAGGTACTGAGCCTAAAGAGTATATATTGTGAGAGGTGAGCTTTTGCTTTGAGGGCTTGCTTATGAGAAAGATGTTGTGATTCCCTTGTTGAGGCTCTGAGTGGCTGTATGTTCAGAGCTCCCCGACTCCTCAGAGGTAAAGGCTCTCTCATTTCAGTGGTGGATGTAAAGCTTTGATTCAGGCAGTAGAGCCCTGTCTGTTGGTCTTTATTTCTCTTCTCTGTATTTCCTGTGTTCGTATTTTATGTGATTAAAAAAGAAAGATTGTTGACCCCTGAAATGGCTATCTTTCCTTAGTAAAGCAGATAAAAGAACCTGCACTAGCAGCCATCCTGGGTATGCCATTGTGGTTGTCATTACAACTGTAGGAGTTCCAATTTCCAATCTGTAAAGGAGGGGCTGAAGAACATGACCTCTCTACTTACTGTTTTAGCCTTAAGCCTATTATGACCTTCTAGTGATTATCAATTAATATAATCATAGTAATACAAACATGACTTATCTGTGTATTCTGAAGCAATCCTTTTTTTGGGGCCCCAAAGCCAGAAGTTATTGCTATATGAACATCTGACACTGGATCCTAGAAAACATTTAACATCTTTATTTTCTCATCCCCTCATATAACATTTGATCCATCACTGTCCTTTAGCTGTGTATCTCCCAGAATAACCAGTATGCAGTATGTCAAAAACCCATGATTTATTTAGGGAGGAAGTCTCTCCATCCTCTTATAACTTAAAGTCTTTGATTATTACCAGAGACTTAGAGAGCTTCAATGACTCTTCCTTTGGTCACACAGATAGTAATTAATTAACCAGCTAACAAGAAATTACATAGCAACTCTTTTGTCCCAAGGTATTGTGCTAGGTATTTGAGACATACCCAAAACATCAGGCAAACCCTATCTTTAAGATTACATTATGTTAGGAGAGATATACCATGTTCACAGATTAGTAAATATAAAATATATGCATACAACACAAAGATGAAATAAGTATGAGAGACAGGGTTTGAAGCCAAATCCTCCTAACTGCAAGGTCAACATTCTATCCATCACTGACTCTCCTAACTTGTAATAGGTACTCAACAAAGCTGTTGAATGAGTATTGCAAGTATACATATTGATTGACCCATAATCTATCTAAATGTTTCTCTAAGGACAAAAATAGCTAAAATACAAAGTAGATTATAATAAGTTAATAAGCAAGGTGCATATGATGTAAAGAAGAGTTCATGACCAGTCTTTAGTGTGGGTCCCTAGCATCTCATGACATGATCTTTTCTTTGTATTCTCAATATTTACTGAATTACTAAATTCAGGTGAATTATTAATGAGAGCTATTACTCTGCCCAAACATCGAGTGTCCTGTTAGATCCTGAAGAAGCATTTGTCATAATCAAAATGTATGGGCACTCATTATTTGCATTTTTATTTTGATTCAGCCATTTGGTCTGTGAGTATAATACCTTTGCAAAAGTGCCATTATTTATTCATTCGAACATTTGTTAAGCATTTGCTATGTGCAAGTCTCAGTAACAAATATTGAATGGAATACAAATACGAATGAGACATGATCAGTATGATCAAGAAATTTGTAATCTGGTAGGTCAGATAAAATACATACACAAGTCAATATAATACAAGGTAAAATGCATCAAATGCATAATTGAGGTATAAACATGGAAGTATAAATGAAGTACAAACATTCCTTAGAAAAGGAAAAAGGGAAGACCATTTCCTGCTTGGCTAATGAAGTTAGGAACCAGAGAAAGTGCCATGACAGAGGAGATATTTGAAATAGGTCTTAAAGGTTTAGCTAGCTTTCAACAGGAAGAGAAGGGTCAGTATGCATCGAGGGGAGGTAACAAGATGAGGAAAAAATATGTACAAGGAAAAATATCAAATATGTGTAAATAACAGTGAAGTAGTTCACTTTACATACAGTGGAGTATTAGGCACAAGAAAATTTAGCATGAGTTAAGCCTGGGGAGTTAGATAAGGGCCAATTTGTAGAGGCCCTTGAAAACAAATGTAAGGAGTCTAAATTTTACCTTATAGGCAATAGGGAGCTAATGAAGGTTTATAAGCAAGGGGCTAAGAATGTTAGAATGTATTTAGGAATCTTGCTCTAGTATGGTGGGTGAAATGGAATAGAGTAATTGTTATATAGAGAGTCAAAAAGCAATCAAGACGTCAAAATGGTCCAAGCTACAGGCAATAAGGGCCATAGTCTTGATGATAATTGTACAAAAGGAAAGGAAGAGACAGATGTGAGAGTTATTATAAAAATAGAATCAACCTGAGGACAAGGAGGGAGAGGAATCCAAAGTGATTCACGGAATTCAAGAAGTAGCTGGCAGGGAGAAACTGAGGCTAATTATGAGGTGTTTTAATGTATGGAAGGGAATGACAAAGGGATTGAATAGAAGAAAGTACACTTCTCAGCTGGATATACAGTGTAAGTTTACTTCACAATCTAGCCTTGGTATCTGCTCAGGTTGAAAGGTGATTTCTCTTATTTTCTTCAAAGGAAAGATTTCAAACATCTGTTAGAGTCATTACATGATAGGATGAGAGGGCATCCCTAAGGTACAGTACCACTCATAGTCTGGAAGCAATCCACAAATTGTGCTTCCTTTTGGCGAGTCAGAAAATGAACAACTATTTTCCATCATATATTGAAATACAGACTCTCAAATTGTTAACAAAAAGTTCACTTAATGACTAAAAAGACCTCATTTTCATTTCCTTATAAACTTTTATTGATGATCCCTTTTTATATTACCTTAATTCCCAAATATGTGTCTTCTCTCTCCCCTAACGAGCTAGCTATCCTTTGTAAACAAAGAATGAAAAGAGTGGAAAAACAATTCAGCAAAACCAGCCAAAAATCAATGGCAACTGACACTATATAAAATATGCCATAACCTCCTACTTCTACAAAGAAGAAAGGTGGCTTATGCTAATTTCCCATTGATTCAAATATATTTCAAAAGTTTGAAATTTCAAGGGGAGCTCCAAAAAGAACTATGGCCAGATTTAGATTTTAGAAACCTATCACATTAAAATAATAGTTTGGGCATCAAAAGTTTGTTTTGTTGTTGTTTTAAGAAAGGTGTTTTTTGAAAGGTGATCTTCATTTTTTTTATTAGAATTAATTACCTAAAATAGTTGATTGAATTGTTAAAATATCTAGTAATGAAAAGATGCTATGTTTAGTCTGCTTTTTTGATGTAAGGGCACTGAATTAGCCTTCAGCAAATCCTAGGCATATAAGAATGCCCTTGAGAGGGTCCTTTGAATATGCTTAGTGGTAAGTGAGGTTTATTTATGGGAGAAAATTGGAGAAATGCCATTCCTAAGCTTTGTCTAGTTTTTAAATGGAGAGAAATCATAGAAATATAACATTTTAGAGTTGGCAGAGACCTTGAATATCATCTACTCTGACTCCAGTTTTGTCATACAGATGAGGAAACTGAGTCCCAGAGAGGTTAAAAGATATGTTTAATCAGTGACAAAAGAATGAAAGCCTGAAAATAGCACTTTATTATTACGGAAATATCTTTTCAGAGTGTTATCAGGCAGAAGAGTAATAGTTTTGAAAGAATTTTGATAATAATAAAGGAAAAAATGGCAGTGACAATTTCCAAAACAATAACAACCATGAAACAGGATAGATTACCAAGATAAGATCAAAATGCTTGCGTGACCTAGATATTAAGGGAGATATAACAAGAAAATTAGAAGAACATGGAACATATTACCTATCAGACTTATGGATAGGAGAATAATTAATGAATAAACAATTATTAGGTTTTGAGTAATCATTGTTTGTATTTACTTTGTACTTATTTAATATGTATTTATTTGTATATATGTTGCTTTCCCCAATGAAATATGAACTCCTTAAGAGCAGGAACTATTTCTTTTTTTTTTTGGCACTTCATAGTTTAATACAGTGACTGGCACATCATAGTCATTTAGTAAATGTTTGTTAACTGATTTATTGATTCTAAGGGCCTATGTATTTTGCTCCCTGCTTTTTTCTTATCAAGTTTACTTGGACATGACTTGTGAAAATCACCATACAAGCAGGGCTCTCTCCTTCCAGGATTCTCTTATGGAACCATATAACTAGATTCAGCAAATCAGACTCATGGTACATCAGATCACATTCAACACATATGCATACATACATGCATACACATATACATACATGGTTCTTCTTATGTAATACAAGGAAAATTAGGAACCCCTGAGTAACCCCTAGCTACTGACAAGCCCCCCCAGAAAGAATGGATTCAGATATCTTTGGTATTTAGCAAACCCCCTGGGACATCCCGGACGAGCCCCCAAATGTAATACAAGGAAAATTAGGAACCCCTGAGTAACCCCTAGCTACTGACAAGCCCCCCCAGAAAGAATGGATTCAGATATCTTTGGTATTTAGCAAACCCCCTGGGACTCCATGGCTCCTTCCTGAAATGTCAATAGATAGGACCATCCCACTGAGAGATAACCTGGCAGATCCTGTCTAGCAGATATCCCTGAGACTCCTTGGTTCCTTCCTGGAATGTCAATAGATAGGATCATCCCACTGAGAGATAACTTGAGAGACCCTTCCTGGGAGATATCCCTGGGACTCTGTGACTCCACCAAGGAATGTAAATGAGATTATCCCACTAGTACGATAACCTGACTGAATCTTTTGATCAGCCAGGACCTTTGTTCCTCTTCCCCCCTACTCTGTACCCCCATATCCTATATAAGCCAAGCCATCACCCCAACACATTTGTCATTGATTTGTGGTGCCATACCCCGATGGCCGCCGGCTAATAAATTCTCCACTTAAAACTTATACTCTGTGGTGTGTCTCGCTCGCTTCTGGTACAACATTACATGTATATATACATAGATAAATGTATATGTATGTGTACATACATATATGTATACATGTGTGTATATATTCATGAAGACCATATCCATAGAAGGGATGTGTTCATTATATATGTCTTAGATAACATTTGAAACTACTAGCCATCCCGTATAAATACTTTGCAAATATACTTTCTAGGGCTGGGCATGGCTAGTTGTTCACCAACTGTCAGCATTTATGGTACAACTAAAATAGTTTTGGAACTGGGAGTCAGAATATCTGGTTATCATGAGCTCTGTCATTGCATATAAGCTTTGGTAACCTAGGTAAATCACAGCCTTGGTTTCTTAATTTGTAAAATGAGGATGTTAATAATTCCACTACGAATTTCAAAGTTAATTGTAAAACAAAAGATCTTTGAAAACGTCAAATCACTGATTTTAAATAAAGTAATGAATATAAAGTGCCTTGTAAACCTTGAAATGTTATATAAATGTCTTCTGTTATTATTAGGTTAAAGTAAGTTGCCATGGCTGCTTTTTACAAAAATAAAATAATAATAGCAAGCATTAACATTGTGCTTTAAAGTTTTCAAAGTGCTTTATGAATATTACTTCACTTGACCCTTCCAATAATGCTTTGAGGTGATTGCTATGATTATAGCCATTTTAAAAATGAGAACACTGAGGTAAATGGAGGGTAAGTGACTTGTCCAGAGTGATAAAGCTAGTGTCTGAAGCTGGATTTGAATTCAGGTCTGCCTTACTCCTATGTTCAGTACTCTATTCACTGTGTCAGATAAGTCCCCATGAATAAGCTTCTAGTCAGACTGTGTAGACTTGGCCACAGTTTCTGACAGAATCCTATGTATATGTAGTGATCGACAAATTACTTATAGACTGAAGCAAACTTTTGAGCCTTAAAAAAACACAGTATAGATCAGCCATCATTCCCTATTGACACAGGCTCCTCACACTGGAAGGGATGCTAAAAACCATGTAATCTAACCTCCCATTGAATATAGGCCAGCGACCCTCTTATATTTAGCAATCCTTTCACATAAAAGACTTATGTAGCCAACACTCTACATTCAACAGATGCCAATTGCGACTCACTTTAAAAAGTCAGCTGTTAGCCTTCAGTGATAAAGAAATCCAACAATGTTCAACTGTGACTCACTGTAAAAGCTGTATTTAAAACAATCTGTATTTAATTCTTTCCCACCTCACTACAAACTCAGAATATAATCCAAAGACATGTACAGTACTCATTACCTCCTTATGTACATTGAGGAGAAACAGAGTAGTATAGCAAAGTAGTTTTCAAAATCTCCCTGGAACTATGATATGCAGCTAAAAATAATAACAGCTAGGATTTATATAGTGCTTTAACGTTTATGGAAAGAACTTTACAAATATTATCCTATTTTGTTCTCACAATGACCCTTAGAGCCACCTGGTATTATTATCCCCATTGTACAAATACCAGGTGGAGGGTAAATGACTTGCCCGGGGTCACACATCTTTCTGAAGTTGAGTTTGAACCCAGGTCTCTCTGACTCTAAGCCCAATACTCTGTCTACTACACCACCTAGCCATTACCCTATCCTATCAAGTTATACTTACAGAAGAGTTATTTTATGTAAAAGTAGATTACCTCCATTTTATATTAAAATAGACTACCACCATTGTGATGTAGAAAAGATGATTTTAGGAATTTTTTTCATTTCATCCTTTGATTTCTTCAATTTCTGGATTCTTGAGCAACAGAATGAAGTGGGATTCTGCTCTTCTTGGGCCCCCAAACCTCTTACATACTCCTGATGAACTCAGTGGATTAGCAAAAGCAATCCACCTTTCAATAAGAGAACTTGGAATAATTTATCTCATTTGATCTTCATAACAAACCCATGAGCAAAGCTCAACAGATGTCATTTTTTTTGTCATGGTTTTCATTTTTCAGTTGTGTCTGATTCATTGTGACCCCATTTGGGGATTTCTTGACAAAGATGGTTGTTTGCCCCTCATTCTCAAAGAGGAACATGACATCAGGGAGGTGATGCTGGAGTGGTTTGCCACTTCCTTCTCCAGCTCATTTTTACAGATGAACAAACTGGGACAAATAGGATTAAGTGACTTGCCCAGAGTCACACAGCTAGTATGTGTCTTGAGGCCAGAGCTGAACTCAGGAAGATAAGTATTCCTGACTCCAGGCCTGGCACTTTGTCTACTGAGTCACCTAGCTGCCCAGATTTTCTTTTTAGTATAGGTAAAACAAATTTCAAATGACCATAGTGAAACTAGAGTTTGATCTCACATTATAAAAATACTTTTAAAGTTAATGAAAGGCCATAGGCAGAAGCTTAGCAGGTAGACAGCCAGAGTGTTCCACTGGTATACTCTTGATGTCAGAAAAAAAGTAAGGAAATTTTCCAGAGGCAAACATATGGGAAGTCATTAACTAGGGTTGCCTAGCATGGGCAGGAATGTATAGGCTGTAATCTGCATCACTGGAGGGAATTTGCAAATCAATGAGATCCCAGATCCATTGAAATATTACTGAAGGGCTGAAATGAATGTAGCAGAAAGAGCATAAGCTATGGAGTTCATTGAAGAGGAACTTGATTGGTATCTTCACCTATTGTGTGGAATCTATGTGATCTTAAGAAAATGACTTCTTTTGTCCTCAGTTTCTTTATCTGTAAAATAGGGAGATTTCCTTAATCTCTAAAATTCCTTCCATTTCTAAATTTATGACCTTGTGAAGCTAGAATTTGGACAAGTTAATATTTTTTAATTAGAAATCTTCATATAAAAGGATTTTAACTACCCTCTGGCATACAGCAGCTACCTTATGAGGTGTTTTTTTTCTCCAGTGAATCAAACAGGGCAGGATTATCTGAGAAGACAACTGAACATCTGCTTAGTGGCCTGTGGGGTAATTGGTATTTTTTCTAAGATTGTATTTTCAGTGGGAGGTGGGGTTGTGGAGAAGGAGTGAAAATGTTAAAGACCTTTGGACTCTGGTCACAGGAAAAGCTCTGGTGTATAAAAATAACATCACTATGTTATGTACTTCAGAAGATCTTTTGGAAAAGTCTGTAATAGCCAGCACGGATGTGCCAAGAAATGGGGAACTTTGATATCCAAGCCAAGGTAGCTATTTCAGGTGACTTTCCAATCTTTTCTCTCCTTTCTCTGCATACTTTGAAGACTTGGCAGAAGGCCTCTTCCTTTACTGTGGTGACTTCAGGAAGATTTATGAGATCATTCAAATCTGGCTCCAGTCTGGACATTTGTGCTGCAACTAAGTATTTAAAGGTGGGATCAGTGGAGCTCAACTCCTTTCCCAAATAATAATTGGGTTATTTATGAAATATATACAAGAATAAAATTATTGATCTTCCTTGAAAATGTGTGTGTGTGTGTGTGTACAATATGCTCTCTCATCAGTGCCTATGAAGTGATATTCAGGTCATAATAATTAAAATGTTCAAACCATCATTAGAATTCTGATATGCATATTCATCTCCATTAGCTGTGTGTTGTCAGATTATATGGGGTTACCTTCCTTTGCATCCAGCTACCACTATATTCTTCAGGATAATGACAGATGCTCCTGAAATGCTGAGTCAGGGATGATGGCTTGATGCGAAAGCTTTGCTTCAGAGAACAGCCAACAGTATTAGCAGCCAAAACAAATGGAGGCTTTGCCGATTTCCTTTCTATTAGTTTCGGTGACTTCACAGCTGTTTAAAATTTCCCCGAAGATACCTCCCTTCTCCTCTCCCTCTCCCTGCCTCATTTTGTTACAAAACGATGACGTGCCATATGGTGTGTGAATGAAGGTGCTGGTTTCTTTGGATGATTCGGCATCCTTAAAGCCATGTTTTAATATCAGCTCCAAAGAAGCTGGTAAACCTGAGGGGGTGGCTGAGTGGGGAGTCCTGGCTAAGGAATATATTCTTTTTAGGATAAAAGTCAAAAGGAAAAATGCTGAAAGCTCCACAGATGGGGTTTAATGGAAGTTTCCTTCTAATTTAAGATCCTCCTCTCTCCAAAAATAAAGGAAATGCTCCAAACAGTTGCATAAAAGGGGATATAAGGCATTTGAATGGTTACCCGTCACAGTTAAACTGAGGACAATGCTAACCACAAAAGACTTTTATTACAAGTCTGCTCTAGCCCCAAATACATTAGTCTTATGATGTGACAAGACAACAAGATACAACAATAAAGACAATTATGTACGTGTTGTGTATTGGCTTTTTGAGAAATTGCAATGTTCTGTTTTCTGCCTTGTAAATTTTAAAGTGATCCTCCTTTAGAGGAAGGAATACCATGAATAATTCATAGAGGAGAGCATATAAGATATTAGAAATTGAAAACAGTTATTAAATGATTGAGTCAGTAACCCTGGCAGTCCTGAATCAGTGGGAGTAATACAATGTACCCAGTTTTACACCAGAGGATAAAACTACTCTCCACAACAAAGCAGAAGACATTATCATGGCACTCTGAGTTCAAGTTATTTAGGTACTTAGGCAGCAAGGCATTTAGCATAAAGTTATGCAAAACAGGAAGGAGAATGTTTTTGTGGGTTTTTTGTTTGTTTTTTTCCCCATTAGGAAATACTCTAGGCAGAAAGTAAACACAATTGAAGGCAAGCCTGTGCCTGAATGAGGTGCTTATAGGTTACCCCGTATCTTTAATACTTCCCTGGCATTCAAATTCCAGACTTGGGTCTGAAGGACCCCACTAACTAGTACTACCATTTAATTATGCCATTCCATTACTCAACAAACTCCAGCAGTTCCCTTGGGTAAAAGAGAATTGTCTTTGTTTGACATTTAAAGTCCTTCAATCTTAGATGCAATCTACCTTTCCAGTCGGACTGTACCATAACTCTTCATGTTCAGCCTTCTAGCTGTTATCCATACACATCATCTCATCTCTTGTCTCTATGTCTCTGATCTCTTCCCATGACTGGAATGCACTCCCTCCTCCTCCTTCCTCTTAAAATATCCAGTTTCTTTCCAATTAACTTCAATGACTTCCCTCTAGGAGAGAGTTTTCTTGCCCTCACTCCAATTGCTAGGAATCTCCCTTCCCCCACCATTATATTGTGCCCATGTATTTATTTGGTAAATATTTATACAAAAACATGTTTTCTTTCCTAATAGGATATCACTCTCTGAGTTCAAGGATTGTTGTTTTGTTTTATTTTTCTTTTTTCCTACGGACATATAGTAGATATTTAAAAATACCATTGATTGAATTACTACAAAAAACAAAAAAAATTTTCTGAAGCCCCTGCTATCTACAAGATACTGTGCTAGGTGCTGGAGGTATTTTTCTTTTTTTTTTTAAAAGCAGGAAACACTTCTTGTCCTCATAGAGTTTATGTTCTATTAGGATCTTTTAGGAGACACACTCTGGTCCACCTAATTCTCAGGGCTCAGTACAAAACAATTATTTGCACTTCTGCAGTTTCACAAATACTTAAAAAATTAGGAAAATATTTATCCATAGTAAAAGAAAGTAAAAGATCTGTCATTTATGTCATTCTGGTTCTCCACTTCTTCCTGTTGACCTTAGACAAGTCACTTAACACCTCTATGCCTCATCAGTTTACTTATCCATAAAAATAATTTAGATGATGAATAGGTTGGATTAGGTGACTTCTGAAATTCCTCTTACCTATGATCTATGACCCTAAGATCCTCAGATTTTCAACCTAAATCAAGCTGTTTTCTGGAAATATAACTAAAGCTACTATGATTTTTATCAGAAACATTAAAACAGGTAGACGTGAAGTTTTCTTTTGAATATAGTTCTCTGGTCAATTTCATAACTTTGAGCTTTAAGGAAATAATGCCCTGTTCTACTTCTCACTGGTAGATCAAGATGAATTAATCATATGACAAGTCTGATATATAGCAGAGAAGATAGATTCAAGAATATATATTGTATGAAAAGTGTGCTAAATTTAGAGTCCGTGGACCTGCATGTGAACCTGTTCTGTTCCTTGTTGCCATCTCAGAGTAACAGCTTCCTTATATGAAAAATGAGAGAATTGGACTAAATGACCTATAAGGTCATTTATAGGTTTAAACCTATGATTGTTTGAGACAGGGGCAGCAAGCATTGATAGTTGCAAATGCCTTTTCCCTATTCCCTTCCAAAAATTCTTATTGTGAATGCCAAAAGGGGATAATTGAAAGGCAAGTATAAGCAGGAATTCATTTTGAAGTTCAGACTTCATGTTGACTTTAATATGCACATCATTAAGAAAGATGAATTTTTTTTTAACTTTTCACCTATATTGGACACTATTGTTCATGCTGCCCTCTGCTATCAATTTCCTGGATTCCAGGACTCTGCTGGTCAAGTTTCCTCTCTCTATGACCCCTTTCATTTTGTTTCCTTTCTAGCCACCACTTCTTCCCTCATTAACCACTGAATTTCCCCAAGTCTTGGTTTGTCATGTTCAATATCTACCTGTGGGCTCCCTTTCCAGATGACAGGGTATTATGTGGTCAGTTACAGAGGATCAAACGCATTCCCTGTGCTCTGCCGAATCTCCAGGTCACATCATCATCATCATTCATATCCCTTCTTTGACATTGTCTTTGCCCTGGGTCCTGAGCCACTCAAGTATACTTTCATGGACCACTTGCAGCCAAAGGGCAAAGACAATCACATTACTCAATTCTTGACTATCTCTCGTAGAGGGTCAGCAGCCAGAACCACATAAAACAAACGCAGAGAAATATGAGAAGGAATTCCAGACTACCACACCCAAGCAGATGTAAGGACTCAAAAAACATATATGCTGCTCATTCCCACATTCTTTCACATCTTGCACCGTGTACCTCACAAAACATTCACTGGTTTGACAACTGTAAGCTAGCACTGAATGCAGAATGAACTTAGCTAAATACTTCTTCTCTGACCTACGGGTGGGTAGGATCCTCTGAAGTTCATTGCAGATGTGTGGCATAGCTGTTTCCCTCCCTCCCCCACCACCATGAACCCTGTTGCTAACACAACTCTTGATTCAAATGTCAACTACTTAAAGATGACACTCAAAATTGCATACCTTAACTGCATATTACACATCTTCAGGGAATTTGAATTTTCTTTCTCAGTGTGGGACATTTGGTTGTTAATTGTCCTATTGGATTTTTATCCCAACCCTTTCAAAAATATCTTATTTTTAATTTAAAAAATTGAAATTATGTTCACATTCTCATTCATATCTAGATCTTATTTTCTGCTCACACAACTCTTTGTTTTCTTATCTCACAGCCCTGGTTGCTGACCCTCCATGAGAGATGGCCATTAGTTAGAAATTTAAATTAGGAATTTAATGTTGTGATTGCATTCCCTTGGTATCTGCATATGATACTTGTGAGGTAAGGCGTACTTCCTTTTTCATAGATGAGGAAACTGAGACAAAATCAATGAATTGCCCAAGGTCTCAAAATTTCCTGATATGGCCAAAACTACAACTCAGATCTCCTAACACCTGAGTGAGCTGATCAGCACCTTATAGTTTTCTAAATTTGGTTTAGAGAAATTTAACATTTGTCTTCCCTCATTAAGCCCAGAGACCTACTCACTTAGGGAAAAATACGTTTAGGTCATTATACATATTGGCTTCATTCATCTTCAAATCATGTAGCTAGCTTTATAATGACTTCAGAGACTGGCTATCATTTTCAAAGTGCTTAATTTTTGAGAACAATGATTGTAAATAATTGTGATAATGCATTACAAAATACATGTATTAAATTAAAAAAAACAATTTCTCAAATATGTGGTCACTTAGGTGAGTGTTTCAGCAAAATAATAATTAAGTTAAACATATGAAAGGATAATAGAGGATTCCCATCAATTTTCTACTCTAAAACATTCCTCAAATAAGTCACTTTCATACTGGTTAGTTTAGATGGTGGCTGATACTTGTCTTTTAAAGACCTAAAATTCCTTGAAAAAGAAATGGTGTGATCAATACATATCCTTCTTGTGTACTTTGATGAAATGATTTTGTCTTTAGAGATCATTGGTTCTTTCAGTTCTGTGAACAAGATTTTTTGAAGTAACTTTAGGTAACTTAAATTTTTTCTTGCATAGTACGAAGCTAATAAAATATTTTGCTATTAGACATAACAATCTATTTACTGTCCCTCACTGCCCCATTATACTCTTTCCTAAGCTTGATATTTTTGGTCATGTTATTTCAACTTTACTTATATGGACTAAGGGATCATAACATTTTGGAACAAGGAAAGGGCCTTAGACATCAACTGGTCTAATCCCTTCAACTTACCGATGAGGAAACTGAGGCCAAGAGAAATAAAGTGACTTACCCAATACAGCACAGCTAGTATATAGCAGAGGCATGATTTAAACCCAAGTACTCTCATTCCACATTGAGTGATTTGCCACAATTTTATGTTCTACTTAGCTATATCCTAACCAACATTTAAAATCCAGTTCCATACCAAAGTTTTCTTGCCACACCAGCTCATGGCAATCAGTGGTTACTTTACTGAATGCCTACATTGACATCAACTAACTTTTTGGTCATTTGACACTTAATTATAAATCATAGGATTGGAGCTAAAAGAGACCTTAGAGGTCAAGTAATGCTATTACTGAATTTTGCAAATTAAAAAAAAAAAAAAAAACTTTGACACTAACTTGACCAAGGTCAAAGAAATAATAAGTAGAAGACCTTAGGTTGGAACCTAGTACCTTTGATTCTAAATCTAGTATTCTTTATATACTTCATCCCTTTTTCTTCCTTATATCCTATCTTTTATTACAATCAGACACTTAGAAAACAAAGGTCCTTATATTTTATAAATTAATAAACTGAGGACCAAAAAGGTTAAGAGATTTTCCTGGGAGCCCACAAACAATTGCTAATAAAACTGACAGTAGAACCTGTATCTCTCCTTTCCATGCTTCACACTAATTTTTTTCCTTATTATTATTTCTAATACTGTGCTAGTCAAGCTAAACAAAGGTGGAGGGCCTGCACTTGTTAGAGGCCATGTGGTTTTATAAGGAGGTAAATCAAAGTAAGTGTAACTCTTTACAAATGTACCAGCCTAGAGTAAGTAGACATCAGGGACATATGAATACCCGAATCATGAACTGATTAAATAATTATTAACACAAAGATCAGTAGAATCCCTGCGGAATCAGGGCCTACTTGGGGGTAATCATTAGTAATTTTAGCTATCTCAACCTTAATGCCCCTCTACTCTCTCTTGGGCACAAGCAGGAAGATGGGTTCAATCTAACCAGACCATATCACATGTTTCATCTAAGTCTGCTTCCTAATGACACTATTAGATCTTCATCTCAATTAATTTAATTCAACTAATTTAATTGAGCACTTAACTACAAGCAAGTGTCTATTCAAAGTGCTATGTGTATATTGTTTGTGACGGAGAAGGGGGTGATGGAGAGGAAAGATATTATATAAACCTGAAAAAGATATAATTCTTCCCCTCCAGTAACTAATATTCTACTTAAAGAAGGGAGAACAAAATACACATGAAAATCATATATATGTATGTATTATATGTTTATGTAGATAGATAGATATACATACATACATATATATATGTATGTGTGTGTGTATATATATATATATATACACCTTAAAAGGGCCTAAGTATCAAATATAGAATTTAAAAGGAAGGAGACTTTGTGTCATATTTCATATATCCTATACTGAGTTAATATTCATTAACTTTTTGTTAGGTCCCCCATGTCCCTTCTTCAACTCCAACTCCCCATCACAAATAAAAACAAAAGCAATTTACTCATGCAGGAAGATGGAGAATATATGAAGAATGGCAGTAATTATGCAATGGATGTCTTAACATCCTACTATCTAATTCTAGCTTCCTTTGAATTTTTTCTCAGTATACTTGAGTTTTGAACCATATTTGTGAAAAACAGCATGTCTTGGGCTAGTGTTAGTTAAATAACCTATTTAATAATATTTTTTCAGTTGCGCTTCACGCATGACTTTAGGGGATAAAAGTGAAAGTGTTCAGTTTTCATTGTTATTATTGCAGATGTATCTGATAACCTAAAATATGCTGTTTTAATCAAGATTCTAGACAGAAGTAATGAAGTCCGTCCAGTTTAAAAAGCTAACTCATCACACAGTTTCATATATATATATATATATATATATATTTAAATCATTAAAGTACATCTATGAGGCTACTTTCTAATAGTCAGTTTAGTGCCTTAAGTAGCATCCCTTTTCTCCATGCCTCAAATAGAATGTAATCTCTTTATGGACAAGAACTTTTAATTTTTTTTGTTGTTATAGTATAGGACACAATTAAGCATAGAATAAGTGCTACTGAATCAAACAGAATATGTTTTTCAATGGTAAGCAACAAGAAAATATGTTATCCACCTTAAATCAATTTCTTAGCTCAAGGGATGCATGGCTCTTCTGTGCTTGTGTGAAAGAAAGAAAGAAAAAGAAAAAAAAAGGAAGGAAGGAAAGAAGGAAGGAAAATACTTCTCAAGGAATCTGTGGGATAATGAGATGTTGGAAGGAATGGAGAAGACCTGAGATCACTTATGCTAAAAACTGAAGTAAAAAAATGAAGAGCAGTTAAGGTGCAGAGAATCAGTGGAGAATTACAGCAAGATAGGGAATCTTAAGTAAGTCACTTCCCCTTTCTGGCTCTCAGCTTCCTAATCTTTAAAATGAGGGGTATTACTGGATGATTAAATAACTTAAAACCACTGAAAGAGACTATAAAAATAATCTAGCCCTTTCTTTGTATACCCAGGGCTTAGCACAGTGCCTGGCACATAGTAAGCACTTAGTAAAAGGTTGTTCACTTGTTGCTTAAGTCCAATCCACTCATTTTATACATGCAAAATACAACGCCAAAGTGGTTAAGTGGATCACACAGAAACTGCTGGTCTACAACAGACAGGACCCATTTTTTGCCCAGGGCTTCATCCATTACAATAGATTATATCATGGCCATTGCCTTCCTTGAAGAGCCCTTCCAGATCTCACATTCTACATTCTATGATTCTATCCATAATGATGATAGCTATTCCCTATGTGAGGTCACAGCTGACAGTTTGGTGGTAATAGATTTTTAAAAGAAAGAAGATGAAAGCTTTTTACTTTGCACAGTCATTTATTAAGTAGTCTCCTGTCTGACAGAATGACAAGTTCCTTTATCTTTCTCTTATTCTATATATGTTTAACATTTTGAATTTTTTTTTCATTTTATGCCTCTTGCAGGGTGCATTTCATTTCTCACATTTGCTTTTTCAATAGCCACCACTGTTTTGCCCTTAAAAGAGTGCTAGTACTCATTATCACTTTCTCAAAAAAAAAAGAAAAAGAAAAACCTTCTTTCTCAATCTCCTTTCCTTATATGTAGCAACAAACCCTAACTCTTTCCCCTTGTTGTATCATAAAGCCAGCTGTTCTAGAGATAGAATGTAGGGACTAAGGACTAAATAGAGATGTCAAATGATCTGAGAGGTTGAAAAGTTTAAACATGCCATTTCTACCATCTTGTTCCTCATGTTCATTATATTCCTACCATCATGAAATACACTCATAAACAAGTCACATCTCTGACTTATATAAAATTTCTTCTTTCTTCCCCCTTTAAAAACTTTTTCTCCTCTAAGTTTTAACAGATATAAAAATAGACACTTCTGTCTTGCATTTCAGATGCAGCATACTAAGCTTCCCCTCAGGCAATCAATCAATCAACATTTATTAAATGTCTAGCCAGGCACTCTGCTAAATCCTGGGGACAAAAATATGAAAAAAAGGAAAACAGAAACTGCCTTCAAGAAACTTACAATCTAATGAGAGAAGATAAAACACAAAAGGAAGCTGAAAAACAAGAAGGTTGGGGAGAAGAACAGATGCACAGTGAAGGAGGCAGTCAAAGAACTCCAAAAATAAAGTAGCCAGGTGAGAAATGAGGAGATGGCTGAGCTAAACTCTCTCCTTGTATGGAGGTGATGACTATATTTAAGAAAATTATATTTAGCTACTATTAATACTGTTATACACACATATATTAAAAATATTAGTGATGCTACTTGCATAAGACAATTTAATTGCTAAATAAATTCCATAATTTGAATCTTAATTATTGATCAAATTGACAAAACATCAATACATACCATAGATTATCCTCTAAAGCACATAGTAAACAATTTGACTTCCACCAAATGTTTAAGGCAGACCTCAGATTTGGGTTCAAGCTCCATTGAGTGTATACTTTAGGGGATCTTAAAAACTAAAATTAAGTACTGATCAATTTTAAAGATAACTTTTTAAGTTGGTATATGTCTTAGAATTGGAAATTTCGTTGTAAATTATGAGACTGCTACCCATTTTTGTAGTAGATTATGCTGGATTTAAATTTTAGGAACTGCCTTGCTTTCTTCTTACAAAAAGAGAAAATTATTTAAGAAAGCAGGAAGAGCAAGCCTTCCTGAGAATTTCCATATACATGAGCTACAATAGCCTGGGAAAGATCCTGAAAATTAGGTCTATTCCTAAGTGGTGAGACTTAAAAATACTGGAAAAATTAGGAAGATTGCTAATTATTGTGTGGGAAAAGGTACAGAGAAAAGACTTTTTAGAATCCACTTATTTGTATACTTTCCAGGTTTCTTGAAACCATCTATTGGGGTAAGGCCATGAGTCTTATCACCAGTGCGAAAGAGCTGGTGGGGTTGTGGAGTTCCTATACAATAAATTGGCTTACTGAATTTAGAAGTTTGTTTATATTATAGGATTTCCTATTATTGATCTTTACATAGGATGATTTTAAGTTCATGAAGGAAAATGTGAAAAAAAGTGAAGGATGTTAAGTGAAATCCTGTGTGTGTATGTGTGTGTGTGTGTGTGTGTGTGTGTGTGTGTGTGTGAGGTTGGGGTCCTTGTAAACTTTCATTGCTTCTCAAAACACCATGAAAGTAATAATAACTGTAAACAGCCTTAAGCTGTGATTAGTAAAACTTTCTATTTGAGGTAAAATCTCTTGGGACTGTAATCTGATATTGTTTTGAGTTTTGAATTCAGGTGAGTTGTCTGATAGATCATTATCAGTAATCCACTATTTCAGGGAAATGCCACAAGCTACTCAGAGAGAATGTGATCCTCAATTATGACAGGTGGATGTCTGTATCTGGAAAAATAAAGAAGGAGGGGACAAACTTGGCATGGCCAAAGGTAGGATCTTCTTGAATTGGTTTCCCCATTGCATTACCTCCTTTTGAACAGGAATGTTTCCCACCTGACTAACCCTGAGTTTAGCTGTGAGGTGGAATTTTATTGCATGGTTTGTTTTCAACTGTGACTCTTACCTGAAATCAAAGAAAACTAAGGATATTTTATACTGGAATACATGTGCTCAGTCTTTCTCTGCCCTTAGGATTAGGCCTGGGGGAGTAGTTTTGATGTTGTTCTAGGCATATACCTGCTTTTCCCTTTATAGCAAATTTCTATAAACAGGGCAAGTAGGCAGTAAAAGCTATGAGCACAATGCAATTATATAAGATCAGTCTGAATGTGCAGTCATTCCATATCCTAAACAATTAAAGTAAATTACTACTTGAACTTGTCATCTGCCTGCTAAAAGTTATATAGGCATGGATAAAATTAAGTCCCTGAAGCATTTCATTCTTTTAAAATTCTATGGGAGTAATTAGACAAAAATTATAAAAGTTTGTGAAACAAAGAAATTCACCTATTCATTTGTGAGGTTAACATCAGTAACCCCTTCTGTTTTGTTTTAAGGGATAAAATTTCATTGCAATTAGTCATCTTAGTGGAGAGTAATATTTATTTAATATCTATTCCATTTATGTATAGTTAACAATGGAACATGTTTTACTATGGGCAGATCATTGATATACACTGTTCTTTGAATACAATTGAGAATTAATTACCTAGTGTATGTAACCATTCCACCCCAAGTCTTTTATTATAAGTGGAGTAAAATCATCCTCTTGTAGGTAAATTCATTTGGGTAACCATTGACCTAGAAGTACAAAGCATATACCTGCAAAGAGTGTTGTTGCTAATTAAATATTTTCATGTATAGGATTAGATCCTTGTCAGGATCTAATCCTAAGGGAAAATTGATAGGAGTAGAAAATTTTAAGAAAGCAACATGGTCAGAAAATCCTATATATCAATTGTAAATTATTCTAATGGAATAGGTTAAAAAAAAAACTTAAATTCTTTGAAGTTTCAGGTGAACAATGGGATCACAATCTGATATTCATCTTATAGCTCCATTTTTAAAAAGAGCAAAGCCACAAAGTTTGAGTTGGTTTGCACCAGGTGAACTATTTATTTGGGAAGTAAAATTTAAGAGGCTTTACTAATCTGTATTGATATTTTTTTTTTGTAAAAGATGTTAGCAGGAAGATCTAAGGAGTCACTACAAGTAACTTGGAACTAGAGAAGCAAATCTACTGAAGAAGAGTCCCCTGCAGACTTGACCTGATGACAAGACCTATTCCATAATCCAAGAGAAAGTATTTACAGACACTAGACAACTACACGGGACATCTGGGATCTAGGATGAAACTTGTTTATTAAGTAGACATTGGGAGTGGGTTGCTAAAATACAAAAAGACTTAAAGTTACTTAATGTTGACCATTATTGCATTACTTTGGCTCTTCTGTTTCACTGTATCTGTATACTGAGTTCTGTTATCTCCGTGTCATATAAATTTCCCCTCTAAAATTTAGTCCAGTAATTTTAGATATTCTTACTATGTCTTATCCTATGATTGATCATTCTTGTTCTTATAATGAGTGGTCAGGGAAAATTGTGACAGGTTGACCATTGCCAAAAGGGGGAATATTAAGAAAATCAAATTACTTTGATTTCATTCTATAATCTATTCTTTTCTGTATTGTACTCATTATGTTGTAAATTTGCCCAAGCCATGTTCCTCTCTCTCTGAACTTAGTTTAGAAATTCAGCTATCCTATAATAATTTAAATTCAGAAATCCGGTTTTCCCACTAATCACCAAATATCACTGATTCTTTCTTCACCTCCTTTGGGATACGGTAAAAGAAAATTGTAATAATTGTGCTAATTTTCTTATTGGTTGTATTGTTTCCCTACTTTTGATTGATTTGCTGTCATGAATTGTGCTCATTACTGAGCTCATCTGCTCTCTCCATAATTGAACCACTCATGTACCACTTAGGGAACCTTGCAGAAGATACTTTCATAAAGAAGTATGTGCAGGTCATAAGGGGGTGGAATGTACAATGCAAGCAAAAATGTAGGAACGTGACCTTGAGTAAAAAGGTTAATGTAAACAACAAAAACAGCTCTATCCCACTGGAAAATGTGCATGTGACTCTGGGACATCCCTGGTTCTATGCCTTCTTTGTTCTGTTTCTATATGATATCTGGCCTGGCCTAAAGGTGGTACAGAGATCCACAATTGTCTTGCTGTTCCAGGAAGGGTCTTGTGAGTAAGATTCCCCCAAAGAAAACCTATTTACTTCCATTTTGGCATGGACTACCCCTCTTTCTTCAGTATTTCAGTATTCTCTCAGAGGGTCAGCCACCCTACAATTGGCATTATCAGGGTCGAACAGATTTGCCACATCTTAGGAAGAGAAAAATTGATGAAGGCAACATAGTTTTATAGGCATTCAGGAATCAGTTCTCAAGATCCTAGGGCAATACAATTTAGAGTTGGAAGGGAACATAGATATCTCTCCAAAAGGGGAAGATTCCAAATGAATGGAAGATATCACAGATGGCACTTTTACTAAAAAAGTCCATCAAGAACATAACACAACTGCCAATCCATATGCCCACCCCCTTATCTCTATAAAATCTTTATGAGAATGACCCAAATATACATGGCAAGGATATTTGTTTTTCTTCTTTAAAAAATGGGGAGAGATGGGAGCAAAATGAAATAACTATTTGTTAATTGAAAAAATTTTTAAAAGCTCTAAAAAGGAGAACATGAAGGTCCTTATATGCCACTTTTTAGTATCAGACCATATCTTTATAGTCACACAAAAGCAGGACATATAGAGAACATAGGACCCTGCTGCATTTTTGTTAATCTCTTCCAATAAAATATTTTATGTAGTTGTATAAAATATAGCCTTTTATACTCTTTTAAAACAAGATGTCTTTCATGCCTGGTTCCATATCTTTGGAGACTCCATGATGGAGACAATCACAGAGAGAACTTTAATCTGTTCAACAATTTAGTGAATTCCACATTCAAACAAAATTTTAAACAAGATGATATATGTTTGGCAAAGCTGTTCACAAAATCCATGAAAAATAGCATGTACAAACCTCAAAGGAATGATAGATAATTTTCAAAGTAGCATAGAAGAGGGGGAGTGAAAATCCACTAGATTTGAAGTCCCAAGAACTGTTCAAATTCTGTCTTGTCACTATCAGTATCACCCTATGAAAATCACATCACTTTTCTGTAACTTAGTTTTCTCATATGTAAAATTAAAGATTTGGAGTGAAGATCCTTTCCAGCTCTAAGTATTTGGTGATATTATTGGTTATGTACTCTAAATGATCCTGTTGAAAGAAATACTAATTGAAATGAGCTCAAGAACATTGAAAAAATTTCATGAAAGCAATTGTCTACTTTATACAACAACAACTACTTTATTGTGAGCACATATTGCAGACAGATTGATCTGGGCTTAGAACTGATGAGAATAGGCTCAATCGAATTTTAGAAACTAAATATTGCTTCTCATGATCCCAAATTGCCTAACATAACACTGCTCATTTCTTTAATATCTCCTTTCATGATGCCATATAGTTTAGAATCTCAGAGTGCTGGGATTCTACAAGATTTAAGCTTTCATCTTGCTTTATACCATCTAATTTGGTGACTTTATCAACTCCAATTGGCTCTATTATTATCTCTTCACAGATGATTCCTAAATCTATATATCCAATCTTAGTCTCCATCCAATCTTAGTCTCCACGATGAGTTACACTTGTGCATTTCCAACAGCCTCTTGGGCATCTCAAATTAGATGTGTTGCAGGCATCTCAAACTCAACACATCTAAAAGAACTTATTATCTTTCTTTCCAATTTTCCTCATTACTGTTGAGGATACCACTATCCTCCCAGATACCAAGGCTTGAAATTTTTGTGCCATTCTTAATTTCTTGATCATTCCACATAGCTCATCTATTTCTAAATCTTATCATTTCTTTTTTCATAAGATCTATCAATATTATACTATCTCAACTTATATAATCACAATCCTTATTCAGACTCTCCTCACTTCTCATTTGGACTAGTTTGATTTCAGAAAAATCTGGGAAGATTTCTATGAACTGATGCACAGTCAAGTGAGCAGAACCAGGAGAATGATTTCTACAGTAACAATAACAGCGTAAAGACAATCAACTATGAAACACTTAGTATGATCAACAAGATGAGAAACAACAGTTCCAAAGGACTCATGATGAAACATGCTATCCAATTTGAGAAAAAGAACTGATAGGCACAGGGTGCAGAATGAAGCATATGTTCTATTTTTTCTTGCTTTTGTGGGGGAGTGGGGCAGGGATGTGGGGATTACAATAGCTTTCTAAGTAATTTCCCTGCCTAAAGTCTCTTCCCGCATTTATTCCATCTTCCACTCAACTGCCAAAGAGAATTTTCCAAAGCATAGTTCTAACTAGGTCACCTCTTTGCTCAATGAATTCCATTCCCTTCAAAGACTTCCATTCTTACAGTGTATGACTTTGATAATTATTTCTTTATTCTTGAATTTTAGCAGTTTTCAATAAATAAAAATCTTTTTTTTCCTTTCCTCTACACTTTTAAAACATCAAACTGTTCAGATACAAATGAGGGATCACCCTACATCATTTATAATGTGATTTAAGCTTTTATATTTATGCCACAGCTCATTTTCTGTCCCTATTGAAATCAAACTGTTCATAGCCTACTGAAAACTGTATTTCATTTTACATAGATTTTTTCCCTAGTTTTAATAAACCAATTTCTTTTCTATGGCTGAAGGCACCAAACTATTCACCTTGGAAAGTTCTATGTTTTAAATCTCTTACTAGTTGATTTAATTATTTTCTTTCTTTATGCAAGTAGTTTTTCTTCTCCTTTGAGCATAACTCCTCTATATGTCAGGGCAGTACCTTAAATAGATAGTACCTTGCCCTTCCTCCAAGCTTAAAAATGGTTCTTTCAAATTTCTAGCCATTCTCTTTTGTTTTACCTTTTGGGTTCCTTAATAAAAAAGATTAATTCCACTTCCAAGTAACAACTTTTTAAATATTACAAAATGGTTATAACGTTCTAATCCCATTAACCCCAAATCGTCTGTTCTCAGAGTTCCTAATTGGTTCCCCTGCTTCAAGTCTCTCCTCTTTTCAATCTATGCTCCATATAATTGCCAAAGTGATTCTCCTAAATCATATGGCTGGCTGTGTCACTCTGTTACTCAATAAATACCAATGGTTCCCTTCTGCCTCTAAGGTCAAATATAAATTCTACTCTTTAGATTTAAAGCCCTTAATAACCTGGTCCCAACCTCCCTTTCCAAACTTTATTATATAATATTCTTCTGTAGTCCACAATCTACAAAACTATTCTTCTTGCCCACTGTATATCACATCCTTTCTAATGGCTATCTCCCATGCTTGGAATAAACTCTCTCCTAAATTGTGCCTCTTAGAATCTGTCCCTGAAAATTAAACTCAAACACCACCTTTCACGTAAAGTCTTTACTGAATAAGCATGATGTGTCAGATACATGATGTCTTAGGTGATGTGTTCAGAGGAAGGAAGGCCTGTGTTCAAGTCCTACCTCAGACACTTACTAAATTTGAGACCATGGGTGAGACACTTTGCCTTTCTGTGCCTCAGTTTCTTCATTTTAAAGGGAGTGAGTTGGATTTGAAGATCCTCTAGGTCCCTTCTAGTTCTAAATCTATATTACTAAGATTTTCTCTATGGTTAATGTCTTACCCATTCATGTGTTGTTAATCAAAATGGGCTCCTTAGCACTTAGTTCAACAAGTGCCCTTGAAGAGTTTGGCCTTTGTTTCCTTTGATTAATTCAGTGTCTTTGATTGAGTCTTACTAGGTGCTAAGTCCCAGGCCCAAACCCCTATTAACTGTAAAACCTTAGTGGGTGTGGATTGGCAACTAAAGTGGGGCCCAAGGTGGGACTAACTCCAGGGAGGGCCTAGTTTACATGTCTGGGAGAGAAGAGGCTTTTAGACCACGTGGGTTTAAGTCCCCCTCTTTGTGACGATTCTAGGTCACCTGGGTGAGTCGCATGTGTGACTCACCCCTGACGCTGAAAAAGATATAAAACCAGGGGTTGGCTGTCTGTTCCTTGGAGCTGTCTTACTCACAGCACTGGTGGCACATGACTCTGGGCCAGCCCTTGTTCTGAGCTCCCGGGCTGAACCTAGATGTTGGTAACTATGAATTGTGTTGGGTCTGTCTGTTGATGTTTGTAATTTGTTTGTATTTTATTCTGAAGTTTAGGGTGCTGGATTTTTCCCCTGAACTAAGTGAGTGCTGTCTGTATGCTGGATTAAAGTAAGCTTGTCAACCCCTTCAACCTTGCTTTCCTTATTAAGGCAGATCAAAAGAACCTGTGCTGTTGGCAGCTTTCTGGGTGCTGGCTGTGGGTGGATCTTACACCCCCACAGAAGCTGCTAGCCGGATTGTTGAAACAATTCAAATAAACAAAAAAAACGTTTAATTGAATTTAATTACAAATATTCATTTTTGAAAGTATTAGTCTCACTGAGAGAATATAAGTTGAGGGCAAGGACTATTCCATTTTTGTCTTTTTATCCCCAGTGCCTAGCACAGTGCCTGGAACATAATAGTTGCTTAATACATGCTTACTGATTGGCAGTAAGCATGTATTAATTCTGATACGTACAATGAGACTATCTCTTCTTTATTCACAGAAACTATGCATCTCCCGCTGCAGCCTAAGATTGCATTTCAGTTGTTTGGCTACCATATTGTTCCTATTATCATGCAGCACAGCTGATCATCCAGTAGCCCTCAAAGCTTGAAAGCAAAATTCTATGTATTAATGACTCCGTTACTGGGCAAATAACAAACCTTTAACCATGTTTCCATTAGAGATCTCATAGGCTAGAAATGATAGGCTTAATGATGTATAAGATAATAATTGGGTTAAGACAGGAGAACATAATCCAAGCCTCCCACTACCTCTTTCATTTTGCCACTATTAGACAGAATACTGTACCACATGAAAGAAGCATCTGACTTTTACCATTCCTATGTTCATTCATACAGTATTCCCAGGAGGGAATATATGCATGTATCTCAAAAATATTATCTGAAGATCTTAGCCAAGTAATTTCTCACTATCAAGGGAAGGGCAAGAATAGGATGCTAGCAAACAGGAGTACTAAACATACAACTGCAGACAATAAATCACTAATATTCCAGGTGCCCCACTGCCCTCACCTTCTGTTTAGAAGGGTTTGGTCTTTATGTCACTCCTTCAATGAAGACACTGAAAAGCAAGGCAGCTTCTATGGGAAAACACATTAGCTAGTAAAAATAATATAGCAATGGTTTAAAGTTGTCATTCCAACAGGAATGAAACTGGGAAAATGGCATCATTGGGAATCTGAATTGGAAGTCTGTAGGATTGTGAAAATGATTCAGTCTTTCCATGATACTGCATAGACTTTAAACTATCCTACAGTGGCTTCCCAGCTTCATTCTCACACTACACTCGTTTTTAAAGATTACACTTAAAGGCATCATTATCAAAAGGACAAGGTCATTATTACATTTCTCAGACTTATGCCTAACCATTTTAATTTTCTGTTCTGCCTGCTGGATAACAATGAATCACTCATTGGTAGATGAGCAAGTCCAGAAATACCCAACACACTGACCTAGAACATAAATTTCACATCCCTTAATATCTCAGTGCTATTTTAAATATGAGTAATCGGTAAGATGCAGCAGTTTCTAAATGGGGGGAAAAATTGCTGCTATCTAATGAATGTGGTATGTATAAATGTAGTTTTCCATTGCTGTAAAAAGATATGGCATATACCTAAAACTTCAGATAAGAAATTTAAAATAGAAAAAATTTTATACCAGTTAGAATCCTGCTCCATATCTATTTTCCTACTTCCTCTCAATCTAGCCTTTTAGATTTTAAACAACTTATTCTCTACATTCTGTTGCCATTTATACTCAGAACACAACTTAAAATTCATCTTTTCCATATAAGTACATGTATATGTATGTATATACACACACAGACACACTTTTCTATCTATATATACATTTGCATATATGCATATATGCTTATACACACACATTTCTCTGAAAAGGAGAAAAATCTTTGACTGGAAGGGACAGAACAAAGGTGGCTATTGGAGAGTTGATAAGCAAGTTAATTTTTTTTTTTAAAAGTAAGAGAAGACCTCACTTCCCTTGATGAGGCCCTAGGACCTAATGACCTATATCTCAACATACTGAGATAATGGGACACTGATTCCTGAGCTATGTTCAGTGATCTTTGAAAAAATGCTAGAGAATGGGAGAGTACTCCACAGAGAATTGAGTTGGAAAGTGATAAATAGTGGCCTAACTTTTAAAAAACATGAAAAAGAATGGATTTTTAACAATGAAGGTCAATGAACTTGATTTTTGTTTCCAGGAAAACAAATTCAGCATAATATTAAAGGAGCAGCTAATGAGAACCAGAAGAAGAAGCATTGTTCATAAAGGAGAAGATTCTTTTATGAAAAATAAACTTCATTAACTCTTTCTAGACTAGGATGCTACAGCCTGATACAGAGGATCCTTTAGATGGCACCTAATATAGTCGGTAAGGCAGTGGACTTGGATTCAGGAAGAACCGGTTCAAATCCTTCCTCAGACACTTACTAGCTGTGTGACCCTGGAAAAGTCATTTAACCTCTCTGTGCTTCTGTTTCCTCATCTGTAAAATGAAGTTGAACTTGATGACCTATAAGGTCTTTTCTAGTCTCTAGATATACAGCCCTGAGATCTGAGGAATGTTCTACCTAGTTTATCTAGATATAAGTACCTCAGAAGGTATTTCATGTTATTCTTATGGAAAAGTTAGGAGGCTTGATAATCCTATATCTAGGTTATTTCAGAAGGGGTTACATGATTTGACATAACTGGGGAGTAGGTTTCCAGCAGAGTGCCCAAAGGGATGCTTCTCATAGTGCTGTTTAACATTTTTAACCATGGTTTAGAATGATAAAGGAATTAATAGCATGATAATCAAATCTGCAAATGAAGCAAAGCTGGAAGGAATAGCTAATACCCTGAATGACAGAGTCTGTATACAACACCACCATGACAGGCTAGGTATAGGAGTGAGGAACCTGTGGGTCTTAAGGCCATGTGTGGCCCTCTAGGTCCTCAAATAGGACCCTATGACACAAATTTGTTCTGTGAAGCTTGGATTCAGTCAAAGGTTCCATACCCCCGGGGTAGGACAATGGGTCGAATCTATTCAAAGGAAATATAATAGGTTAAATGTAAAAGGTTACACCTGGTGGAAATAAATCATTTTTCATGAGTCCAAGATTATATATGTTTATGTAGTTTTTCTGAAAACAAACAGACAAAAAGAGTTCAAGGTTTAAGTTAACTAAAGCAAGCCTAATATGTATCATCAGGATGCTGTAACAATGGGGGAAAAGAAAAAAAAAACACTATTGTTATCTTGGGCTTAATGAACAGAAGCGCATGTTAGTGCGCTATTATGACTTGTTTAGGCTAAATCTAGATTAGTGATTTTAGTCCTTGGGCTAAGTTTTAGGAAGGACATCAACAGCCTGAACTGAATATTAAGTAGGAAAGAGTAGAATAATGAAGGGCCTCAACATCACAATATACAATGAGGGGTGAAAGGACTAGGGATGTTTAACCTGTAAAACAGAGGTGGGAGTGAATGGGGCATGATAGCTGTGTTCAGGTTTTAGAAGCACTCTCATGGGGAAGAGTTATACATGTTCTAGTTGGCCTCAAGGGAAAGAATTAGGAGTAATAGATGTAAAGTGGAAAAGAAGTAAATGTAGACTTGGCCAGAACAAAAACTCCCTAACAATTAGAGATATCCCAAATTGGAACAGGGCTGCTTTGGTACACACCCAAACCTCTCTTAATCCCTTCCTGAATGCTTTCATATAAAGTCTGGTTGGCCGCTCATCAGTTTGGTTGAATACAAGTCAGACTGGATGACCACTGAGGTAGCTTCTGAGAGCACTCAATTCTGAAAACAAGAGCAGCAGCCTAGCACTGTATAAACCTATGAACATAAAATGTTCAAATGTTTTTTGTTTGTTTGTTTGTTTTGTTTTAAAGAGAAGTTCATAAAGAAAAAGCAAGTAAGGGGGAAAAAGGATTATCCCAACATTTTTCACAACATACCTCTTTAAATTTCAATAGGATAAATTCTTTAAATTTTGGTAACTTTTTAAATAGAAAATTGAATGCCATATCTTTTAAAATGACATTATATATAGGTACATGTGTCTATATGTATATACATATATATATGTATGTATATTATACATACATACAGAGAGAGAAAGAGAGAGAGAGAGTTAGTTTTATTCAGGAGAACAAAACTAAGCTTTGAGGGTTCTTCTTAGACTATATCATACACATACGCACATATAAAATATGCATCATAAATTTAAGCAAGATTCTTTATGATAGATTTAACTCTAGAAATTATTTAATTCTGGCAAACAAGGTATAAAACTAGGAAACATTCAACTAAACTGCTCAACAGTGTTACATAAGATTTTTTTGCCTTTTTTTTTCAAAAACTGAACCTAAAGAAAATTCCCTATTGATAGGATGGCTTTCCAACGTCTCATCTTCATGTATGACATTATCCTAATT
The DNA here is from genome assembly GCF_011100635.1 of Trichosurus vulpecula. NCBI lineage: Eukaryota > Metazoa > Chordata > Mammalia > Diprotodontia > Phalangeridae > Trichosurus > Trichosurus vulpecula. Next base: position 157,059,910 of record NC_050581.1, read on the forward strand.
GCCTCTTTAAAATTTCCTCAGCGAAATTCACAGAGATGTTAATGAGACTGGGCTCTCCACACTGGCCAAAATATAAAAATAAAAGTGTCAATTAGGAGAACATATTGTCCAGACATAAGGACTCCAGTGAGTTAGTCCATAAATATGTATATTTTGGAAAAGCTATATATATATATGGACAACAAGCTGAGCCCACGATTGAACTGTAATAAGAGATCAGGGTAGATTGTATTAGACAAATTTTTCATGTTTTGTATAATCTCCAAACTGCTCATCATTACAAAAGTTCATCTCTTTACCTCCCTACTCTTTATATTTTCCCAGTTGTACTATTTGGCTATGAATCATGGAACTAGTCAGTCTCATAAGAATCAAAATTACAAATAGACCAAAGGACAATGATTAGCTCATAGATGGTGAACATGAGTATAGGCTGCAATATATTATGACTATTATTACTACTAATAGTAATATTAAGGTTTTCAAAGCATTTTACAAAAACCCTGTGAGGTAGCTTCTATTATTATCCATATTTCATCTATGAGGAAACTGAGGCTGAGAGCGTTTAAGTGATTCGCCCAGAATCATGCACTTAGTAAATTTCATGAAACATGAGTAGAACCCAGGACTTCCTGAAACCATCTCCACCACTCTATTCACAGGACCACTTAGCTGCCATGTGACTTGCATGTAAAAAGAGGTATAGAGGTAATTTTTGTGGTTATTAATGATTTCAAAGGGTATTGGAACTTTTTAGTCTTAAGTCATATATAAAAAAGGATGAGAGACCATAGATAGCTCAAGTGCTGTTGAGATATTAAAATCATTGGAGGAATCATATTTCATGGAGAATTTGCAGAATCCAAAGATAAGAATTATACAGTATTAACATTATATTCCATATAATTTTTCTCTCCATTCACTATGTCATGCTTTCTAGAAGCCAAGGAGACTTAGTTGGAGCCCATCCCTGATACATCTTGCTCACAAATAACTGCTAAGTGCTCTAGGTAACTCTCTGACCATAAATTTCAAAGAAGGCACTAAACTGTATGGGGAAAAGGAGTTTCCTCATTGAGGAGTTGCCGATCCCAAGAAATTTACAGTTCCAGCCATTATCCTTATAATCTCTCTTCCTACTGTGAGAAATTAATTATTTCTCTTATATTTAGTAACTAATTATTGTATTAGAACCAAGATTTTTCTCCTTTTCTACCTCCTCATCCAGAAACCAAGCACTATACTCAGGCCAAGATCTAATCAAATAATAAAATAAATTCTAACTTTAGACTAATGGGTACATCCTTCCTCACTGTACTTGCTCAAACAGGTCTGGGAAAATGTGGATTCTCTATTTTGTCAGACAGGTGATAAGGAAATTGATATCTCTTTGACCAAAATTTGCGTGACCTAAGTCAGGCTGTCTAAAATACGACCCATAGGCCCACAGTGCAATTTTATGTGGCCAGCCTGTGAGTTTTAATTTTCATGAGCGAAAAAATAAAATAATAATTTGTATGCAATGTGTATTAGATTTTTTAATTCCGTCACTAAAAAATAATTTCATTGTTGTTAATTTTCTTTAGTGTTTTTAAGCAGTATTATGGATGGAACATATCGCGTGGAATATTCAATTGACCTGTGGGATGTGTTCCATCTGTATGATGCAGACTAGTCAGCATGCACCTACCTTTATACGGTTGTGTTGTCACTTTGTTGTTTTGTGTTTGCTTTTGTGCTTCGTGCCTTCACCTGTCATATTGATGATATGCATTCTCCCACTTTCTATTAGTGTACTGTATTTTTTATTCTGGGTGCAGCCCTCAAATAATTGTTTTATTTTAATGTGGCCCTAAGATAACCTAAGGTTGGATAGCCCTGACCTAAGTCATGTGCCCTCATTTTAATATAATCCATTTGGGCTGTCTTAACCAATGAGAGTAGATTGCCTCTGCTCAGGAATACCTATCTTGGAAGGGCATATAAATGTCATTACACCACCATGAAGGGTCTTTGATCTATCAGAGATGGCCAAATGACCATCCTTTTATTAATAACATGCTGGATTTATTAATGAAATGATTAAATTACCCAGGAACTAAGTCTCTCAGAATTTTTTAATCGCCACTCAACTTTTCATAATTGTCTGATGCTGGGGATCACATGGTTCTGGAGGTATATACCAATGAGCACATCGCTGTTTGTTTTACCCTTAGCCTGTTTAAGAGCTTCAGAAGTCAATCTTTTCTTTTTTTCTTTTTATAAATTTTTATTTTTAGTTTACAACATTCGGTTCTACATAATTTTGAGTTCCAGATTTTCTTCCCTCCCTCCCCAAGATGGCATGGAATCCCATATAGCTTCCATGTATAACTTTGCATTGAATTAATTTACACACTAGTCAAGTTACAGAGAAGAACTGTGATCAATGAAATGAATCATGCGAAAGAAGAAACAGGACCAAAAATAAAAACAACCCAAAAACAAAAACAAAAGAGAGAAAAGGAAAAAAAAAGGGGGTGGGGAAAGGCTAGCATGAAGCATGCTTCAATCTGCATTCATACTTCACAGTTCTTTCTCTGGAAGTAGATAGCATTCTCCATCGTGAGTCCTTTGGAGTTGTCTTTGTACCTTGTGTTGCTGAGAGGAGCAAAGTTTGTCAGGGTTGGTCCTCACAGAATCCATATATCTGTGGTTGTGTATAATGTTCTCCTGGCTCTGCTCCGCTCACTCAGCATTATGTCGTGTAGGTTTTTCCAGGTTGTTATGAAGTCCGTATCATCCCCATTTCTTATGGCACAATAGTATTCCATTACCTTCATATACCACAGCTTGTTCAGCCATTCCCCAATTGATGGGCATCCCTTTGATTTCCAATTCTTAGCTACCACAAAAAGAGCCACTATAAATATTTTTGTACATTTGGATCCTTTTCCTGCTTGTGTGATTTCTTTGGGATACAACCCTAGAAGTGATATTGCTGGGTCAAAGGGTATGAACATTTTTATAGCACTTTGGGCATAGTTTCAAATTGCTCTCCAAAATGGATGGATCAGCTCACAAATCCACCAGCAATGTATCAATGTTCCAATTTCCCCACATCCTCTCCAGCATTTATCATTTTCCTGTTTTGTTATTTTAGCTAATCTGACAGGAGAGATGTGGTATCCAAGAGTTGTTTGGATTTGCATTTCTCTAATCAGTAGTGATTTAGAGCATTTTTTCATATGCCTATAGATATCTTTAATTTCTTCCTCTGAAAACTGCCTGTTCATATCCTTTGACCATTTCTCAATTGGGGAATGACTTGTATTCCTATATATTAGGCTCAGTTCCCCATATATTTTAGAAATGAGGCCTTTATCAGAGACACTAGTTGTAAAGATTTTCTCCCAATTTTCTGCTTCCCTCCTAATTTTCGTCGCATTGGCTTTTTTTGTACAAAAACATTTCAATTTCACATAATCAAAATTATTCATTTTGCATTTTGTAATGCTCTCTGTCTCTTGTTGGGTCATGAATTCTTTTCTTTTCCATAAATCTGGTAAGTAAACTATTCTTTGCTCTCCCAAATTACTTATACTATCAGCCTTTACTCCTAAATCATGAACCCATTTTGACTTTATTTCGGTATATGGTGTAAGAGAAGTCAATCTTAATGTTGGGGTTGGCCAGGCAGTAGAGAGGGACTATCACCTTAGGACTGAATGAAGAAACTTGGAGGAGGAGAGCAGCCCCTGCTAGCTCCAGATAAGATGTAATCCTAGTAAGGAGTGGGATTAGAGAGAGTTTAGACATGAAAATGATTTGACTCCAATTAGAACTCAACAGAATGAGTGGACCTGGGAAGGATTGGGCAGGACCTCAGGCATGTTCAGCAGCTCTGTGGGAAGAGAACTAGGCCACCTGAGTGTACCTAGTGCCCAAAATTTGGTGTATGTTTTAGAGATTTGTAGGGAAGAGCAGCATGGAAAAGTAATAATGTGGGAAATCTGGGGAAAGTGTTGGATCAGAAAGCATCTAAGGAAGGTATCAATACTTCTCTATTTAAACTGGTAACAGTAAATTAGTTCCTCCTCTGAAGGAAGATAATTATATTTGCCCCTGTACATGAGGTGGGAAGATGAGGAGGGGGAAGGGGAGAAAATCGGGGAAATATGGAACTCAGGGGATGATGTTAGTTGTTGAGGATATTATAGGGTCTTTAGGGAAAGGAGAAACAGCTGAGTGCCTGAGGACCAAGCCTATTTAGGAGTGCGGAGATGTAGCCTCAGGCTGGTGTTGGTCATAGAGTAGAGATAGACTAGCCTGGAGGCAGTAAAGGAAAGCAGTTGGGCTGAGCATTTGGTTTGACAGAAGTATCTTGGAAAGAGGCTTAATTATGGGAGCTTGGGAAGAGCAGAAAGGCTAGATTTTTAGAGTGTGGGACTTCAGTGAGCATGCATGAGAGGTGTCAGCAAATACATGTAGGGGATTTTGACTGAATGAAGCACATCATTGGGGAAGGTGCATATCAGGAAATCTCTAGCTGTGCAAGGGAGCTCTGATCTCCTGTTCTGACAAAAGGAGAGAAGGGTCATGGGTGGTACCTGGTGCCTCCCCCAAAACCAACATTTGTACATTGTGAAAAAAAGCAGGTACAGAGCTGTAATAAGAGAACGTCATTCATCTTTTGACTTATTCATCTTATCTGAAGTCCATATTTTTTGAGTTCCTCCTACTCTGATTTTGGCAAGAGAATGCAGGATATGTGATTAATCACCTATGCCATAGAATGATTGACACAGACCTGGTGAGTAGTCAGCAGGGTACAACAGAAAAGCTTGAGCATCAAAGGACCTGGCTCTGCACCACTTACTAATGGTTTGACATTGGGCAACATTTCTGTGCCTGTTTCTTCAACTGGAATGCAAGGGATTAGACTACAGGACTCTGAAAGTCTCTTCTATCACTAAGCCTATGATCCTATCACAGTTTCATGACCTATTAATATGGGAGGATCTAACATATTAAAATATTTTGAATATATAAAACAGGTATAGTAAGTTTCAGAAGAGGAAAGGCATAATTTTTTTTAAGTTCCTCACAATTTTGTCATGACAATTTTGGGAATACTGTTTAATTGAGAAATATTTATGATAATGAAATATTAATTTAGATCAGAGAGAGGAGCTAATGATTTTTTAGGCCTAGAAAAAAGAGAGAAAAAAATGATCTAGGCTAGAAAATTGGTAAGCCAGGTGACCATATTTTGATTGGAAGATAAAGAAAGATCATTTTGTACAGTGGAAGCACAGAGGGGATGAAAGAAGTGAAACAATTTCTTTATCTTTTCTAGTCTGACTTGGGAGTAGAACGATTGAAGAATAGGAATACAGGTGAAATACAGCTTGAGGCCTTCCCTGAATCTATTTACCAAGAGATGAACAGCAGCTGTCAGAGGAAGGATCCTGATGCCATCAAGGACCTTCAGTTAAAGCAGAGCTAGAGGGTAAAACTGATACCCAGCTCAGATAAGGCACCATAAGGCTGCTGATGCTTTTCAGGCAAAGCTATTTCAAGCCTGAACTGCTGGTATGTGTGTACAACCCTGGAGGCTTCAGATTCTGAGAGAAGTTTCAGAAGTTTGTATTTCAACACTGGAAGAAAGCCAGAAGTTTAGTTAAGTTAACCAATAAAAGCGTGAAGGAAATGCCATTTTGAAGTTTGGTGTTCAATTTCTTTAAATCTTGTTCCTAACTGTAGTTCTTTTTTAAAAAAACATCCCTTTCCTAACACACTGTTGATTTAATTAGGAGTAATATTTTTATAGAAAAATACATATTTTAATGTGAATGGATGTGCTTTTTACCGATTAATTAAACCTGCAATGTCTATCTGTTGGAGTTAAGCTACAACTGTCCACTATTAACAATTACCAGAATTGCAGTTTTGAATCTCTGGAAGAAACAAAACCTCTGGTATATATCCTTTGCAAATCCGATCTGTTTCAATCACAACAAATATAACCTTGTTTATTTGTTTATTTGTATGCGTGTGTGTGTTACTCATAATAAATTAATTCTGTTCAATAAACACTGATTGATCAATCATTATATGTAAGGCACTGAGCTTAGCATGGAAAGGGACACAGGGATCAATTAGACATGCCCCAGGTCCTTAAGGTGCTTCCAATCTAAAAGAATACAATACATACATGGATATTTGTAATATACAATAGAATATAAATGTGCATGAAAAAGGTGCAGTTCCATATGGTCCATATGAGCATTAGGGAAGACTTTGTGGAAAAAGTGGAATTTGAGCTAAGGCTCTTAAAGATTCACAAGGATGACATCCAGAGAAAGAAATATGGAGTCTGAGTGCATCGAGTATCGAGGCATACTATTCACTCTCATTCTAATTCTTCTATACATGATTAATGTGAAAATATGTTTAATAAGAATGTATATGTAGAGCCTATGTCTGATTTCATGCCATCTTGGGGGGAGGGGAAGGAGGCAGAGAAAATTTAAAACTTATGGAAGTGAATGTTGAAAACTAAAAATAAACAGATTAATTTGTTTAAAAAAAGATTCATAAGGATGAGGTAGATGTGTTATGTAAGGGAGGCATGGACAATGGCACAGGGAACTTGAGGAAAGGCAAGAATAATGGCATAGAATCAGCAAAGTATAAAATACAAGAGGATAATAGGGAAAATTTCAGTTTGACTATGGCATAGGTTTTGTGAAGATGAGTAAAAGCATGTAAAATTATGAAAATAAGTATGAGGCTTAAATACAAAGTTTAAAAATGTGGACTATATTTGGTAAGCAGAGGAGAGACATTGAAAGTTATCTAGTAGGGAAGAGGTACAATCAGAAGCCGATATTGGGATGATGAATTTGTTGGCATTGTTAGTATGAAGTAGACTACAAGGGCAAGAGGATGAGGCTGCTAGATGGGTTGAGTCTGAGGGAGTTAATGGGTTAATGGGTTAACGTACCATGGAGATCCCTGACCTGGAAGTAAAGAACCTTGGGATATTGTCTTTCTTATACTCATGGCTAAAGATACAGAGAGGTGACTTGACCAAGCTCACAAATTAATTTCCTCAGGTATAAAATGAGAAGTTGTTAAGCAGCCTGTCAAAAGAGGGAAAGCACCCTACTTTGGCCAGAAACTTCCTCTACTGTCCTTCAAATCTGTTGGTGGCCAGGACTCCTAGAATATTTTAGGTCTTAGTATGTCTGCCCAAATCTCTATATAGAGATAAGGGTATTTAACAGGAACCGCCAAGTACACAGACTATTGAGGGGGTTTCCTAAATCAATAGTTAACCTAGTACCAGTTATGTATACTTTAGAAAAAAAAATCATCAAAGCAGTAAACAGCATGAAAATCTATCAAAAATGACTCATCTTAAGAATAGTACTCTTAAAAAATTTTTGAAAAATATAACACACATAATGATTTTTATAAAGAAGGATTAAATGGATTATGTCTCCTAGGTCCAGTTGGGTGTACAGAGAGACAGAGAGAGAGAGAGGCAAAAGTAACACCTAGATGCTGACTCTCTTATCACCAGCCAGATGGAAGAGACAGAAAGGGGGCAAGTTCTAAAGCAAATTTCAGGAGTCTATTATCTCCAGTCACAGACCCTCCAGCTAGGACCCAAGACCATTCTTTCACTCCATCCACTTCACTAGAGGGTGATGTAATTCAATCTCCTTTAGAAGTTCTGCCACACTAGTAATCAGTTTGGGGAGAAGGGAGTCTGCCTTCCATTAAGTCAATTCCTCAGGGATCAAAATTTTGAATAAAGGTAAGAGGAGCGATGAGGCTCCTGTTTGTATGCATGTTAGAAAACCTTCCTGGTCTTCAAAAGGATTGAGTTACATTTCTGCAGAGGCAAAGTATGGTGGGGGTGGGGTGGGGAGGGAGATTAATAGATTCTTTTACCTCCCCTTCCTCACTAAAACAATTAGATGATACCAGTAGTCAATTCCATTTTTGCCAAAGACAAGGAAGTAGAGGGAGTCTTCTTGTTATAAGATTCCTTCCATCTCTAGCAGTGTACAATGGCATCTGGTGACAATCAAATTCCAAAGGAGAGTCTAGATGGGAGAGGCAACTCAACTATTATTAATAATATAAATATTATTAACAATAGGAACTGCTTTCCCCCAAATGGAAAAGGCAACCCTAAGAAAATGAATATTTTGCAAAGTGACTAAAGCTTTTACTTGTTTGTTTGTGGAGTTATTTGAAGGCTTTCCAGAGCTTAAGCCATGCATTGTCATCAGGTCTTAAGGACACAGATCCTCCTCCAAAGTTTCTAGTTTCCTAATGGCTTCCAATTGGTGAATTAAGGATATTTGCTCCAGGGACTGGTTTGTTCTGATCTGATTACAAAGCTTTCTTCACCACCCCTCCCCCATGCTATACCTTAACATTCTTAGGGAGTAACATTTTAATTTCACTTTTTTCCCCTTTTACCCAGCCCGTGCTCGAAAGCACTGCAGAATTCTTGCTGCAAGGCGTCTTTGTGGAAAACAGCAAAGCTAGGCACATTTTTGGAAGTCAATTTAACTCTTTCAGGTCACTAGGGGACCAATGTATGTACTTCCAAAATGCCTAATTTCTTCTCAGGGAGTAAGTTGCCCCCTTGAGAGGACCCAGTTGAGTGATGATAAAAATTCAATTCATGTTTCCAAGTTATACTGAGCATCAATTTTTCCTTCCCTTCACTTTCTAGCAAATGAGCCTGTGAACTCCCTTTGAATTAGGGAGGAGAATGAAGGTTTTTCACACAATTTATTTTCATTGCTCACATCCAAGGCAAGCCACTAAACTAAATCAACCAAGAGAAAAGCAGCCTGTTTGGCTCAATGGAGCAGAAAGAAAAGTCAGGCTTCTTCTTGGAGAATTCATGAAAAACACAGTGCCACCATGTTTTTCGATGCTTCCTAGCCACAAAACACCTTGAGTTTTTTGGTCATTGTTGTTAAAAACTAATAGGAATAGCAACAGAAACTTAATTTCAAAAGTTCTTCTAAGTCATCAAACCTACCGAACAACCTACTGTGTGTTTTACTCAGCATCACATGCTAGGGACATCAGACATGGATGCTGTTCTTCAAGGGCTTGTCTACAGTCTAGTTGGGAGATGAACAAACAATAAAGTGAGCAGGGGTTATTTAACCTGGGGTCTATGAACTTTTAAAAGTAACATTTTGATATCTGTATTTCAATATAATCTGTTTCCTTTGTAATCCTATATATTTTATTTATTTAAAAATGTGCTGAGAAAGATGGAAGGCCTCATCAGACTGCCAAAAGGGTCCATGAAACAAAAGAGTTTAATAACCCCTCCCTAAGGCAATGGATGATGCTATTCAGTCATTTCAGTCCTGTCCAATTCTTCATGAACCCATTTGGGATTTTCTTGGCAAGGATATTGAAGCAGTTTACCATTTCCTTTTTCAGATGAGGAAACTGAGACAAACAGGGTTAAGTTATTTGCCTAGGGTCACCCAGCTAATAAGTGTCTGAGGCTGGATTTGAACTCATGAAGATGAATCTTCCTGACTCCAGGCTTAGCACTCTATCTCCTGAGCCACCTAGCTGCCAAACGCCAAGTGAATAAGTAGCATGAACAATGAGTATTTCAGTAACTCAGAGCCGGGAGCAAACATAGAAGGCTGGAGTAGCCAAGATGCGAATGTCTGGAGCACATAAATGTAATCCTGTGAATGTAATTGGTAGATAAACTCAAAACTGAACTGATCAGAGGAAAGAATAAACACAGTAAAGAGAACAGATAGTTAATATTGCTCTCAGAATGTCTCTGCTCTGGAATTCAGTTTAGAGTGAACATTTCTATGAAGACTGGGGACTTCAAAGCTCATATTCCCAATGGCACTAAATGTATCAGAAGCAGCTCTATTTCTTCAGACTGTGTTGACATCAAAGTTCTCAAAGTATTCACCAGGGACCACCAGGGAGTCTGTGATGGACCTTCAGATGGTCTGCAGGCTGGTATTGATGTTTATAATGTGATAAAGTTGCTAGTTTTATTCCTGGCATAAATTTAATAAATTTATTTCCATTGTATTTTACTGAATATCTATTAATTAATTTTTAAAGCTGTTAACATTTTGCTGTTGCCACCTCATGTAATTAGTTATCGTGTTATGTATTTTATTCCTCCAATTATACAATAGGGGACTTGAAGTCTAAGATTCCAGCACAATGCATTGCATAGAATAGGAGCTGGATAACTACTCATTAAGCTTGCTGATATCAAAGTCAATGTCATCCTTCCAAAGTAGTAGAAGCATCAAGTCCAACTCAATTCTACCTTTTACTCTTTACTGAATACTTGATAGCAAAACCTAATGTCATAGATGGATAGAGGAGTGGGGAAAAGCAGACATGACAGTCATTTGGGTGGCTCTGCCTCTACACACAACCTGTCAGTCCTGCAGGAGAACAAGTACATTGCCCTTTCTGGGCTATCATTTTAGTTAAGCACTCTGTTTCCCAATCAGGAAATAGTGTATTTCCTCCTGTTCCTTTGCCCAATTTTGACCTTATGAGTAAGGATGCTGGTAACTATGAAGAAAATGATAGCTTGGGTGCACATCATCATGTATACATATATACATATACACACACACACATATGAACCATATTCAAATTGGTAGAAAACAGATGCAGTGGGGATTATTGCAGTGGGGCTGAACAAACCTATCTTAAGATTTCTATTATTCTCAGTTACTTGTCATCACCAATTGGCAGATTCCTCTCCTGTTATTACTCCTACCAGGAATCACAAATACAGCTCTGGTTTCCCTCTGTCTTCTACTGCCCTTCCATGTGGAACTAGAAAGAATTGCCAAAACCCCTTTGCTGAGGTAAATATTTCTCTGCCATTAGGTATAATCTTCACCATTCCAAAAGGAAGACTCTTTCCACTTTTTCCCCCTGGGTTTGCAGGAGGTCCAGTTCTCCTGGTATTATAGTTCTGAAGATTCACTGCCGTTCATAAGCTCCTTCTCCCTGGAATTATTCCTCTCTGCCACCTGTCCTTTCTCTCTGCCCCTGGTCCTGCACAACTCTGGCCTCATAAAGACTTGTTTAGGAAATCGATTCTTGCTGCTAAGTCGAAGAGAGTTCCTCTCCATAGATCCAAGTTTAGATGTGATGACTACAAAAATCGGTGTGCTTTCTTTCTTTTGAAAGTATAGTTCTACGGAATTGAACTTCCTGGGACTTAACATATTCAACAACCTTGATCGGGAATTGACTACAAAAATATCTCCTTAACTAATTCTCTTCAAAGTTTTTCCTTCTTGCCCCAGTTTCTAATCAGCTGCCACGCTTCATTGATTTTACTTCCACAATGCCTCACATCCATCCCTTCTTGTTTACTCACATGTCTACCATCTTAAGACTCTCATCACCTCCATCACCTGGACTGTTGCAATACTATTTTAATTGGGTTCCCTGATTTATATCTCTACCCTTTTCAACCTCCACACTGCTGCCAAAATGATTTTCCTAAAGCACAGGTCTGACCAAGGTACTCTGTGGCTCAAGAAACTTCAAATGGGTCCCTATAATCTCTAAGTTTAAAGACAGTTTCCTAATTCCAATCTAGTTTTAGCCTACCTTTCTAGCCTTATTATAGATTACTCTCCTTCATGCTCTTGACTCCTCAATCAAACTAGCCTTGGTGCTGCCCCACATGACATTTCATCTTCCACCTCCATGTATTTGCCTAAACTTCTTCCACACCTGGAATGCACTTCTTTGTCACATCAAGTTTCTCCTTTTTTTCCAAAGTTCAACATAAGTATGGCCTCCTACATGAAGCCTTTCCTAATCTCCCCAGGACCTGTGAATCTAATTATGGTGAGTGAGTGGCCTTTTAGGTCCCTCTTCATAAGAAGTTTTAGCTGGGACAGAGGATTTTAAGTACTTACTTCACAGATTCCACATTAGTGCCTCTGTCTCACCCTAAAACTTTGATATTAATTATGCATCAATTTTGTAAATATTTGTAATCTATATTGTAAATATTTAAATCTCAACACGTTGTTTTCCCAATAGTGGTTAAGATCTTTCAATCAGGAAGCATTCATTAAGTGGCAACTGCAGATGGGATAACAAAAATGAAAATCTCTGCTCCTGAGAAGCTTACATTTCATCAGCTTATCCCAGGATGGTGGCAGCATATGTAGAGAAAAGGAAACTATTGACTGATTCTCTTAGGTAACTTGGTGGGGTAGTCCACAAAGATGAGGCCTCAGAGCCAGGAAGGCATAAATTCTAATCTCCACTCTGACACAAACTGACTTTGAGACCTCGGGTAAATCACTTACCCATTCAGTCTCTCAGGCTCTCTAAGACAAAATATAAGATGCAGAAAAGGTATAAATCTGCATTGATTGAAGAAGTCCCCACTCCCCACCCCCAACCCCATCCCCTAGCTCTTCCCATACGGAAGAAATCACAATTATAATTGTACTGGGTAAGGAAAAGAGAGGGCAGATTGGGTGAGAAGGGGGTAAGCCTGGAGTTATGAACTCTCCAAGTTCACCATGAATCCCTTCCAGGAACATACCTTTTATAGATGGAGCAGAGAAGAAAAACTTCCTATTGCCTACTAACTACAGTAAAGATTGAAACAGGATTATAATGCAGTGATCTCTCTGCAGAAGGGTCAACCCAGAAACAAGAACGGACTTCAAAATTGATTTTCTCCTGAGTCTTGCCCTAAGTCAGCTATCAAAAGAATGGTCCAAAAATCCTTGTTTGTCTCAGCTGAGTGACTTATTTGAACAGCTGAGTTGGGGCCAGGGGGGTAGTTCATGGAGGTGATAGTGCAGTAGATGCTGCCTGACCTTTTCTCCAAAAGGGAACAAATAACTGGCTCCAGAAAGCCTCATGAGGCTTGTAAAAAAATCCTCCCAACTCCTTCCATCTACAAAGAAAACTTGGAATCCATTTCTAAGTTTTTCCCTTCATCAAGATAATATCTCTTTGGGTATATTTACCAGATTTGAATGGACTACATTATGGCAAGAAAGAACTAGACTTACTACTTTGATATAAAAGGGGAAATTAAATTAATAATAAGACTAATAAATTAATCTTACTTTAAGCATCATCCTACCAAAGACAAAATGAAGATAAAACAAGGTAGACATGGAATTATAGAATGTCAGAGGGGAAAAGAAACCTTGAAGAATATCTGTTCTCCAACAAATGTAATAATAATAATTCTGGGAAACCTAATTTTGAAGTAGAATCAGGTGCTACATGATTGGAGTGGGGGGGGGGGGGGACAGGGAGAGAAGAGAAATTAGTCACTCCAACCTCAGAAAAAGCTGTTACCCCTGACCTAGAGGATATTACAACTAAGACAAAAGACCAGGGCAGATTGGTTCTCTCTATCTCTGTCCAAAAGATTTTTGGGAAAGCAGATATTTAATTTCTCATGAATATTGTTTCTTGGATGTGGGGGCTAATTGTTAATGACAATAGGTTTTTTGTTTGTTTTTCCTTCTCAAAGAGGACCTTGACCTCAGGAAGATGATGCCATAAACTTGCAAGTGAATTGGATTTAAGTAGGGGAGGGCTGTGCAAGGTCATTAGCCTCACTCTCTCCTCCAGAGCCACCTGGATCCAGTGGCAAGACATAGCTCAGGAGGACAGGAGATGGCCTCCAATGATAATAGGCAGCAACTAGCTAATAGTGATTTTCCTAAAAGATAGGCATGAACAGGTAGTCACCTCCCCTCCTCCCCATTAACCCACTGCTTTCCCTATTTTTAGCAGAGAAAAATGATTACGGACTATAGAATCTGAGAATGTTTCATGGGAAAGGTAAAATAATAATAAAATATAACTTTCTGTCCCCCTTTTTTTCTTATTCTTGGCAATGTCTCCCCTAAAAAAAGTATTTGTAGCTTTGATTGTCTTCAGGTTTAGGAAAACAGGGCTCATGTCTTATAAGATTCCACTTCATATATCCATAAGTGGCAACTTCACTGGAAAAAATCAGCCAAAGGGAGTGACTCATAAAATAGTTCTTTCCAAATTTGGAATTAGCTTATTAATTTTTATTTTTAAAGAAAGGAAGAAAGAGAAGAGGTTTATTGGATCCAAGGAGAATTCAGTTATCTGGGGAACTCCTTGGACTTGGCTTCTTACTATTAGTGAGATTATGAAACAACATTTTTGTCCTTTGGTTAAAAATGGTTGGTACAATTAATTGAACCTTTTCTTACTTGGAGTATTTAGGAAGAAATAAAAAGCACAAAGGCAAAGTCACTTTCAAGGAGTTAGGGCCTTTTCTAGATTTGACATTTAACAAGAGCAAAGCTTGGAAACAAACTGCAGGATTTACTGTGCCCTAACTTCTCATTCTCGTCCCGCCCTTCCCTTTTTGGTTCTTCTTCTTATTTTCTTAAGAGAAAAAAAAAAACAAAACAAAACAAACTACCAAGTCCATCAAAGAAATCTCCACAAAAGCAATGATGTTTAGAAAGAGCCTCAAGGGTATCAGAAGGGTGAAAAAGCCTGCAAACTATCCAAAATTGCTAATTACTGTGTAGTGCATTTTATGAACAGATAATGAGACATACAAGTATGAAAAGTTACAGGGCTGCCTATACGTAAAGAGAGATCCTGGGAAACTCTTTTTGGTTATTGTTAAACATAGCTTTTGCATCAGTAAATTACCCAAGGATTTTGTCCATAGTCCTCTAAACTTTAATGATGAAGGTGTATGAGACCAAGGATGTTCTAGTACCTAGAGGAAAAGAATCAAATTAGAGTATAGTTGTGCTGTGTAAGAGTCAACAGTAAATCTTGACCATGCAATCCCTTAGAATTGATCTTATAATATGGCAGAAAACTTCATTATTCCATCAGAATTTTTAATACATATTAACTCACCATGTAAAATAATGTTATTTTTTAAAAAGTAAATAAAATTTTGTTTGTTTTAATGAGTTGGGGATATGCATGGAAGGATGTCATTCAATTAAAACTAATTTATTTCAATTTTAAAATTAAATTAAATTTATTTTCTCTTTAAAACAGTTTTATTAATATCTTTGTACCTAACTTTCATTTCCAAATATATGCCTAACTCCTCCTACAGAGAGAAAGAGAAAGAGAGAGAGAGAGAGAGAGAGAGAGAGAGAGAGAGAGAGAGAGAGAGAGAGAGAAGGAGAGAGAGAGAGAGAGAGAGAGAGAGAGAGAGAGAGAGAGGGGGGGGGGGCCTTTTCTCTTCTCTTATTTTTAGAGCTAAGCTCAATTGTTACAATTGCTCTGTTCAATTCAGGACCAATTTTGTCTTTCTTACACCACTGTCTTTTGGGGAATTATAATGTATTGAACAACTCAATACATTTCCAGTCATCCTGATGAATATCTGGTCACTGGATCCAGATGGCTCTGGAGGAGAAAGTGAGGCTGGTGACCTTGCACAGCTCTGCCTCACTCAAATCAAAGACATCTATAAGTCATGTCATGATTTCCCTAGTGTCACCGTCCTCTTCAAAAACAAAGGACAAACATAACAGCTTAATAAATACTTGTTGACAAAACTCTAACATATTTACTAATTAAATTTTTGTTGTTGTGGTTCTTCTCATTTATGTTGTTGAAGTCATTACGGACATTGTTTGCCTGGTTCCATTTACCTCACTTTGGATCGATTCCTCTATCTTTTCATACTTCTATAAATTCTTCATATTCATTGTCTCCTATGGTGTAGTAGTATTCCATTTTATTTACATTTTGTTTAGCCATTTGGCAAATAATGGATATCAATTTTATTTCCAACTCTTTCTTACTATGAAAAATGCTGCTACAAATATGCTTATGTTTATGGCACCCTTCTTTCTCTACTTGAACTTCCCTGGAATCTCTCGGTCAAAAGCAATGTACCTTTTAATCCCTATTGTGCAAAATTCCAAATTGTTTTTAAGAATCATTGGACCATTTCACAGCTTCACTAAAAGTATACTAGTATTTTACCAACACATATTTATTAAGCACTGACCAGTTCAACCCATTATGCTGCCTCACGCAAAGACAAAACCAAAACAAGTAAAAAACAAAACTGTCTCCTGCCCTTAAGGAGCTTATATTCTATTATTTATGTTTATTTTAAGAAACAGATCTAGTGGGTTATGTCTTGTAGCTACAAGACTAACATCAAGGAGGAGTGGGGGGGTCTCATTTCAGATAGAAAGTCCTTGCATCTGCCATTCTGGAAATGCAGAGATGGTGAACCAAGGCAGACACAGTAGAATAAGGGTTTAGGAATCACAAACAATGGGTTAAATATGACCTAGGGTAGACTATCTCAAAAAATAATCATAAGTGACCAAATAGTAATAAGGATGTGCTACAGAGGTAATTTTCACCTTTAACCTAAAGAGCTTATAAGAATAAGGAGTGGGGCGGCTGGTAAGCACGGACTAGAGTGAGCTCCGTACCCGAGTCCCTCCAAAAACCTATAAAAATGGCTCTGAACCAATTCTAGAACGGCAGAACCCACAGAACAGCAGAGGGAAGCAGGGCTCCAGCCCAGGACAGCCCGGATGGTCTCTGGGTGAGCTTTATTCCACACGGAGCTGGGAGCTGGGAGCTGGGAGCTGGGAACGGGGTGGAGCAGAGCCCAGCCTGAGCGGCGTGGACGATCCAGACCAGAAGCCGGGCGGAGGGGGCCCTAGCGCCCTGAATACATGAGCAGTTACCAGACCCCTCGACCCACAAACACCAAAGACTGCGGAGAAGGTTAGTGGGAAAAGCTGCCGGAGTGGAAGGAGTTCGCGGTTCGGCTTCCAGCCCAGGGGGCAGCGGAGGTGGGGCAGCTACAGATGTTGTTACTTCCGGCTCCAGGCCCACCTGGTGGGGGGAATTAAGTGGCGGATCACAGCAGGGGTGCACAGCCTGCCGAAGATCTGAGCCCAGTCTGGACTGGGGGTCCTTGGGGAAGGAGGAGTGCGGCTCTGACAGAGCTGGCACCTCCCCCCCAAACGTAGAACATAGAACTCTGTAATCTACAAGCAGTCATACCCCACTGAAAAACTCAAGGGTCAAGTTAGTTGGTTGGGAATATGGCTAGGACGCGAAAACGCGCCCAGATTCAGTCTCAGACTTTGGATTCTTTCTTTGGTGACAAAGAAGACCAAAACATACAGCCTAAAGAAGACAGCAAAGTCATAGAGCCTACAACCAAAGCCTCCAAGAAAAACATGAACTGGCCCCAGACCATAGAAGAACTCAAAAAGGATTTGGAAAAGCAAGTTAGAGAAGTAGAGGAAAAATTGGGAAGAGAAATAAGAAGGATGCGAGAAAACCATGAAAAACAAGTCAATGACTTGCTAAAGGAGACCCAAAAAAATACTGAAAAATACACTGAAGAAAACAACACCTTACAAAATAGACTAACTCAAATGGCAAAAGAGCTCCAAAAAGCCAATGAGGAGAAGAATTCCTTGAAAGGCAGAATTAGCCAAATGGAAAAGGAGGTCCAAAAGACCACTGAAGAAAATACTACTTTAAAAATTAGATTGGAGCAAGTAGAAGCTAGTGACTTGATGAGAAATCAGGATATTATAAAACAGAACCAGAGGAATGAAAAAATGGAAGACAATGTGAAATATCTCCTTGGAAAAACCACTGACCTGGAAAATAGATCCAGGAGAGATAATTTAAAAATTATTGGACTACCTGAAAGCCATGATCAAAAAAGAGCCTAGATACCATCTTTCAGGAAATTATCAAGGAGAACTGCCCTGATATTCTAGAGCCACAGGGCAAAATAGAAATTGAAAGAATCCATCGATCGCCTCCGCAAATAGATCCCAAAAAGAAATCTCCTAGGAATATTGTTGCCAAATTCCAGAGCTCCCAGATCAAGGAGAAAATACTGCAAGCAGCCAGAAAGAAACAATTTGAATATTGTGGAAACCCAATCAGAATAACCCAAGACCTGGCAGCTTCTACATTAAGAGATCGAAGGGCTTGGAATGCGATATTCCGGAGGTCAATGGAGCTAGGATTAAAACCTAGAATCACCTACCCAGCAAAACTGAGTATCATGTTCCAAGGCAAAATATGGACTTTCAATAAAATGGAGGACTTTCAAGCTTTCTCAGTGAAAAGACCAGAACTGAATAGAAAATTTGACTTTCAAACACAAGAATCAAGAGAAGCATGAAAAGGTAATCAAGAAACGGAAATTGCAAGGGACTTACTAAAGTTGAACTGTTTTGTTTACATTCCTACATGGAAGATGATGAGTATGATTCATGAGACCTCAGTATTAGGGTAGTTGAAGGGAATATGCATATATATATATGCATATATATATGTTTATGTATATATATAAGTGAATGTGTATGTATGCATGTATCTATGTGTATATGTATGTATGTGTATGTATGTGTATATATATATATATATATATATATATATGTAAAAGAAAGAGAGCAGACACAGGGTGAGTTGAGGATGAAGGGAAGATAGCTAAAAGAAATAAAATGAAATTAAGGGATGAGAGAGTAACTTACTGAGAGAGGGAGATAGGGAGAGATAGAATGGGGTGGATTATCTCCCATAAAGGTGGCAAGAGGAAGCAGTTCTAGGAGAGGAGGGGAGTGGGCAGGTGAGGGGGGAATGAGTGAACCTTGCTCTCATCAGATTTGGCCTGAGGGGGAATACCATACATACTCAGTTGGGTATCTTACCCCACAGGAAAGAAGAGGGAGGAAGATAAAAAAAAAAAATAAAAGGCAGGGGGATGATGGAGTGGAGGGCAGATGGGGGTGGAGGTAATCAAAACAAACACTTTGGAAAGGGGACAGGGTCAAGGAAGAAAATTCAATAAAGCGGGATGGGTTGGGAAGGAGTAAAATATAGTTAGCCTTTCACAACATGAATATTGTGGAAGGGTTATACATAATAATACATGTGTGGCCTAGGTTGAATTGCTCAACTTCTTAGGGAGGGTGGGTGGGAAGGGAAGAGGGAAGGGAATTTGGAACTCAAAGTTTTAAAATCAGATGTTCAAAAACAAAAAAAGTTTTTGTATGCAACTAAAAAATAAGATACACAGGCAATGGGGCGTAGAAATTTATCTTGCCCTACAAGAAAGGAAGGGAAAAGGGGATGAGAGGGGAGGGGGGTGATAGAGGGGAGGGCTGACTGGGGAACAGGGCAACCAGAATATACGCCATCTTGGAGTGGGGGGGGAGGGCAGAAATGGGGAGAAAATTTGTAATTCAAACTGTTGTGAAAATCAATGCTGAAAACCAAATATGTTAAATAAATAAATTGCATTTAAAAAAAAAAAAAAGAATAAGGAGTGATATGAACCTGTCCTGTCCCACAAACATGAAAAGGAGAGTAAAGAGGAGAGGGAAGTGTGTCTAGTACTATTTGGGGTAGAAAAATCATAAAGCAAGTCAGTTAAACTCAGTGGATCTCATTTTCACAGTAATAGATTTCAGGATTATGAGTAACGAAGTCCTGAATTAGAATCCTGACTTAGTTACTATGTGACCCTGGGCAAGCTACTGTACCTCAGTTTCCTCATCTGTAAAATGTTATTATTGTTCATCCTTAGTTCTCTAAGAGGACCATGACCTCAGGAAAGAGACATCATGACTTCCAAGTGAACTGAATTTAAGTGATGAAGGGCTGTGCAAAGTCACCAGCCTCACTCTCTCCTCCAAAGCCACCTGGGTCCAGCAGCAAGATATAGATCAGGATGAATGGAGATAGCCCCAGATGCAGTAGGAGGCCTAGGCCTTTTTATCTGAGGTCTTTCCCAGGTCTCAGTTTTTCTGAGGCAACTCCTAGCCATTAAGGCTAGGTAAAATGAGGCAAAGAATGTCCTCTTTTAACTAGCCAGAAAATAAATAAATAAAATTAATCTGGGAGGGGAAGACCCTCAAGGTTTCTGGTCAAAACAGAAACAACTGCTGTTCATACTCACTCTGAGCTATCAGAATACAAACAATGACCAAGTGAGG
The DNA here is from genome assembly GCF_011100635.1 of Trichosurus vulpecula. Taxonomy (NCBI): domain Eukaryota; kingdom Metazoa; phylum Chordata; class Mammalia; order Diprotodontia; family Phalangeridae; genus Trichosurus; species Trichosurus vulpecula. The sequence goes on from NC_050581.1 coordinate 157,079,961, forward strand.
CTTGGGCTGTGACCTATTGTTGGACAATCAATGAAAGCTAGAGTGATTTGGGTTTAGGACATGGTCCATAAAAAAGACATCTAGCCAGTAAACCCCAAGACATCTTAGTAGGTTTCAGAGATCAAAATTTATATTCCTTTGGGCAGAAAACCCACAGGTAAGGGTATGATTCCCTATGTGGACAGAGAGAGAAAGAGAGGAGGGAAGGAAGAAAAGGAAGGAAGGAAGGAAGGAAGGAAAGAAAGAAAGAAAGAAAGAAAGAAAGAAAGAAAGAAAGAAAGAAAGAAAGAAAGAAAGAAAGAAAGAAGGAAGGAAGGAGCTGTGTTGACCAACTGGAACTTGCCAATTGGGTCCCCAGTGAGGCAGCTACCACTCACAGGTTGCTGCTTACCCTTCATTCTCCAAGGGGACCATAACATCAGGAAGAAAATGTCATGACTTTGCAAGTGAATTGGATTTAAGTGAGGGACAACTTTATGTCACCAGCTTCACTCTCTCTTCCAGAGCCATCTGGGTCCAGTGGCAAGATACAGATCAGGATGACTAGAGATGGCCCTCCATCTGTAAAGTGGAGATAAGACCTATCTTAAAAGGGTTGTTGTTAGAATCAAAGGAGTAAACATATGTGAAAGTACTTTGCAAACCTTAAACATTATGTAAATGCTAGCTTTCAATATTATTACTAAGAGGAGGAGGAGGGGGAGTAATGGTAGCTGTGCTGCTACTAAAATAAGAGGACAGGAGTGAACTAGATGACCTTTGAGGTGCTTTCTGGTTCTATATCCCTATATCCTATGTTGCTCATTAATAGCTACAATTCTTTATTATGTATTTGCCCTGACTAATTCATGGCTAAATTTCTAGATTCAAAATTACTGCTAAATCCTACATGGGGGCAGCAGTGCCCAGCCTCTTGAGTTCAAAACTGACCTCATATTTACTAGTTGTGTGACCCAGGGCAAGTCACTTTATTCTGTTTGCCTCAGTTCCTCATCTGTAAAATGACCTGGAGAAGGAAACGGTCAGCCATTCCAGGATCTTTGCCAAGAGTATTCCAAATAGGGTCACAAAGAGTTGGGCAGGACTGAAAATGACCGAACGAGTCCTACATTCCTCCTTTCTATTTGGCCTTTTGGATTTTGTTTTCTGATGAATTCTACCTTAACCTGAACAGGCTTCTGGCCTACTTTCTATATCAAAACACAGACCCCATAAGACTCTTGCCTCTGTTGGTTGTCTTCAATCCCTCTTGGGTGGAAGACATTCCAGAGTATTTACCCTTGCCCAAATAAAAGCAACTCTTTCTCTAATGCTGTAGCTCAGGCATTGGTGATCCAAACCTCAGAGTCACCTTGTTTCTGTGACAACTGGAAATTTCTTCAGAGCTGGTTATATGTTGGGGAGCATTTGCAGCATTGAAGGACGTATACATATGACTCAAATTAAATTAAAGAGGGAGTTAGGTGTTGTAGTGGATAAAGTGTGGGACTTGTAAGAAAGAATTCAAATTCTATCTCAGTTATATTCTAGCTGTGTAACTCTGGGCAAGTGACTAAAACAAAACAAAACCTTCTATCTGCTTCAGTTTCCTTATATGCAAAATAGGAATAATAATAATAATAATAATAATAACACCTCCCAAGTTTGTTATGATAAATCAAATGAGACAGCATATGTAAAGTGATTTACAAATGTTAAAACATTATATAATTGCAAGCTATTAGCCACAAAACCATGTAGAAACAGCTACCCTGCCACTAGGCCGCACAGTGAGTTCTCCAGATTCTTCCACCTCCCTGGAAGGTGATCTGCAAAGGGCTCTGACCCAATGTAGATGGTTCCTCCTTATCCCAGATTCTCTGGCGCCTTATCCAAGGCAGTCTTTGCCTTACCCTTCTGGAAGGCTGGGATGCCTAATGCATAATTCAGCCATTGCAGAAAAACTGGAAAAGATCAAGTTCCCTGCCTAACCTGTCCCCACCTCCCTAAAAACACTCCCATTAAATAATAGAAAGAGTTTTAAAGGCATTTGATAATGTACTTCCCAGTGAAATTGTCTGCTTCCAGGCAGCAGGGCAGAATATGATAGTAATAATTACTCCCACTAATCATGATAGCTCCTATGCATATAGTATTTTAAAGTTTTCAAAATATCTAACATACGGCATCTCATTTGCACCTTCTGAAAATCCTATTTATCATTCCCATTTTGTAAATGAACTCATAAGAGGTTGAGCTTTTCCAGGGTCCCATAGCTAATTCGAGTCAGGAAACGAATCCAAAGCTTACAGTCTCCAATTCTAGCCTTCTATCCACCACAATCACAATATCTTCTGAAATCTTTATTCCTTCTCGATCACAAGACAGGCTTTCTTGTGGATTACCTCTGCCCTGTTTAAAAGATCTGACATGATGAACCTTATAGTATTGAATTAGCTTGTGGGAAAGATACCCACTCATCCTTCTACCTAAACTTGTTTTTCAATGCTCCTTCCTCAACATCTGCCTTCCAGCACAGCTGATACTGTGGAGGTCTCTCAAAAATTTTCCTAGCCTCCCTATCAGTGACACATTGATCTGGGTGGGGAAAGGGAACTTAGGAAGCTCAGTGTAAGTACACAAGTGCACCCCAGTTCTAAGCATCAACCAAGCACAGAGAAAATTCTGATGAGTTATCACAATTTAGTGTCTCACAATAGCAATACTACCACCCACCCCCATGTCCAACAATATTCATGGTCTGCCAAATGATCCTTCCTCAAAGTTCAACTTGTACACATACCATCAGGTCATGTGGGTCCCACTTATAACACATTAGGGCGAAGAGGATCAAGAATTTTATGGACTTAGTACTTACCTGTTAAGAGTAAATGTTCCAGCAACTCTGCATTTCCATTAGTACCTGAAAAATGAGTAATTACCCATTTTGGTCCAGGATTTCAAGTTACCAGGGATCAGATTTGGAAGCACTTGGGAAACATTTAGTTTGACTTTACTCCCTGCTCTTCTCAGTGCTACTGGGCAACCAGGCTGGCTGCCTAATTAAGCCGCTGTATTGGAACTTGGGAAAATCAAGTTCCTTGTCTATCACTGTCAGAAGTGTTACCTGGAGCAGACACAGGCCATATTCCAGTCACAGTCCCCTGCAGACCTTAAGCTTATGCTCCCACCCCAGTACCAGGCCTTTCACTTTCTCAGTGCAGAGAAATCCCCCACCCTCCCCCCATCAAGACCTTATATTTCTATTACTCCAGTCCTGGGAGTAACAGTTCAGGTCAGTCAGTTCTACTAATTGCTTAGGCCACAGACCAAAGCTCTGTAAGAATTTCTTCAAAAGAGATGATAGTCAACTAGTCTTCCCCCCTCCCCTACCACAATATAATTGAAATTGTGAGGAAAAAGGTAAATCTAACATAGCTACCAACCTCTGAATGCCAACACTACTGAGGACTGGTGTCTTCGTCCTTGATACCTAACCTGTTTTTCCATGTGTTCAGTGATACTATCCATTAAATTGGACCTCTAGGGAGCATTCGATTAGATCCAAGTATGAAACAATGAGAAACAGAATATGGTCTTCTAGACCTGTTATGGCCCATGTGAATAGTAAGTTAGGTACTTCAGTTTGGGGGCATCCCTACAGTTTTTAAAAGATGCGTGAATTTAGTATTTTGACATCTGCTGGACCAGGGGTGATGGTATGTCTTACTGATTTTGTTATCTCCTCCCCAGGACAATATGTATAGTTCATCGATTCTTAAATTGAGATCTGGAAGACAACCTTAGTTCAACCTCCTCATTTTACATACAGGTCGAGATTTTAGGTTTCCCCCAACTTGTCAAGTTGAAGAAGTGTTTATTAATGAAGTAGGGGATGAAAGGTATAGGATGCATTAGAGCCAAAAGGGAATTCACATAGATGTATGTAATGAGGCTCATGCTACGTTGGGGCACCTATGCACTGATCAAAAACTTAGCATTTCCTTGGTTCTATGAGACACCTTCACCACTTCAGCCTCAGGTTTTTTACTCTAACATCACCTTTCCCCAACCAGCTGAAGTATGCCAAGATTTTCCAGTGGACACCAATGACAGATAAAACATTCAGAGATCTTAAAAACAAATTTATCTCCAAGCCTCTTGACTGACCAGAAATCACAAATACAATTAATTATGGAGATTGGTGAAACTATTTTAATGGGGTGATATCCTTCCAGAGATTACCCCACCTTTCCCATGATCTGGCCCTTTCCCCATAAGTTGAATGGCAAATAGAGGAATTACATCCAAAGGGAGAAGGAACCAGCTGCCATCTGAGGTTCTGTTTTTAAAGTTATTGTTGCTGTTTCAATTTTACAAAAGAGAAAGATGACTTCGTCAATCTCTTTCTTAAAGGCTAATTAATAATGAAATGCGAAGCAAATAATGTTTAAGATAGAAGGAAGGTTATAACCAAGATATTGTTGAAGCCTGTGAAATAGACAAAATGAAGGCAATTTCTAAATTATCGTTCCTCTCAGTCTGTCCAATCTCTCACAGGTGTTACCATCAGTATAATTTCAATTAACCAGCAAATATGCTTAGACATTCTGTCTAGACTTTCTGATGCCATGATATAACTTTGGCTTCAGTTTCTTATAAACACACAGAGAGAAAAATTTCACACTAAAACCCCTGGTTTCACATTAGCCTGAAGAGATACTTAACCAAAAATTCTAAATTCATTAAAGATTCATCTGCAAATAAAGGAGGCAATTAATCAGAAATAAAAAGCAGAAGCAAAAATTGAGCCAGGAAGCAGGGCACTTTAATGCCTCACCCTGTGTATGGAGTATTTTGAGAAATAAGTACAAAGAACTATTTTCGGATGGCAGGCAGACTAGGATTCTTACAATTGGAAACAGATATTCTATACTTCAGGCATTTTGCATTGTAATAAGGAGAATCTGCAACCTTAATTGGGTAACTAAATGGATCACAGGTAACGTTATCAAAGTGTTACTCTCTAGTCCTGACAACTTATATACCCCTTACTTGGTTAGGATAAGATTAATTATCTCTTGGGATTTTTTTTTCTCTTTAATTTTGGGCAATGTAACACACCATTCCATTATATAAGGATTTGGTTTACATGAACTGGAACCATATATTATTATCAATCACTGGTTTTAAAATGACTTTAAAATAGTTTTAAAATAAATTAAAATGGTTTGTTTCCTTTTTTGACTGTTTTTAACTTTTCCAGTGTTTTAATCCTGAAGTTATATTACACACACACACACACACACACACACATTTGTGTCTTTGTATATGTAATACACACACATACACATACACACACTTGGGCTGACTCCCTTACTCACCCCAATAAAAAGACAAAAACAAAACAAAACCCTCCTAGATAATTCATCCAGGGCAAATAACAGTGTCTACTTGGTAAATACAGAGATCTGCTGATTTCATCCATTTTCCCTTTTGAATTTATAATAAGTGAAGGATAGGCTAGTAAACAAGATGTCCTGGGCCAATATTCAATTTAATTCAACAAACATTTTTTTTTAATTGGGTATTCAGTGTCAGGTATTGGGCTAGGTCCTAGATACAAATGACTAAAAGAAGTTATACAGATGTATACTGCCTGGAATTTGGACGAGGTAAGAGGTGGTGGTCTAGCAAGACAAAATGTACTCAGAAAAGGAGCAAATACATAATTCTATAAATTAATTTCAAAGGCAAGAACATCAACAACTGGGGGTAGGGGGTAGAAAAGGCTGCTTGAGGGAGGCGCTGTCTGAGATCTGTTTTGGAGGAAGCTAAGGATTTTTAGAGCCTAAGGTGAGGAAGGAATATATTCCAAATACCGGGGGCGGGGTGGGGGGGGAACCACTTACGCAAAGGTACAGAATGATATGTGGTATACAACATGGAGAAGAACCAATGAGTAAGAAGGTTTGGCTTGAATAGAGAATGCACTAATGGAAGGAATGGGAAACTGAACTAGGAAGAAAGGTTAGAGCCATGTTGTAAAGGGCTACAGAGACTTGTTTGTCTATTTTTGTAACCCCAGCACTTAGGACAATGCCTAACACTATATAAATAGACAGACAGACAAATAGACAGACAGACCGATAGATAGATAGATATATCTATATATACAGACACATAAATACATATATACTGTATTTCCCCATATAAGACACACCTTAATTTTGGGGCCTGAAATTTGAAAAAAAATGTATTACATAAAGTTATTGAACTCAAGTTTTATTCATCATACAATTCACACAACTCCTCATCAATGTCAAAACTCCCACCCATTAGCTTGTCTTCATCTGTGTTTGATGACGAATCAGTCTTCACATATTGCCTCATCCTCAGTTCCATCTATGGCATTTGAAATGCCACACTTCTTAAATGACTTGACAACAGCCTCAATCTTTGTATTATTCCAAGTTCTTTTCACCCAGGTACAAACTTCTCCTATGATTGGTTTCTTCACTCTTGCCTCTCATGGCCTTGTTCTGCCATGGGGATTTCAGTAGGGTTTCTTCTTCCTGTAGCCAGTCTCAGATTGTTTTCTCAGTTGGAGGAGGACCAAACTTACGTTCAGCAGCACAATTTCCATTCATTTTTGCAAATTAGATCACTTTGAAATTGAATTCAGCACTGTATGAAAATCTTTTCTGAGCCATTTCTGGGCAGAACATGTCAAAATGTAACCTAATATAATTGCAACAAGTGCAAAACAATGAGCACAAAGACAACAAGAAAAAGCGAAAAAGCGGGAAATGCAAGTAAAAAAATCTACAACAATGAGCTCAAAAACAAGTGCAAAAAAGCAGGAAATGCAAGTAAAAAAAGTACAACCACTGTATAAGACGCACCCAATTTTTAGAACCCAATTTTTCTGAAAAAGGGTACATCTTATACATGGGGAAATATGATACACACATATACATATATATATACATATATACATATATGTTTATGTGTATGTGTATATGTATATATGCACACATATAGATATGGGTATATGTATATACATACATATGTAAGTTTATGTATATGTATATACACACACATAACTGCATTTTCTCAGGGCTCTCTAAAGCTAATGATTTTGCCTACTGTCCTAAGGACTATTTTTTTTAAAGATGTGAGTTTTACTTTGACAAATATTTAACTCCAAATATTTAACTATGCTGCCTGTAGGGGGTGGGAAGGGTGGAGGAAACCAAGCAATATTAAAGGCAATAACAAGAAATATTGCCCTTTCCCAATTTAGGTTTTTATCACCTAAATTACTGCCATAATTGGCAGCAAGGCAATTCAGGGGATAGAGTGTTAGGTTTGGAATCAAGAAGACTTGGGGGCAAATCCAGCTTTAAACACTAACTGTGTGACCTTAGGGAAGTTACTTAAACCTCTGTCTGCGTCAGTTTCCCCATCGGTAATATGGGGGTAAAAATAGCAAATATTTTACAATAGCAAATAAAATTTCATACAAACGAATTTCTGGGGTTGTGAGGGGAGGCACTAGCAACTCTTGGTCAAGAGAATAAAGTAGAAACTTCGAGACCCTCTAAAATCTGGCCCTATGTCTTCTTTCCAGTCTTAACTGCTACTACTTACTACTCAGGTATAAAATAGCCATTCCAATTAACCTGATCTGTTCCCCTCTCCCTCAACCCAATTCACAGGCTCACACAATCACAGAATTTCAGAGGTGCAAGGGACTTTAGAGGCCATGTAGTACAAACCATGGTGGAGCACGAATCCCACTTATAAAATACCCAACAAGTACTCATCAAGTCTTTTCTTGAAGACATATAGTGAAAAGAAATCCACAGCCTCTGGATTCATCTCACTCTACTTTTAGATAACTCTGATTGTGGGAAGTTATTTTTTTCTTTTCTTTTCTTTTGTTTTTGAGACTATGTCTCCTTATCTTGCTCAGGCTAAAAGTATAGTAGCCACTAATAGACTCTGTCACAGTAATGTTATCAGCACAAATACTTTAACATGCTGTTAATTCAGCCTTCCTGAAGCAGCTTGATGGCCTTCTATTCCTGTGGGTTCACACCAGCTTTAGTCCTCCTGAATCTAAGAACTCCTGAACTCAAGTCACTCAACTCAACTTCACCCAGCAGCGGCGATTATGAGTATGCAACACCATGCCAGGCTAATTTGTTGTTGTTGTTACTGTAATTTTTTTCTTAATATTAAGTTTAAATCTCTCTCCTATAATTTCTACTACAGTTTCTATTTCTTGTTTCTGGGGTTAAGAAGAAATATTTCCCTCTTTAGGACTTTGTGCTTTCTCACATTGCGCATATTCGCTAATGCTATTATCCTTGTAAGAAATTCCCTCAAATGCCCACCTGCAGTCATCAAAATCCTTCAAGGTCTAGAGGACATGATTCTATGAGGGTTCTCCATGATGACTTCCCTGATTGCTCCAACTGGAAGTGATCTGTCCCTCTTCTATAACCCTGTATTGTATAGTTCATGCCACTAGTTGTTACTTAACATGTACTATTTTTATTATAGATATATGTAACATGATTTGGAATGGAAAGTAACCTTAGTGATCATGTAGCTCTACATACTAATTTTATAGATGAGGAAATGGATGGTCAGAGAGATGAAATGAGCTGGTTGAGGCCACACAGTGGTAGTTAGGGGTCAATTCCAGCTGTTCTGACTGACTTGAGATGCCCACAAATCATCTTCTCCACTAGCTTGTGGAGAAAGGTCTCAAGTTATACAACTTCACATCTTTGACAAGACTAAATATTAACTAATAAACAGCAAGCAAATGTATTAATTACTTTCCAAGTATCAGGTACTATGCTAAACAGAGACAAAAGGAAAAACAGTCCCTACATCCCAGGCAGTTACAATCCAACCAGGGGAAGACTACTTGTACATACGTAGTTAAATATAAAATATATTAAAGATAATTTGGGGAAAATGCTCTAGTAGCTTGGAGCGGGGTGGGAACAGGGAATCCAGCAAGGCCTCTTGTAAAAGACAACAATTGACCAGGGCTTTGAGAGGAAAGCAGGGATTCTAAGATACCAATTTGATGAGGTAGTACCTTCCAAGAAGGTGGGATAGCCAGTGTTAGGGTATTATTGTGGGAAATGGAGTGCTGAATATGGAGAACAGAAGACAGTGAAAGTCTTTTGGCTGGGCCACAGTGTACATGAAGGGGAGTGATGTGCCATGAGGCAGGGCAATTAGGCTGGGGCCAGGTTGTTAAAGACTTTAAATACCAGAGGAGTTGATATTTCATGGGGGGGCACACTAATAGGGAACAATTGGAGTTTACTAAAGAGAGGAGCGATATTGTACTTAGCGATCACTCATGTTGAATGTTCAATGAGTAAAATTATAGTACTTTTAAAAATCACTTTACATTTAGGCATTACCACAGCACTGCTACAGTATTGTAAAGACAGCACCTCAATTTTCTCAAAAGATTCTGTATATTAATTATACTGCCACCATAAGGTGTATACTTATAGTGCTCCATTCAAAAACAGAGCAAGAAATGATTTGTTTTTCAATCAACAAGCATTTGTTAGTATTTCATATTTTATTTTTCCCAATTACATGTAAAAACAATTTTTAACTTTCTTTTTTTTTTATTTTGAGTTACAAATTTTCTCACACCCTCCATCCTCCCCTCTCCCTGAGATGGCAAACAATTTGATATAAATTATACATGTGCAGTCATGCAAAATATGATTCCATATTAGTCCTGTTGTAAAAGAAATCACTGGCAAAAAAATACAAGAAAAAGAAAGAAAATTTTGAAAAGTATGCTTCAATCTGGATTTAGGCTAGATCAGTTTTTTTCTCTCTCCCCTGGAGGTGGATATCATTTTTCATCATAAGTCCTTGAAATTGTCTTGGATTATTGTATTGCTGAGAACAGCTAAATCATTCACAGTTGATCATAATACAATACTGCTGTTACTGTGTACAATGTTCACCTGGTTCTGCTCATTTCACTTTGTATCCATTCATTTAAGTCTTGCCAGGCTTTTCTGAGAGCATCCTGCTCATCACTGCATAAAGCACAATAGTATTCCATTACATTCATATACAACAACTTGTTCAGCCATTCCCCAATTAATAGGCATCCCCTCAATTTAGGTCCTTTTCCTTACATTTTAAAATCTCTTTGTGAGGGGCAGAGCCAAAATGGCAGATGGAAAGTAGGGACTTCCCTAAAGCTCTCCCTAAGGACCCTGCAGACACCTATAAAAATGGCTCTGAACAAATTCTAGAAATACAGAACCAACAAAATAGCAGAGGGAAGCAGGGCTCAAGCCCAGGACAGCCTAAATGATCACTGGGTAAGGTCTATTGCACCGTGCCGGCAGTGTGGGCCATGCCTGGACCAACCAGACCAGGAGCCAGGCTGAATAGGCCGTAGTGCCCTGAATAAATGAGCTCTGGCAGTTACCAGAGTTTCTCAACCTACAAACACCAAAAACAACAGAGAAGGTTAGTGGGGAAAACTTCTGGGAGAGAATGAAAGGAGTTGGCCAAGGGTCACCACCCCAGGGGCTGCAGAGGTGGTGCAGCTCCGAGGCTGCTTACAGAGCTACAGCTGCAGTTGCTTCCAGCCCCAGGACCACCTGGTGGGAAGGATTAAGTGGCAGATCAGAGCAGGAGTACACAGTCTGCTTAGATCTGAGTTGTGGTCAGGGTTGGTGGTTCTTGGGGGAGGAGGAGTGCTGGTGTGGCAGAGTTTGCTGTGTAGAAATAGCTCTGAAAACAACAGCACAGCCCCTCAAGCTTGGGACAAAGTACCCTCTACTATACAAGCTCAAGGGTCACGTAGTTGGCTGGGAATATGAACAGGCAGCAAAAACTGACAAAAAACTGACAAAAAACTGACAAAAAAACAGACTCAGACTTTGGAATCTTTCTTTGGTGACAAGATCAAAACATACAGCCAGAAGAAGTCAACAAAGTCAAAGGGCCTACATTAAAAGCCTCCAAGAAAAACACGAACTGGTCTCAGGCCATGGAAGAGCTCAAAAAGGATTTGAAAAAGCAAATTAGAGAAGTAGAGGAAAAACTGGGAAGAGAAATGAGAGTGATGGGGAGAAACCATGAAAAACAAGTCAATGACTTGCTAAAGGAGACCCAAAAAAATATTGAAGAAAATAACACCTTAAAAATAGACTAACTCAAATGGCAAAAGAGCTCCAAAAAGCCAATGAGGAGAAAAATGCCTTGAAATGCAGAATTAGTCAAATGGAAAAGAAGGACCAAAAGACCACTGAAGAAAATACTACCTTAAAAATTAGATTGGAGCAAGTAGAAGCTAGTGACTTTATGAGAAATCAAGATACTATAAAACAGAACCAAAGGAATGAAAAAATGGAAGACAATGTGCAATATCTCCTTGGAAAATCCACTGACCTGGAAAATAGATCCAGGAGAGATAATTTAAAAATTAGTGGACTACCTGAAAGCCATGATCAAAAAAAGAGCCTAGATATCATCTTTCAAGAAATTATCAAGGAGAACTGCCCTGATATTCTACAGCCGGAGGGTGAAATAGAAATTGAAAGAATCCACAGATCACCTCTTCAAAAAGATCCCAAAAAGAAAACTCCTAGGAATATTGTCACCAAATTCCAGAGCTCTCAGATCAAGGAGAAAATACTGCAAGCAGACAGAAACAATTTGAATATTGTGGAAACACAATCAGGATAATACAAGATCTAGCAGCTTCTACGTTAAAGGATTGAAGGGCTTGGAATATGATATTCCGGAGGTCACTGGAGCTAGGATTAAAATCTAGAATCACCAACCCAGCACAACTGAGTATTGCTCCAACGCAAAATATGTATTTTCAATAAAAAAGAGGACTTTCAAGCTTTCTCAGTGAAAAGACCAGAGTTGAATAGGAAATTTGACTTTCAAACACAAGAATCAAGAGAAGCATGAAAAGGTAATCAAGAAAGAAAAATCATAAGGGACTTACTAAAGTTGAACTGTTTTGTTTACATTCCTACAAGTAAAGATGATGTGTATAATTCATGAGACCTCCGTGTTAGGGTAGCTGAAGGGAATATACATATACATACATATATACATATATATATATATATATATATATATATATATATATATATATATATATATATATATACACACACACACACACATAGACAGAGGGCACAGGGTGAGTTGAATATGAAGGGATGATATCTAAAATAATAAAATCAAATTAAGGGATGAGAGAGGAATGTATTGAGAGAAGAAGAAAGGGAGAGAGAGAATGGGGTAAATTATCTTGCATAAAAGTGGCAAGAAAACGCAGCTCTGTTGGAAGGGAAGAGGGTGCAGGTGAGGGGGAATGAATGAATCTTGCTCTCATCAGATTTGACCTGAGGAGGGAATAACATACACATTCAACTGGGTGTCTTACCCCACAGGAAAGAAGGAAGAAGGAGATAAAAAAATGGGGGATGATACAAGGGAGGGCAGATGGGGGAGGAGGTAATCAAAAACAAATGCTTTCAAAAAGGGACAGGGTCAAGGGAGAAAATTGAATAAAGATGGATAGGATAGGAAGGAGCAAAATATAGTTAGTCCTTCACAACATGAGTATTGTGGAAGGGTTTTGCATAATTATACACACGTGTCCTATGTTGAATTGCTTGCCTTCTTAGGGAGGGTGGGTGGGGAGGGAAGAGCAGAGTGGATGTGGAACTCAAAGTTTTAAAAGCAGATGTTCAAAAAAAAGTTTTTACATGCAACTAGTAAATAAGATATACAGGCAATGGGGCATAGAAATCTATCTTGTCCTACAAGAAAGTAAAGGAAAAGGGGATGGGGGGAATGAGGTGACCAAAGGAAGGGCTGAGTGGTGAACAGGGCAATCAGAATATATGCCACTTTGGAGTGGAGGGGGGATGGTAGAAATAGGGAGAAAATTTTTAATTCAAACTCTCATAGAAATCAATGGTGAAAACTAAAAGTTAAACAAATAAATAATAATTTAAAAAATCTCTTTGTAATACAGACATAGTAGTTGTATGGCTGGGTCAAAGTGTATGCACAATTTTATAGCCCTTCAAGCATAGTTCCAAATTGCTCTTCAAAATGGTTGAATCAGTTCAAAACTTCACCGACAGTGCATTAGTGTCTTAGTTTTCCCACATCCCCTGCAGTATTTGTCATTTCCCTTTTCTGTGATATTAGCCAATTTGATAGGTATACAGTTGTACCTCAGAGTTCTTTTAATGTGCATTTCTCTAATCAATGGTCATTTAGAGCTCTTTTTTATATGACTATAGGTAGCTTTGATTATTTCACCTGAAAACTGCCTATTCAAATGCTTTGGCCATTTGTCAATTGGAGAGTGACTTGTATTCTTATATGTTTGACTCAGTTTTTTGTAAATTTGAGAAATGAAGTCTTTATCAGAGAAAATTGCTGTAATTTTTTTCACAATTATGACTACTGTGTATTTCTCTCCCCCTCTTCAACTTGTTCCTTCTCAAAAGTGTTTTGCTTCTGACTATCACCTCCCCAAATCTCCCCTTATGACCACCCACCTTTCTTTTATTTCCATCCCCCCTTATTTTCCTGTAGGGTAAAACAGATTACTATATTTCTATACCCATTGAGTATGTATGTTATTTTTCTCTTTGAGTCAGTTCTGATGAGGGTAACTTTCAAGCATTCTCTTCCACTTCCCCCATCTTCCTTTCTACTCCAGAATCTCTTTGGCACCTCTTTTATGTAAGATAATTTACCCCATTCCACCTGTCCTTTCCTCCTTTTCCCAGGACATTCCTCTTTCTCATTCCTTAATTTTATTGTTTTTTAGATATCATGCCATCGTATTCAACTCACACCTGTACCTGTGTCTATGTATACTCCTTCTAACTGCCCTAATACTGATACAGTTTTGGAGTTACAAGTTTCATCTTCCCATGTAGGAATGTTAACAGTTTAACCTTGTTGAATTCCTTATGGTTTCTCTTTCTTGTTTACCTTTTCATGCTTCTTTTGAGTCTTGTACCTGAAAGTCAAATTTTCTATTCAACTATGGTTTTTTTCATCAAGAATGCTTGAAAATCCTCTATTTCATCAAATATCCATGTTGCTTTGTTTGTTTGTTTGTTTCCAGGTAGGTGGTTCTTGGTTGTAATTCTAGCTCTTGTCCTCTGGAACCTCATATTCCAAGTCTTCTTATTTTTTTTAATATAGAAGCTGCTAAATCTTGTATTATCCTGACTGTGGTTCCACAATATTTGAATTGGTTCTTTCTGGCTGCTTGGAATATTTTCTCCTTGACCTGGGGGCTCTGGAATTTGGCTATGATATTCCTGGGAATTTTCATTTTAGTGTCTCTGGTGGAGATCTGTGGAATCTCTCAGTTTCTATTTTATTTTCTGGTTCTAGAGTATCAGGGCAGTTTTCCTTGATAATTTATTGAAAGATAATCTCTAGGTTCTTCTTTTTTTTTTTGATCATGGCTTTCAAGTAGTCTAAGATCTAAGTTTAAGATCTCTCCTTGATCTATTTTCCAAATCAGTATTTTTCCAGTGAAATATTTCACATCATCTTCTATGTTTTCATTTCCTTAATTGTGTTTTACTGTTTCTTGATGTCTCATGTAGTCATTAGCTTCCACTTGCCTAATTCTAATGTTTAAGGAATTATTTTCTTCAGTGAGGTTTTATACCTCCTTTTTCCATTTGGCCAGTTCTACTTTCTAAAAAATTCTTCTCTTCAGGGGATTTTTATGCTTTTTTTTTACCATGTGGCCCATTCTGTTTTTTAAGGTGTTATTTTCTTCAGTAATTTTTGTGCCTCTTTTAGCAAGCTGTTGACTCTTATTTGTGATTTTCTTTCATCGCTCTGTTTTATTTTCCTGATTCTCCCTCTACCTCATCCTTTTTGAGCTCTTCCAGGAATTCTTTTTGGACTTGTGACCAATTCACATTATTTCTTTGAGGCTTTTGATGTAGCAGGTTTGACTTTGTTTTCTTCTTCTGAATTTGTGTTTTGATCTTGCCTATCACTACAGTAACTTTCTATGGTCAAGTTCTTTTCTTGTTGCTTACCATTTCCAATCTATTTCTTGACTTTTATCTTTATGCTAATGTTGAGCTCTGCTCTTGAGGTAGAAGGGTCACTGTTCCAAACTTCCAGGTTTCTTTGCATAGCTGTTTCAGAGGTAGTTTTTGGGGTCTGTAAATTTTCAGTTCTTCCAAGGTGGTATAATCTAAGGAGAGGTGTTTTTACTACACTCCTGACCTGTCCTTTGACATGTGAGTGACCACAGGCACTCTCTTCTGACCTGGAATTGTGACCAGGTTCCCCGCTCCACTCTGGCTGCAAGTAGTAGTGCTCTTTCTTTCCCTGAGATTGCAAGTCAGGACTGTGACCTAGATCTGTGTATGGGCAATTCAAAAGAGTCCTGCACCCAGTGCTAGCAAACAGACCCCTGCAATGTCCTTCTAACCAGTTGTTTGACCCCTTTACCATCTGTGTACTGAGAGCTATAGAAGCTGCCACTGCTGATTCAGTTGCCGCCAAGGCCTACTGCTGACTTGTGCTGGGATTGGCTTTCTACTGGCTGTCTGGTGCAGGTGTGCAGGACCTTGTAGCTGGCTTGCATCAGGGTGTAGGACCTTCCTGCTGGCTTTCAATGAGGCTAGGACCTTGCTGCTGACTTGTGCTAGGGCACAAGGCCTCTCTGCTGGCTTGCCAGGAGCAGCCTGTGAAGGACAGTGCTCATCCGGGTGTGATAGACCTTTCCTGCCAACCTTCCCAGTTATTTTGGCTTGGAAAATTGTTTCACCCGATCCTTTTGTGGTTTCTGCCTCTCCAGAATTCATTTTGAGTCATTATATTAAAGTTGCTTGGTGGGGAATTTGGGAGAGCTCAGGCAATTCCCTGACTTTTCTCCATCATCTTTGCTTCAACCCCAACAAATGAAATTTATGGGAAAGCATTCACAAAATGTTAAAAAATATTTTTGGATAAATTTGGGAAGTTACATTGTGAACCACACATTCTCAGGGCTATGTAAAACTACTGACTTTCCCTACTGTCTTGGAAACTGTTTGTTGTAAAAGATATGAGTACTACTTTGACAGCTTCTATTTCCAAATATTCCACTATGTTAGCTGTAGGTGATGGGGGTGGTGGAATTAAGCAATATTAAAATGGAGTGTGTTTGAATTAAGGGGACATAGTATGAAAATAATAGTTCTGAACCATGGGCCATTCCTACTTGATTACCTCTAATAGCTTCTTATTGCCTCTAAGTTAAAATATAAACTGTGTGTAGCTTTTAAAGATCCTTCCAACCTGTCCTCCAACTTATTTTTCTCACCTTATGGGACATCACTCCCTCTCCTGAACTCTGCATTCAGTTAAAATGGCCTTCCTGCTGTTCCTCTCACTTGACACTTCATTTTCCATCTCTATGACTCTGCACTGGCTGGGTCTGTAGCTAGAATGCAATCTCTCCTTACTTCCACCTCACAGTTCCCTCTTCGTTTAAGACACAGCTCATCTGCCATCTCCTGAATAAAGCCCTTCCTGATCCTCTCAAGCACAAGAGTCCTTGCTGGCCACTCACCTTGTATTTAACAAGGGGTGTGTGTGTGTGTGTGTGTGTGTGTGTGTGTGTGTGTGTGCACATGCGCATGTGTGTGTACATAAAATATATATGTACAAAAAATATAAATGTCATATATATATATATATATATACACATACACAAATACAGATATATGTGTGCATGCACGCATATATTTGGAATTTACATATCTTTCTAACTCTCCGTTCTATAGAACCTTCTATTTAACTATTTATGTCTATCATTTTCTACCTTTCTATCTACCCATCTCTATCATTTTTCTTTTTATGCTTCTATCTATCTATCCATCCATGTATTATCTATCTATCTATCTATCTACCTATCTATCTATCTATCTATACTTGCTATCTCCCCCGTTAGAATGGAAGGTCTCTGCAAAAAAACACAAATTGTTTGGTCCTTAGCACCCAGCACAGTACCTGGCACATAGTATACTGATAAAATTGATTAGCCCGTTCAAGTCTTTGCTGCTAGCACCAGACTACGTAGGAGGAAAGAATATCTTACTGCTTAACCCTACATGACTACCCAACCCCAGAAGAAACAAAGCAGACTCCTTTAGCAAAAACCCCTTTGGTTTTTTGATAAGCTGGCCTTCATTGATACAATCTGTGTCATTAATGAAAACCTCCACTAAAGGGAATATATAGAATTGGAATGTGTCCATGTTTGCAAATGTCAGTCTGAGGAGTGATCCTGCATGTATATTGCTGGCACATACATGCTTGAAATCCAAATGTATTCTAAACCTGCTCTGGCAACAAGGGAATCAGTGTACTGGGAGCTGTGTATGTTGTTTTCACTTCATTGCTGATGTATTATTTTCCTGGGGGAAAGCTGGAGAGAGAATGATTTAAACTGTGAAGCATTCCTGACTCAACACATTCCCCAAACAAAGTGTGATGCTGATGTGGAGAATGGCAGTTGGCCTTTGCTTGGCACTGATTTATGGAGGTGACACTCCTGCCCTCATAAGGCACAGATGGGATTTCATGATGCTTCTGCCCCCAAATCTTCAGTGGCTCACCATTACCCACCCAAAGGAAGACCACAGACATCATTTTGTTCTCAACTGGTCTGTGACCTACTTCTGTAGCTTTTTCTCTTACTACTCTACTATAGACATCCTCTCTTCTAGCCACATTGAACTGTTTCTGGCAATTTGAATGCAGCCTGACCATTCTCTAGAGGCTAGACCAGTGATTTCATTGGGTTAGGGAAGTCCCAGTGAGGAAACTCCCTCTGACGGTGCAAGTCAGAACCTTCTGTGAAATTTACATTCTTAGAGAGCTACCTAAAGTACTGAGAGTTTAAGTGACTTGTCCGAGGTCAGACAACTAGGATGTGTCAATGGTGGAACTTGAAACCAGTTTTCTTGCCTTTGAGCCCTGGCTCTCTATTTTCTACACCAGAGATGTCATAAATACAACCCAAGAGCCGCATTGTCCTATAATACTCCCCTATGGCCAAAAACAGATAAAAACATAATTGAGAAATATTTTACAACATACAAAAATACAGTGAAACAAAAAAAAGTTAACATGCAGTTTTCTAAGTCAGTATGGGCCCACAGGGATCCTTATGGAAAAGTGAGTGGCTCCCATTTCTAATTGAATCTGACACCACTGTTCTACACCATGCTGTAGTCATTGTCATCGTCATCATCATCATTGTCATCATCATCATCATGCCATTTATGTATTATCTGTAGGTCTGCTGGTCACTTTGCATGCCTTCATCTCATTTGAACCTTATAATAGCCCTGTGAGATAGGAATGACAGGCATTATTATTATTATTATTACTAAATAAGAACAAGATAGATAAAATTTATTGTTTAGTAATGTGTGTGTGTGTGTGTGTGATTTTCTATTTTAATGAAGAGGAAATCTGAGCTTCAGAGAATTTAAATGATCTGTCCATGATTATACCACTAATTGGGACAAAGTTGGGTTTTGAGCTTGGTTCTTCATATCTCTATAGGTGGTAAATAGGTATTGCTATTTCCTATCTTTTTTTATTCCTAGCAAATTATTTAACTTCTTCGGGCCTTAGTTTCTCCTCAATCGTCAAATGACTAGAGGGTTGGCCTCTAAGGTGCCATCTAGCTCTAAATTTGTGGTCTGGTGATCCTGGGATCTGAGATTAAGATTTAAACCTATTTGACCTGCAGCAGTCTATCCAACATGCTGCAACATCCTGATGAATGAATAAAGAAATGAATGAATGAATGAATGAATGCTGAGGTCATAAAGTACAACGGAACATGGACTGCACTGGGAATCACAGGAGCCAGCTTCTCTGAATGTGAGCAGGTTACATTTACTCTGTGATCCTCATGTTCTTTATTTATAAAATGTAGCAGTTGGATTCAATGATCTGTAAGGTATCTCTTCCAGCTCTAAATCTATGAATCTGCGAATGAAGTCATGCATATAGAAAAAAAAATATTAAAAAGAAGTGTGGAAGATAGGCAGGAGATAGAGAATTATCATAAACGAAGCTATGATCCCATTCCTGATATGAGAACATTTCAGGAAAGTAGCTTTTAAAGCATGATGAGGATGCCTGTGTTTACACAAGCAAACATCTCTTCTAAGAGCTGGAATTGTTTTTTCCTCTCATAACATTTTTTCTTCTCTATTTTACTTAACTGCATGGGACTGGATAGCATCTTAAAGATAAGGTAAGATAGAAACCTAGTCTTTTCACAATCAATCAAAATACTTTGGTATATCGTTCTTCAACATACCGGAAATTACATGGTTGGAAGAAAAGAATTTCATGAAACTTTGTGGATGATAGAAGCAGTCCCAGATGATAAACTGGCATACCTAGGCATGTTCTGTTAAGGCCTTCCCAAAACACTTATTGACTGTGGATATTTCCTAGCAAATATGAAGAGACTGATGATTATTTAAAGTCCACCTTATAGATTCTTTTCTACCAATATGTGTACTCAAGCGTTTATTTGCATTATAATGTAACTCATAATTAGACCTCTATTTAAATCCTCCCAGAACACAGGACCCCTCTAGTACACAATTATTAATTTGAGAGATTAACTCAGTCTTAGTAATTGTGTAATACATGCTATACGTAAAGAGTAAATTCCTAAATCTACAGCATATGTGATGAGTGGTCATGCAGACTTTGCTTAAGACCTCAAATAAGAGGGAATCCACTACCTTCCAAGGAAACCTTTTCCATTTTTGGACCTCTAGTTATTTTAGAGTTTTGTTTCATTTAGTTTCCCTCTCATGAAAACTAAAGTTGTCTCCTTACATTTTTTACTCAGTGTTTCTAGTTCTGCCTGCTAGAGCCAAACAGAAGCCCCACTTCCATATAATAGCCCCTTAGATATTCAAAGACAGGAAGTTAGGTAGTTCAGTGAATAGAGAGTTCTGTCTAAAGTCAGGAAGACTTAAGTTCAAATTCAGCCTCAGACACTTACTAGCTGTGTGATCCTAATCATCTAACCTCTGTTTGTCTTAACCAACTGGACATGGAAATGGCAAAACATTATAGTATCTTTGGCAGGAAAACTCCATGGACAGAATAGTCCACAGGGTAATGAAGAGTCAGATACAACCAGATAATTGAGCAACAACAAGAACCTCTTCCCAATCCCAAAGTTCTAGCCTTTTATTCTCTATTCTCATTCCACTTCCTAACTGAAGCTGAAATTAAACTGTGGCTAAGAAGATATGAGTCACAAGTACAAATGCACTAATATTTGTGGCCAATGTTTGAGGACCAATGCCAGAAATCAGTAAATAATCATTTAAGCACTGTGTAGGAATCCTGTTTTGGAATACATAGACAAAAATGAATCAATCCCTGCCCTCAAGGAGCTTAAATTATATAGGAAGAGATAATAAGTAAATTTAAAAATATATACAAAATAAGTACAGGGCAATTTGGGGCACTAGCAGGTACGGAGATAAGGAAAGATCTTGTGTAAGAGATGGCATTTGAGCTGGTCTTTGAGGGAAATTTAAAATTTCCAGAGTAAGAGGGGGAGGAAAAAGTGTGTTTATAGGCATGAGGGACAACCAGTCAAAATGCATGGGGACAGGAGATGGGATATTGTATGTGAGGAAGAGCAAGAGGTCCAGTTTGGACCTTAAAAAATATGAAGGAACATAATTTATAATAAATCTGGGAAGGTAGGTTGAAGTAGTTGTGAAAGGCTTTTAATATCAAACAAAGGAAGAATATTTTATTCTAGAAGTAATAAGGAGCCATTGAATACGCCCTATTGTTGTCATTGTGCCACCATTTTAACAATGGGAAAGCCCAGAGATGTAAATATGATGCACACATGTATACATGTACATATATGTACATATGTACACCACATATATGTGATGTATATCTTTAGAGATGCATATACATACACACACACAGATGACCTGGGATGGGGTTAGAGATTGGATCTATTATTTCAATGGTATAGGGAATTCCCAGATGAGGAAACTCCCTCTAGCAATGCAGGTTGGTCATTTATTTTCATCTTTCAATCCTAGCAATTTAAGTAAAACACAGAGATTTTAAATGATTTGCCAGGGTCATATAATCAGTACATGTCAGAGGTAGGACTTGAACTCAGGTCTATTCCAGGTTCCAAGGCTAGTTATCTATCCACTACAACATGCTACCTTGTATATATATAGCAGGCACTCAATAAATGTTTATTGACTAATTAACAAAGTGGTCACTTTCTTAAGTTCTGATAACTCAATGGTGTATTGCTATTGACATGGAAGGCCCCCTATCTTCTAAATTAATAAAATTCAATCCTTTTTGCATTACTTTAGTTAAAACACAATGAACTATTTCGATCTGCATCTGTGCCAATTTTTACATTATGTTGTACTCACCAGCATGCAAAATGCAAAGGCTTGTCATCATTTAAAAGTCATTTTACTTAAAGTTGTAGAATTTTAGTCACTTTCTGAAGCTCAATAAATGCCACGGCAACGTGCACATTCATTATTAATAAAGCAGGAAGCTGGAATCCTGTGACAAAGCCTACAATGATGACTTCTGCACCGCCCAGGGACTGGTTCAGGCAGAATCATTTTCTCTGATGGATGTCAGTGCCACAGAATGACATCTGTTCGTTAATAAGCAGCTGCCCTAGAATTGGCTTAGAAACACATGGATTGAGGATACATGGTCTAGTAGTTAGAACAGCAAGCCTCAGAGTCAACATTTCTGGGCTCAACTCCCAGGTCTGCCAGTGACAGTCTGGGCTGCCTTGGAATATAATTCAGTCTACATGATACCAAAGCAAACCCCAGATTCAGTGGGAGGTGGGGACTTTTTCAAACCAGTTTGGCATCCTACAGATAAAACACTAAGTTAATTGTGCAAGTCACTCATCAACCTCAGTTTTTAGCAAGGTGTAGCTGCATGAGCTGCAGGATGCATCAATGACTATTGGTCAGAAAAGAGATCTTTAAAATAGGAGATGGGTTCATTCTCATCTCTCTCTCTCTCTCTCTCTCTCTCTCTCTCTCTCCCCCTCCCTCCCTCCTCCCCCCCCCTCTCTCTCTCTCTCTCTCTCCCCCTCTCTCCCTCCCCCCCCCCCTCTCTCTCTCTCTCTCCCCCTCTCTCCCTCTCTCTCTCTCTCTCTCTCTCTCTCTCTCCCCCTCCCTCCCTCCCCCCCCCCCTCTCTCCCTCCCTCCCTCCCTCTGTCTCTCTCTCTCCCCCTTCCTGTCTCTTGCTCTTTCCCTCCCCTCCCCTTTAAACTTTAATAGAATGTCTTTTTTCTTATGCACTTATCAAATATTATTTTGTACCTTAGCTATTTATATAGCTGTTTTATCTGCTCTCCTATGTATTAAACTCCTTGAGGTTAGAGTTGATTCATTATTTACTTTCATACCTTTCAATGTATGCCTCTCAGTGTGTGGTGGTAAGGGGGTTCTTAGTAATCAATTATGGAATTCTTAAGAGCACATGTTCACCATTTAGCACCTAATTTTCAAAGGAAATCAGATTCCATTCATTTAAGAAAACTGGGAATCCAGATAGATTGTTCAAAGGGCAACATAGCTGAATGTCCTCTCTGATATAGATCTTGAGTTATTACGGCATTGCTCAAGATTGAAGCATCTCGTATTAAATTCTGCCAGTATGGAGGACAGCAAGAGAGATATTGGAAGGAGAGGGAGTATGAAGGGAGGGAGGGAGAGATGGAGGGAGGGAGGGAAGGAGAGAGAGAGAGAGAGAGAGAGAGAGAGAGAGAGAGAGAGAGAGAGAAAGAGAGAGAGAACACCCATATCCTATTTTAGAGATCTCTTTTCTCACCAATAGATCTCTTTTGTCATCTTTTATTCACCATTTTCCCTTACGTCCACTTTTATACTGAAGCCACCAAATATCAACATCTATATTGATTTACTGTGGAGAATCTTGTCCAATTCTTTAGATAATTTTGCACTTTGTAAAATAAAATAAAACATGATATATGTGCTGCGATTATTTTCATAGTAGTATTTTTGTTTGAGTACTGAAAGCCAAGATTAACAATTGTACCATAAATTTTGTTCCATAGAGGCTTTTTGTGAGCATTGAAACCAAGTTCTCCAACTTCATTGTTCAATACAACAAGGTGAATCTACAAGCAATCTATTAATTTAGCTATTCTGATTTTATTCATAATGGGTATGTCAATATTCATATAATTTCAGTACTATAACTTTTGTCAACTTGTTGGTTATTGGACAATGATCTTACATTTAGAGTAGCAAGTTAATTTAATGTTTATAAATGGTTCAGAAACTATGTGATTCTTAGCATCTTTTGTCTTTTTCTTCTTTTTTTTTAAACCAATCTGACAATGTCACCGCAGAAATATAAGGGGGTCACATGAAAATGATGATCATTTTGTATTTTCTTTCTCATGATTTATTGTTGCTACAGAATTCTTCAATTCATGGGCAACTTAGTGAACAATGACTCACCTCACCCTACTTATCTAGGCTTCCCTCAGACAAGAAATATAATCTGTATAATCTGACACTGGTAACACCCTGGCAGTCTTTACAGCTTGGTAGAACTACCCCAGAATTGTACTGAATTGATAGAAACTTTTAGAACATAGTGTTACCTCTATACCAAGATGAAATTTCAAAGTAGAACTTTTGTGTAGGAGAATTTATTTTGATTTATTTATATTTACTTTGAACTTGACAAATACCAAGTAAAATGGTACAAATATCAAGTAAAATTTCTGTGCTCAGCACAGTGTCTGGCACATAGTGATCATTAAATAAATGTTTACTGATTGATTGATACATAGTAGCACAGAACATAAAAAAACAGGTCTTTAATATGTATAGCTTATTTTTCTCATTTAAATTATATAGTAACTTCAACGTGAAGCTTTCAAACCTTTCTGGGTGGTATATGATTCTTTTTGGCCTTGCATCTGTTCTCTTCCATGATTTCTATTTAATATATGATTCACTTTCCTTCCTTCTTTTTTCTTTTCTTTATTACCTTTTCCTTATCCCTCCTTTCCCTCACTACCTCCCAGTGAGAAAAGGGTGGAAGAAGACAAAGTCCTTGCAATAAATATTCACTGTGCATTATCAGAGTTCTCAAGTCTTTTAAAGTTTTTTTTTCCTCTGTAATATTCTTCATGTTTATTGCCTACATTATATTCTAGTTCTGTTCATTTACTCTGTATCAATTATTAAAAGTCTTTCTAAGTGTCACTAAACTATCCCTTTTTGTCATTTCTTATGGTTCAATAATATTCTGTTAAATTAATATGCCATTTGTTTGGTTTTTTTGCATTCCCAAGGATGAACCCCCTTTAGTTTCTAGTTGTTTGCCACTGAATGAAGAGCTATTTGTGCATTTGGGACCATTTTATGAGGGAGAAATTGCAAATAGGTGACAGGAAATGTATGTTGGCTGATTGCTGTTCTAATTATAATTGGCCACAAAACTTCAATAGCCTATGACCATTGCCAGAAATGCAAGAGGCTGATTTGAAACTCCACAAACACAAATACAAACTGTTAATTTTGATTTTACTAATATTGATGCATTTAATTCCAGGACAGTGTGTTCAGTTATAATATAATTAAAGACAAAGTTTTTGTTTGTTTGTTTGTTTTCCAATAACCCCAGCATCTGACTCATAGTAAGTGCTTAATAAATAGCTGCTGACTGGACTTGAATTGAACTTGGTATATTTTGAAAGGCAAACACAGAGAATCATCTCTTGCCCTCAAAGAGCTTAAATGTGGATGAGGAATCATTTTGTAAACATG
This sequence comes from Trichosurus vulpecula, assembly GCF_011100635.1. Classification (NCBI taxonomy): domain Eukaryota; kingdom Metazoa; phylum Chordata; class Mammalia; order Diprotodontia; family Phalangeridae; genus Trichosurus; species Trichosurus vulpecula. The sequence continues at coordinate 157,104,911 of NC_050581.1, forward strand.
AAGGTATGTTCAAGATACATTCAGAGAAAAAGGAAGGTCCCCTTAATAGGGAAGGCTTGTAAGATTAGGAAAAAGCCTCCTACAAAAGAATGTGATATTTGAGGAGAGTCCTAAAAGAAGCCAGAGATGTCAGGAGGAAGATTGGTGAGCAGAGAGAGCATCCTGGGTAGCTAGGATGTGGAGAAATAATTGATAAATTTAGAGTTAGGAAGACTGGCTTCCAGTCCTGACTATCTCTTAGTAGCTGTTTGACCTTTGGGAAGTCACTTCACTGACCTGGGGCATATACCCTAAGGAATAAAATGAGGATAAGAATCCTTGTATAATCTATTATTACTATGGTTGATTATGACAAAGTATGTAAAGTGCTTTGTAAATGATGAAGAACCATAGAAACTGGATACTCTGGTGGATCTGTGGGCTTATCAATGGGGAATATTCTCTCCAGTGATACAACTCACAACCCACACATGCCTGCTCATCCAGAAGATTCTTCCCTTGATTGTCCATTAAATTTGACACAGAGGATGCAGCTAATATGCCCAATCCTTTTAGGTGACCTTTTCCAAATAACAGTGGAACTTGGACTGCCTTTCCTTATTCATCAGAGTCACTATAGGGCAGATTCATCTCTTTTTCTAGTCATACACAGAAAAAAATATGATGATGTTGACAATAGCAAAAATAGATATTTATATAGTGCTTTAAATCTATTATCTCATTTGAGCCCCACAAAGTTGAAAGGTAACTACTACAGTTGTCTTCATAGGATCATAGATTTAGGACTAGAAGGGACTATGGATGCCATTGAGTCCAGCCATCTCATTTTACCAATGAGGAAACTGAGAACAAGAAAGGTTAAGTATCTATCTAAAGGTCACACAATTATTAAGTACTGGAGGTAGGAGCAAAGATGGCGGCTGGTAAGCAGGAACTAGTGTGAGCTCCGTACTGAGTCCCTCTAAAAACCTATAAAAAATGGCTCTGAACCAATTCTAGAATGGCAGAACACACAAAACAGCAGAGGGCAGCAGGGCTCCAGCCCAGGACAGCCTGGATGGTCTCTGGGTGAGGTCTATCCCACATGGAGCTGGGAGCTGGGAGTTGGGAACGGAGTGGAGCAGAACCCAGCTTGAACGGCGTGGACCATCCAGACCAGAAGCCGGGCGGAGGGGGCCCTAGCACCCTGAATCAGTGAGCTGCGGCAGTTACCAGACTCCATAACCCACAAACACCAAAGACTGCGGAGAAGGTTAGTGGGAAAAGCTGCGGGAGTAGAAGGAGTTTGCAGTTTGGCTTCCAGCCCCGGGGGCAGCGGAGGTGGGGCAGCTACAGATGTTGTTACTTCCGGCTCCAGGCCCCCCTGGTGGGAGGAATTAAGTGGTGGATCAGGGCAGGAGGGCACAGCCTGCTGAAGATCTAAGCCCAGTCCAGGTAGGGAGTTGGGGAAGGAGAAGTGCTGGTGTCGCAGAGCTGGAACCTCCCCCCCAAACGTGGAACATAGAACTCTCTAGTCTACAAGTAGTCATACCCCACTGAAAAACTCAAAGGTCAAGTTAGTTGGCTGGGAATATGGCCAGGCAGTGAAAACACACCGAGATTCTGTCTCAGACTTTGCATTCTTTCTTTGCTGACAAAGAAGACCAAAACATACAGCCTAAAGAAGTCAATAAAGTACAAGAGCCTATATCAACAGCCTCCAAGAAAAACATGAACTGGTCCCAGGCCATGGAAGAGCTCAAAAAGGATTTGGAAAAGCAAGTTAGAGAAGTAGAGGAAAAATTGGGAAGAGAAATGAGAAGGATGCGAGAAAACCATGAAAAACAAGTGAATGATTTGCTAAAGGAGACCCAAAAAAATACCGAAAAATACACTGAAGAAAACAACACCTTAAAAAATAGACTAACTCAAATGGCAAAAGAGCTCCAAAAAGCCAATGAGCAGAAGAATGCCCTGAAAGGCAGAATTAGGCAAATGGAAAAGGAGGTCCAAAAGACCACTGAAGAAAATACTACTTTAAAAATTAGATTGGAGCAAGTGGAAGCTAGTGATTTTATGAGAAATCAAGATATTATAAAACAGAACCAAAGGAATGAAAAAATGGAAGATAATGTGAAATATCTCATTGGAAAAACCACTGACCTGGAAAATATATCCAGGAGAGATAATTTAAAAATAATTGGACTACCTGAAAGCCATGATCAAAAAAAGAGCCTAGATATCATCTTTCAAGAAATTATCAAGGAGAACTGCCCTGATATTCTAGAGCCACAGGGCAAAATAGAAATTGAAAGAATCCATTGATCGCCTCCTCAAATAGATCCCAAAAAGAAATCTCCTAGGAATATTGTTGCCAAATTCCAGAGCTCCCAGATCAAGGAGAAAATACTGCAAGCAGCCAGAAAGAAACAATTTGAATATTGTGGAAACCCAATCAGAATAATCCAAGATCTGGCAGCCTCTACATTAAGAGATCAAAGGGCTTGGAATACGATATTCCAGAGGTCAATGGAGCTAGAATTAAAACTTAGAATCACCTACCCAGCAAAACTGAGTATCATGATCCAAGGCAAAATATGGATTTTCAATAAAATAGAGGATTTTCAAGCTTTCTCAGTGAAAAGACCAGAACTGAATAGAAAATTTGACTTTCAAACACAAGAATCAAGAGAAGCATGAATAGGTAATCAAGAAAAAGAACAACAAAAAGAAATTGCAAGGGATTTACTACAGGTGAACTGTTTTGTTGACATTCCTACATGGAAAGATGATGTGTATGATTCATGAGACCTCAGTATTAGGGTAGCTGAAGGGAATATGCATACATATATGTTTATGTATATATATGGGTGAATGTGTATGTATGTATATATCTATGTGTGTATGTGTATATATATATATATATATATATATATATATATATATATATATATGTGTGTGTGTGTGTGTGTGTGTAGAGAGAGAGAGAGAGAGAGGGAGAGAGGGAGAGAGCAGACACAGGGAGAGTTGAAGATGAAGGGAAGATATATAAATGAAATAAAATCAAATTAAGGGATGAGAGAGGAACATACTGAGAGAGGGAGATAAGGAGAGATAGAATGGGATGGATTATCTCCCATAAAGGTGGCAAGAGGAAGCAGTTCTGTGGGAGGAGGGGAGAGGGCAGATGAGGGGGGAATAAGTGAACATTGCTCTCATCAGATTTGGCCTAAGGAGGGAATACCATACATACCCAATTGGGAATCTTACCCCACAGGAAAGAACAGGGAAGAAGACAAAAAAATGGGGGGATGATGGAGGGGAGGGCAAATGGGGGTGGAGGTAGTCAAAAACAAACACTTTGGAAAGGGGACAGGGTCAAGGGAGAAAATTCAATAAAGGGGGATGGGTTGGGAAGGAGCAAAATATAGTTAGTCTTTCACAACATGAGTATTGTGGAAGGGTTATACATAATGATACACATGTGGCCTATGTTGAATTGCTTGACTTCTTAGGGAGGGTGGGTGGAAAGGGAAGAGGGGAGAGAATTTGGAACTCAAAGTTTTAAAAACAGATGTTCAAAAACAAACAAAAATGTTTTTGCATGCAACAAGAAAATAAGATACACAGGCAATGGGGCGTAAAAATTTATCTTGCCCTGCAAGAAAGGAAGGGAAAAGGGGATGGGAGGGGAGTGGGGTGACAGAGGGGAGCGCTGACTGGGGAACAAGGCAACCAGAATATACGCCATCTTGGAGTGGGGGGGAGGGTAGAAATGGGGAGAAAATTTGTAATCCAAACTCTTGTGAAAATCAATGCTGAAAACTAAATATGTTAAATAAATTTAAAAAAATAAGTAAAATAGATTTAATTAAAATATTTTAAAAAAAGTACTGGAGGTAGGATTTGAACCCAGATCTTTCTGATTCAAAATACAATATTTTATTTACCACAGAGCACACCACCTTTGAATAGTTGATTCAGAATAGTTGAACAGTTGGTCAGAATTCAATAGTGTGAATATTTGGTCAGAATTTGAACCTTTGAGAATCAAATTTACACTTTCTAGTGACTCTACATTTCTCTAATAACATTTTAAACTCTGCTTCTTCCGGGCAATTTTCTATGTGGAATGTGTTGCACACTGCTAATGAACACCATCAATTTTCCACTGCCTTTTGGGTCATTCTCACTGTTTTTAGTTCTTCTGAGACTTTTGCATTCCACAAAAGACAGGTCTTCTGCATCTCCATAAGAATGTTAGTGTTAAAAAAATGTCTTCATTTCAGGGAGAAACTTGCAGTTATTAAAAGAAAAAGGCAATTTGCCAAAGGCAAACTTGGTATTGCATCACAATCTTTCACGATGCAATATAATTATGATATGGAAACAGGCCCATTTTTGGTGACATCAACTGGTGACAATGTCCCAAACCTGAGCCTTGGGGACAGAGGATTTCTTGTTTGCCTATTGCAGCATCTTGTCCTTCCCATCCTGTGGCAGGCTTTTCTCCCCAACTCAATCCCAGGCTCTGTGATGAAAGAATTAGGAAGAATCAGACCAAGAGGTCAGGACATTTCTTTTTCCTGCCTTCTAAATGGGATGGCATGGGAAATGTCTCTCCCCCTAAATTATTTTGATTTTACCCATCACAAAAACCAAAGGCAGCCTTATCTAGATATTATGGTAATCCTGTCCCTAGAAATTGTTATCCTCCAGTCTTAAAGGCTTTGTCTTTCCAATTATTTAATACAACTTCTTTTAGACAAGCAGCTTCTAATTTTCCATCAGCAGCCCTCTAAAATTACCTTCCCTTTTTTATTTCCTGGTTCCAAGTGTGCACCAGCTGTTCTTTAAAAAAAAAAAATCTTAATCTCTCTCGCAGAAAACACTGAAAAGAAATTGGATGTATAAAAATCAAAACACTAATCTACAAGAGTAATGTTAGTTTAAGCTCCAATTTGAAAAGATGATCACATTAGGGGCTTTGTTTAGGGAATTCACTTGGTAACACAGACAACAGAGAAATCACTAATACTTACCATATTAAACAAGGGGTTCACATCATGTAAGAGTTCCAGTCTGATTCACATTGCCAATTAATGCAAAGTTCTGGATTCTGGGACAGATATCCTCTGAGAGTCCTAACTAGTGAGAAGGTAGGTTGCCTGCAGTGATCGTGGGGGTAAGACTGGGGGAATGAAAGACTCTGTCCAGTTGAAAAAAGATTAACCCTTGAGTGGATGGAAGGGAATCCTCACACAGATGCTATTTCAGGAGACCTTATGTTGGAGGGTCAAAAGTAGGAAACAAGGTTGTAGGTGGGGGAAAGTGGCAGCCATACCACCAATTATTCTAACTCTCCACTTTTCATCTCCAGCTTTTCTTTGTTTGAACCTCACAGAACAAGATGGCCCCATGGGGTAACTCCTGTGGTCCATCCTTCACTTTCTTCAACCATTCCACCCTGCTTCGCAGCTTCCTTTCATGTGTTTCTCTAACAGATTAAAAGCTCCTTGAGGGCAGGGAATGTCTTTCTTTTTCTGATTTGTGTCTCCAGTGCTTAGTGTAGTGCCTGGTACATAGTAGGTGCTTAATAAATGTCTACTGGATTACAACATCGTTGTCGTTATTACTATTATATTCCTCTACAAAGTGTTATTCTTTTAATTGAAAGGCAGCGTGGTGTAACATGGAAAGAGCATATGCTTTGGAATCAGAGCACTTAGGTTCAAATCCGAGCTCTGCCAATTCCTACTTATGTGACATTGATTAATTCACTCAGCATCTCTACAATCTTCATTTTCTTCATTTGTTAAAAAAAATTAGATCAGCTAACCTCTAAATCTATGAGTCTGTGACACTAATTAACTGTGTGAGGATGGACAAGTCACATGAACTCAATACACTTCAGTTTCCTAACCTATAGAGATAGCAATACCAGCACTCCTACCTAACCTGGAGGTTCTCACCATTATTTTGGAACATTAATGAATGAGGGCAATGTATGCAAATTGCTCTGTATGCCTCAAAATGGCTATATAAATGTCAATTGTTATTAAGGATGAATCATCAAAAATCTCCCTTCAGTTAGGAAGCTAATTAACCAAGCTCCCTTTATTCAAACTTCTTACTTGGGATGGCTCCCTGGAGGAGGTGAGATTTATGAAGCATCTTGAATTAAAAAAAAACTGCATGTGTGTGGAAGGAAAACTTTTTAAGATACCTCACTGAAGTCTGAATTTAGATACCAACGATCCTACGGGGTGGTGTAGGAAAAGAATTATTAGTTCTATTTTTAAACTGAGGAAACTGAGGCCTCAAGAAATTTAATCCGAGGTGACAAAGTATCACAACTGGAACTTGAATCTATGTAGAAGTAATGCAAAATATGGACAGAAAGCAAGGAAGAGGCGGCAAAAAGTGCTGCTGTTGTTATTGTCAAAGATGAAGGCTGAAGAGTTTCCAATAACGGCAAGGGTAATAACAATCGGTATTGAGTGCTGAAACATTTACGAAGCACTTCCCTCTAGAAAATCCCATGAGGATGTTACTACAGCTACTATATTCTCAGCTCATAAAGGAACTGAGGCTTAGAGAGACCCAATGACTCATATAGAGTCACTAAGATACGGAGTAGGGCCTCAACCCCAGAACGTGTGACTCAAAGGGCATACTCTTCCATCAATTCTCCAACTTCCCATACGGGCAATCCAAATAATGGAGAAGAAGCATGAGAGACTGAAAACCTCTCTGTCTCTGGGTCCAATCCATTATATTACAGAAAAAGCACTTGGAGTTATGGGTGAAAGTTACTGAGACTCAGACTTTGATTCAACATGGAGACCGACATGTCCCTAGGGTGATTCATTATGCATTGGAAATGAAAATAGATTCATATTTTATACGAAGTACTAGCACAGAGTCCAGAATAAGATGGCATATTAGGCCTCAGTTCTATGTCCTACCTAGTAACTCATCTAGTTAGAAAATTCATCTCTAAGGTAGAAAAATTAATCAACCGTAGTTCTTCAGGAAATCTCTACATTTTTTCATAGTGGGCTGATTTCTGTGAGTTAGATTCTATCCCAGGCAGCCAATCCACTGGTCAGGACACCACAAAAGCCATTTGGCCTTGCCTATGAGGAATTTTAGTAGGCAAACACCCTTAAATAATACTCACTGGTCCAAATCCATAGGAATGCATTTTACCAACTAGGCTCACAAATCTGGGTCAGGTAATGCTATCAGATCAGATGCATGGCAGCTGACTCCAGCCTCTGCATGAGCATGTGTTTACTTCAGCTAGGTAAATGGCCTTTCAGCAAAGACAATTCTACAAATATCTGTTTTAAGTATTGACATACTACTGAAATCTCTGAGGTCCGCACCTGGGACAAATGATTCTTCCATCATTAGCTACAGCCAGTATGTTTATAGGAGTCAGCCAGTACTATTTTAACCCTATGCTTCAGAGGGATGCTGACATAAACCAATGAATATAGAAATGATTTAAGTTGGGTGTAGTAGTCTTGGATGATATCCTTCAAAGGAAGTACCGGCAGGGTTGGAATTGGAATTTTAATGATTGTAACCTAAAGGCCAATCTGCCTTAGCAAAACAGATGTCTCTGGAGGGAAAACCCAAGGCATTGGGTACAGGGGTGGGGAACCTGTGGCCTCAAGGCCACATTTCAAATGGGCCACACTTGAGGTCCTAGAAGGCCACGTGTGGCCTCAAGGTTGCAGGTTCCCCAATCCTAGACTAGGATGAATAGAACAAAAAAAATGCTATAGTTTCAAGCTAGGAATAGTGGAATGAGAAGGTAGAACTCAGTGAAAGTAAGCTGAAATGAAGCCAATTCTAACCAAGTCTATATCCTCAAAGATTTAGGCTTTTATGCCAACTGTGGGCATTTCCTGACCCTGACCCAAACTGGTATGTCAACACAGTCATGGATCCATTTCATGGCCATGGACCCTCTTTTCCCACCCCACTGAAGTCTGAACTTAGATACCAACGATCCTACAGGGTGGTGTAGAAGAAGAATTATTAGTTCTATTTTTTAAACTGAGGAAACTAAGGCTTCAAGACATTTAATCCAAGGTTTCAAAGTATCACAACTGGAACTTGAATCTATATTTTCAGACTCCAAAACCAATATTCCTTTCTATATAGTGATATGCTCTCTCCCCTCTCCACCTCCTGTCTCCATTAAGGGATACAATCTCTTGCCAAAGAACTGAGAGAATCTAATTTATTAATGAATGATGATTTAAGCTATGAGTTCAGTGCCCATATTATCAATGTTTAAATTGCAGAAAAGACAAGGACATCATTGTTCTAGACACATACGCCTTAAGGGCACGAAAGGAAAGAGGCATGATTATTTGGGACTAATGTTCTTAATGGGAGTGAAAGGGACAAGAAATCAGTGCTCATACTGATATGCATAAAGTTCAAGGAAGGAGAAAGACATCATGGATGTAGACCTATGTACTTCATGGAAGAGGAGAGGCATCACTGTTCTGGACCCGTTTATTTGAAGTGCATGAAAACGAAAAAGCATTATTGGTGTAGACTTATGGGCCTTAAGCTCATCGGAGGAAAAGGCATTATTGTTTTGGAATCATTTGCTAGGGAGAAATTTCTATAGATGCTTTAAGGTGCAAACAGTCTTTTGAAGACAATGGAAAAAGAGAGCATTTCTTTTTTGTTGCAGAAGAGGTAAAGGAAACCAATTTAAGGAGAATATTTTGAATTATTTTTCTCTGCCCCCTAAATATGCATTGAAAATGGGAGATTAATAGATCAAATATGTTGCTGTCCTTCCTTAAACTTATTTTTATGTGTTTCAAAGAGGCATTTTATAAACTATCAGAGCCAAATGACATCAATATTTCCAGGGGCCAAAGTAATGACATTTCCCCTAAGAAGAAACTTTCACCACCCAGAGATACACTCATGTACTTCGAGAGTATGAAAGGAGTTGATGTTATAGAATGATCTGAACTCATAAGCGACTCAATACGAACTAGTGCGTGCATTTTACACTCAAGAGGCTCCTCTCAGACCTCCTAGGGTTACCAGAATGGCTCTTTGAGCTTCTCACTGAACTGTGAATGAGTTTCCAAGTCCTCACATAATAGATAAGGAAAGAGTTTCCCCCTGTAAAGAGTGTGGAAAAGTGCCAAGTAGCAAAGAGTAATTATCAGGGAAAAACCAGGGCATCTCGGGAATAGAATAGCTCTGGCGGAAGTGTTTTACACTATTGATCCAGGTCACCACCCAAAACGATTACTTTAATGTGAACATCATAATCTAAGAGCTGGTGAATTAAATAAAAAGAGAATTAGGTCTGAGTCTTAGCCCAACTTGAAATGGAAGTATAACCTCTTTAGTTGCTGCTATATCCTACCTATCAAGAGCTTTAGACAGCATCTTTGAAGGGGATGCAGTCCTAAGTTTAGGGGAGAAAACTGTGCAGTAGGTGAAATCTTTCTTTAATTCTGTCTCCCACTTGGCTCCAGCACTTCCCATCCTTTCATTATCCCTCTTCTCCACATAGACGCATAGCTATCTACTCTTCTTTAATGCTGCCCAGGTCTTTTCAGCCATATAAGGAAGTTCTGAAGAATGTATTAAAATCAAGGGGTTAGGGACTTGTGTTTTTGGAGGAATTGAATTTAAAAAGAGGACTCCAGGGATGGTGGCCTGTATAGAACAATAAAGATCTGGGAATTATTTTGGGAAGCTTTAGCCAGGAAGCTTGAGGTCTTTATAATTGGGAAGTCATTTCTAGGGAAGCTAGGTGGTACAGTGGACAGAGCGCTGGACTTGGAATCGGGGTGAGTTTAAATCTAGCCTCTGATACTTACTAGCTGTGTGATCCTGGGCAAGTAACTCAACCCTGTTTACCTCAGTTCCTTCTCTGTAAAATGACCTGGAGAAGGAAATGGCAAACCAACCCAGTAAACCCTAAATGGAGTCATGAAGAGTTGGACACAAATGAATAATGAGTCAACAAAATCGCTTCTACCATCTACCAGAACATAGAAAGAACCTTAAATATAATCAAGAATGAACCCTCTCTGTTCTCATTTTAAAGATGAGGAAACATGTCCAGAGAGTCAAGTAGCTTGTCTAAGGTAACATGGATAGTAGTATTAGTGGTTGCTAGGACATTGATATAGTACTTAAAGATTTACAAAGCACAGTGTATAGAGAGCTGTGCCTAGAGTCAGAAGGACTTGAGTTCAAACCCAGCCTCAGCACTTATTTGTTGTGTGATCCCGGACAAGTCAATTAACCTCTGTTTGCCTCAGTTTCTTAACTATAAAATAAGGATCATAATAATACCCACTTCTCATTACTGTTGTGAGGTTCAAATGAGATAAGAATTGTAAAAAGCACTTAATACAGTATCTGGAATACAGCAGGTACTATAAAAATGCTTATCCCCCTTCCCTCCATACAGATGCTATGGGGTAGAATTATCCCCCTTACACAGATAAGGAAATTGAGAATTAGAGAGAATAGATGACCTACCCAAGGTAGCATGACTAATAAGGATCGGAGGCAAGATTTGGATCTAAGTCTTCCCTACTCCAAGGGTAATGCTTTATCTATTATGCCACACTGTCTAGTAAGGTCAGCCTTGTCTAAAAGTGGCACTCATTGTATGGGCCCCAAAGTTAGCAGGCATGGAGTTGAGGGTAGAGGATTTTCCCTCTTCAATGGAATGGAGAAAATAAAAAGAAAACAATTAGGGTATGCCCTATTTACTTTAGCTTCCTAGATGTATACCAAGTCTTTAAGAAGTCTTCTATGTACTCATTCTCACATTTGTATTCATTTGTATTAAATTCCAAAACTCTAGGCTTTGTATATTGGACTTTTGCTTAGTATTTAGTGAACAAGTTCTATCTACTTAAGGCCACACCTGGTGGAGAATTGAAGGGAATCTGAGTACATCTTTAAGTACCTTCCTTATAGATTATTCTTGTTGGAAGGGGGAGGAAGCAACAGAGACTGCTTAGTCCCTGTTCTGAGTGTTAGATCCTACCAATATCTTCATTATCTACTAAGATGTATCATACCCTGTGAATCAATATATTTTTATTATTTATTAGGCATCTCAAAAAAATCTCCTTCCTTCATTGACCTTTGTAGTGACATTGGTTTCCAGCTTTGTTTCTCTCCTTTTTCCACTCGTTTCATAGAAACTTTGGAGACTTCATGTCTTAAAAAAACTTCATTTTGATGTTTGGGGTGAGTATTTAGCATTCAAGTAGACTGCCTGATTTTAGGTTTAACAAAACAGGAAAATAGCAAAATAAGCTTCAAATAGATTTGGCTCAGCGTTCAGAACAAGAAAAGTATGCACTCAATAATAATAAACAGATTTTTTTCCATTACAAAACAAGTTTCTGGATTGTTTGTTTGTTTTCTAATTTAAACTTGATTGTGTTTACATTTTTCTTTACTCACACTCATCGTAAATACAGCAGGAGTCTAATTGATGCATTAGGCTAAACAATTATATTGAATCTGCGATCCATTTGTCTAATGTAAGCCATTTCAATGTCAATTTCCTATCCTGGTTGTGTTCATTGGCCATTGACTACTAATGTAGCACAGCACATTTAAAAATGAACAGACTGAAATGATTTTTTTTCATTATTTGCCCAAGCTTTCAATAAAGGATTTTTAAATGTACCAGTCATGTTTGGAATATTCTCCACAAAACCTCATTTTTGTTCTACCTCAGGGATTTTTTCAGGTATTCAATAAATTAGAAATCTTCTTCCCACCTCCATCCCCAGTAAAGGAAAAAGCCTTTGATTTACCTCTTCTGCATTCAGTTGAGGTCTGCTAAATCCTGTTTTCTTTAGTAGTACTGGTGGCCAATCATCATCCTGTGGTAGCTACAATTTTGCTGTCCTCAACATGGCTTGTGAGGACCCCACAGTCTGATTTCCCCCTACCTGGAGAGTCCTATTGCTTATTACCCCCTTCTCACACTCTTTGTTCCAGGCAGTCAGGACAGCTAGTTTCTGTACCTCCTACACATTGTTATATCTCCCACCTCCATTCATTTCACAGGCTGTCCCTCATGGCAGAAAGACACTCTTTCCTCAATCCTATTTGTAGAATCCCTAGCTTACTTCAAGATAGCTCAGGTACCACAAGGAATGAGTTCAGATCCACTCCTAGTTGGTAATACTCAGTCTCTTACAATGACTCTGTATCACCTTTATATGCTTTGTATTTATTCATTTGTGCGTATGTTACGTGTCCCTCTTCCCCAAGAAGCTTATAAGCTCTTGGAGGACAGGATTTTTTTTCTTTGTATTCCCTATGGCTTGTACTTAGTATGCACTTAATAAGTAAGTGTGGGATTTCATTTTTTAATTTCACCTTTAATTTCATTTTTTAATAATCTCTTTAAATATCTGAAGATGATTAAAATAGTTCAATTATTTGAGAAAATGATAGAAATATAATACATATATATATATATATTTATACATATTTGTATATATATTCATAATTTCTCAAAAGGCTTTACATTATTTGTATTCCACAGCCCCACTGACTATTTTTTCCTACATAGTAATACCTTCATTGCTATTATCAGATATCTTGCTATATAATCAATTATATTTAAAGTGTCTACTGTAATATATTTCATAATTACCTCAAGTGTAATACTAGTACTAGGATTTTTAAAGTGTAATGACTTCATATGGACACCTTTCTCAGATAAAGCCTGCTGGAAAATGAATACTGTCGATAAAATATTAATGAATTGTCCCAATAGTAACTAGTGATTATTAGTATTAGGTTGTGGTAAGTGCTTTCTACTTAGGCCCTCAAGTGAAAGGAGGACAAAGAATATGAAAAAAATGAATTGAGAGAAATCCAGAGTTATACAGGGTCATTGCATCTCAAATGAAGTCAACCAGATAGGTGCTTTAGATGGGTGCTATTACAGGCTAAGAGCTGGATTGCAGCTTGTCCTTTGGTGAGCTTAAGAGCCCTAATGCAGTGGTTAGGGGATGTGGAAGGATTTCCTAAAGACTCCTGAAAGATTTAACAGGGGAGATTAATTTGCCAAAAGAAGGGAAAAATAGATGGCCAAGTGAAGTATTTAATGAGATTGTATCTATATATATGTATATATTAATCATTTAAAAACTCAAAACCATTTAAAGAGAAGTTAAATTCCAGTAAACAGGTATTTTGAAAATATTTCTATTAAAATGAATTCTTATTTGACTCATTTTCCTAAGCTGTTTTCAAAAATATTATTTTTGTTTATCAATTAAACAACATTTATTACTCACCTTCTTTGTGTCAGACCTTGTGCTGGGGATACGAATACAAAGAATTAAATTATCTTCAATCTCAATGAACTTATATTCTAGTGGAGGAGAAAACAAATATATGTACATACATACATTCACTCATATATATGGAATTTAACTACTTTGAATTTGTTATATGTAAATTATATTTTATGTAAATATGTATTACATATACTATATATAACTATTATATATTATAAAAATAAATGTAAAGTAGTTTAATGCTAATTTCAAACATCATCTTTCCCTCCTGGCCTCCACCCTAAACTGGATATTGTGTGTGTGTGTCTGTGTCTGTGTCTGTGTCTGTCTGTGTCTGTGTGTCAGTGTTTGTGTCTGTGTCTGTGTAAGTGTGAGCATGTGTCTAGATGCAATACAAGTTGGTCTTTTACTTAACAACTGTAGTACGGTGATAAGCAATGGTGTGGAATCTTAAGGATGGGGAACCAAATTCTGATATAACTGTTAGGAAGCTAGGTAGCACAATTCACACAACACTGGTCCCAGAGTCAGGATGACCTCAGCTCAACTCTAACCTGAGACACTTATTAGCTGTATGATCTTGGCAAGTCAAGACCTAGCCTCAGATCTGTAAAATGTGGATATTAGTATACTTACCTCCTAAGGTTGCTGAGAGGGTCAAATGAGATAATATTTCTAAAAGTAACACAACGTATACACATGGTAGGAGCTATATAAATGTTGTAAAAAGCTTCCTCTTAATATCTGAATAAATCCTCAGAGAACAAGGCAAAAGCACTGATTCTCTGACTTTTAAGGGTGTTTGAATCAGCATTACAAGAATATTTACTTTAGAATCAGAATCCATGATCAGAGACTAACTTTGTTTCTGCCACCCCCACGGGCCATAGATTCCTGTGCCTCACTTGTAAAATAAAGGAGTAGGATTGTGGTCTAAAAGTTCCCTTCCATTTCTCCATCAGTAATGCTACTAAGACTACTGGTGTAATGTTTTGCCAACCACATATGCATACATTTTTACATGTCAACTCAAATTCTACCACACAACAACCCACGTACAGCCCTGTGCTTCTACTTGTCCTGTTTATCACTTTGAACTATTCTCCTCTGGTCCAAGAAGATTTTATTCCCAGAAAATATTTTACCAGTGAATAAAACAAACAAACATGAATAACCACATCCCAGCATAGAAAAATAAATCCTCACCCTTTAACCCCTCTCATTTAAAGTTTCAGTGAGTTCTCCTTTGTAACAGAGGCAGAAGTCATAGCTTAGAATCATGGGAAATTAGTTGTACTTCAGGGAACCATTTTTATGGTTCCTGCTCTCCTTCCTCTATGCTTGGGAGCTGGACTTCCTTGGAGATAGTAGAATGGGAGACTGGGCAAGCTGAATAGGGATGGTTTCTCTCTATGAGGGGGTGATATGATATGAACTGGTCTCCAGCTAGAATTAGTAAGGAATGAGACCACTAGAATTCCTGTAACTTGTAAGATGCAGTGATGGAGGAATTCCTTCATCTCATTTTCTTTAAGCTCATAAACCTAAGATAGGAGATGGGAATCCTCTCTTTCCTCACTCTTCTATGTTCCTTCTCTTCTGCCCTATCCCCATGCACATCTCCTTTATGAATCTCTGGTATAAACTGATTGAAGCATTTCCCACCTGCACAGAAGATCTGGGAGGAGGAAAGGCATGACATAAAATGAATTCATGAAGTTATTTTTTCATTTATTTCTGTGTCATTAAAACCTACAAAATCACAATATGCCCAAATTCCTGAATCTATGAATGTACTCTCCATTCACCTGCAAGAGGGAACTATTCCACAGAGTGGGGACTTAGAACTACATATTAATAAATGTTTTCATGATCTAATATTTTGATCAATATTTTACTTTACCCTCTAGATCAGGGCTGTCCAACCTTAGGTTTTTATTGAAACAATAGACAATATATTTTGATTTGCCACTTCATTGAGAGCTCTGCTGTAGCTCCACTTCCTTTACTAAAGCATTTATATAAATTTCTGTGCTCATAGGTAGGCCACCTAGAAAGTGGGGTGGGCCTATCTGTGGGGAAATGGCCTAGGGTACTTATAACCTGAGTGTCCTCTAGTGACCAACAGGGATACTACAGCCCGCTACAAAAGGATATTTCTCACACATGATAGAGAGTAACAGACAAGGCCCAGAACGATGACAGAAGTAAAGAGATTCTCTTTGGGCAATTCAGTTACCAGACTTAGCTAACTTAACATTTCTGGCTGGACAATTAATTCTCTGACCTGCTATCTTGCTACAGGCTTAAGTAAATCATCATTTGAGCCACATGACTAAGGAGTTACATGGTACAGCCAGTTTCATAACTGTAAAATACAAGTAAAATCCTGACAGACCAAAGAAATGGAGATTTTGAGAATAAAGATGTCTATACATGACTAACTATAGGATTTGACCTGGAGAAATAATTGGATGACAATATCATACATAGACTTAGAGATGTGATCAATCACAGACTCAGAAAATGTAGACAGGTATGTAGTCAATAAGAGCTAATCCACAACATACTATAGCATTCCCTTGAAGGTACCACAACGACAAACATCAACAAAGATTTGTTCAGTACATATTACGCATGGAGCACTGTGGTAATAATATAAGGATTTTAAAATCATGATTCTCTACTCTTAAAGGACTTAAAACCTACTTGTAGAACCTGAATATATCTAGAAAACCAGAAACAAACCAATATGGTCTGTGGTCATTTAGAACTGGGAAATGGTAGCCAAGAAAGACTTTTGTTCCAAAACTAACTGTGTCTACCTAATGACAAATAGCTGACTATTAAAAAATACATTCTGTCACCTAAATGTTTCCAAATTATCCATTTTTGTACTGTTTGTACATAAACACAGCCAAACAACACATTCAGTGTGAATAAAGGATGGGAGAATTACTGTTTTTGACCCAAACTGCTAATTTGGGTAGTAGAGGATATGGTTAGAGGTAAGGAAACTCTTTGAACAGTTGTATTAATGAAGGAAAGTATTTTTAATTTTCACAATCCACAATTATAATCATTTAAATGGGATATCCTTCAAAATGTTATTTATTTTACCCTTTCAAAGATAAAAATCAAATTAGACTAGTTGCTCATATTATCTGGACCAAATTGATGTTACTAAAACAAAGGCTAGGGCACTAGGTGGTACAGTAGATAGCTTCCTGGGCCTGGAGTCAGGAAGATCTGAATTCAAATCCGGCCTCAGACACTTGCTAGCTATATAATCTTGGGCAAGTCACTATTTGCCTTCTTATTTGCCCTCAGTTTCTCATCTGTAAAATGAGGACACGCTGGAGAAGGAAATGGCAAAACAGTCCAATATCTTTGCTAAGAAAACCCCATCGACAAAGTCCATAGGGTCACATGGAGTCACACCACTGAAGGACTGAACAACATAAGACAAAGGTGTGTCCTTATCGCTGCCCTCCTTCAGAAGCTTTATTAGCTCCCTGTTGCCTGCTGGATAAAACACAAACTCCTCTTTGACACTAAACAGTCCACCACAATATTGCTCCAACCTATGTTCCCAGGTCTAGTGCATAATACCCTTCCCTGTGTTTTCTGCATCTATGCCAAACCATCTTATTTGTTTTACTTATGAACGGCATTCCATTTCTTACCTTCATCCAAGCAGTCCCGATAAATGGAATGTTCTTCCTCCTCACCTCTTCCTGTAAGAATGCTTTTCCCTTCAATTCAGCTTAGATGCCACCTCTTAAAAGAGGCCTAACGTCATTACCCTGCTCTTAACCCCATTATCCCAATTACTCTGTATATTTTATATAAACATACATATATGCATATATATGATATTCAAACACATTATCTCTGCAATGCAAAGTTTCTTGAGGGTAGAGAATGTTTTACTTTCATGCTTGAATTTCTAGTAAGGTCAGTATGTGGCACATGGCAGCTTAATAAATGTGTGATTAATTGAATCAAATGACTGAATACCCATAAAAAGGTATTATTATGAATACATACATGAAATTGATAAGTCACATGATGAAATGGATAGAGAGTTGATTTTGGACCAGGAAGCCTTGGTTCAGATCCCACCATCGAAACATATTGGCTACATGAGCTGTTACTGCACTAGGCAACCTATTGACTGTAAATTGCAGAGAAGATGCTGTCTTACAGTGCTAGAAGAAGTTTTCTCATACAGGAGTTCCCCAAATCAATGAAATCATAGGTCCAATCTCTATCCCTATAAGCAGAGGGTTGAAACATTATGCCTTTCTTATCTGAGAAACAGATATATTCAGAATGCCAGCCTATTTTAGAAAGGTGTCAGCATTCCAAAGCTACAACAGAAGCCAAGATTCTGACCATTATTATTCTCCCACTTTTTAGCAAGTTTTTATAAAATCTTGATATTCTTATGAGAATTATTTGAGAAATCCTTGTGTTAATAAGCAATGTAGCTATATTATGTTCATAGGACATGATGTTTTTTGACCAGCATATTGTATTATAAACAGTTAGCTCACCCTTTCCCTGGGGGAAAGTGTTTATGCATATTTTTCACCCTGGGGTATTATGATTAATTTAAATTTTAAATTAGAGTAGATTTGGTTACTTTGTCATTCCCTGTGATATTAAATACTAAATTGTTTTTGCTAATTCAGGCATCTGCATTCATTCAAACTAACAGAGATATTTATGCAAATACAACTGTCTGATGAAACAGTATCACCCTGAAACAATCCCAGAGCCTTCTTTGAAAATTCTTCTTCAAAGAAAGGTATCCTCACTTCTTTAGTTCTTCCAGAGTTTCCAAGCAAGAATGATAGCTATTGAGTTTCCCTCTGTCAGTTTGGAAAGGCTGTGAATAGACTTCTGCTTGCCAAAAAGAATTAGATGGCAGCTTGTGAAGATACTGGCTAGTTTCCTCTGACATCATTGAGTTTATTTCCTTTTCTGGGGCACAAGAGACGAGTCCTTGCTGATGGGTTGTGACCTTGTAGATGCAGAGAATCTCAAAAAAAAATCCATACTGCTACTTGAGGCTATGTTGGTAGGAATCTTTGGGTTCTTTCAGAGCACACATGCATGAGTATATGACCCAGGGTTTTTTTTTTTATTTCTGATTTTAAGCCCACAGAGAAGCTACAGCCGGCAATAACAGAGGTATGCCTCAGGATCCACTGTCACTGCAGACAATTGGGCCATAAAGAACAATGTTATTTGGCCCAATGGAAGTAAATCCTCACCAACAGCTGTGACCACATTACATATCTCACATGCTTCAGTATCTTTCAGCCAACAGTTGGAACTCCAGCGTTGACACAGAGAGTGAGGATGACTTAAGTGCCTCTCTAACTTCATAATAGCCATGACTCTAGGACAGTGAATGTTTATACAGCTAATTATACCAATTCTGACCTATCAACATGATCTCACACCCTTCACTCAAGTCATTTTCAGATTATCCTGGCTAATATGTTACCACACCCATTAAGGTTTTGCCATTTTGATTTTGTCACTGTTGGTATAACACTGTTGTTGTTCAGTCACGTCCAACTCTACGTATCCCCACGGACTTTGTCTACCAGGTTTTCTTGGCAAAGACACCGGAGTAGTTTACCATTTCCTTCTCTAGTGTGTCTTCATTTTGCAGGTGAGGAAATGAAGTGAATAGGGGTTAAATGACTTGCCCCGGGTCATATAGCGAGAACGTGTCTGAGGCCAGATTTGAACTCAGATTTTCCTGAGTCTAGGAGCAGCGCTCTGTCCATTGCACTACTTAGGCACCCCTTGATATAACATACTAATATATTAAATATTCAAAATATTCTACACAAATCCTATAATGACCTTAAGGAATAGGGATGGACCTTGAACTTATAATTTCATTAATATAGGGAATGCCTATGTCATCAATGCCTATGTTGATCAATCCCTCTATCAATGCAAACTGGCATCTTCTCTACAACTTAGAGTTACAGAGACTGGCCTAGAGCACTAAGGGGTTAATGTGTGTTATACAGGATCAAAGAGCCAGAATGTCTCCAAGGTGGGACTTTTAAATCCACATTTTCCTGGCTTCAAAGCTGGCTTTCTAATCACTATGAAACCCTGTCTCTTATCATGATACTTACAAGAGAATGATAATATAAAATAATAATTGTTGTCTTTTATATAGGACATCAAGCTTCACAATAGGACAATATGCTTTACAATTCTCTAATTCTCTAGAGTTAAACTGAATGCTCATCATTATAAATATCATTATTCCAGCTCACCAAATCACAGAATTTGGGGGTGCTTCAAGGATGCATCCCTGAATAAGAAATCTCTCTGAAATATACCTAACAAGGGGTCATCCAGCTTTTACTTGAAAACCTACCATCCTGGGGAGCTGAGTATATCTTGGGACAATCTATTCCACTTTTGAACAATTCTGAAGATTAGGCAGTTTTTATTTATATTTACCTCCAAGCAACTTTCACCCAATCCTTTTAGTCATTCCCTGGACCCAATTATGACAAATCTAACCTCTCTTCTTTGTGACTATTCCTAAAAATATCTGAAATTAACCATCACTATCCCACTAACTTTTTTCTTCAGGTAAAATATTTGTAGTTTTTTTTTTTCATCCTAACCTTGTACACCATGATTTCAAATCCCTTTACCATATGAATTGCCTTCACGTGGGAATATTCCAGCTTGTCAATGTCTTTCCTAAAATACGGTCCCAAAAGTAAATTCAATATTCAGACATTGTATGACCAGGGCACAATACAGTGGGACAACCATTTCCTTCATTTGGGATGTGATGTTTGTTTTGATATAGCGTACATAGAACCTTTTTCACATAAACTGTGGTTTTGCCACAGTTCTGGCCCATCTTATTAATATGCAATTGATTTTTGAACCACAGATCAGGGCTTTTCATTTGCTGATAATAAATTTAATTTTATTATAGTTGACCAATCAATCCAGCCCATTAAAAACCACTGATATCCAACTGGAACATCTGATATTTCAAGCAACCTTACTAATGTAATGAATCTGAGAGTTAGAACATACTTTGGAGGCCATGAATTCCAACTTGTACTTGAACAAGAATACCCTCTACAATATAGTAATACAGCTCCTACTTGAAGCTCTCTAGTGAGGGAGAACCAATTGCTTTGTGAGGTAGGCCATTTCACTTTGGAATTGCTCTAATTGGTAGAATTTTTCCCTTAGATTTAGCCAAAAATCAGTTTTTAAGCAACATTGGCCTACAGTTCTTCCTTTTGCTCTCTAAAGCCAAGAATACATCCTCTTCCACGTGACAAATCTACAAATACTTGAAAACAGCGAATATATTCTCCCTAATATTTCTCTCTGTTAGGCCAAAGAACTTAAAATGGCCTTCAATGTGACAGTCTCCACACCCACTTTGTTGGCTTGTTCTAGATATATGTCACTGTTATTGTCTTTTTTATTAAATTATTATTTATTTATTTAATATTGTTAGTTTTCAGCATTGATTTTCACAAGAGTTTGAATGACAAATTTTCTCCCAAGTTCTACCATCTCCCCCCACTCCAAGATGGCATATATTCTGATTGTCCCATTCCCCCAGCAACCCTCGCTTCAGTCACCCCACTGCCCCCATCCCCCTTTCCCTTACTTTCTTGTAGGGCAAGATACATTTCTATGCCCCATTGCCTGTATATCTTATTTCCTAGTTGCATGTAAAAACTATTTTTGAACATCTTCTTTTAAAACTTTGAGTTCCAAATTCTCTCCCCTTTGCCCTCCCCACCCAACCCCCCTAAGAAGGCAATCAATTCAACATAGGTCACATGTGTATCATTATGCAAAACCCTTCCACAATACTCATGTTGTGAAAGACTAACTATATTTTGATCCTTCCTAACCTATCCCCCTTTATTCTCCCTTATTTTCTCCCTTGACCCTGCCCCTTTTCAAAAGTGTTTGCTTTTGATTTCCTCCTCCCCCATCTGCCCTCCCTTCTATCGTCCCCCCTTTTTTATCTCCATCCTCCTTCTTTCCTGTGGGGTAAGATATGCAATTGAGTGTGTATGTTATTCCCTCCTTAGGTCAAATCTTATGACAGCAAGATTCACTCATTGCCCCTCACCTGCCCCCTCTTCCCTTCCAACAGAACTACTTTTTCTTGCCACTTTTATGTGAGATAATTTACCCCATTCTATCTCTCCCTGTCTCCCTGTCTGAATATATTCTTCTCTCATCCCTTAATTTGCTATTATTTTTTTTTAGATATCATCCCTTCATATTCAACTCACCCTGTGCCGTAAATGTGTGTGTGTGTGTGTGTGTGTGTGTGTGTGTGTATATATATATATATATATATATATATATATATATATATATATATTATTCCCTTCAGCTACCCTAACACTGAGGTCTCATGAATTATACATCATCTTTCCTTGCAAGAATGTAAATAAAACAGTCCAACTTTGGTAAGTCCCTGATGGTTTCTCTTTCTTGTTTACCTTTTCATGCTTCTCTTGATTCTTGTGTTTGAAAGTCAAACTTTCTGTTCAGCTCTGGTCTTTTCACTGAGAAAGCTTGAAAGTCCTCTATTTTATTGAAAATCCATATTTTGCCTTGGAGCATTATACTCAGTTTTTCTGGGTAGGTGACTCTCGGTTTTTATCCTAGCTCCATTGACCTCCGGAATATCATATTCCAAGCCCTTCAATCCCTTATTTTAGAAGCTGCCAGATATTGTGTTATCCTGGTTGTGTTTCCACAATACTCAAATTGTTTCTTTCTGCCTGCTTGCAGTATTTTCTCCTTGATCTGAGAGCTCTGAAATTTGGTGACAATATTCCTAGGAATTTTCTTTTCGGGATCTTTTTCAGGAGGTGATTGGTGGATTCTTTCAATATCTATTTTGCTCTCTGGATCTAGAATATCAGGGTACTTTTCCTTGATAATTTCTTGAAAGATGATATCTAGGCTCTTTTTTTGATCATAGCTTTCAGGTAGTCCAATATTTTTAAATTATCTCTCCTGGACCTATTTTCCAGGCCAGTGGTTTTTCCAATGAGATATTTCATATTGTCTTCCATTTTTTCATTCCTTTGATTCTTTTTTATAATATCTTGATTTCTCATAAAGTCACTAGCTTCCACTTGCTTCAATCTCATTTTTAAGATAGTATTTTCTTCAGTGGTCTTTTGAACCTCCTTTTCCATTTGGCTAATTCTGCCTTTCAAGGCATTCTTCTCCTCATTGGCTGTTTGGAGCTCTTTTGCCATTTGAGTTAGTCAATTTTTTTTTGGCAGGGCAATTGGGGTTAAGTGACTTGCCCAAGGTCACACAGCTAGTACATGTGTCAAGTGTCTGAGGCCAGATTTGAACTCAGTGTCTCTTGACTCCAGGGCTGGTGCTCTACTCACTGTGCCACCTAGCTGCCCCTAGTCTATTTTTAAGGTGTTATTTTCTTCAGTATTTTTTTGGATCCCCTTGAGCAAGTCATTGACTTGTTTTTCATGGTTTTCTAGCATCATTCTCATTTCTCTTCCCAATTTTTCCTCTACTTCTCTAACTTGCTTTTCCAAATCCTTTTTGAGCTCTTCCATGGCCTGAGACCAGTTCATGTTTTTCTTGGAGGCTTTTGATGTAGGCTCTTTGGCTTTGTTGACTTCTTCCGGCTGTGTGTTTTGGTCTTCTTCGTCACCAAAGAAAGATTCCAAAGTCTGAGTCTGAATCTGAGAGTGTTTTTGCTGCCTGTCCATGTTCCCAGCCAACCACTTGACCCTTGAGCTTTTTGGCAAGGTATGACTACTTGTAGAATAGAGATTACTTTGTCCAAAGCTTGAGGGGCTGTGCTGTTCTTTTCAGAGCTATTTCTACACAGCAAGCTCTGCCACACCAGTGCTACTCCTCCCCCAAGAACCACCAACACAGGCCACGACTGAGGTCTAAGCAGGCTCTGCACTCCTGCTCTGATCTGCCACTTAATTCCTCCCAACTGGATGGGCCAGAAGCAACTGCAACTGTATCTCTGTAAGCAGCCTCAGAGCTGCACAACCTCTGCCACCCCCATTGTGGTATCCCATGGCAAACTCCTTTCACCCAGTCCCTGTAGTTTTCCCCACTGACTTTTTCTGTTGTCTTTGGTGTTTGTGGCTTGACAAGTCTGGTAACTGCCACAGTTCACTGATTCAGGGCCCTACAGCCTGTTCTGCCTGGCTCCTGGTGTTGTCGGTCTGAGCGGCCCATGTTGGGCTCTGCTCTGCTCTCAGCATAGTGCAATAGACCTCACCCAGCGACCATCCAGGCTATCCTGGGCTGGAGCCCTGCTTCCCTCGGCTATTTCATGGGTTCTGCAGTGCTAGAACTTGTTTGGGGCCATTTTTATAGGTGTTTGGAGGGACCTGGGGGACACCTTTCAGCAAGTCCCTGCTCCCCAGCTGCCATCTTGGCTCTGCCCCTGTCACTGTTATTCTTGGTCAAGTCTGGCTAACCAGGAAAAATATAGGAGACCCATTATCTCCTTAATCCCCTGTGATCTGGGCATTATGATATTCATCATAATACAAAAGCATGCCAGGTTTTATGATTGCCTCCTCCTAAAACTGACTCATACTGAGTTTGAGTTCATTAAAACCATAACATTATTTTTTTTAAATCTCCACTAATATCTAGTCATACCTCCCCCATTTTGTACTTGCAAAGTTTATTTTCTATACTGAAGTCTAGGGTTTATATTGCTTTATTTTTTTCACTCATTAGGTTAGGATCACCATAATATTCTGTCAGGATATTTTGTGGCATCCTAACTCTGTCATCCAATGGAATATTTATTCTTCCCTTCACTTAGCATTTAGAGCAGGGAGATATTTAGAAGGTATCAAAGGGGAAAAAGAAAGAAAAGCCAGAAGCTTCCACCAAAAATAGCAGTAAAAGAACCAAGAGCATCACCTCTTTCTACAACCCCTTCAGTGATCATGAAACACCATTCTGCTCTTCCCACCAAGGTTAATAAGGGAAGAATCAAGAATAGAAAGAAAAAATTATAATAAAGTTGAAGCAACTCCTTGGAGAAGGGGAAAGGAAGCAACGGCAGCTGGTTCCTTTGGAGTCACATAGGGAAGTAAGGTCAGGTGTTTCTAGGAATGCAAATGTGCTATAAATTCTCAGTATGTTTTAAAAATCAGCATGGAATTTTGACATAGCTATAAAAATCTGATCTTTTAATTCATGACAACTCAGGCTACGTGAGAAGCACTTGAGCAACAGGTATGGACACAGAGTGGGTGATAAGAGTGAAAAGAAACCACAGATGTGATCTAGTACAACCAACTCATTTCAAAGGTAACAAAACTGAGCTCAGAAAACCATCCTTAGGTGGATAAACCTGCATACAAAAGTAACACAAATGTCTACAGTGTAAACTTCACAATCTAAATTCCTGTTGTCATTTGGACAGTCTCTCTTTCCATGACATTGCTCTGTGTTTCAATCACCCCACAGTACAAAAGTGCTACATAAATATCAATAAGAATAAGATAATTGGGGGTAGGGGTAGAGGAATTATTGCAAAATAAAATAAAATAAGCATCTGATTACACAATGACATCTCTTTAGGGAGAGTATTTTATGAACCCAACCTAATGGCTCAAGTCTGAAAGTATTTCCAAATGTCAATCATAGAAAGGACTTTGTGCATCAACTGGAATTATATTTTAGAGAACTTATCTTTGAAAATCTGCCCATTTGAATATAATTGGCCAACTCTGACTAAGTATTTGGGATCCTTGGTTCTAACTTGAAATAAGAAAAAAAATAAATTCATTTCCAGGTCTGAAGTTGGTTGGCTGCATTTTTCTGCTATCAAAGCAGATATTTCAAAGTTTCCTAATTATCTTCTAATATTTTATACTATTTATTCTGATTAGTATTAGGCAGAGTGAATGCTATGTGTAAGCCAGATACTCTTCTATGAAAGCTCATCACCACTGTGGTTGTTTCTTATGGCCCTAAATGTTTGCTTTCACTTGAGTGAGGGTCCATTTGGCCATTCATTAATGTGCAACTATTTGCAAATGGGCAGGTTTCCACCTGGGCTATAATATATATATATATATATATATATATATATATATATATACATGTTTTATGAGATTTTAAGCAGAGCAGCAGTCATGTCAATTCTAGTAAAATGTTTCTTTTGTTTTCTACCAGCATTCTTTCAGTTTAAATTTCGCACCCTTAAAAACTTTATTTCTGAAAGCCAACCAAGTGTTATAAATGATCATGTCCCAAATTCACTTTAGAAGAAGTGTGAAAGCAAAAAAAGTTGGAGTGATGTTAGGATAATGTAAACTGAATAAAACATAAGGACAGAGATATTTATAGGGTGTTAGTCTTATAGTTCAGTACTTTTCCTACCTGCCTCTTTGGAAATCTGGGTGAAGGATTCAACACCTTTTTCTCCATAACTTCCTTCTGATGCAAGAGTGGAGACATAATTCCATCCCAAAGCTTTCACAATATCGACCATGGCCTGGGCCTGAAAGGAGTCTGGTGGGACCACTCGAGAGAAGAAATCATACCTCCGGTCATCACTTAATTCTGGTGCAGTTGAGGCATAGCTAATCTGGGGGATCTGGAAAGGATAGAAGATCATACCAAAATTGATTAGGATAAGACATACAACACTACTAGCAGTTTAGCTTAAATACAAGGTTTGTGCCAGTGGAAGATAAATATGATACACGAAGGTCACTTTTTTACAGTAAAATGAACTGCTTTTTAGTATTAAGAGGATGACAACATATCAGAGTTGGTGGCCATCCAGTCTAATATCTACTTGAAAAAATTCAAAATAGTCAACCTCTGCTTGAAGTCCTCCAGTAATAAGGAATATATTATCTCTGAGAAAGACCATTGTATTTTTGGACAGGTCTCTCATGATTAGGAAGTTTTTTGTTTGTTTTCCCGACTTCAGGCTGACTTTCTTGGTTTCCACCCATTGTTCCCAAGTCTGCTTTTTTGGGGAAAAACAGAATAATCCTTAGCTCTTTTCCACTAGACCTTCAAAAATTTGAAACAGATGCTAGAGCCACCATCCTATTTCTATCCAAGGCTAAACATCACCAGTTTTTTGTTGTTGTTGTTGTTGTTTTTTAATTGAACCTAATACGATGTGATTTTCCAGTTTACCACCTGTGACAAACTCTAACATGGAATTTTGACTTCTGGATGAAATTCAGTTGACCTGCAGATCCACAGGGGCATATATTCACAAATCATCTCCTTGTACATAGTAGAAATAGACCCAAATAGTCAAAAGATGCGATAAGGGCTCAGAGAGCTTCATCCTAAAGTTGAAGAGATAGAAAAACTGGGAAGTCATGGTGCTTGAATGGGATAGAGGCTGGGTTAAAAAAAGACCACAGTGAAACAGGTCCTAGACTTATTGAAGAGGATGGAGATTGACATGGAAGTCACAGATGACAAGTTATAGGATATTTGGATAGGATAGAGTGGCCTTAATGGAGGAGAAGAGATTGATGAATAAAGAGAATTAACAAAGACAGGAGAAAAGGGATATACCTATTTCTCCTATCTCTATGTGCTGGGGGTATGAGTGAAAAAATAGTGAGCCTTGGTATCAAAAAACAAAACAAAAGAAAACAAAACTCAAAAAACAATCTAGGTTTCATTAGGAAATAATGTGAGAGGAAGAGATCTAGGGAAAAGAGGAGTTTGTCAAAAATGGTGAAGGATTCCAGAGGATTGTTGTTGTTGTGTTTGTCCTTCATGCTCAAAGAGGACTATGACATCAAGCAGATGATGCCATGACTTACAGTTTACTTGGATTTGAGTGAGGGAAGGCTGTGCAAGGTCACCAGCCTCACTTTCTCCTTCAGAGCCATCTAGGTCCAGTGGCCAGGTATTCATCAGGATGACTGGAGATGGCTCAGGATGCAACAGGAGACCCTGGCCCTTTTAGGCTAAGGCCTTTTCAGGTTCTCACTTTGAGTAAGGTAATAACTATTCAGTGATTAGGCCTCTTTAAATAGTTACTCAAGGAATGGCCCCTTTAATAAAAAAAAATTCCAGAGGGTACAGTGGAAAGGAAGGCAAAGGATGATAAGGATTAGAGAGGAAAAGACCTGAGCTGGCTAGAAATAATAGTAAAGTCTGACATAGCAGGGCAAAAGAGATATTGTCTAGCTCAATTCAATTTGCATTTATAAGGGGTCCATTATGTGGTAGGCACACTAATAGGATAAGAGACACAGAGACCAAAGAAAAAAAAGAAAAGAAAAAGTTCCTTCCCACAAGGCACTTGCAGTTCTATTGAAGGAAACAAAGTGTGTGTGTGTGTGTGTGTGTGTGTGTGTGTGTGTGTGTGTGTAATATAGGACTGGTCGATGAGAGATTAGTCCCAGAGGCATGTGAACAGGATCCACAGGATCCATACAGATGTGTAATGAGTCTGTTTCTAGAAGTACATGATAACACAGAATGAAGGCCCTGGCTTTCCACTTCAAATCATGTAGAGGTATTTCATGAGAGTTACCTGTCTACTTACTGCATGGTGAAGAAAAGCCCTTTGATCAGCTGCTAGGCCAGACGTAAGAGTACATACAAAAAGCATTAAGCGGTCAAAAGAGATCTTTCTCTTTCCTAGCTGTGATCAAGGAAAGGACTGCTGTAAACCTCTCCTGGTGGGGAAAGAGAAATAGTACCAGCGGCCTTGCTTCTCCCATTTGGGCTAATATTTGGTCATGAGCATGGCATGGCTGTTTTCCTGTCTCTGTTGTGTCTATTCTTTTCCATTCTTAGGTAATAGAGTATTGGGGATAAAATGGACTAGACTTATAAGCTTCCTCATATGCTTTGAAAGGTTGAGTCACTGGCCAGAGGTTCAGGAACTTGAGTCCATATCAGAATATTGGCTTGCAGAAGCCAGTCCTAGTAAGGACTGTAACTGAAGAGGGACCTGTTAGACCAAGCTCAGCAGTGAATTGACCTGGAGACAGTGTCCTATAAGCAAGAGAACAGCTCTATCTTTCAAATCTGCCATTTTTGAAAATAAACTTGGTGAGTCAACACTTTGTAGCTACCCCTTTAATTTTGAGCACACTCTAGCCAGGGACCAAGGTGCTAACCGAAGGCATGTTTGGTGTTGGAGGAGAATACTTTGCAATTTCTGTTCTTGTTATATTTTCTTAGTAACTAAAACTTTTTAAAAGTCTGATGTTAATTGATTAAATTGAAAGTGGGCTGCTGATCAACAGTATTAAAGAGATGTTCACTGGAAATGATAAATAATACTGGTGCAAAGATACCAGAATGAGAGCTTGAGCAGATGGGTGATGTAGCTATGTAGCCACAATCTTGGGATTCAACTTGCCAGTATGAATGTGAGTTGGGATAATAACCCTTGTATCTCATTACAGGTTACATGAATATTAGTAAACATAAAATACATACCAAGCAAATAACAAATAACTTTTTGAGGGTGGACCAACAACTGGGGAGAAATGAAGGATAAGAAAAGATCTCCTGAGTTCAATAGCTCTTGAGCTGAGCCTTGAAGGAATCTGGTAATTCTAAGAGGCAGAAGGGAAAATGAAATATATTCCAAGAACTGGAGATAGCTTTGAATCTGAAGTCAGAAGACCCGAGTTTGAATCTGGACTTGAACACTAGCTTTCTTATTGTAGCTAAGGTATTGAACCTCTGAGCCCTATTTCATAATTTGTCCAATGGTTCACACTGTAATGAGGATAAAATGAGACTGTATATAAAATGGTTAGTATAGCCTGAAAGTCCAAAAACATTCTTTAAGAGGCACGCTGAATCTTAATTTACTCTCTCATTGATTGTGAGGTGTGGAGTGGGGAGAAGAGGAAGTAGAAGCACCGAAAAACACAAAATCCAGAGTAACTGCCAGACTTCAGATGTGGATATTCTAAGACACCTTGGGAGAATCTTATAAGGAATACTGTACAGGTGAAAATTCAATGTTCCTAACTGTCTACTTTGTTAGTTTTCAGTTTTATCTGTTTCATTTCTCAAGATTTTCCTAAGATCCTGAGCTGGGAGGACTCATATAACTACTACACTTTACTTTTTGGAGAATGTGGCTTCCCCTCTCTATAGGGATATGTCCATGGACTCCATAGTCCCAGAATACTTGGGATCAGGAGCCTGAATCACTGGGGAAATTCTCAGGACTGTATTTCTCAGAAAGTTGTGTATGGACTCTGTGTTGGTAAGCAAAATGGGCTCCTTAGCACTTAGCTCAACCAAGTGCCCTCGAATAGTTTGGTTTTTGTTCCCTTTGGGTAACTCAGTGTATTTCATTGAGCCTTACTAGGTGCTAAGCCCCAGGCCCAAACCCCTATTAGATGTAAAACCTTAGTGGTTGTGAATTGGCAACTAAGGTTGGGCCCAAGGTGGGGCTAACTCCAGGGAGGGCCTAGTTTACATGTCTGGGACAGCAGAGACTCTTAGACCACATGGGTTTAAGTTACCTCTTTGTGATGATTTTAGGTCACATGGGTGAGTCGCATGTGTGACTCACCCCTGACCCTGAAAAAGATATAAAACCAGGGGTTGGCTGTCTCTTCTTTGGGGCTTTTTACCCACAGCAGTGGTGGCGTGCATGACTCTGGGCCAGCACTTGTTCTGAGCTCCCGGGCTGAACCTAGATGTTGGTAACTATGAATTGTATTGGGTCTGTCTGTTATGTTTGTAATTTGTTTGTAGTTTGCTCTGAAGTTCAGTGTGCTGGCCTTCTCCGCTGAACTAAGTGACTGATATTTGTATGCTGAATTAAACTAAGCTTGTTAACCCCTTTAACCTTGCTTTCCTTATTAAAGCAGATCAAAAGAACCTGTGCTGTTGGCAGCTTTCTGGGTGCTGTCTGTGGGTGGATCTTACACCCCTACAGAAGCTGCTAGCCGGATTGTTGAAACAGACCCTTAATGCGGTGGTGTCACACAACACATACTCTATTTGAGTGAAGAATTCCTACAGCATATGATGTTTACAAAGACTATACCAACCTTATAGGGGCAATCAGAAGACAGGAATAAGTGATAGATACCTGTCATGGGTTGCATAGAAATATAGTGGTGGAATCTCAGAGCTATGGATCTAAAAAAAGATATTGACCAAATAGTTTCTTAAACTTGAGAAGTATCAAAATGTCCTAGAGTCATGCGGTGACCCTGAGTGGTACTGATGAGAAGGAAAGAAACAAGTATTTATTATATACCTACTATGTGCTAGTCATTATGCTAAACACTCTGCAAATATAACTTCATTTGATCTTCACAACAACTCTGTGAGAGAGATGCTCTATAGCCTCCATTTTAACATTGAATTAACTAAGATAGACAGAGATTAAGTGATTTGTCCAGGGTTACACATCTGGTAAGTGTCTGAGGCCAGATTTGAAAGATCTTCTTGACTCCATGCCCCAAAACTCTAGCCACTGAACCACCTAACTAGTAGTGGAGGGGAGAGACAGGTGCTATACCTCTTCTCTCGTAAAATGTTGGGAAATGTCTTTCCCTTTTAATTAAGTCAAGAGTCTTCAAAAGGAATTTTAATTAGAAGATAAAGGGAAAAGAAGAGAGTACAAAAGCATATAAAGAAATGAGTTTAGAAAATATGCAATTCTTTCCCTAGCACCTTACATTTTAAAGGAAGCTTTGTTTGGCTGATGCAAGTAGATTCTTCCTTGAATCCATCTTATTTGGAGTGAGAGGTTGTAAAGTTTTCAGACTTGTAGCCCTTGGGGATCTGCCAGATGGTATGATTCTTAGACCCATCCCTGGGTATGGGACCCTGGACTGTGCTACAGTTTTCTGCTGCTGTCCTGGTCCTTGGCTGCCTGCTTGAAAAAGGTGCTGTTCTATCTGAAACCAAAGATTGACTCCTTGGGCTTCAAACAAGGACAGTCTTGACCTTCCAGTCCTTTTCTATGCCTCTGGGCTCCTTAAAATCCTCTCTGCACTATTCTGTTTGTCTCAATCATATTCATTAACTTGTTAAGTCTGGCCCTAATCTTCAAGGAACCTCAGCTGCCTTCTCTATGATCTAGTCCTAGCCTCAAAAACAGTTCTGTGGGATTTTTGTTCCAAAGGTCTCTTTCCTGGAGCCCTAGTGTCTTATTCTGGCTTTCTCCAACAACCAGCAGCGGACTTTCTGGCTCTTTCTGTTTGAATGCCCACTACGTTAACATTTCCTGTCAGAATACTTCCAAGAGGTAGCTCTTTGGCAGAACATGAATGTCTGATGGATTTTGTGCTCAACAACTGATAAAACATGTCCTGGTTTAGGTTATTAATTCTGTCCATTTCCTCAGTTTCCTTAATCTCTAAAATGACTCTACATTAACCCCAAAGGTAAGTGGTCTTCAAGACTGCCTATCATTACAAAATACACTTTCATTAAAAATGATAGACACAATTTCTACCAAGGACAGAGGAATGCCCTCGATTCATGGTTGACAACAAATTCTTTACCCACACACACACTTACAACACATGGACCATCACCATTACCATCACCATCACTGTCATCCAGGCATATAGATATTTGACTGATTCCCTAAATTATAACAGAGGTTATGTAAATGAAACACCCAAGGAAGAAGAAAATATGAGGGAACAAGATAGAGAAAAAAGTAATAAGTATGCAGCTCTGATGAGTTCTCTTCAGCTAATGCCCATATATAAAGGTAATTATCCCAGACAAGCACCAGCAGCAGGGTACTTTAAACATTGGTGACATGATTCTAGCTATTTGTCAGGAAAACCAGTCACTATTGTATCTGGTTTAATTGCTAGGACACCGTCAGGACCATATGACCCTGGGAGTTTCTCTGATGAGAGGTTATATGATGTAATGGAAAAAAACACTGGGGGTTCAAATTCCAGCTCTGCCAATACAATCATGTGAGTCTTTACATAATAATAGCTAGCATTTGTGTGCTTCTTTAAGGTTTGCAATACATAGACATAGACATATACACATGCATATACAATGTATGTATGTATGTATGTGCATATGTGTGTGTGTGTATATACTTATTTGGTCCTTACAATCCTGTGATATGGGTGTTATTTAATCTTATTAATGAGGAAACTGATGTTAAGAGAAAATTAGTGTCTTGTCCAAGGTCACACAACTAATAAATGACTGAGGTTGGATTTGAACTCAGGTCTTCCAAGTCCAGGACTCTTACCCACTGTGCCTCCTAGATGCCTCTATAGCTTTGAGCCTTAGTTAACCTCTCTGTAAAATAGAAAAAATAGAACTTGTACTATCAAATGATGTAACATAAATATATTGTAAACCTTAAAGTACTTTATAAATGTTACCTATTATTGAAAATAGTGTATGGTTAAATAAATTGCTGAGACCTACCCATTTAAACCTAGACCTAGGGTATAATTCCTTGTTCCTGTAACCCAGGAATAGCAGAGACCTCATTCATCTGTTTGTATTCAGGAAATTGGAGGGAACTGGGCCTGAGATGGTTTGAGCTCATCAGATTACTAAGAGTATTTGTCTGTGCTGAGCCTCAGCTCAAGCCTGGGCAATATAGTTGCTTGCTGGAAAGCCCAGCTTTAAGAAACATCCTTATTTGCTTTTCATGTACTACATCTGAGAAAGAAACTGATAGCTTGACAGAAAGAGTCGGTCCCCAACAAACTGTCCCCTAAGCCTTAGGAAGACAAAATTCCAGGTGAGCAGAGGCCCTAGGATCATAGGATTATTGATGATTTTGAGCTAGGAGATCCTTCAGAGTTCATATGTTCCAT
Source organism: Trichosurus vulpecula (assembly GCF_011100635.1). Taxonomy (NCBI): domain Eukaryota; kingdom Metazoa; phylum Chordata; class Mammalia; order Diprotodontia; family Phalangeridae; genus Trichosurus; species Trichosurus vulpecula. The sequence goes on from NC_050581.1 coordinate 157,138,104, forward strand.
TCCTTCATTTTACAGAGGAGAAAACAGACCCAAAGTGATGAGGTGATTTCTCCAAGTTCACTAAAGTAATAAAGGGCAGAGTTTTGAACTGGTCAAAATGAATAATCTTAAGGAAGGGGAGGGCAGTGATTCCGGAGGGTGAATTCTCTTTCCTCCAAACACTTGTGCTCATAGACACATCTCTCCCTAACAAACTCATATGCCATAGAAAATGTCTTCTCTTATGTCATTGGCAAACATACCATAGTCTATCAATCTCTAATTCTATAGAAAATACTAGTATAGATAGGGGCAAAGGTTATAATTCACATTATACACTTGCTTCCTATGTAATGCTATTGGTTCTATGGTTTAACATTTTACATAGAACACCTTCCAGCTGAATAAAAACTTTTGCGTGAAAAAAAGGCCACACAACAACTTCCCACCTACCTAAGAAATAAAAAGAAGAGAAGCCAAGCATAGCAATATATTTCCGTCAATTTGAACTTGCAGAAATTTAAAAGCTTTGTGCTACTGCACAGATGCCTACGTTGCCAAAATCACTTTCTACCTGTAAGCGAGTGTTAATAAAGATACATTCAGCCCTCTAAAGGAACAGCAATTCCACTGTGAATTTGCATTTATGTTGCTATAGTAAACATCAGAATTGTAAAATACCCCAATGCAAATGCATTTTCTAAACTGTACCCACAATTTCAGGAATGAAAATCCCTATGAAATAGGTTTCTTTCTTCATGGTCATATAGACTCCTTGGCAATGATTAGCATCCATAGTCTATCCCCTTTCATTACAGATGTTTGTACATTTCTTATTTGAGACTCAAATGCACCTCTACAGTTATACAAACTTGCCATGACCTTGTCATCCTTATTCTCTATGCTCAGAACACAGCAATGCTATATAACTAGAAGTTAGAGATTGTATAGAAAGTCATGCATGCAAAAGAAGATGTATACGCATAAAGATATCTTTGCAATAAGGAGGAGAGGATTGAAAGAATATGGGGCAGCATATAAACCAATATTTCATAGTTCATTTAAATGTTGCAATTCTATTTGAGCCAGCCAGCTCTACAATTTTGTGCTGTTTGTTGTAGCTGGGGATAAGCTAAAGTCCACAAATGACAAAACAGCAAGTCAATTTCAATGATAATTAGCATTATGTCTTTTAATCAACATCATGGATTTTTAAATATCATTTTCATTAAGGACAAACTACTTCTAGACCTAAGATCTAGACCTCAAGAGGTTATCTGATCCAGTCCACTGCCTCTAGGCAGGTCAAAACCTAAAAGAAGATGGATGATTGTGATCCTACTTCGAAAAACTCTAGGGATAAAAATTCCACAGCCTCTCTTGGTATCTAACAAAATTCTTTATTGCTGCTATTCAAGTCCATTTCCTCTTGTCAGTCTGCCATGGAGATGGAAAATTTGTCTGGCAATAAAGAACAACTCGTAATAACATTTTAGATACATGAAGACAGGTATTAAGTGCCCCCGTGAGCCTTCTCCTCTTCAGGATAAACAACCCAAATACCTTTAACCCTTTCTCACAGGACCAACTTGCCTTCCCTTTCTTTCTGTTGTTCTTCCCTCTATCCTCTTTATTTTCACTACATCCCTTTTATAAAGGGGAGAGAAAATTGGACACTTTCTCAAAAAAAAAAAAAGAGTTTGGTCAATGGAGAGTTAATTCCTGACTCTTAGTGGAAAATGAAGGGTAGTCTAAAAGGTTTCTCCCCCCACCCCCACTCCTAGTCATTTAGGCAATAACTTATGGGATAATTCTGAATTGCTTAAAACCAATAGTCAATAACATTTTGCCATTAGCTAGCTTCCCTTTAGTGATAATGAATTACACTCACTCGTCCTAAAATGTCTGTGGTTCTAGATTCCTGATAACAATTTATTCATTCAAAAACATTTATTAAGTGCCTACTATATGCGATATAATGGGCTAGGCTTGGGAAATATAAAGGTAAATACATCATAAGCCCTGTCCTCATGGATTTTAGAATCCCCTAAGAGCCCGTAACATATCAGATGAGTAGGATACAAGGTATGCCTAGACAAAGCTCTCTACAAAAGTCTGAGGAGGAAAAAAAGGTATGTGTGCATATATATGTATATATGAGTATATACACATATACATACAAGTATATGTATGTACATACACATGCATGAACATGTGTACGTATGTGTGTATATAAGTACGTATGTACGTACGTATGCAGGGAGGTCACAGAATATGAAAGAGGGGTCACCTAAACTGGACCTCAAAGAGAATACTTTAATGATGCAGAGATATGGAAATGATGAAGAGTATCATAGATTAAGAGCTTTAAATGACTTGAAAGGTCATCCAGTCTCGTTCACTCATCTTACACATAAAGGACTCAGGTACGTAGAGCTTCATAGGTATAAAGTCCCAGGCTAGAGACCAATCTAACCCAAACTGCCTCCCATTTTACAGACAGAGAAACTGAGGCCACAGAGTCCAAGGTCACATATACAGTAAGAATTCAAGATGGGATTTGAACTCAGGTCCTCTCATTCTAAATCCAACACTCTTTCGACTACACCACACTGTATCATAACAGGTATGGGAGATGGAATGTAGAATATACAGAGGCAAAAGATAGAATGGTTATGTTGGTGTTCAGCTGGTTATTGACTTAGGACACAAAGTGAAGCAATAGGAAAAATGGCTACAATGATTGCTGGAGTCAGAGTGTAGAGGCCTTAAATGCTAGGCTCCTTGATTTTACAGACTGTAAAAAAAAAATCATTAAAGCTAAAAATCTTAAGTGACTTGTCGAATTTTTATCCTTTATCTCGTAGTAGGAGAGGATTTTCAGTCAGGGACTGACATGGTTAGGGACGTTAACTAGGAAGCTTTTAGAGTAGATTGTATTAAGAGAGATGATAAGGGCCTAACCTGGGGAGATCAGAGTAAACAGATAAACACACCTGGATATTTTAGTGATCTGTGATATCATCAGCAGGGCAGGCCTCTCCACCAATGAAAAGAAGCAGATAATGGAACACTAATAAAATTAAAGTATGAGGATTTCATAAGAAGGTTACAATATGCTGTGAGAGTACAAGGTCCTCAATAGTCTGGGAACAGCAAATATACCTTTCAAAACTGCTCTTTAGCATACACAGTATATACCTGGGTAGACCTAGCCATACCTGCTACCTGCTCATTTACTTATTGCCAAGAGTATACTTCTACAGAGAAAAGCTGGGGGCTTTCCTACTTAGGACTTTGTAAAGGCAGCTTTATCTAGGACATTTTAAAGCTTCTCTTTTTTAAGTTTTCCTTTCATAGAATCACAAGGCTTTGAAAATTATTCAGAATCTCATGCTTCACTCTGCATTCTATAACCCTCAATTCCAGAACCATTCCTCTGCCGGTACCACAGTTGCTATACTGATGGTTCACAGTGAATGTTTGTTTTAGATATTTTTGCTTCAAATTGTGTAATGTTCCCAGTGGACAAGTTGTTTCTCTTTCCCATCTTCTTCTTGTAGCCAATACACATAGTAAATAAATGGAGCATTCCTTTCCAGTGAGCTATGGTCAATGGAGCTTTTTTTGAACTCCCATGATGTTGTCACCCAGCTCCTGATGGCTGTGCAATATTGATGTCACTCAGCTGGCTTAGTGATCCCTTGGCAAGTCACTTAAAATCGTCTGTGATCTAGGTAACTAAGACCACAAGTTACAGAGAAGGTGCTGACCTGCTTTTATAGAGGGAATTTTCTCCTCTGGGAGTTCCTCCTTTCAATGACATGCGCGTGTCAGTCCCGCATGTCACTGAAATAACCTATCTTGTTCCTATTCTTCCATTATTGTACCATTATAATAAAAATGAATGGAACATATCACAGAAATGAAATATTGCTAGTGTACTATAGAACACTGAGATAGAAACTGATAGCAGTGAAAGGACATCTCATCTACCCTTTCCTCCTTTTTCAGATATGAGGAAACATCGATGGCAATGACTTGCCCATGTTGGCGTGCATGTTACGGCTAGGACTCAAATCTCAGAATCTGTGAGTTCGAATCTCCATATCAATCCTCCACTGTCAACTAAGTCACAAATCTGTCTCCTAAAAGGCAATAGCTTCTGATCCACCTATAACACAAAGACATTGAGTGCTCCTCAAATTGTTGTTTGGTTGTTATGATGTAATGGAATTTGGTTTTCAGTAGCTTGAAAGCAAGAAAAATCCAAATGCACAAAGAACTACAAAAACTCAAAGGACCAAATGGAGCCATATTGCTCCATCCCCCTGCTCCCCGAGATTTCTTTTACTGAGTTTCATTAAAGTCTCTTTCTGGCTCTTGAAACTCCATAAATGTATTTTTGAAATTCAATTCAAATTAAAAATATATTCACCAGTTTGCCAGCCACAGTCTGAATAAATTCCATCTCTTTTCATAATTTAAAAGAATTGTGAAATGTATATTCTTCAAATTGTCTGAAAAACCAAGTTGTCCATCTATCAGAAGGCTCTTTATCTAGCAACTTGATACTGCAGAGACAACTGTGTCCAACAAATCAGCCCCTAGTATAGTTGCCCTTGTCTTTCAATTCAGTATTAAAATACCTCCTCATGTTGCTTATGGCAGCTAAGAACTTCAGACGCATTGCCCAAACCAAAGATGCCGAGCCTGAGTAGCCACAGCTGCTTCTGAAATAGAATGTCAAAATAAAAAAAAAAGCAGTTCTATTTATTGCATGGCTAGGCCAAACCATATCCCTCAGTTTTAAAGCACTATATTCTATAACTATTAAATATGCTGTATTTCATCCAAGGCAAACTTAGATGATAATCTGTTACTGGATAAATTGTGTGAATCTATGTTCTTTACTAAGTTTCTTTCTTTCTTTCTTTCCTCTAAGGTTCTATATTCCTCCTCCTTGGGGACTTGAAAATCCACCTTTCTGATCTGCATCTATACAGTATAGCTAGCCACTCAGGCAGGATGACAATTATGATACTACTATGTTTTTTCATTTCATCATTTCAGTCATTTTTTTTAAATTTTTATTTACGTTTTTTTAACAATTTATTGTAATTTTATTTATTTAACATATTGAGTTTTCAGCATTGATTTTCACAAAGAGATTGAATTACAAATTTTTCTCCCCATTTCTACCCTCCCCCACTCCAAGATGGCATATATTCTGATTGCCCTGTTCCCAGTCAGCCATCACTTCTTGTCCCGCCCTACCCTCCCATCCCCTGTTCCCTTACTTTCTTGTACGGCAAGATAAATTTCTGTGCCCATTGCCTGTGTATCTTATTTTCCAGTTGCATGCAAAAACTTTTTTTTTTGTTTTTGAACATCATTTTAAAACTTTGAGTTCCAATTCTCTCCCACTTCCCTGCCAACCACACCCTCCCTAAGAGTCAAACAATTCACATAGGCCACATGTGTATCATGATGTATACACTTCCACAATACTCATGTTGTGAAAGACTAACTATATTTTGCTCCTTCCCACCCATCCCCCTTATTGAATTTTCTCTCCCTTGACCCTGTCCCTTTCCAAAGTCTTTGTTTTTGATTACCTCTACCCCCATCTGCCCTCCCCTCCATCATGCCTCCTTTCTTATCGTTCTTCCCTCTTCTTTTCCTGTGGGGTAAGATACCCAACTGAGTATGTATGGTATTCCCTCCTCATGGCCAAATTTGATGGGAGCAGATGTAACTCATTCCCCTTCCCCCCTCACCTGCCCTCTCCCCCTCTCCACAGAACTGCTTCCCTCTTGCCATGTTTATGTGAGATAATCCATCCATTCTATCTTTCCCTGTCTCCCTCTCTCATCCCTTAACTTTAATTTTATTTCTTCAGATATTTTCCCTTCATCTTCAACTCCCCCCTATGTCCTCTCTCTCTCTCTCTCTCCTCCTCTCTCCTCTCTCTCTCTCTCTCATATATATATATATATATATATATATATATATATATATATATGTATATATATGTATATACACATACATATATACATACCTACACATTCACTATATATATATACATACACACACACACACACAACCACACACACACATATATATTATAGATATATATATATATTTATATATGCATACTCGATTCAGCTACCCTAATACTGAGGTCTCATGAATCATACACGTCATCTTCCGTGTAGGAATGTAAACAAAACAGTTCACTTTAGTAAGTTCCTTGCAATTTCTTTTTCTTGTTCTTTTTCTTGATTACCTTTTCATGCTTCTCTTGATTCTTGTGTTTGAAAGTCAAATTTTCTATTCAGCTCTGGTCTTTTCACTGAGAAAGCTTGAAAGTCCTTTATTTTATTGAAAATCCATATTTTGCCTTGGAGCATGATACTCAGTTTTGCTGGGTCGGTGATTGTAGGTTTTAATCCTAGCTCCATCGACCTCCGGAATATCATATTCCAAGCCCTTCGATCTCTTAATGTAGAAGCTGCCAGATCTTGGATTATTCTGATTGTATTTCCACTATAATCAAATTGTTTCTTTCTGGCTCCTTGCAGTATTTTCTCCTTGATCTGGGAGCTCTGGAATTTGGTGACAATATTCCTAGGAGATTTCTTTTTGGGATCTATTTGAGGAGGTGATCGATGGATTCTTTCAATTTCTATTTTGCCCTGTGGCTCTAAAATATCAGGGCAGTTCTCCTTGATAATTTCTTGAAAGATGATATCTAGGCTCTTTTTTAGATCATGGCTTTCAGGTAGTCCAATAATTTTTAAATTATCTCTCCTGGATCTATTTTCCAGGTCAGTGGTTTTTCCAATGAGATATTTCACATTGTCTTCCATTTTTTCATTCCTTTGGTTCTGTTTTATAATATCTTGATTTCTCATCAAGTCACTAGCTTCCACTTGCTCCAATCTAATTTTCAAGGTAGTATTTTCTTCAGTGGTCTTTTGAACCTCTTTTTCCATTTGGCTAATTCTGACTTTCAAGGCTTTCTTCTCCTCATTGGCTTTTCGGAGCTCTTTTGCCATTTGAGCTAGTCTATTTTTTAAGGTGTTGTTTTCTTCTGTATATTTTTCAGTATTTTTTTGGGTCTCCTTTAGCAAGTCATTGACTTGTTTTTCATGGTTTTCTCGCATCCTTCTCATTTGTCTTCCCAATTTTTCCTCTACTTCTCTAACTTGCTTTTCCAAATCCTTTTTGAGCTCCTCTATGGCCTGGGACCAGTTCATGTTTTTCTTGGAGGCTTCTGGTGTAGGCTCTTGCACTTTGTTCACTTCTTTAGGCTGTATGTTTTGGTCTTCTTTGTCACCAACGAAAGAATCCAAAGTCTGAGACTGAATCTGGGTGAGTTTTCCCTTCCTGGCCATATTCCCAACCAACTTGACCCTTGAGTTTTTCAGCGGGGTATGACTGCTTGTATAATAAAGAGTTCTATGTTCCACGTTTGGGGGGGATGCGCCAGCTCTGCCACACCAGCACTCCTCCTCCACCAAGAACCCCCAACCCGGACTGGGCTTAGATCTTCAGCAGGCTGTGCACTCCTGCTCTGATCTGCCACTTAATTCCTCCCAGCAGGTGGGCCTGGGCCGGAAGCAACTGCAGCTGTAGCTGCCCCACCTCCGCTGCTCCAGGGGTGGTGGCCAAACCGCGAACTCCTTCCACTCCCGCAGCTTTTCCCACTAACTTTCTCAGCAGTCTTGGTGTTTGTGGGTTGAGAATTCTGGTAACTGCCGCAGCTCACTGATTCAGGGCGCTAGGGCTCGCTCTACCTGGCTCCTGGTCTGGTTGGTCCGCACCACTCACGCTGGGCTCTGCTCTGCTCCGCTCCCTGCTCCCAGCTCTGTGTGGGATAGACCTCACACAGAGACCATCCAGGTCGTCCTGGGCTGGAGCCCTGCTTCCCTCTGCTCTTTTGTGGGTTCTGCAGGTCTAGAATTGGTTCAGAGTCATTTTTTATAGGTTTTTGGAGGGACTTGGCAGGGAGCTCACGCTAGTCCCTACTTTCCAGCCACCATCTTGGCTCCGCCCCATTTCAGTCATTTTAAATCACAGTTTACGGATATTCTAATTCACTTTATTCCCTAATTGAAACATCTTAGAACCTTAACCTATAAGGTCATTAAATCCTTCTATAGTTCTACTCCAAGTAAGGAAAATGGTTTCTTAGGTTATATTCCCACAATTTACAGCCTCTCTTCCCTCCCCAAAGATGCAACACCACCCCCCCCCCAGGAGCCACCTTTACTTACTAGAAAATTCATAAATTGGAAAATTAGGGCCCAAATATCCAAATTTTTAAGGCAGTTTACTGTCGTGGATAAAGGATTATAATGGAGTCAGGAAAAGTGGGGTGTGAATCACACCTTTAATACTATTTAACCATGAGAAATTAATTTACTCAATTAGAGCCTCCCTGTACTCATCTATAGAAAGGGAATGATAATATCTGATATGAGATGATGTGTGGTTGTGGCCAGAATGGCCTTTGTTTTCTTTGAGTGACTCAGCTTACCTCATTGAGCCTGGCTGGGCACTGGGACTTCTCTTCCAGAGCAGGAAGCCCAGAAACCATGCCAGGAAGAAGAGAACTTCCTGTGTGATGAGTCATGGGGCTGGCTGAGGGGAGGTGTTAACTTCAGAGCCATGCCCTGTTGGGTGTTAACCTAGTCTACGCTAGGGGGAGGGGCCAACTCAAGAACCAATCGGCCCTGGTCATTCAGGTGGCGCTTGATGATGTCAAGAACTCTATAAGAGGGGAGAGGAGAGCTTGAAGAGCTCTCTTTCTTTTTCCAGTTGGTGTGGGAGCAGTGGCAAGCATGACTCTGGGCCAGCTTTTGCTCCTGGGCCCAGCCCATATGTTGGTAATTATGAATTGTATTGGGTCTGTCTGTTGATATTTGTAATTTGTTTGTATTTTTGTTTTGAGGTTTGGGGTGCTGGTTCATTTCCCCTGAACTAAATGAATGTTCTGAACCTCAGCGTGCTGGCTTTTTCCCCTCAAGTAAGTGAATGAAACTGTATTTGGTCTGTCTCTTGATGCTTGTCTCTTTGCTCCCCTGAACTAACTGAATGCTGGCGTTTTCCCCTGAACTAAATGAATGTTGTCTGTATGCTAACTGAATGCTGGATTAAAGTAAGCTGGTCAACCCCTTCACCGTGCTTGCCTTGTTTAAGCAGATAAAAGAACCTGTGTTTTCCTGCAGCCTCCTGGGTGCTGGCTGTGGGGGGATCTTACGCCCCCACAGGAGCTGCTAGCAGGAGCTGCTAGCAGGAGCTGCTGGCTGGATTGTTAAAACAGTTGTAGACTAGATTGGCTGCTCTTGGAATAAGAAAGACCTAAGTTCAAGTGCTGACTCTAATGTATACTAGCTGTATGTCCATGGTAAAGTCTCACAATGTTCTTAGTAACTCTCTAAAATTATGATCTCCAGAATGTTTCCCAATCAGCACTGGTTCACATTCGGAGTTCCCCCTGATAAAATTATAGCTCTACAGAACCAGGAGAACATTGTACACAGTGAGAGCTGCATTGTGCGATCACGAAGTTTGATAGATTTGGCTCTTCTCAGCATGCAAGATTTTAAGACAGCTCCAAAAGGCTCATGATGGAAAATGCTGTCCACATCCAAAAGAGAGAACTATGGACTCTGAATGCAAATGGAAGCATATAGTTTGCTCTCTCTATTTCTTTGTCTTATTTTGTTTTTGTTTCTTCTTTATTGTGGCTCGTTCCATTGGATGTAATTCTTCTTTGCAACATGACTAATGTGAAAATTTTTTTAATGTGAATATACATGTAGAAGCTATATCAGATGGTATACCATCTTGGGGAGAGGGAGAAAATTTGTAACTCAAAGCTTGTGGAACTGAAGGTTGTAAACTAAAAATAAATACATTAATTAAAAATTATAGCTCTAGCCAAAAAAAAGCAGAAAGAAGAAATGTATCACAAAATTGCTGTAAGGATATAAGGATGACATGAGATAACGTAATAAATGTTTTGCAATTTTTAGAGTTCTTTATAATATAGTACAGGGCTGGACCTGTGAATTCACAGGGGATTCCTGCAGTAGCAACAGTGACTTAAGCACAATTTTTTAAGGCACCTGTATATACAGCTAAGCAGGTACCAAGTTGGTACCTTTCTTTGAACTTATAGTATTAAAGAGTTGCCTAGAGCTCTATGAGGCTTAAGTGACTTGATCAGTGTCACCCAGTCAATATGTACTGAAGGTGGAACTTGAACTCAGGACTTCATATATCATTGAGTACCATATGTAGAAATGGTCTCATGTATCTGATTTGTCATTAAAAATCCATGAACAAGTCAACTTTCCTGAAGTACCCAATTCTATTTGGTTGCTAATGTACCCTTTAACTTTACTTGCAAATTTCAAGATCTTAAATATCTGCCCCTACCTAAAAGAAATCAAACTGGGAAGAAAAAAATCCTGTAAAATTACAATCAGTTCTAAAGCTTGAAGGGAACTTAGAGGTTGTGTTGTCCAGGCCCGCTCCTTCATTTTACAGATGAGGAAACTGAGTCCCAAAGAGGCTGAGTGACTTGCCCTTGGTCCCACCAATAATAAGAGGAAGAGTCATGGTCTGTCACTGATAATAAAATGGCATCAAGAAACTTGAGAAAAAGCGTTTTTAAGTAGGTTACTTTGAAGGTAGATTGAAAACTCATTAAACTTGATTGTATGAATTATTTCATATAAAGTTGAGTCCAATAGATACGGGAGGGGGGACATCATGTTTTCCTAATCAGAGGCAAGAATATATTTAGTGCTGTTTTGTTCTACTTGTGAAGTAATTCACAGAGTCTGCTAAGCAAACTCAACACTTAAATGTTTGGTAAAATTGATCCCTCACCTCCCTTCATTCAAGCCTCTCCCATAATCACCACACAGTCACATAACATCAGACAAAGAATTCATGGAACAGATGGATTTGGCAACATGCCCCACTGAAGATCAACTGTTTTTCAACATCTGTCAACCTAAGTAAAAGGGGAATAACTTCCAGATGTGGACTAGATTATGTTATTACACAGCAACCTCCTCAAACCTAAAGCACCAGTACAGCCCAATCATATGCTGTCACAACATTATCCTTTTCAATTTGTTGCTCTCCTCCCCGCTCCATGCATGCACCTGTTTTTTTTTTTGTTTTTTATTTTTTTTTTTAATTCTGATGTCCCACTTTGGCATTAACAGAATTTTTATGGAACAGGATGGCTAGGTCACCGTCAAACATCTGTGGCTCTATGCAGCTTTTCAAGGAAGTTGGAATGAATATCTTCACCTGTTCATTTCCTTGGAGATATTGGCAGATCACCAGAATGCACAGTCGAAAAGTAACACCATAGTGTACCTGAACGCTCTTTACAGAGGGCAGTTTCCATGCAACTTTTTTTTTTTTAAAGTCAGTTTTTTGAGGTATCATGTGCAATTAAGATAATGCTTCAGTGTACCTGTTGAGACATTAATGAGCTCCCACTGGGGTATTATTAAGTTCACAGCTGGCCATAATTTCAGTTTTTGTTCTTATTAAGCCTTATTGATACAGCTCTTAAAAGCGGAAAAATGCTGAAATAACCCTTTTAAAATCATTTTTTTTTCTGATAGTACCCAATGTAATTGGCAAGTCACCTCTCTTTCAACACCAATGTTCAGGGACTGGGCTTGCTGGCAGCTTGGGAGAGAGGGTGAAGACAGGAGGTTATTTCTGAGAATTTAAAGATGACTCACATTCTTGAATTGGTTTAAATTTGGAATTTTACTGTAGTTGAAATTATTAATGTCAGAGCTTAATCATCAATTACTTTAACTCTTCCTTTTCTTCCTCTTTTCATTTCCCTAATTGCTGAACACTGGTACCTTCAACATTCTCAGAACTGTATACAATCATTTTCTCTGGTCTCAATTATCCAGGTGATCTTCAGGCTAATCAACTCACTCTAATAATGCATTTTTAAAGCAATCAGTCTCATTTGTATCCTGGAGAATCTAACTTTCTTAAGGACAGGGATCATTTATTTTTTTTGTCTTTGAATCAATGTAGATTTAGAATGCTGGCCTCCTCCCTAGATGCCTCTGGAAGACCCTGGGCAAGTCACTTAAATTTTCAGTGTTCCAGGAAACTCTCAGGTTATAAGCTGCAGAGAAGGTATCAATCTGCATTGGTAGATGGAGGATTAGAGTGAGAATCAAAACAGATAACATATGTAGCACTTTGCAAACATTCGGGTTCCATACAAACTTAGTGAAGAAGACGATGATGATGATGATGATGATGAGGATGAGGATGAGGATGAGGATGATGAGGATGATGATGGAATTATAGGTCTAGTATATACCTCATCCATTGCACTTAATACAGTGCCTAGTATATCATAAGTGCTTAATAATTGCTTTTCTTATATAGTTAAATCATTAAAATGCTTTGAGTTAACTATTTTGGACAAAGTGCTAAAAAGTGACAGATGAATTGAATTCTCCTTCTCTGGAGGGCTTCCAACTAAGGTTGGATGACCAACCACTTGAAATATATGTGTAGCAGGAATTCTTATTTCTGTTTTTGTTGAACTAGATGGGTTTCAGAGTCTCTGGACATGATCATCTCTAAGTTCCCTTCTAACTCAGTGCTTAGCACAGTGCCTGGAACACAATAGGTGCTTAATGAATTTTTATCAAACTCTGTTTCCTCATCTCTAAAATGGGAATGACAATCCTTGCACTATCTGGTTCACAGGTAAAGAAAGCATTTTGTAAAATTCAAAGTGTGACATTAGCATCAACTATATTTATTCCACGTGATTTTTGAGTGATTTTTGAGAACCAAGTGCTCAAGTAAGGTTGTTTCCATTGGAAAAAAAGCACAGAACAGTTTCTTGACCCTCTATTTCAATTGACTTATACAAACTGAAAAATCAGATCACTATCCCTCCATCTTGTTTCCAATTTTTGAACAAGTTTTGTCCATTTTAACACCCCATCCCACTATTTCTGATACCTAATATTTTCAAGTTGATTTTTGTCCCAGGAGAAAAGAAACTGACAAATTCATGCAAACTACTGTGTTAAGAATTTAATGTTTCCCCCTTACCAGGAGTATTTTCATTTTAAAAGAGGATCTGCTATGAAAGGGTGACCAGCATGCCACTCCCAAAAAGTTGAGAGAATGGAGCAAAAAGAGACATCTGAGTTCATCCTATTGAACTACTTCATTTTACAGATGGTACCAAAGCCTGAGGTGGTCAATGAATTTGCATGTCATTGTGGTCATGCAGGAAATAAACTCAGATCCTCTCACTCCAGAGCCTACAAGCACACTTTACCATACATATTTGAATGAAGAATATCTGGTTTAGAAGGAAAAGATCTTGGTTTGAATCTTCCCCAAATAACTATTTTGCCCCTCATTGTCATCCCTGTTAGGTCTGGGGCACTATGGGACTGCGTAGTCTATCTACCCTCAAACCCGCCTCTGATTTGTTAGCTCAATTCGACAAACATTTATTGGACACCTATTATTGGTAAGGCACTACGGTCAGCGCTAGAGTTAATGAAAATGAAGCCCAAGTCCTGTCCTCCAGGAAAGGATGTGTCACACACATAAGACCTTCCAACCTACCTAACAAGAGTGACCATGTCAGAGTTTTCATCTCTATACATTTTCAGAAGGTCTATTCCCTCAAAGATGAAATAGCAACAGTGATTAGATAGATAGATATGTACACATGCATATACACATAGAAAGAAATTTAAGGTTTTTAAAGCAATTTATATGTTATCTCAATTTGATACTTACAACAACCTGATAAGGTGAGTGCTATTATTATCGTCCCCATTTTACAGATGAGTAAACTGAGGCTGAGAGGTTAAGTGACTTGCCCAGGATCACACACCTTGTAAATATCTGAGTCACTATTCAGACTCGGGTCTCCCAGACTCTAGGTCAGGACTTTATTCACTTTGCCAGTCGTGTGCCCCTAAACAAGAGAATCAATATAAGTTTTATCATGTCCTTTCTCAAGGTCCTTCCTGGCCTTACATTTCTATAATTTGTTTAGATTCTCCATCCTAGAAAAAGGGTCCCCTGACAACTGGATGCCAAATGAAGTGAAAAGAGAGAATAATACATTTCTTTGAGGTGCTAATGTTCATTAGTTCTGTCTCCCACCAGAATTTCTCCAGGTCCTGGGCCTCATGTATACAAGCCTGGTTTACAAAATGCTGAGGGCTGGATCATGGGCCATTCTTTCTGTGGCAGTGGCTGCTAGAGGGCAGAGGAATCCAATCTCTTTCCATTGCATCTGTGATTGAAAAGCAAAACACTCTCATCACACTATAGGCAAGATGCAAAGGGAGTGTTTTACATGTGAAACATAAGAAATACTTCTTAAAACCTCAGGTAGATTCTATTTTATACCTCATGTGCTTTTGCTATTTACTTGCCAATCTCTCCTAATTATGAAAGCTATTTGTGTCTCAGAGCTCATCCCTTCCCATTTGATCTCTCAGTGTGTAGAGAATGCCAGCTCTGCGGAAATACTGACTGATTTGCATGATAACAGACAAGGATGTCTTTAAGTCCCTAAAACTTGTCTTTGGTAGAGGCCCAGAAATGCTCTTTAAGAAACGCCAGGATTGTATTACTAATAACAAAGAACTGTCTCCGAAGAGCCAAAGTTGTAGGGGAACCAGAAGGCAATAGAGGACGTGAGAGATAAGTAATTGTAGTATGTCGCCTATTACCAATGACGAATTGCACATAAAAGTGGCATCGAAAACAAATTATCCATGGAATATATGACTAGAAAATAAGGTAGGCTGTCCATGTAGAAGGAGTGATGGATAACAGTCAGATAGACTTGTATAGGCAAACTAGTATATGCAAAATATTAAAACAACTAAAGATCATGTCAGAGGACCTGCTAGAGCTAGAGTTAGAAGCTTAGAGTTTACAAAATAAGGACTACTGCTCAAGACAAGAGCTACTGACTCATTTCCCAGATATAAACACTTAGATTAAGACTAATATATGATATCTCCATTGGTTTCTATTTAGGCAAGCATTTCCACTTACTCCCAACCAAAAAACTGGACTCTGCTCCTGGAATCATCCTGGACTTGATTAAGACAACTTTGACCTTATCTTGCTCACACAAAATCCTTCACAACACTATTGGTTATCTTTATGTCATGGAGCTTGGCATGATGCCTCCACTTCCTCCTTTCTTCTTCCGCCTTCTACTTTCTTCTTGATTGTGTGACATGGGAGACATTGGCACAGGAACGCTCAGCATGGTGTGCCCAAATCAGAGAAGGTGTTGTGCTCTATGGGCAAAGCAGAATTGAAATAGCTCAAAGGAAATGTAAGATGCACAAATTTAGAATATCCACCCCAGATGCTCACATGGACTATTTGTGCCCGGCCTGGTAGAGCATTCCGAGATTGTGTTAGTATAATTAGCCAGACACATTAAAACTTGACTCTAGCATAGTGATGTCATTTTGCTCCTCTTCAAGAATAAGGGACAACAACCAACCAACCACTTCTTCCAGTCTTCTTCATGGGTTGCCTTCTGCCTTTAGAATTTAACCTCCTTGAAGGTAAGGATTATTTTACTTGCTTGTATTTGTATCCCCAGCTATTCGCACAGTGGCATATAGTAAGTGCTTCAAAAATGTTTTATCTATATCTATGTCTATAATATTATAAATATATATTTTATAACTTTCTAGTACATATTTGCTATATGTATCTATATCTATAGCTATAATATCATAAATATACATTATATTTATCTATAGTATATATTCTATATGTATCTATGCCTATAGCTATGTTATTATATATATTTATAGTATATATGCTATATGTATCTATATCTATAGCATTATTTATCATTATAAATATAGATACATTTATCTCTATATAGTATGTATATATACTATATGTATCTTTATTTATTTAATTCCATCTATCGATCAATCTAACAAATACTCCTTGTATCTATCTATACTAACATTTTAAATACCATGGAAGAAGGATCAACAGCCTATGATGTGCATGACACAAAGGCATCATGGGAGATGATTTTCTTGGGCACAGAGACCTAAGATGTAGAGAGAAGTGTACATGGACTCATTTGGTTAGAGGAGAGATCCTCTTATTAGAGAACTACTGCCCTTTCATCCTCTGGACCAGTCACTCTCCCTGGGTTCAAATGCCAGATCTTCCACTTACTGCCTGTTTGACTTTGGTATACCAGCTAACCAGTTTTTACCTAGGTGGTGCACTGCACAGAATGTTGGACTTGTCATCATAAAGACCTGAATTCAAATTCTGCCTCAGATTATATTGTTTATCTTTCAAAAACCAGCCAAAGTAACTTCAAAAAGTCACCTCATTCAAAGGTTGATGGCACAGTAATGATTTTTCTAAGCTCTCAAATCATAGAGACCATTTGCTAAGACAGTGTATGATTTTCAACATTAAAGAGAACATACACACTAGTAAAATAATGGATCCTTAGAGAGGTGCCAGAGAATCTGGGTTGAAGTCCTGACTCTGTCACTTAACTTGTGTCACTTTCACTGGGCAAATCACAACCTTTTAGGTCTCCACTTCCTCATGTATAAAATGACAGAGTTGGAGCAGACTGCCTCTGAAGGTCTTTCCAGCCTTATATCTACGAATAGGTTATTGCCTTCAGGTAAAGCAGTAAGAATGAAGAGGATTTAAAAATATAGGGGCTCATGATTGTTTTGTTCTTTTAGTCAAAACTCTCATATATGAATTTTTTTCAATGGCATATGTTTAGACTAAGCATAGATTTTCTGAGAAACTTTGGGGAAAGGATTAATGTAGTGGAAACTTTCATATTGGAAGTAAATGATTCGAAGAAAACAGCTATTGGGAAAAGCCATGAGACCCAGGGGAAAGAGCACATGCTTCTCCTTCTGGTTCTTCCACTTGGTTGGTAGTAGTGATCTGAGGCAAGGGACAATCTCCTTAAGCCTCAGTTTCCTCATCTGTAAATTGTAGGTGGAATGGTACAATAGTGACTCTGACATCAGAATGCCTGGGGTTCATGAATAATGAATTAGCCTTGAAACCAGGAAGACTTAGGTTCAAACTTTGCTTCTGATACATATCTGGCTATGTGATCTTGGCAAATCACTCAATCTTTCAATGTTTTGGGAAGATGCTGACCTGCATTGGTAAAGGGAGTTTTTCAAGAGGGAGTTCCCCCAAACAGTGAAATCAGAGGTCTAATACCTATCCCTATCCCAACTCTGAAATATAAGTGGTACAATCTATGACCAGCCTTCTGGCCTACCCATTAATCACTTTGGAAAAAGTACATTTTAAAAGTACTTTCAGGAAAAGTACATATTAAAACAAGGAGGAATCACAAATTTCACTGCCTATCATATAACTTCATGAGGAAAACCCCGGCCAATGAAGAATTGACTTTTGGGAAGCAAAGGAATTTTCTGCATCACTCCATAAAGGAATGAGCAAACCTCTTATTTTTTTCACCTACCGTGAGATTAGAGTGAAATTTACATATTTCCATTTACTTCCATAAAGAACCCACCCACCTTTGCGGTTGGTAATTTGAATTCTTCTACTATAGTCACATTATATAAGGAGATTCTTGCCTGCATTATTAAATCTCTCTCTAATTCCTTCTTCACTGCAAAACACCTGGGCATTCTAGTGTTTTAATTCTTGAGACCAAGTCTTAATGTCAACTTCCTAGTTTATAATGAGGACCACAAATGCAATTCTCTTTTTTTATTTGACAACTTGCCCCCTTCGCAATATCTAATTGTTTTGAGACATCTCAGCAATAATAGGAAGGTTCATAGGAATACAAATGTGGGGCTGGAAAGGAAGATAAAGGCCATATAATCCTCTGGCCCCTCATTTTGTAGATGAGGAAAACAGAGGCCCAGGATCAATGAGGTTATTTAGCAAGCACAGAATTCTGTGGTGAGCAGAAAGAGTTGAAAGTGTTTAAGGGTTATTTGCAGCCTAATATACTTGCAGTCTGGATAGTCATCATACTTTAGTAGAATGGTGTTAAACTCAAAACAAGAATGAGGGCAACTAAACTCCATATGTATGGATGCCTGCTGACTGCATGTTGGCAGTCTTAAAATGCGATGCTTTCTATGTTGTATTATGTTCTTATTCATTTTGTTAAATATTTACAATTAATTTTAATCTGTTTCCTGTGAACCTGGGAATGTTGCTGGATACATGTTTGACATCTCTGCCTTGGTAGACAGAGAGCTTTTGTCATATCCTTTACCCAACTGTTTGCCAGTATTTTTTTTCATAAATAGGTTATAAGAAAAGTAGTGGCTAAGAAATAGAAAGGTAGATCAGTGGATCAGAAAAGAAGTACAATTTACAACAGCAAATGACTATTGCAACCTTGTGTTTGACAAGTATAAAGACTTAAGCTTTGGGGATAAGAATTCATTATTTGGTAGAAATTGTTAGGAAAGCTGGAAAGCAGTCTGGTAGAAATTAGGCATCAATCAATATCTTATGCCATTGACCAAGATATGGTCAACATGGATGCATGACCTAGATATAAAAAAAGAAATTCCCCCCCAAAATCCAGAAGAACATGGAACATATTATCCATCAGATTTATGGATAGGAGAACAATTTAGGAATAGATAAGAGACAGCAGTGTGAGGTGTAAAATGGATAATTTCAATTGCATTAAGGTTTTGTACAAATAAAACAAATATAGCCAAAATCAGAAAGAAAGCAGAAAATTGGGGGAAAATTTAGTTTCTCAGATAGAGGTCTCATCTCTCAAATATAGAAAGAATTTTGTGAAATCTATAAGAAAATGAGTCATTCCCCAATTGATAAATGGTCAAAAATATGAACAGGCAGTTTTCCAATGAAGAAATCAAAACAATTTATATTTATATGAAAGGATGCTCTAAATTATTATTGATTAGAGAAATGCAAATTAAAACAGCCTTGAAATATCATTTTACCCTAACAGATTAACTAAAATGATTGAAGGGGGATGTGACAAATATTGGAGGGGATATGAAAAAAAATAAAATAGTCATTCACTCTTGGTGGAACTGTAAAGTGATCCAACCATTTTGGAGAGCAATATGGAATTATGCCAAAAGAGTTATTAAATGGCCTATACCCTTTAACCCAGGAATACCACTACTATGTCTATTTCTAAAGATAATTAGGGATAAAGGAAAAGAACCTATATGTTCTAAAATATTTATAGCAGCTCTGTTTGTACAAAAAGGTAGACATTGTAGGGATGCCCATCAATTGGGGAATGGCTGAACAAGCTATGGTATATGATCATGAGGTAATACTACTGTGCCATGAGAAATGATGAGCTTGATTATCTTAGAAAAACATAGATAGACTTGCACAAAATAATGAAGAACGAAATTAGCAGAACCAAGAGAATGTTGTATACCATAACAGCAATACTGTTTTACGAACAACTTTGAGAGACTATTATAAATGCTCAAATTAACTACAAAGGACCTATATAGGAAGATTCTATCTGCAGCCAGAAGAACTGATAAATAGAAGTATGTATAGGATGATAAACATATACTTGTGTCTAATCATAGTCATCTCTAGGGTGAGGGAGAGGAGGAGAGAAGAAAGAAGGGGGAAAATGTTACATGATAACTATATTATATACTTAAAAGGAATAGCAAGTTGTACATAATAGATTTGCAGTTTCAAGTGCAATTTTTTTTTCCATTCTACTTTACTATGGAAATGTATGTTTTATTACTGGGAAGATCTTTCTTGCGCATTAATAAGCCCATGTGACCTGCTTCAAGTCTGGGTCACATGGAAGCCTGGGTAACGTGGAGCCTGTGGTGGGAAGAACTTACCGAGTGGGGGGAGCAGGAAGGGGTGGAGTAGGTAGTTGGAGTGAGTTGGAGCTTGGAGAGAGAGGGAGCAGGGAGAGAGCAGAGCAGCTGGCATGAGTGAGAGAAGGAGGGATTTTGCATGAGGGAGCTTGTTTATGGGGAGGATCAATGGAGGGAAGGTTTGGGGATGGTGGTGCCCCCTGAATTGATAATGTGTATAAATTTTTTTGTTGCTATGATGGATTTGGCTCTCTGGTGTTTGAATAGATGTTTTGGTTTCATCTTCAATGAAGAGAGTCTGTTATATTTTGTGATTCAAACCTGGGGATACACCAGCATATTCATAGCAGCCGCTGTGGGTATCACATTGGCAATATAATTGCTTAAGTTTAGAATAAGATATATGTATATATATATATATATATATATATATATATATATATATATATATACACACACACACACACACACACACACACACACATATATGTTATATATATATGCAAATACATATAGACACATATACATTATATATATATATATATATATGCACGTGTCATTATCTCAATTTTGCAGATGAGAAAATTAAGGTGTAGTGAAGTTAATGCCCCAGATTATACAGCTAGTAAATTGTAAAGGTGTCACTGACCATGGTTTGTGTACCACTGATCCCTTGTTGCCCCATGTGTGTTCTTCTTGCACGCAGAAGAGGATGACCTCTAGGCAATGGGTACTGCCTTGAATAAAGACTGAAAGGGCAAGCTTATCCAATCTGGAGATGTCACAAAACTGAGAACAGATCACCTCTTAGATGACACAGTGGGATCTCAAGTTGATCTTCAGAAGCTAAAACTCTGGATGGAAATGAATAAGATGAAATATAATCAAGATTAATGTAAAGTCTTACACTTGAGTCCAAAACTTGACTTCACAAGTTTAGGAGAAGCCTGGTTAGAAAGTTATTTATATTATTTTTTTAAAAAAAATAGGTCCTTGGATTTTAGCAGATTGTTAACTCACTTTGTACCAACAGTATGCTACACAACAGTCCTGCCAGCTAATGAGATCATAGACTGCAGTAGGAAAGGTCTAACATCCAGGAATACTGAGATGGTACTTCCATTCTCAGTCTTGCTCAGATCTGAAGTACACTATCCAGTTCTGGCCATCCATATGTAATGCAAGAAGATGATAAATGGGAGAGCATCCAGAGGAATACAGCTAAGATAATGACAGACCTTGAGCTCTTGCCATATGAAGATCCGATGAAAGATCTAAGGATGCTTAGCCTGGGGAAGTGAAGACTTCAGAGAGATATGATAGCTTCTTCTAATATTCTAAGAGCTGTCATAGAGGAATAGGTTACACTTGTTACAGCTGGCCCCAGAGAACAGAAATAAGAATATCTAATAGAAGCTGCAAAGAGGAAAATGTAAGTTTGATGTCAGAGAAAACATCCTAATCACCAAAGTCAATGGTGTGCTTGTCAATGTTTAACAACTGGCTTTCAAAAAAATTAAGTATGCACAATACATTTTGAATTGAATCTGCATAATTAACATTTTTCCCAACAGTTTCTTCAGTTTAGACAACAAATAAAGCTTTGATTTGTAATTCTCACCAATTTCCAAGGTGCAGGTGCTCACACTGAAAATTTAACAATGGGCTTGCACAAGCTAATTTCGGTTAGCTCTACGACATCCCCTGAAGAGATATCCTGAAGTAGGCTGGCTGATTCAGAAGGCAGAAAATTTTTTCCATTTAGTTGAAGTGTTAAAACAAAGATTACATGATCATTTGTTAGTTATGTTGTAGAGGAGGTCCTTGTTTATCTAAGTCTTAAACCATAAGGCCTTTGAGATTTCTTACTATTCTGAGATTCTGAGATTTGATCTTATTATTTTATCAATGCATATAATAGTGCCTAATGCCTGAAGAATATACTCTGAATTTTGAGTTTCTATCATAGAGATATACTTGCCACAGCAGACCAGATATTTGTGTACACAGGTTATGATACCTTGCTATAGGCATAGACACTCTCTCTCTCTCACTCTCTCTGTCTCTGTCCCTCTCTCCCTCCCTCTGTGTGTGTGTGTGGGTGGGGGCGGCACATGCACGCATGCCAGAGTGTTTGTGTTTTGCTTTGACTTTGTATCCTTTGAATTAATCACAGTGCCAGATAAAAGGTACCGAATAAATGTCTGCTGAACTGAATTTAGCTGTTACAAACGTAATAACCAAATTTTCTCCCCAAATCTTCCATTTTCAATATTCCTTCCTGATAACTAAGTTCATTCTGTCATTGTGATATCACTGCTTAATTTAAATATGTTTCCATGACATCTTGTCATTTCCATAATTACAGCTTATTCTACATTAATTACATTTTGGGTGGTGTGTTTCCTAAAGAGCACAAGGTAGACATCTTAATCTCTTCATCAACATATCTATAAATCTTATTTTAGGATGTTAATTCTGAGATGCCTTACTTCTCTGCAGGTAGCTAATCCGAAGCCCTGTGTGTGAATTACTGTTATATTCTACCACTGAGGTTTTCTTTCTTCTACTTTGGAATATTATCCTAAAAATATTTGTAACCGTTGTCTAGAGACTGATCCTCTTTCTACTGAGGGTACTTGATCAATTTTGTACTGTTAGGCCAAGATGCTCTTAGAATCATAAAGCACCAGAATTAGAAGGGACAAATGAAGCTGCTTTGTCCAGTGCTGATAAAATAAAAAGGCCTTAACATTTCAGTGGACTTGTTCAACATCACACAGATCACTAATGCCAGGACTAGAATTAGAACTCAGGTCCATTCACAGTCCAGTACCCTTTCTGTTACAGATAATTTACTTATCTTTTTGATTCTTTATCTCAAGCTAAGATGACTACACTGCCAGAAGGGACCTAGGACTTCAATCCATTAGGTCCCAAACCAGGCAGAAACACTTGTACTTTTTCATCTGTTTGTCATTGGTGGGTCTGTTGTTGTATACATCTTGACATTTACTTGGAAGCCACGGAGCAGTACAGGATGTAGAATCACAAGCATAGTACCAGACACTAGCCTGCTTTTTAAATGTCCTTTCAGAAAAATAAAATGAGTTATTCAACATTTTAATGAGTTTTACACAAATTGATGAGGCACCACCATTTCAGTTTCTTTACCTGTTATGGGGCCCTAATCATGACCTTATTACCTATATCCTCCCATGAATAGTTCCATGGCAAAGACTGGAAAGAGATAATCAAGATTGCCCTCAAAGTATCGAATTAGCATAGGAAGTAATCCAAGGAAATTGTTCTTATAACCTCCCCCCATCACCAATATTCATTTATTTATTGATGTGAGGAAATGACCTAACAGGACTTCCTTTACATGAGACCAAGGGAAATTTAATATGGAAATCACAAATGTCAACAAGCCCTTAATATGACAACTGATTCTCCCTGTGCAGGATGAGTACAAGTCATACCACTGCCATGATCTCAGGATTGTGAGAATCAAGGAGTGTTAGAAGTTCAAGAAGGAAAGAATACTGAGCTTAAGAAGTAAAAAATGATAAAGATGACTACAAGCTTTGGGCTTGGCTGACTCAGGGACACCAGCTCAAAGAAAGGTGAGAAGGGAAGAAAAAGAAAGAATATGGGTTTGTTCTCAATATGGGCCTCGGTGTCCTTGTAATACACACACACACACACACACACACACACACACACACACATACATATAGGAATGTCTGTATGTGTATGCACATATACACATATATGCATATATGCATACATATATACACACATATGTATCCCCACATACACATAGATATACCTGGATACGTTTATTTTATTGTCCTGTTGCACATGATTGTGAATATATTTTTAAAAGATAAAAACCTGTGGTTTTCTGTTTTCTGTAAGCAGATATCTATTGGACAGGGAACCCAGGAACCCAGAAGATGGTGGTGGAAGACAAACTAAAATGCTAGTAGAGAGATACAATCTGCCTTGCTGGGGATTGGGGAGAGAACCTTGGGTTACAGGATATAGGAAGCAAGAGCATCACTATGGAAATATACCAAAAGAAGCATATGGGAGGCAGAGGGGGAGAAATCCAAAAACAGGAAAAGAAATTATCAAAGGATATTGAACCTAAGTTCCTGTTGAGCAATTTAAGCCCTTCAATTGATGTATTCCCCTTAATGGAGAATAAGAAGCCTTGGGTGTCTTCCTTAGAAGACTCTCGCACATTCCTGAGAGCTGTTAACAGTTCTTTTGTCATCCATTTTACCCACATTAGGAAATAGTATTCCTTGAGGAGAAGTAAACAACGAACAGATATTTTTAATTACACTTAGGAAGTTCCATTTCAACTTCGAAAAACATGTATATGGAATAACCTTAACTTTCTCAAAATTGACAATGACAAACTGTTCATCAGGCCACTATCTCATACAGCAAAAAATCAACATCACTAAAGAATCTCCCAGTTTCTACACAATCAGGGATGTAGGAAGAATTTGGCAAAAAAAAAAAAAAAACATGGGCTAGTGGAAAAAAAAATATTCCTTTGGGCAGAGGACCTAGAGGTCTTAGGGGCAGGTGGAGGAGGGGAGGTGAGCCAAGATGGTGGAGAGAAGCCAGGAAGTTGTCTAAGCTCTCCCTGGTTTCCCTCAGAAACAACATTACATCAAGCCTCTAAAAGAATTCTGGAGGGACAGAATCCAGAAAACAAAGAGTGAAACAATTTTCCAGCCCAAGATAACAGGAGAACTTCAGGTAAGGTCTGTTTCACATGGGCAAAAGGGGAACTCAGCCCAGTGCAGGCAGTTCAAACAAGTCAGCAGGAGGCTGTTAGCAACAGCAGAGATCAGCAAGCAAGGCCCTGTGATCTGGCCCAGCAGGTCAGTGGCACAACAGGCCAGCTGTGAAGTGTTCAGCCCCAGTTTAGCAGGCAAACTGCCAGCCCTGGATCCCAGGGCACAACAGGTGTGACTAGGCTGAGCAACCCTAGTGTAGCGGGCAAGCTGCCAGCCTGAGAGGACCCAGCAGAGAAGGCCAGTGACCAGAACCCTGGCCCCCAGTGCAAGAAGCCTGGGATAGTGCCCCCGTACCCTAGGAGCAGAGCTTGAATTGGAAAAATGAGCAAGAAATAGAGCCCTGACCATAGAAAGCTACTATGGTGACAGGGAAGATCAAAATACCAACTCAGAAGAGGAAAACAATGTCAAAATTCCTACATGTGAAACCTCAAAGGGGGATGTGAATTGATCTCGAGGCCAAAAAGTCCTCTTGGAAGGGCTCAAAAAGGATTTTAAAAATAAGTAAGAGAGGTGGAATAAAAAATGGGAAAATAAATGAGAGTTATGCAGGAGAATTATGAAAAAAGGAGTCAATAGATTGGAAAAGAAAGCACAAAAAAGACTGAAGAAAGCAACTCCGTGAAAAGTAGAATTGACCAAATGGAAAAGGAGGTATTAAAGCTAACTGAAGACAATATTTCCTTAAAAATTAGGATTGGGCAAATGGAAGCTAATGACTCTATGAGACATCAAGAATGAATCAAACAAAATTAAATGAATGAAAAAAATAGAAGAAAATGTAAAATACCTCATTGAAAAAAAAAAAACTAATCTGGAAAAAAAACAACTGATCTGGAAAATAGATTCAGGAGAGATAACTTACGAATTATTGGTCTACTTGAAAGCCATGATTAAAAAAAGAGCCTGGATAGAATCTTACAAGAAATTATCAAGGAAAACTACTCTGATATCCTAGAACCATAGGTTAAAATAGTCATTGAAAGAATCCACTAATCACCTCCCGAAAGAGATCCCAAAATGAAAACTCCAAGGAATATTGCAGCCAAATTCCAGGATTATCAGGAAAAAATACTGCAATCAGCCAGAAAGAAACAAGTCAAATATCAAGGACTCATAGGCAAGATTTCACAGGATTTAGCAGCTTTTGTATTAAAGGATTGGAGGGCTTGGAATATGACATTCTGTAAGGCAAAGGAAGTTGGATTACAACCAAGAACCAATTACCCAGAAAAACTGAGCAAAATATTTTAGGGGAGGAGATAAACATTCAGTGAAGTAGGGGACTTCCAAACTTTCCTGACTGGAAAAACAAAACAAAACAAAACAAAATAACAGAGCTGAACAAAATTTGATCATCAAGTACACGACTCAAGAGAAGCATAAAAAGGTAAACAGGAAAGAAAAAAACAAATAAACATGGTATTCAATAAGGTTAAACTGTTTACATACTTACATGGGAAGATGATACTTGTAACTCCTAAGAACTGTATCTCTATTAGGGCTGTGAGAAGGAGTATACTTAGATAGAGGGTGTGAGTATAAGTTGGCTTTGATGATGAGAAACAGTAATTAAGGGGTGAAAAAAAGGATTGTACTGGGAGGAGAGAAAGGGGGGAAGAAGAAATGGGGTAAATTATATCACATGAAGAGGCATGCAAGAACTGTTACAGTAGAGGGAAAGAAGGGAGGGGGTGAGCATTGGTTCAAACATACTCTCATTAGATTTGGCACAAAGAGGGAATAACATACCCATTCATCTGGGTAAAGAAATCTATCTTACCCTATATGGAAGTAGGAAGGGAAGGGGAAAAGAAAAGTGGGGGAGGGATAGAAGGGAGGAGAGATTCACGGTGGTCAAAAGCAAAACACTGGTAAGGAGGGACAGGGTGAAAAGAGAGAGAGAAAAGTATAAATAGGGGGGGAAATAGGATGGAGGGAAACACACAGAAACTATACCTGTGAATGTGAATGAGATTAACTCTCCCCAAAAAAACAGGAGCAGATAGCAGAGTGGATTAAAAAAACAGAATCCTATAATATAGGATTATAATATAGAAACATATCTGAAGTAGAGAGACACATAAAGAGTAAAGGTAAAAGGCTTGAGCAGAATATATTATGCTTCAGCTGAAGTTTTAAAAAAAAGCAGGGGCTAAAATCCTGATTTCAGACAAAGAAAAAGCAAAAAATAGATCTGATTAAAAGAAACAAGGAACAAAACTATATCTTGCTAAAAGGTACCATAGACAATGAAGTAATATCAATATTAAACATCTATGCGCCAAATGGTATAGCATCCACATTCTTAGAGGAGAAGTTAAGGGAGTTACAAGAAGAAATAGACAGCAAAACTATACTATTGGGGCACCTCAAATCCTCCCTCTCAGAACTAGATAAATCTAACCAAAAATAAACAAAAAATAAGTTAAATAGGTGAATAGAATTTTAGAAAAGTTAGATATGAAAGATATCTGGAGAAAATTGAATAGGAATAGAAATGGATATATCTTTTTTTTTCTCAGTACAAGGCACCTATACAAAAATTGACCATGTATTAGGGAATAAAAACCTCACAATCCAGTACACAAATGGAGAAATATTAAACACATCCTTTTCAGATCATGATGCAATAAAAATTACATGTAATAAAGGACCATGGAAAGATAAATTTAAAAAGTAATTGGAAACTAAATAATCTAATCCAAAAGAATCAGTGGGACAAGCAATAAATCATTGAAACAATCAACAATTCCATCAAAGAGAAGTAGAATAATGAGATAGCTTACAAAAATGCATGAGGTGCAGCCAAAGCAGTACTTAAGGGAAATTGTATCACTCTAAATGCTTACATGAATAAAAGACAGAAATAATAGATCAAAGAACTGGGCATGCAATTAGAAAAGCTACAAAAAGAACAAATTAAAAATCCCCAATTATGCACCAAATTAGAAATTCTGAAAATCAAAGGAGAGATTAATAAAAATGAAAGTAAGAAAACTATTGAACTAACAAATAAAACTAAGAGCTGGTTTTATGAAAAAAAATAACAGATAAACTCTTGGTTAATTTGATTAGAAAAAGAAAGAAGCAAACCAGTTTAACGGTATTAAAAATGAAAACAGTGAATTCAGTACCAATGAAGAGAAAATAAGAGCAATAATTAAGAGCTATTTTGCCCAACTGTAGCCAACAAATCTGACAATCTAAGTAAAACGGATGAATATTTACAAAAAAATATAAATTTCCTAGATTAGCAGAAGAGGACATGTACATGTAATTAGAAAAAAATAAAATACCATTTACTAAAAAAAAGGAAGAAAAGAAAATGGGTTTGTGGAAATGTATAAACTTGATAGGCTCTCATATTTCTTTTCCTCCCAGTCTGGATTCTCACTAAGCAGGTCTCTAAAGGTAACTTGAATATTTCATTGAATCCTTTTAGTGGTTAAAGATGGAAAAATACCAAAGCGGTATTCCAATAAAGCATGGAAGGATGAACCCTGTCACTCTAGATGTGTGTTTGTACCTACAGTAATATGTGCATATAATATACATGTATATAAAGAAACCCACAAACACCATTGAATTCCCTATCAATCTCTCAAAAAAGCGTTTATTAAGCCTCTAATATGTGAGAATGAAGGACAAACAATAGCAATATATGCCAGGAGCTGGAGACATAAATAGGGTGAATGAAACTATCCTTACTTGATCTGATCCACATGCCTTTACACTCTAAGGATGTAGATCTTAATCACTCATGCTTACCATATACATGAATTACATCTGTGTGACTCTTACCCAAAAATTCACCACGAAGGGTCTGACCCATGTTTTGCAAACCTTCCTTACTTTTTTTTTCTTACTATTCCCTGCCCATTCTATCTCTAAGTGTTAGAAAATATGTAAAATATGTTTGTTTTTAAACTGGGCCATTACACTTACAGATAAAGACATTTATTTTAACTTTAGGCTGTTACCTACAATCAAAGGGAACTGAGTATAGTGATATCATATAAACTTGACATTTGTAGATAGCCACTCATGTCAAAAGAATCTCAGATTTTTAGAGTTGGAAGGGACCTCAAAGATCATCAGGTATAGACTTTTCCCTTTGCATAAGCAGAAAATAAGATCTAGATTCAGTTACCAACCCTATGATACACAGTTCATTAATGCCAACTGAAACTATACCACAGCCTTCCTAATCCACAATTCAGTGTTTGATTCACTGCTCCAAAATTATATCAATTCCATTAAATTTTACAAACATTAATTAAGCACTTACTACATGAAATTCATTGTGCTAAGTGCTAGGGGCTACGAAAACATAAATGAAATGCTTCTTGTCCTCAAGGAGGTCAAAGTCTACTAATAGACCTCAAGTAACTAATAACTTCAGTACTACTCAATATTAGCAGGTAATGAAAAAAAAATCAACCCCAAGGTTGAAATAAACTCTATAAATCAGGAGCTCCAGATACAAAGTCAGTACTAAACTAAAAATTCAGATAACGATGATGGGCATATCAAGCAGACTGAGATAGCAGAAAGTGGGGATGAGGCAACAGACAAGGTATAAAACAAGATATCAGAATCTGAAGGACTTTACAAAGCCTTGTAGACTAATCCATATCTGAACAAGATGGTCAGGAAGTGAGCCAAACAATCATAGAGTTATGGACTATTCCACATGTGATTTGTTTCACTGAAGTACTGCTTGGGTGGTTAAGGATTTCATACCTGGCTTGCACCTAGGGCTACTCTAGCTACCCTGGTTAGTTCTACCACCAAGGAAGTTTATCTCTAAATATTAAAGAACATTTACCTGTTAAGGTGATCAGGGTTAGTATTAACTAAAACACAGTGTATACCTAAGGGTTGTACACACTTCTTAATAGAATTATAACTATAAGGGTTATACATACTTCTGTAGCTGGAGCAGTTTTCAAGATCATTGTGAAGGTAAAGTCCTCTCTCTCAGTTTGATCTAAAGTTCATCTAGGCAGGGTCTATAGCTCCAGAAAATTGTTCCAGGATATGTGAACTATGTAATATATATATATATATATATATATATATATATATATATATATATATATATATATATATATATATATATATATATGACTTAACTAAGTACTTAAGGTACTGTGCTAAGCAATGAGGATACCCATAAAAACAAACAAGCAACAACAACAACAACAACAAAAACAACAAAAAAACAATTCTTGTCATCATGGAGGCCATATTCTCATAAGTGGCAGACAATTTTTTATAGGAAATTTCAGCTGTCATTTAGATAGACAAGACCTGTGGTCCTTAGGGGTACAGTGTTGAGGTAGATGCATTTTCTTCAGTGCCAGTGTCTTTGATAAAAGCATATCTGTTTCTCATTTTGAGACATTTGACAGTGCCAAAGACTTGGTTGGTAGCAAGAAATTTCTTTTCTGGGTCTTCAGTTTCTGTGGCTGCTTAGAATGCAGGGGCTATGATAGATCACTATATCACCAATGGGATACCCCCAGCAGCTGCTATGAATATGCTGGTGTATTTCCAGGTCTGAATCGCAAAATATAACATACTCTCTTGCTCAAAGATGAAACCAAGATATTTAATCAGACATGAGAAAGCCAAACCCACCATAGTAACAAAGAAGTTTGTACACATTACCAATGCAGGGAGCCCCTCCATCTCTAAGCCTTCCCTCTGTCAGGCCTCACCACAAACAAGTTCCTTTAGGCAAAATTCCCCTCTCACTCACAGTGGCTGCTTTGCCTCTGCCTCCCTCTCTCTGTCCCAGCTCTGCCTCACTCTCTCTTCCTGCTCTGTCCAATTGGCAAGCTCCTCCCACCACAGGCTCTGTGTGACTCAGGCTCAAAGCATGTCAAATAGGACTATTAATGGATGGGAAAGATCTTCCCATTCTATTAGCATTACAGTCGCCCACATCCTGAGATTATGGAAAAAAAAACGCTTTGCCTTTTTTCTTTCTCTTCCTCCTTTTATTTCCTCCTCCTTCTCCTCTTCTTCCTTCTCCTATCCCTATTCCTCCTTTTCTCAATGGACCAGGTGTTCCCTGTGTTAAGGGTTGTGGCCTTGGCCATTCCTTTCTCTCAGTGGCCTTTTTACTGAAATGTTGTTTTGCCTCATTTTCCAGCCTTCTCTTTGTTTTGACTTCTAGTTAATGTGTTCTCCTTAGCTCTCAACCAGAACCCCTAGAATTTTGACCATTATGTCCTGATCTTAGGTAATAGTGTGTCTTTTGCTACTGCTTGGCATTCACCACAGTCATCTGGGGATTCCTCTTCCCTCCCCACACTGCAGCATCTTACCCAGAAAAATAATTGGAGTATTTCTCATCTCTCCTCTCCAAATCCCTCCCCCCCAAAAAAACAACTTGGAAAATATTAGCCATAAATGTAGTTTTATGATTCATTCACTAAATTATATTTCTTCACTTTCGGTTTAAAATAAAATCTCACTCTAGTTCACTGCAGCTCCTGGGTTCCCTAGCTAGGTAATGTTGTTTCATTGATTGTAATGACAGCTTCTATGACCTGCTCCCTTTTGACCAATTAGCAAGTCATGGCTCTTGAACACTGTCACCATATGTAGAAAAAATACCTGCAGCTATAGACTACTTACCATTTCAAGTGAAGAAACTGGGTGAGACAAGAAACCCCATATACTTTCGTAGGTCAGGTCTCCATGACCTAGTTAGGTTCAAATCATATGGAAAAATATGACTTAAATAAATGAACTTCAAAGGGTAAAGAGACCAGAAGAAATAGGGATGGGAAATACATTAAAAAATTAAAAACTAAAAGGTCAAGGAAGCTAGGTAGACTCTTTTTAACGTAACATACAAACCCACCTATAAGAATGGTTGCTATTTTAGGTTGTGGATATTTAATTTTGGGGGGGGAGGGTAGGTAATTAACATCAATTATTAAATGAACCAAGATACCTCCCTTTTAATAGAAAATGTTTATATAATAGAAAATACTTTTGTAGTTTATCTTTGTAATGTTCAGTGCCTTTTGATAACACTTTGTTTTTCTAAATATTTTATTTATACCATCTCATTTTATTTTTACCACCACCCTGTTGAAGTAGGTGCTATGATCATTTAACAACAACAACAACATTTATTAAGGGACTACTATGTGCCAGCCACTTTGCTAAATGCTGAGGATAAAATAAGAAAAGCAATACCTGTCCTAAAGGAGCTTACGGGGGGGGCACAGAAAGGGTATCCACACAATGTTGATGATGGCAATAGAGGTGAAACCAAGTAAAGCAAGTTCTTCTCCTTTCATTGGATAAATAAACTGTGGCTCAAAGAAATTAAGTGACCTTCCCAGGATCACACAGCTAGTAAATAATGCAGGATTTAGACCCAGGAAGAATCTAGCACTCAACCCACTATGCCAAGCCAGATCTCACACAGCCTAAGTGTGAAACATAATATTGCTCCTAAAAGATTTAATAAATATGTCCTATAGAGTTACCTGGGGTGTAAAGTAGATTAAGTGACATGTGCAGGAAGCCAATAAATGCCTAGAGACAGATTCAAAATAATGTCCTTATGATACAACTCCAGTACTCCAGCCACTACACCAACTAGTTACTTCTTGTATCTATAGCAGGTATCATCCTTTCTTGCATATAATGAGTAATCTGAACACATGCCCTTGTTGATACTCTTTCCACCAATACAGACCACAATCTTTCTACTCCTCAAGAGCTAGTTTCATAAGTTACTTTGACCACATTGTTTATCACTTCATAGCTAGCCTACTAGCAATGAGCCTCTACAAGCTTAGCTATGCTGGTCTTTAGATGAAAGACATAAAGACTGTCACTAAGTCAATATGTGAAGCCCCCTGACTTGGTTGGCTTTTCTAGAATCAGTTCTATGGGCATGACTTTCAGGGACTTAAAAATAATTTCAAGAAATTGAAAAGATCTAGAAAAAGAAAAGAAGCAGACTCTGATTTTTGTGACACACTAACAGGTATAGACATGTCTGGGCACACTGGGCTGATATGTTTCAGGATGATTGTGTAACTATATCCCAACATATCTTGCCACTTGCATGAGAGGAACCTAGTGGGAGGAGAACATTGGAAGTTGAGATTTTCCCTCTCTCCCTAGGCACATGTTAAGTTTATTTTGTTTTTTGGTAACTAAGAAATACAGTAGCACCTTACATTGTCTACAAAAAAAGCAACTAGATGTGTGAAGCATTAGAGTATGACTCAAGGAGAGGCAAATTAGTAGTTACATAACAAATGTTTATTGAATTAAATTGAGACTTCTCTAACACTTATTTAAAGAAAAGAGTTCTTCAGATAAACATTAGCAGAGTTATTTTAACTGATGAAGAGTGAATAAATGAATAATAGTAATGCCATAAATTTATTATTGATCATCAGAGGTCATTAGGTCAAAAGCTAGCATGGATCATCCAAACCTACAGGACGTACTTAAAACATCATCACTGTCAGCATATCTGGCTATATGGTCCATGGAGTATTTGTGGGAATATGTGGATCCAAATATCACAAGAGAAGTGAACCCCAGATGGGTTAGGATATATACTAGTTTGCACTGAAATACAGGAATATGCATCAGTTTTTAATGGCTTTGGGGAGTTTTGGTTATTGAAGTTATTTTAAAGCATCACTGAAAACTTGGAGAAGTAACACTATGACTAATTTACAAATTAATTGGGATTCTTTATCTGATGGAATGGAATGGAATAGGTTGGAATAAAATGTTAGAGCTTTTATTAAGTACTTACTATGTCCCAAATAATTTGCTAAACACTGGCGATACAACTAAAAAGTTAGGACATTCCCTGCTCTCAAGGAGATGACTGTATGAGTAAGGCAAGATTCATGACCTCAAGGATGGCCATAAACATGCCAGAATGGGTTGGAATCACAAAGTATGAAGAACTCTCTAGGTAGAAGGCAGAGGAAATATAACATTTATTTAGACACCAGAGACACCGAAGACCAATAACCCCAATTCAATATAGCAGTAATTATATTCCAAAACCACTTAACCCACCTCAATGTAGCAACAAGGAAAGTATAACACAGTATTATAGCAAGGAACTAAGTCATCCTGTAACCTCCCCCCTGCCATTGCCTTCCCATAAACAATCACTCATGAATCCTTACTGTCTGTTTGCCTGAGTCCTGTCCCAAAGTTCTGAAAGCCCTTGCTGTTCTCAGAGTCCTTGTAGTCTCCAGGATTCTCTGGATTCTCAGTTCTCCAGTCTCTTAATGCTGTGGATTCTCAGCCCTTTGATCTTCACACTCTCCGCTCTGCAATCTCTCTCTATGCTGGCTGCCTCAATGTCTTCTTGATGTCCCCTTCTCAATTTTCCTTCTCTCAGTTCTGCTGGTCTCACACTCTGGGCTTTCTTTATATACAGTTCTAGCCAGCATCTGATTGGCTAGAACTCAACACACATGCAATTAGCTCTGGTCGTAGCACCTCTCCTTAGGGCCCTATACCTCTCATGACCTAAAGAGCAAAAGGGTGTGAGCCTGGGGCCTCTCACATAGTAAGTAAAGGGTGTAAGCATGCCTACAGTCAAGTCTCTCCTAATCAACTTTCCCTTAACTGAGTCCACCCGAGGTCTATCGAATGGGCAGGAGAGATTTTTAATCACATTGTCACCACAATGACATTTTACTTGGGAAGGAAAACACATAAAAGAACACTCCAGTTTATGGTCAATACACAACAGATAGAAAGGTCAGGTGGTACTTAGTCAGGAAAATCAAGGCCTTATGGCAAGAACTAGAGGATCTTGGGAAGGAAATGCAGGAGTGACAGTCCCCTAAAAAAAAGAGAGTGTGTTTAGGGGTAAGAGTTGAGTGGGGTTCTGGGATAGTGCAGCATACATCTGTTAGTGGTCATCCTGTGCCTGGTAAGAGTTGGAAAGTGGGGCAATAGAGTATTTGGAGAAGGGAGAAATCTATCATTCCCCTCAGTTGCAGCAAGCATTGTGAATTATCATCCTAAGACAACCAGAAATGATAATTAAAGGAATGCTTCCATAGCACAATCTCTAAAGAGGTATGAGTATGAAATGTATGATTTGTAGACAGTGGCTATTATAATAGAGAACTGGTCAATGTGGGCCCAATTCTACAAATATATCCTGTGTGGTGGCAACCCAACCCGTGTAGTCTTGGTGTGTCTTCTCTTGGCTATGAGTGACTGAGGGCCTGGTTTGTACTATATGGTGAAAAGTAGATTTCCAATGGCCTTTTGGGATGAGGACCAAAGAGCCTCAACTGGAACTGAGAGTATATACGGAAGATCTAAGTAGACAATGTTTCTCTTTCTTGGCAGTTTTCCAGTTAGGAATAACTCCTATGTACTTCTGGGGAGAAAAGAGATATCAGGCCCTACATTCCATTCAGCCATGCTATGTCCATAAATGCACAGCACCTCTTTCTTCTGCCTTTCATATTATTCTTTCATTAAATTAAGTGAAAGATTAGCCAGAGACAGAACAGAACAGGTTATAACTTTGTGAGCTTCCCAAGGTTGGAGGAGTCATCAAATGCAGTAGATAGTAAAATCTTCTTGTAGAATCTGAATCTGGTGAAGAGTCAGCCCTGGGATGGAACCTGCTTGAAACCCAGCCCAATGGACCTTGCAGCTAAGATACCACAAGGGAAGAACTTGCCCATCAGTTATGTGATGCACACAAGTGAATTTGATAGGGATTCTGTGAAAGGAACAAAAGACTCACAAGCCCAGGAAGTACATCCTGAAGCACATGAGTTTCCCACATGTTGATCTCAGTACCTTTGTGACTCAGATTTGAACCCAATCTCTCCAGATCTGGTACAGAAGGGAAGTATACTCCTGGTATAAGGGGGAAGTAGGTGTTTTATTAGATTTTTTTTCTTTGGTATACCTTCTCAATCAATATATTTTTGTAAAAGTTAATTGGTGTCAGCTGGCTGATTGATACTGGTCATCCCTACAACAAAGGAGATGAATATCTAGTCACACTATTCATTTGTTGTGCTCCTCAATATATCTTTTCAAATCAAATTTTGGAAGATTTGCTTTGACAAAACTCCATTATATATACCTTTTCTTGAAATATGGGCTGTGCCTTGAGCAAACCATTTAACTTCTCTTGATCTTAGTTCTCTTATATATAAAATGAGGGAGTTGGACCCAAAGATCTTTGAAATTCCTTACATCTCTAAATATTTGACCATATGATATTTAACTAGTAATTCCATAATACTAGTACTTCGAAAATACATAATACATGAGCATGAGAGCCATAGTTTGGCTCATAACTAATGAATGATTCTATGATGGAAAGAACCCTGACCTTGAGGTCGCCAGATTTGATTCCTGGATCTGCCAGTTACTAACTGTATGAAAATTTTCAAGTCACCCTGAGCCTCAATTTCTTAATCTTGACAATGGGGATAATAACAGTTCTGCATAGTTCATAGAATTGGTTTGAGTACAAGGAAATGAAATGAAGCACAGGGAAGTCTGTGAAGTGATACATAAATGCAAGATTTTTATCATCATAATCATCATCTTCAAGCTTACTTACACTCAATTCATATTCACAAGATGCCATGTAATAGCTGAGCAATGGACTGGGAGCCAGAATTCAATTCATTTCAACAAACATTTACCAAGTGCTTACTATGTGCCAGACACCATGCTGGGTGCTGGAGCTAGAAATACAATGATAAATAGGATAGAACCTGATTTTAAGAAGCTTACAGATTTAATGAAGGGTAAAGACACGCAAGTAGCTATGAGACAAATTAAAATGCAATGTGTGTAAAAGCAAGGGACAAGAAAAGTGCTATGAGGTTTTTTTTTGTTTTTTCTTTTTCAGTGAAGGGTCTTACTTTCAGTGAGAGATCTGGAATGCCTTCATAGATAAGCGACAGAATCGAGCCTTGAAGGAATGAACCACATTGGTCCATCAATAGCAATTGAGAAGGGAGAAACCAGGATTGCTTTTTTCATTTTGCTTTGTTTTTCATTTTCTTTTTCTCTTTAGAGGAGAGAATGAGCTCGGTTTCAGACATGTTGTGTTTTAGGTGCTACTCTATCACCCCTGTAAAGATATAGAGCACGGAGGTGAAAATCAGAGACTCTCATACTTTGCAGAAATAGATTGGAGGTACAGCCATAGATTTGAAAGTTTGTGGGATGGGGGTGATAACTGAAGCCACAGGAGAGGGAGAAGACACTCAAAAGAGAAAATAACCAAGAGAAAAGAAGAAGGTCAAGTAAAAAAAAAACCTTGACACTATTCATGTTTAAGCAGTGGGACTAGAATGAGAAGCCAATGGAAAACAAAGAAAGACTTCTCAAGGAGGTTGGGGGACTATAAGATTGTAGTGTCATAAAAGCTAAAGGCTAAGAAGGTGTCATATATAAGGGGTGGGAAATAGGGTGAAATGATCGATAAGAGTGAGGACAGGGAATAAAAGCCATTGGACTTAATGATTAAGAAGGCATGAATGATCTTGAGGATACCTCTTTCAGTAAAATGGCAGGAATAGAAGCCAGGAAGCAAGAACTGAGGAAAAAATGGATGAAGAAGAAATGAAAGCAGCAAGTACAAACTAGTATTTCTTGAGGTTTATTGGTGAGAGGAGAGAGAAGAAGCAATATCCTGAGTAGATAGCAAGGTCAGTGAAGGATTTACTCAAGCTTTATTTTGGATGTGGAGAACTAAGAATATATGCTGAGGGAATGGAGTCAGTAGAGAGTAAGAGGTTGGGATATATGAAAAACAGGGGATGAAGGGAACCAGGTCATGAAGGAGAGGACGGGATGGGATCAAAGATTCTGGTAAAAGAAGTGCTTTGGAAAGGAGGGTTACCTTAGAAGAAGAGAGGATGCATAAGGATTCTGAAATACTTAGAGAAGGTGATAAGTGAGTTAAGGAAGTGCATGTTCCATCTTCAGAGTAAAGTAGGACTTGAGGTCATCTGCTTAAAGGAAGGAGAGAGAATAGACTTGAATATGTGAATATAAAGAAAAGATACATAACAGCTTTTGTGGGGAATGTGACAGAGTCAGGAAAAAAAAAAGAATGAATAAGCAGATATCTAACAGTGTGGGCCCAGTTGGGGGAGTCAATTCAATCAACATGGCTGCATGATTTTCTCCATTAGCATTTGGATATGAGTCAGAGCAGAGGAGGTGGATGGTAGGAGTTGCCCAATATTAAAGGCTTGCAATTTAACAATGGTGGAAAGTCAAGGGGTGAAGAGATTCAGTAGCAGAGGAAAGAGCTAATCCAAGAGTGGCTAAAGTCTACTATAACTGTACTTAGTCTCAGCTCTGTTGATAACTACCTACATGACCTATAAGTCATTTTACTTTTCTGGGTCTCAGTTTTTCTCACCTATAAAATGAGGAGGTTGGGGAAATTTAAGGTCCTTTCTAGTTCTATCCTTCTCTGAATAAAATGAAGGGGAAATAAACTTTGATGGAGGTGAGGAGGTATGTTTGGAATTAACCAGGCTAAATGAATGCTATAATGGCAGACCATGGACAATAAAAAAAGAAACAAAAGAAGCAAACAAAAACAACCAATGCTACTGGTGCCTTAGTGGTGCAGGGAAGAGGGGGGCAAAGATGTTAGGAATAGGGAAGTACTAGAGTTAATTGTTTTCCTATTTCTCAACTTTGATAAGGCCTAAACTGCAAATCCATGAACTTTAATTTTACTAACACCCTGTTTTAAGTAAATGAAGCAATTAACCATGCATTTGAATTGATGCAATGACTTCTCTAAGGAACTCAAAGGACTTAAACCTGAATGTTCTTACTGAACTTTATATGCTTAGGGGTGGTATTTTACAAAGAGATGAAATTGGGAACAAAATCATTTATACTTGTGAATTCTTGACCATGTACTACAAGAGTTAATGATGCAATTTAAAAGCACTGGATTTCAAGTCAGAGGACTTGCTTTGAGCTCTGGCTCAGTGACTTCTTACCTGGAAAATCTTGGGCAAATCATCTAACATCTATGGGTCTTAGTTTCTTCATTTCTAATTAAAGGGCATAAACTAGATTTTGAATGAGGTCTCTTCTACTCTACATCTATGATACTGTGAGATGGGCAGCAATAGGAGTGATGCCAGGGCCTACTGCTTTTTTCCTTGTATTCTCAGTCTCTAATACAGCCTCTAGTTCATAGCAAATATTTAATAAGTACTTTTCAAATTGCAAAGAATATTACCTGATTTCTCATTAGATAGTAAGTATCTGTATCTCCCTCTATTGTGTACTGTGTATCCCTCTTTATGTGTATCTCCCTCATTCCACAACGATACTATATCTATTAGACCAGGGGTTCATAACATTTTTTGTAGTCTGTGGATTTCTTTTCAGAATAATATTTTTAAATGTATAAAATAAAATACATAAAATTACAAAGGATTACAATCATATCCAAAGAGTTGAGTTATCAAAATTGGGCAGCTAAGTGGAGCAGTGGATAGAGCACTGGGCCTAGAGTCAGGAAGACTCATCTTTAGGAGCTCAAATCTGTCCTCAGACACTTACTAGCTGTGTGACCCTGGGAAAGCCACCTGACCCTATCTGCCTCAGTTTCCTCATCTGTAAAATGAGCTGGAGAAGGAAATGGAAAACAACTTTAGTATTTTTGCCAAGAAAACCCCAAATTGGGTCGTGAAAAGTCAGACATAACTAAAAATGACAGGTTATTAAAATTATTTTTTAAAAAAAACAAGGTCACAAGATTATTCAATTAACAAGCATTATGAAGAGGTGGCTGGGTGACACAAGAGATGGAGTACCAGTCATGGAACCACTTGAATTCATGTCCAGCCACAGACACTTAATCTCTATGTGACCATGGACAAGTCATTTAGATCCGCTTTTCCTCAGCTTCCTCATCCAGAAAACGGTGAAATTATGATAATAATAACACCTTCCTCAGGGCTGTAGCAAGGATAAAATGAGATGATATTAAAGTTCCTATTAAGAACCTACTATTTCCTATCCATCACAATGGGATACTCATCCATTATTCTATCCATTTGCAAGTTCTATGCATCAAACTTGTGAACGCAGGGATTAGAGTCGATGATGTCCAATGACCCTCTACCCATAAAAGAGAGGTTAGGAATTACTATCCCATCACTGAAGGATTTTTCTGAAACTGACTATATAGAATAATGGTTATCATGATAGATGACCTTGGTTTAAAGCTATGCGACTGGGGTAAGTCACTTTGTTCCCTTAAGTCTCAGTTTTCAACTCTGCAAAAATGGGTGTAATAACCTCCAGAGCGCATACCTCACAGAGCTATCATGAGGTTGAAATAGGATCATAAATGTAAAGCACTCCAAAATGGCTGTTATGACCAACAGATTTCCATTGCCTTAGTTTCTCCATCAATCTGATGAGATATATCCTTTTAATTCTGCCACCCCAGAGAAATGCTATCGAAATTTCTTTACCAAACTGCCAGGGTAGCTCTTTAGCAGTAGAAAAGAGCCACCACTTTTTTTTAGAGATAATAAGACAATGTCTTTTGTCTGGAGACATTTGTCTTTTTCCACCAGGGATCCACATAATGGCCCCTTTGATGTAAACAGTGATTAAGTCCATTTTTACAGATAAAGAGTTGGAGACAAGTGAGAAAGGTTAAAAGCAACATGTAAAGAAAACATTGACAAGCTCGATGCCCTGTGATTTTCCAAGGTCTAATTTTTTTTAATCACAACTTTGTTTCCAAGTTCATAATCTGGTAGGCCTTTCAATGGGAAAATGGTTTCACAAAATCAAAATAAGCTCTTTTTTCCCATCCACTACAATACAATATAAGAGGTGATTTTCAATTCCTTGGGCTCCCTGAGTGCTGCCTCTCTGAATCCCATGATAAAAACTTAAAAAATAAGGTCCAGAATGTAAGGTGAGTTGTAGCAAAAATCCACTGTGATATTGGGAAGGGAATTTGTAGTCTTCACAAAGGAGTAAAGCATTTGCTTTTTTTGGGGGGGGGGGGTTCCTGCAGGGGGGGTAAGTTAGTCAAGTTCACTGAAGGCTGTAGGTGTTTCCAACCATCTGGGTAACCTGGCACAGAGCACACCTCCAAGATGAGACATTATACCTCCACTGCCATTCTGCTTTTTTTTCCTGACAGGCCTTACCCGATAGAGTTTGCTTTGTAGTAATAGAGATGCATTTCTCTATTCTAGCATTCCCTGACACCCCACAGTACAAATTATAATTAGGAAAGCACCAGAGGGGAAGGTGACAATTCGGTTGTCAATCCATGTGTATAAATTTCATTTCTATCAACAGAGGCAAAGCAAGCATATCACCCTCAGAATAGATACCTAAGGGACACTGTAGTTAGCTGGTTCACTGCCTTGAGAAGCCAGGAAAGCAATCAGAACCATGACAACAACAGAAAGAACACAAAATTGAGCCCTCACAGTGTGAATATTTTCACTGGCAACATACTCTTAATAATGGTATTGAATAAGGCAAAACAACCATCCTGGAGAGGACAATGATTTGTACTACCTACAAGCTCTCAAGTCAGTGCATTCTAGCTAGATCCCTGCTCATAGATAGAGGCAGATATGCATTCAAGGGGCACAAAATAAGCAAAGGCCATGATGTAAAAAGGATATGTTTACAGATTATGCTTTTCAAGCAGAAGGACTGACTCATCTTTAGCTCCCTAAATGATCAGTCAATCAATCATTCAACATTTATTAATCACCTACTATGTGCCGTGCACTGCTGAGGATACAGAAAGAAGCAAGAGACAGCCCCTGCTGCTAAGGAGCTAACACCCTAATGGAGGATAACATAACATCTATGTCAACCATATTTATTTTCTGTTCAGGGCAAGGACAAGGACAAAGGACAGGCCTTTTATTTCATTGGCATAAATAACCATCCCCCCTCCCCACCAATGCAGACTGCCTGGGGCACTAAGATGTTAAGTGAATTGCTCAGGGTCATACAGCGAACTTGGCTTGGAAAGGCATTTGAATCTAGATAGTCCTCCATCCCAGGCTGGCTGTGTCCACTAAATGAAGCTGACTTTCTGTCAGTTATGTTTCAATAGGCCAACACTTCAATAGAGCAGTGATCTCATCATTGAGAAGTAGCCTGGTCTAGGGCAGGGGATCTAAACCTTTGATAGCATCATAGACCTCCCTCCTTCTATCCCCTCTTGTAGTTTGGTGAAACTTATGGATCTTGCCTCAGAACACTGTTTTTAAATATGTTAAAACATACATCAGATTCCCAAGGAAGCCAATTCTATTGAAATGATGATGATCAAGACATTTGAAAAAACAAGTTGATGGACCCCAGGTTAGGAATACCCATTAGTAGAATAAGTTTTGTACTTAAATTTGGGAAACCTCCCTTGTTGAATTGAGCACCTTAAATGCCTTTATTGACGTCCTCACCCCAGTTTCCTCTCCCCTCTTTTTGTTCAAGAACCAAAGATGAACAACAACGACGAGGAGGGCTAGAGGAAGGAGCACTAAACTCCTCCCAGTGTCTTCCTTTAGAGAGGGCAGAAACGACTTTTAGCTCATTCCATTTTACACCTGGGCTCTCTCTGGTTTCAGCTCCATAGAATAGGATGCCCCCTGTGTCCCGGCCTCTCCTGTCCCTTCCTGCCTCTTCTTCTGTGTTGCCCCCCCCCCTTTTTAGATTATAATGTAGGCACTATAAAATATTTGGGAGTCTATTTGACAAGACAAACCCAGGGCCTATATGAACATAACTATGAAACACTTTTCACGCGAATAAAATCAGATCTAAATAAATGGAGAAATATCACTTGCTCACGGTTAGGCCGAGCTAATATAATAAAAATGACAATTCTACCTAAATTAATCTATCTATTCAGTGCCATACCAATCGAACTACCAAAAAATTTTTTTACCGAGCTGGACAAAATAATAACAAAATTCATTTGGAAAAACAAGAGGTCTAGAGTATCTAGGATATTAATGAAAAGACATGCTAGAGATGGTGGTTTAGCCACACCAGATATTAAACTGTACTACACAGCAGC
The DNA here is from genome assembly GCF_011100635.1 of Trichosurus vulpecula. Classification (NCBI taxonomy): domain Eukaryota; kingdom Metazoa; phylum Chordata; class Mammalia; order Diprotodontia; family Phalangeridae; genus Trichosurus; species Trichosurus vulpecula. The sequence continues at coordinate 157,180,970 of NC_050581.1, forward strand.
AGTCATCAAAACTGCCTGGTACTGGTTAAGAAACAGGGGTGTGGATCAGTGGAATAGGATAGGTACACAAGTAGGTGAAATCAACAAGTTTAGCAATCTACTCTTTGATAAACCCAAAGAAGCCAGTTTCTGGGCTAATAATTCACTATTTCACAAAAACTGTTGGGAAAATTGGAAAATGGTAGGGAAAAAACTGGGCATAGACCAATATCTTACACCATATACCAAAATAAAGTCAAAATGGGTTCATGATTTAGGAGTAAAAGTTGATACTCTAAATAATTTGGGAAAGCAAGGAATAGTTTACTTATCAGATTTGTGGAAAAGTAAAGAATTCATGACCCAACAAGAGATAGAGAGCATTACAAAATGCAAAATGGATAATTTTGATTATGTCAAATTGAAATGTTTTTGTACAAAAAAAGCCAATGCAACAAGAATTAGGAGGGAAGCAGAAAATTGGGAGAAAATCTTTGCAACTAGTATCTCTGATAAAGGCCTCATCTCTAAAATATACAGGGAGCTAAGCCAAATATATAGGAATACAAGCCATTCCCCAATTGAGAAATGGTCAAAGGATATGAACAGGCAGTTTCAGAGGAAGAAATTAAAGCTATCTACAGGCATATGAAAAAATGCTCTGGATCGCTGCTGATTAGAGAAATGCAAATCAAAACAACTCTTAGATACCACATCTCTCCTGTCAGATTGGCTAAAATAACAAATCAGGAGAATGATAAATGCTGGAAAGGATGTGGGGAAATTGGAACATTGTTGCATTGCTGGTGGAGTTGTGAGCTGATCCAGCCATTTTGGAGGGCGGTGTGGAACTATGCCCAAAGGGCTATAGAAATGTTCATACCCTTTGACCCAGTAATACCACTTCTAGGGTTGTATCCCAAAGAAATCATGCAAGCGGGAAAAGGACCCATATGTACAAGAATATTTATAGCAGCTCTCTTTGTGGTAGCCAAGAATTGGAAAGCAAAGGGATGCCCATCAATTGGGGAATGGCTGAACAAGCTGTGGTATATGAAGGTGATGGAATACTATTGTGCCATAAGAAATGGGGATGATGCAGACTTCATAACAACCTGGAAAAACCTACACGACATAATGCTGAGTGAGCGGAGCAGAGCCAGGAGAACGTTGTGCACAGCCACAGATATGTGGATTCCGTGAGGACCAACCCTGACATACTGCACTTCTTTCAGCAACCTAAAGGGGCAAGGACAATTCCAGGGGACTCACGATGGAGAATGCTATCTTCATTCAGAGAAAGAACTGCGAAGTTTGAATACAGACTGAGGCACACTACATGCTCGCCTTTTCTGCTTCTCTTTTGTTTTTGTTTTTGGGTTTTTTTTTGTTTGTTTGTTTTGTTTTTTTTTTTTTTTGGTTCTATTTCTTCTTTCTCATGATTCATTCCATTGGTCAAAATTCTTCTCCACGACTTGACTAGAGCATAAATTAATTCAATGCGAAGTTATACATGACAGTTATATGAGACTTCATGCCGTCTTGGGGAGGGAGGGGGGAGGGAGGGGAGAAAAACTGGAACTCAAAACTATGTAGAAACGTGTGTGGTAAACTAAAAATAAATAAAACACCTTTAAAAAAAAAGATTATAATGTAGCTCAGGGCAGGGAATGTCTTTCAATTTACTAATTGCATCTCCCACACTTAACATAATATCTAACACATAATAGGTGACACACACACACAATTTATGTACGTTAAATGTTTCCTTCTCTAGCTCATTTTATGTATGAAGAACTGAGGCAAACAATATTAAGTTACTTGCCCAGGGTCACACAGCTAGTGTGAGCTCTCCACTGCACTACCTAGCTGCCGAGTAGTGTCTGAGGGGGGATTCAATTCTGGTCTTACTGACTCTTAATCCAATTATGGATATAGACACAGACATAGATACATGTACACACGTATATACATATATATGTATACGTACACATGTGTGTATACATACACATACAAATATATGTATACATATGTGTATATTATATATGTATATGTATACAGGTATATGTGTATATGTGCATATATATACACACACACATACATACACACACACATGTATATATATATATTTCACTGCACTTGGAACTAGCAAGATTGAACTTCATGAGTTCAAATCCTGCCTCAGACACTTAGCAGCTGTGTGACCCTGGGCAAGTCATTTAATCCTGTTAACCTCAATTTCCTCATCTATAAAATGGACTGGAGAAGGAAATAGCAAACCATTTTGGTATCTTTGCCAAGAAAACCCCAAATGGGGTCACAAAAAGTCAGACATGACTGAAAAACAACTGAACGATCAGACACTATGTACAGATAATACAACTACATATCTCACCAAGTCAAACTTCAGTTTCTTAGCTACAAAGTGGAAATATTACCACCATCTTCATATGGTTATGACAAGGATCAAGACAAGAATGTAAAGAAATGTGCAATTTTTAAGGAGCCATATAAATGTGAGGTACTATTATTGTCTTTTAAGGCCTGAACAAATTTTCCAGGGTCATGAGTGATACGTGTTATCCAATCAGAGAAGATGCATGTGTTTTTCTAGACAGTTAAAATGGATTTTTTTTTTCACTTCTGTTCAGACTTACCTAAGCTACAGGTAATCCTCAGAATGAAGTCATCAAACATTGTGCTATGGTGGTAAAGTATGGCTTGGAGTCAGAGAGACCCTCAGAAATTTACTAGCTGAATGACCTTGAACAAATAACTAAACCTCTCTGGGACTCAGTTTCTGCACCTTTAAAAATGAGGAGGTGGGATTCAATGAGCTTCAAGGTCCCTTCGAGTTCTAAATCTATGATCCTAATACTTCATCATAACGCATATATATTTCATTTCAAAATTTCTCTCTGATGGAAAATGGATGTGACTCTTAAAGACATGTGAGTGAGCAGGTTGTGGGGGTGTCAGGGGGCGGTGGAGGGGGCAAGGTACACTTTAGTCATATGTTTGCCATTGACATGCTCACTGAGATGTCTCCTGATTTTGTACTCATGCTTGCAGGAAAACTAGTAAATCTGAATCATCATAATTTATATGTGTCATAAGAGGGGAAAAAAGGTAAGCCCTTGCATACATTTTTGTGAGTGGCTTCTTAATATTATCAACTTACTTTAAGTGCCTATACTCAAGGTTAAGGAGATTTTCTCCTCAATTAAGTGCCTGCTAAGTGGTTATTTGGTGCTTTTATTACATGATTTCTATAAGGCTTAAAAGCTGTCATTTTTGAAAAGTAATTTGTGTATTAGGGCAGATATCTGCATTTTGCTTGGAAGCAAGAAGACATTTTCTAAGTAAAATGTGCATTAGATGAAGAAAATGTTTCCCTTGCTGCTTTCAACAATGGGAAAATATTGACTTTGATATTTATGTTGCCAGCAGGTGCTTTCAAAGCACAGATGATAGGGACAATCTACTGGCAAATAAGGCGGTTACAAGCTTTGAAAACATTTTCATTATTACTTTCAGTTAAGAGTTGAAGGGGGGGTCATCTTGGTTAAGCCCGTAGTAGACACCATGCCATTTTTATTTTTGTAATGGCTCTATAAACTGAAGCCTACATGTGGAAGGGTAACAATTGAAATTCATATGATACTTTAAGATTTGCAAAGCATTTTATATTCACTATTTCATTTTAACTTCAAGAGAACCCTATGAGATAGGTACTGCAGATTAAGAATAACCCATTTTACAGTTGAATAAATTGAGTCTGAAAGGTTGTTATCCATAGTGACAAAACTAGTTAAGTATCAGAGGTAAAGTTTGAGCCCAGGCCTCTCTGAACTCCCACTCCAATATTTTGTTTTGTTTTTGTTAAAGAAACTCTGTACTTGATTTGTCCTCATCCCATCCTAGCTCAGGACCGAGATCTATGGTTTGGGGTATCTGAGTGTTTTCCAGCGCAGGAGAGTCTAGGCTACAAAAAGTAAAGATGAGAATGGTTAAGGATTCTTAATGTCCTATGCACCAAATCCAAGAATGAGAGATTTTGAAGAGGTAGATGCCGTATTTCTGAGTTAAAGAGGGCCTATAACTACGCCCATGTGAAACACAGGCCTTCAAAGAAGAGGAAGTAGTAGTGTAGAGGTAATTAGCACACAGTCCTTGTGAGCTTGTGAAAGACTGTGGGACAACCATAGAGTATATCTAAAATTGACAGAATACTAGAGGGAGAATGAGAGGAAGAGAAAGTGATTAGGACCCTAGGATTATTTAGACCTGGAAAAGTCCTTGGAATTAATCTAATGAGGAAAAGGAGACTAAGAAATAAAAGTTAAGTGACTTTACCGAGGTCATACAAGTACTCCAACTACAAATCCAGCCCTCTAACTAGCAGATTAATGGTTGCTTCGGTGAGGGTATTCGAATATATCTTGGTCTCCACAAGAAATCTTTCTATACAAGGTTGGAATGAGACCAAAAGACTGAGCAAGTCTAGGAGTAGAGAAATGAGATAACAATACTGTAGACAAGAAAGATCAAAGATCAGGTCCAGAGAAATTGCAGAGGTCCTAGAGGCAGTAGACTAAGGCCTATTGACTGGGAGCCAGTGTTGGCTTTCAAGGTCAAGTTTTGTGAAGAAGACCCACCAATTCTATGTACCTGAAGAATCTGCTGCTGCAGGTGGTACCAGATTGCCTCTGCATCTTGTGAATAGAGCTGGCAGCTGACATATTCATTTCTAAGTAGCCATTGTGTCTTTGAAGATGTGCTAGGAATGAGCAATAACACCCATGCCAAGATGAATTATATCAGAAATGAGCAAGATATGAAAGGTAGCATTTAGAGCACAATAATGACTTGTACCTAATACAGTTATTTTTAAGTGATGACAATGTGCTATTTCTCAACAATTTTGGTTGAGAAAATACCAAATCTGGTTCTTTGCTAAGGGTGTGGCCAACCAGGTTATAAGCAGGGCTTAAGTACAAGATGGAAAATTCCAAAGAAATCCAAAAACAATGTAACTTATAGGAAATGGGGAAGAAAACTCTACTGACTACTGACCCCCCTTAAATTGAGGCCCATGGTCCTGTCCTTCCACTTAAAAGGTCAGATTTATTAAGTGTGTGTGTGTGTGTGTGTGTGTGTGTGTGTGTGTATGTGATGTCTTTGGCAGTGTAGTGAAGCCTAAAGACCCTGTGTCAGAAAAAAATGTTTTTAAATACATAAAATAAAATACATCAGATTACCAAGGAAACAATTATGTTAAAATGACAGTTATCAAAACATATGACCAACAAGTTGTTGGACTCCAGGCTAGAAAGTGGTATAGAGTATACTGAGGAAATGTGAGACCAGGCAGATTCAGTCTTGCAGCATAATGAGATTTCCCACTGAAGAGCTTTCTAGGGGAGGAAGGTATGATGGACAGTTCCAAAGACGTCCAAAAGCAGTATCCATGGTGGGAAATGAGGAAATATATAGACAACTAACAGAAATATGTAAGAGCAAAATCCATTCCCCAGTAGATAAATACAGAGAAGAATAGTTTTCAAAAGGAAAAAAATGCCAATTATTAACAATCAAATGAATGAATACTCCAAATTATTAATGTTAAGAGAAATGGGAATCAAATGAACTCTGAGGTTTTACTCCACAAGCAACATGTTGGCAAAGATGGCAAAAATGGAAATAGATCATGCAGAAGGGGTTATGGAGAGACAGGTACACTAATGCACTGTTGGTAAAGCTGTGAATTGCTCTACTCATTTAGAAAAAAAAATAATTTTTAATTATGTAGCTAAGTGATTAAAATATCCATGTCCTTTGACCTAGAGATTCTACTATTAAATTCCATTGACCAAAGAGATCAATGATAAAAAAACAGCCCATAGATACCAAAATATTTATCACAGTACTTTTTATAGTTGCAAAGAACTAGAACCAAAGAAAATGCTCGTTGATCTGGGAATGGCAAAAAAAAAATTATTGTATGTGAATGTAAATGAGTGTTACTCTGCTGTAAGAAATGATGAATATGATTGATACAGAGAAGAAGAAAACCTACATGCACAAATTCAAAGTGAAGTAAGAAGAACTAGGAGAACAATATACACTATGTCTGCAATGATGTAAATGGAAACTATAACTATAAAACAACTGAAACAGAATAAGGTGAGATTATAATGACAGAACTTGACTGCAAAGAAGAGATATAAGAAGACACATTCCTCTTTCATGTATTTACTCGTTTGTTTGTTTTGCAGAGTGGGAGACAATGGATGTAGTTCTGCCAAATTTTAAAAATTCTTTGTTATAAAATATGGCACTCTGGGAGGGATACTCTGAAAAATGTTGATGATGTTAAAAACAAAAACCGTAAATGCAACTTTTAAAAATGTAAACTTCCATAAACATGTATACCCAGTAGAATAAAAACTCTGGAAGGGCATGAAGCATCTCACTTCTGTGAGTGGATTTTCAGTGCCCAAACAGTACTTGGCACAAAGTAGGTGCCTAACAAATATTTCCTTATTTAATTGAGTAAATGTTCAACATAGTATTGTTAGTTTCAAGCTGTAGCATCATTAATGTACTGAAGGATACGAGAGTAACAAAAGAGATTCTTTCAATGCTATACAAAATGTTTAAGTGAAAAGTTATTTACAACTGTTTATTTTAAAACTTTCCTTCTTCCCATGCCCAGAAAGCACCATATAAAATTAAGGTAGACTTTGGCAGCTATAGGAATTTCAAGTGTGGTTTGGGATTTTATATGTGCTGATTTCCTGTCTTCTACACACAATCTCAATTCCCCCAGCTCTAGTCAAAGCAAATAGTTTTTTTCTTTGAAAGTGGGTCAGTACATGAATATTTCAGTTACTGTATAAACCAGCTTTCTGGCAGGTCTATAATAGTCACCTCTTTCTTCAGCTCTCTCTCCAGAAGCCAAATATCTAAAATGTCTCCATTGTTCTGAAATATTAGTAAGAGGACAGCTTATGCTTGTTTACTTTATCTCTAAATCTCCTGAGATTTATTTGCCGGACCCTGCAAAAAATTATCATTTGCTCCTTTAATGAAAACTTGTCATTGCTAGACCATCTTCCAAGGGAAAGAAGATATTAGATCAAAGTAAGACAAATATCATGTAAACACATTTTACAATGGAAGGAAATGAACTATGTAAATGGCAAGCACAAATAATTTTGAAATGTGAGCCATAAGCATAGTATCCTAAGATATTGACCTAATTTCCCTCAACTCTGAATAAATGTAATCTGGATTCATCAGTGACATAATGAAAATCGGGGTTGGTATGGATACATTTCATTCCCTACCTTAGCTAACGAGAACAAGAGATAAAGCTAGCAAGAACAATTTGGGGTCAATCTCTTAAAGCACAGCATTTGGTTGACATTAATATTTCCAGACTGTGCTTAGATAGTCTTAGATACCCTCTAGTTGAACATCATTTTACAGATGAGGAAATTAAAAACCAGAGCCGTTAAGGGATTTGATTTGTCCAAGGTCAGTAAGTGAAGGAAGAGGGACAGATTAACTCAATTCTTCTCATTCCAAATCCATTGATCTCCCCACTATACTGTCCTGCCTTTCCACAATCCCCTAAAACTATCCTAGAGTAAAGTATAGGCCAAAGAAAAGAGTTCTGAAGAGCCAAAGATCAACCTAGAATCGTAAGCTTTGCAAGTAATAGGCAGCATTCCATTTTGCAAGAAGTGATACTTTGGGGACTTTAATTGCTGCTTCTTTTTTTCCCCTCTCCCTTTTAAAAACTAAATAATTCATCATTGCATGAGTCAATTTATAGCTTTATAAAGCACAGTGAGATTTCCCAGTCTCCACAGAGCACTAGTGTATTTACTAAATCTCAGGAAGGTATAAGGGACTGCCATAACTAGGTAAAATGGCTATTTAAAAGAACAAATCATATGCTGTCAACCACTCATGAGATGTTTTTCAACAAACTGATTTTGAAAATATCATGGAAAGTAAAGTGTAAAGAATGGATATAAAGCTAAGATCTATCATATGGAAAAAAAATTTTACACAGCATTATCTTAAAAGGGTTATTGTTAGAGGACGTCACACACGAAAGTAAGTCATAGAGTGCCAGGGTTACCCAAGATTTCTTCCATTTAGTTCGATAATGCATTTCACTCATGACACAAAGACAAACTGAGAATCTCTGTCCTCAAGAAGCTTACACTCTACATTGGGTGGGTCAAACTTAAATCAATCCCTGTAGGCTTTATCTTGGCATTGCTATTTTTGTTGTTCTGTCATTTTTCAGTCATGTCCAGCTCTTCCTGATGCCATTTGGTATTTTCTTGGCAAAGATACTGAAGTGGTTTGCCATTTCTTTCTCTTGTTCATTTTATGTATGAGTAAAGTGAGGACAATAGGTTTAAGTGACCTGCCCAGGGTCACACAGCTGCTAGGTGTCTGAGGTCTGATTTGAACTCGGGTCTTCCTGACTCTAGGACTAGTGCTCTGTGCCACCTGACTACCCATATACTGACTTAGAAAAACAACATTATCTATGTTGTGTTGCATTTTATTTATTTTATTAAACATTTCCCAATTATATTTTATTCTGTTTCAGGCTTCACTAGAGAGTGGAAACTTGGCCCCTGCTGACCATGTGTTTGACATCTTTGATATATCTGAAGTCTACAATGCATCAATGTCGAAGAATAGAGTGAATACAATCTGTAGAAACTACCAGGTTTCTGTCAGCTTAGGGAGTAGGGAATGATGTTTGGATATGAGGTTTTCTCAATGCATTCAAGTTATTGGTGAGAGCAGAAATAGTTTTGTAATTAGTACTAACGCCAGAACACAGGTCCAAACCTTCTTCCCAGTCTGTCATGGATTATTATAACTGTTGAGTCCAGGGAAGAGGGGGAGGTAGAAATTGGATCAATAATTTAATAGGATCATGCATTAATAGTTGAAAGAGATCTTGTGAACATTGAGTTCAAACTCCTTATTTTACAGACAAGAAAATTGGGGCACCAGGATATTAAGTAATTTGTGCCTTGCCCAGACAAGTTTAAATCCTATTTCAACACAGGAATTAAACTCAACTTGTCCTGATTCCAAGTCTGCTCTCTCCTCAATAACACATTTAGAATTGAAAGTTTCTGATAAGAAAACTACTTTTACCAATGCAGAGTGACAAATGCCCTTCAACTTATATTCTTAGAGAGCTACCAGTCAAACTGCAATGTCAAGTGACTTTCCCAGAGTCACATGACTTGTTTATGGCAGAGGCAACACTTGAACTTGACCTTGGTATTCCTGCCTTTGAAGCTTACCACCTGGATCCAGTATGCCACATTGGCTCTTATATAAATGACAGCTGTGTTAGTCTATTAATACCATGTTATACAAAAATGATATGGGTCAGCAAATAGGATTCTTCTGATCAGTTTCTCACTCTGATGCTTCCTCAGAACTGTGATTCTCTCTATATTGGTATCCCTTTCAAAGGTGTAGATCACAATCCAGCCACACCTTGTTGATGTCAGGGGGAAAAATCTAACAATTAGAGATTTATACAAATGGACTGGGCCTTCTTGGGATGTAGTTGGTTCTTCATTATTGGAAAGAGGCCTTCAAGCAGAAGCTGGATGACCATTTGTTATGTATGTTTGCTATAGTGGGGATTATTTTTCAGGTAGGAGTTGGAAGTAATTGCCTCTGGGATCTCTTCTCATTCTCAAATTCTGTCATTCTCATCCTGTGTGACTTGATCTTCCTACTATAAATCCTTTGCAGAGGTCTACCAGGCGCATCATGAATTTCTCTCTATGTATCTTGATATTACCTGGGTGCCAATGGAGAAACTGGGTTATCTCTAAATAGCTGACCTCTCTTTCTAGATGTATTCCTCTTTGTTGCTATCTTTTACACTTCTTAAATGGCAAAATGGTATAGCCAATGTATGTTCAACAGGCACCTCTCCATTGCCCTTTACGTGACCAACAACCTTAACTCTTTGGAGATTGTGGCATCTTGTGATTGCTGGCCATACGATATAACCAGAATAGCTAATATTTATAGAGTTTAAAGTTTGCAAAGCACTCTAAAAATGTTATCTAATTTCATTTTCATAATTCTGGCACTAATGTTATTTTCCTTTTACATATGAGGAAACAGTCAGACACATTAAGTGACTTATCCAGGGCCATACACCTCCCAAATACCTGAGGACGAATTTGAATTCGGGTCTTCTTAACTCCAGGTCCAGCACTCTAACCACTGTACTACCTAATTACAGAATAATATTGCTGTAAAGGAGATGAGTCTTTGTGTTAGAGAAAGCTTAACATCATTTAAAGTAGATTTTAATTTCCCAAATACTAGTTTTTGTTTAAACAAACAAAATAGGAGGCTACTAATTATATAAAAGGGGGGGCAGGTAAAGAACAGAGAGGTTTTCAATGATTGTTTTTAATCTCTAGCAGATACCAGATCTTATTTGGACTATGGAATGTTTAGCTATATCCTAACATATGGGGAGAAATGGGAGTTTGTCAATAGTTCTTAATGCTGATTTTCATTTCATTCAAAGAGTGAGTGAGAGACCTGAAGATGACTTCTAAAGGTCTCATAGTCCACTCAGCTGCCCTGGAGCAAAACACTACAGAAATAATAAGAACATAGAGACTGATCCCATTATAGATCCCTGGGAAAGAAGAAAGAAAAGTTTCATCATTTCTAGTGACTCATAAACTTTAGGGATAAGTAATTTTAGATGTAATTTTTTGAGAAGTTAGAAAAAAGGATTGGATAGAATAGATGTGAACAAACTCTCCTACATACACATGCACAGACACACACACACACACACACACACACAATGTGTGAGTATATTCACTTACATAAACAGTGCCACTGTTTGAGTTTTGATGGCTCAGAGAGAGTGCAAATTGCAATTGTTTCTGTTTCGCCAGAAACCCTGGAGGTCTTCCCCTCCCAGACTGATTATTTTTAACTAGGTAAACGATGCCATCTTTTGCCATGTTTCTTACCTAGCCTTAATCACTGAATGGGCATTGCCTGAGACCTGGGAAAGACCTTAGTTTAAAAAGGCCAAGGTCTTCCACTACATCCAGGGCCATTTCCAGTTGTCCTGATTTATGTCTTGCCACTGGGCCCAGATGGCTCCAGAGGAGAAAGTGAAGTTGGTGACTGCACAGCCCTCCCTCGCTTAAATTCAATTCACTGGCAAGTCATCACCTACCTGATGTCATTGGTCCCTCATTGAGAAAGAAGGGAAAACAACAACATATATACATATAATTATATATGATTATGTAAATATACACATACAGAAATGTAAAAGTATGTGTTTACATTGTATATGTGAAGTATTGTTTATGTATGTGTTACGTAAAGGAAAGAAAATGGACCAACAGTTAAAAGACCCAGGTTCCAGACTTAGTTCTGCGATTATCAGCTTCTATTAAATCACAACCTCTTTTGACTTCAGTTTCCTTCTTTGCAAAAGGAGGTAGTTGGACAAATAAATTTCCAGGTCCTTTCTATCTCTATGATCAGTCTATATGTAGTCTGTTAAAAAACAAAAAAGAAAACCTCTCTCTTATATATACATATATGCATACATATACTTACATATGTGTATGTACATACATATACTGTGTATGTGTGTGTGTCTGTGTATTTATCGGGGGTAGCTAGGTGGTGAGATGGATAGAGTGCCAGGCCTGAAGTCAGGAAGACTCATCTTCCTGAGTTCAAATCCAGCCTCAGACATTTACTATCTATGTGACCCTGGGCAAGTTACTTAACCCTGTTTGTATCAGTTTCCTCACCTGTGAAATGAGCTGGAGAAAGAAATGGCAAATCAGTCCATTATCTTTGCTAAGAAACCCCAAATCGGGTCATGAAGGGTTGGACACAACTGAAAAGTGACTGAACAACAACAAATGTATACATAGTAGGGAATGAAAGGATAATTAAGATTCTTTTTCATGTAATGCTGTTTAACAAAAGACCATTCAGCTTGAATGGTCTCTACCTCACTGAGATTGTACATAATCTAAAAGCTTTCTTCCTTTGAGAAATAGTAGTCCTCCATTTTGTTAAAAGAAACATCTTTCTCTTTTCAGAAATCATTGAAAAACATAAGGAAAACATCAGACAGTGTTGCTCAGTGCCTCCTTTTTAAGATCTGAGGAACATACCGTGGCCCTAGATTTTGTCAAGCATACTTTGTTGGATGTGGGAATCCATGATGTAATGGATAACAGTCCCCCAAAAATGTAGGGAAAAGGTAGAGACAATCGATGAGTGCCAGGGATTTCTGTCATCTTAGTCTCAAAGAGACTCAAGGAAAAATGCAATGTTCATGGTTTATCCTTGTTGCTACCTTCTTCTTTTGGAATTATCTTGAAATGCAAAAGCTTTGGCTCCCTGATTTCAGGACTGACCCTCAACCATTCACCAGACTTACATTTGGATGCATTGGGGTGGGGGAAAGGGTTATGAAAAACACCTCACCCTTGTTTCCTTCTTTCTCATTATAGTAAATCATCCAATCCCTAATCAAGTGTGTAACTGACATACTGAAACCTTTGGACAGAGATACGTATTATCTTGCCCTTTTTTTTCAAGAAGTCCATCGATTATCACATTTTATTTTTTAAAATAACCTTTTTAATAAATCCTTTAAAATAAATCTTTTAAAATATATCCTTAAAATATTTTTTTTTAAATTCTTGGATGGAAAGAGAAAAGGGGGTAAATGGGAATAATCTGAACAGAAAACTTGATTCCTACTCCCAGAGACTGAAAAATAAAATGCTGAGCATCCCTTCCTGGCACTTTTCCAAGGCTTTCTTCCTATATTCTCTTTGAATCGAGGTTGACTTCTTGGAATAAACAAAGAAAATGCTAAGTTTCTCTTTTGAAAAAGGCCCGGTTTGTGATACATTAAATATAATATATACAACACATATATGTGCACATGTACACATACATATACATAAGCACACACCTATGTGTGCATACATACATATATACCACAAAAATATATGTGCCTAATGTATCATATATGTGTGTGTGTGCATGTACACACATATATCAGAATCTATATGGAGGTGGAATATTCATTATTTTCATCCTGCCGTGAGATTATCAGAACCTAAAGTGACCAATTAGGCAATTGTTCTAGTAAACACAAGATCATTGCCCCCTACTTTGCAAGTGAGAAATTATTTTTAGCCACCAAACTTACAATCTGTGTGCACAGTTTTTGAATGTCCCTATCAAAAATAACAAGTTATGTACCCTAGGAATATGCTGACATGAGCTGAAAAAAGGAGCTCTCAGAACTGATAACTTCTTTAAAAACCTTACTTTTAAAAGGCACAGTTTATGGCTAAGGACCTTAGTCTCACTCAGTTATCCAAAGGTAGGAGATGGCACAAAAGAAATACCTGCAATTGTCATGTCCCAGTTTCCATGATGTATATGTGTATATGTATGTATGTATGCATTCATGCATGTATTTATAGCCATCCTTTTGAAACCAGTCGGTTGGCTAGGCCCTACTTTGTTCTTCAGCAAAATACGCTAGAGTTTCTAATTTTATGGCCTTATAAAACCTTGTGAGGTCCTTTTCAATCCTATATGTCTACAGAAACTTAAATTTATGTGTAGGTCCTCTTGTCAACTGCTCTGCTTATGGCAAAGATCAAAGATAAATCAGAAATGGATGGTTGCCTTCCTGACTGCTCTCATAAAGGATAGGGTAGGTTCTGAAGAGTGGGAAGAGTTCCTATCCCACAATCCTGTCATGGTAACACCTCTCTCCCCTAGTAGACAGAAAAGTATGGTCATGCTTCTGTATGAAATGACAAAAGCAGTTCTCCACAAGGCCACCATTAAAATTTATGTTTGTAACATTGGAGGGGAAGGTGAGAGTTCCTTGGAGAGTTCTTCTCTAGCTTTCTCCCATTATTACTGATATAATAATTATCAAGTTAGAAGGCATAAAGAACCTGGAACAGAAGAAAGTGGAGTAGGTAGAGCAGAAGTGAGAATGGCTAATCCTGCTGAAGGAAATACTTTTAAGGGTACCAATGCAGGAAGTGCAAGCCTATAGGCAGTGAGTGATCCATGAGGCTATAAGTGAGCACTTGAAGGGCAAGTGATGGTGCAAGGAGGCATCTGAATCCTAGAGGGCATTGGAGACTAATTTTCCACTTCGTGTTTTGCTTGGAACTGGCCCTCACTGTTTCCTTGCCTATTGGCTGGTCTCTGTTAGGCATAAATAATAGCCTGAAAATGACCAATCCTCTCTTTCTCAAAGGACAACTTTAAAATGTTGTGAAATACCAACAAACAGTACTTATCTCCTCACAATAACCAGACAACAAAGAATATTCGATCTTTCGTTTGAGAGGGCTGCAAGCTATAGCTTCAGGAATCCTTTATAGCACATCATTTGAGGAGTTATCCATGATTAGTCATGGGGCTGGGAGGGGTTATGAAAGTGCTCTGCTTTGAAATTTCTAGGATTGGAATTAAAGCATTTTTATTTAAAAAAATTCATTTTATGTTCTGCTGAGCACTTAGAGCCTTCCAAGTGTCCAAATATGGTTCCCACCTTTTTTCCTCAGGAAGCCTCAGAATGAAATGTCTAAACTAAAGCTTACAAACTTTACCCATTACTGTTGAGAACAGGCTAAGGGGAATATCAGCATCCCTACAAAGTAGGCTTTCATGTAAAACATAAAAAGTGGCAGGGCATCTCAAGGTCAAAGGTGTGTGAGTGAGTGTGTGTGTGATGACTCCATTACTCACTAAGCTATTGAAAACGAAGCACCCAAATAACAATTCTGTTGTTAAAAATTTGTCCCCTCTATGTCTACACTCAAGCAAGGTGGAAAGGATGGATTCTGGTCCATCTTATTTTGCTCAAGTCTTTTTGTGGTGTTTGTCATTGTTTTAATTTCTATGACCACCCTTGCCCCCACCCCATTCTCAGTTTTGACAGTAGCAGTTTTCACGACAAACAAAAAAAGCAACAGCCAAATTGTTATTCAGGGACATTCTGAGATGTACTCACTTAATGAAAGACAGGAGACTCTATTCTAGAGAACACTGAACTAAGTGCTGGGTCTGACTTTGTACTAGTTACCTCTCTTCTCTGAGCCTGATTTTTTTCAGCTGGCAAATATTGGGGTTGAGAGCGATGTCCTCTAAAAAAAATCTCTTCTAGCTAGTTCCGATAATCTTATGACTTCAAATCAAGGCCGAAAAGCAGAGTCTCATAGCAGTAAAGGAACTCAGATGTCATTTTGCCCAATTTATATCATGACAGAAATCCTCTGCTTTACTGCTTAAATGTCCCCACTCCCAAGGAAGTCCATTACCCTTCTGAAAAATTAAGATTCTCAGGGAAGTTTTGATTCCTTTGAACCTAGAATCACATTCTCTCTGACACCCAGTGCTACTAGTCTTGTCCTCTAGTATGAAACAGAACTGGTCTAATTCCTTCAAACATCTGGAAAGAGCCATCAGACTTCTCAGAGTAAATATGAAACAGAATTATAGACTTTTAAGGGCAATTTACAAGTATTGTTTTGGCTCAGATTTGGATAGATTATTCCTAAATCCCCTTCCAACTCTGAAGGCTGTGAATACTTCTCAGAATTATAATGCCTCTACTTTTCCATTAAATTCCAACCTGGACATTCTTATCACTGAGGCTCAGCACAGAATCACTGGCATTAAATTCTCCCATGAATCTGGGATATCTTGGATGTGGATGTTCCTTCAAAGTCATGCAGATCCCAATCCATCCATGCTTCCCTGTCCTAGGCAACTCTTCCCTAAGCCCTCCCATAAGTTGACCACAGAGAGTTGATCCAACTTGTGGAGGGTCTCATTCACTTTTTGTTGATATCAAGAGTATCCCAGGAGAGAAGTGGGGCTGTCCATCAGTCATTCCTCACTCTTGCTATGTCACCAGACCATCTTCTTCAATAATACATACATAGGTATGTACAATACCCATACATATGTACATATATATGTACAATAATACATTTCTTTGATGACATTCTTTATGCTGCCATAGAGTCCTACTGTGATACCTCATTGTGGCAATGAGGTGATACTGGGATTTTGAAGTCCATGTCAGGTGAGCAAAGGCTTTGGTAGGTTCTATTCAAGCTGAAAAGGCTCCGAGTCTAGCCAGGTCACAGACTTTAAGTCTGTTTTCTGAGGATCAACCTAGCTAAGTACAAAGAAATTCTTTACCAACAGGTAAGTTGCTGGTAATATAATCTTTGGCCATGGAAACCCATGAAAGAAAGACATACAAACTGGCTTTTGTTCAAAATACAGCTCCCTTCCACTTGCACAAGGTGGTAGAAAATTAGGTAAAGGGTGAAAGGAATTATATCATTTAAAGTTATTATCAGTGATTGCTCTTAAATAGCAAAGAAGAGTCTCCACCAATTAAAGCTTTGATGAACCTTTTTTCTTCCTTCAGAAGACCAAATTTATTCAAAGTGACTCGAGTCCAAGATGGGTCATCTGAAATGGATCTCCACAATGGCGTTAATTCTATGAATTAACCTTTCATTTCTCCTTTACTGTGGATATCTGGTCTTTGGGCTTACTGATAAATCCAAATTTTGGCCTTGGATAAATCACCCCCTATTCCCTCACCTCAAAATGCTTCGTTGCTCTTTCTGAGGACTCTCAAAACTTCAAGCTCCTACTGCATAAGTAGTTATACCCCAGCATCCTGGTAATACCCAAATGAGTTAAGGTTAAAGGACCTTGAAATGTAGGAATATCAAGCAGCAAAAGAGGTTAAATCATGTTAAGGTATTGATTAATATATTGTCATTACCTTAACTATCCATCAGTTGATAGGATTTAGACTAGGTGGGACCTCAAGCTAGAAAAGATCTTCTAAGTGAACTTTCTCTACTTTACATATGGAAAAAAAAAAAAAAAAAAAAAAACTAAGCCCCAAAGAAGGATGAAGTGAATGGCCCAAACTTGCTGGTATGTAAGAAACAGAGCCTGGTTCTATATTAAGGGCCTCTGCTTGCAGATATATTTCTCCTCCGATATAGCATCCTTCCTGTAAGAAGATCAATCATTCTACTAGCAAAATACCTGCCATCTACTGGAGGCTTGGTTATAATTTTCACTTAACATATTTGTCATTGCTATTTCTTACCTTTGGACTTAATAAATGTGTTTTTTTGTTCATTCATTCAGACATTCATTCATTCATATTTAATTTCTATTTTTAACCAAATCGATATGTGATTATTATTTATTTGTAAACATCAGGTTTGAGAGGCAACCATAGAGCTGCTCATGAAGCCAGGAAGATCTAAATTCAAGTCTCACCTCTCAGATCCTCATTGGGTAATCATGGCCAAGTTGTTTGACTTCCCAGTTGTCCAGATGGGTAGTTCTCCAACTTTTTGGTCTTAGGACACATTTACACTATTAAAAATTATCAAGGAACCCCACAAGAGTTTTTGTTTATGTGGGCTACAACTAGCGATAAAAACCATATAGAAATGAAAACATCTTACTATTATTCTGAAGATAGCTTTGACCTCACAGGTCCCCTGAAAGGGCCCCAAGGAATGCCAGCATTGCCCTGACAACACTTTGAGAATCTCTGGTATAGATGACTCTTTAAGGCTGCAAGTTGCTAAGAAAGTGCTAGCCTGCTTTGGCAGAAGCATTTCGCTCATCTGGACATGCCCTATTCTGATGAAACCACAGATCTAGTCCCTTTCGCAGTGATGTATATTCTAGACCAGGAGTGGGGAACCTGTGGCCTTGAGGCCACATGCGGCCTTCTAGGTCCTTGGGTGTGGCCTTTTGACTGAGTCCAAGTTTTAGAGAACGTATCCTTTACTAAGGGGGTTCGTTCCATGAAATTTGGATTTAGTCAAGGGGCAGCACTTGAGGACTTAGAGGGAGTCATTGTGTGCTTTGGAAAGTTTTGAAGGAGATGGTCTTGGAGTAAAAATTGCCACTGACTGATTGTAACTTGTGGGATACCTAATCCAAAAAGAGGCTTGGGCATTAGGATACTAGATCCTCCTTGCTTTGGCACAACATGGAAGTTTTTGAATTTTCACCTTTATTCTTGATTCTTTTGATAAGATTCAATGAAAAAGAAAGGAACAACATCCAAATCTATCAAGAGCCTTGCTAGAAAAAGCAGGCTCCCATCTGGACATTGATTATTTAAGGCTGGGACGGTGGGTAGAATATTAATGTTGGCATTTTAGACTGTAACCTCCTAGAAGGAATGATGAAAACATTTCTTGTAATCTCATCCTTACATTCCTGTTTAAGTCATAAAATGTTCAACTGGAAAGACTCTTAAAGATCATCCAGTCCAATTTCTTCCTTTTTTTAAACAAGGAAATTGAGACATACAGAGGTGGCCTGGCTAGCCTAATGTCACACAAGCCAATGGCAGAATGGGAGCTAAAACTAGGGTCACTTGACCTCTTGTGCCCTGGCATTTCTCCATCATGTTGTTCTCGATATTTATTCCTCCCTTGCGCAACTCAGAAGGGCTCAGTGTAACACCACCCACTTAATAAGAACTATTTACACCCGAAAGAGAGGTAGATGCTCTGAATATCTTCTATGTCTTTTTTTTAAACCTTTTAAAGCCTGCATTGTGATCAAAACCTGTTGACAGTTTGGAAGATGTGTTGAATTACATGGCCCCTAAATAATTTTTCCCAAGTCAATAGCTTGCAACTTTGCAGCTTTCATGTTTTAAAAGAAATACTGAGACTATGTCCCCAGTGTGGAAAAGTGACATGTCCCATTTCATTTTGTAATACTTCTATTTACAGTCAGAGAAGCGCCAGAGCATGCTTCCACATAGAATGGTTTGGACTTGGTTTTTGTTCATTTAATTTAAAGAGAGCTAAACAGATTAAATTTTAAAGTGTAAGCAAAAAACATAAAATGGGGAAATTGATCCAGGATGAGAAGATTGCAATTATAATGGAAACACTGCCACACTCATCACAAACAGCAGGTAGGAAGGTAGTGTTGTAATAATTGCTTGTAATGGCTACTGCCTTCACCCAAATTTATATTGCCAACATTACTATTCTACCCCCCCCAACCTTAAATAATCAATGTCCAGATGGGAGCCTGCTTTTTCTAGCAAGGCTCTTGATAGATTTGGATGTCGTTCCTTTCTTTTTCATTGAATCTTATCAAAAGAGTCAGGAATAAAGAGGAAAATGCAAAAACTTCCATGTTGTGCCAAAGCAAGGAGGGTCTAGTATCCTAATGCCCAAGCCTCTTTTTGGATTAGGTATCCCACAAGTTACAATCTGTCAGTGGCAATTTTTACTCCAAGACTATCTCCTTCAAATCTTCCCAAAACACACGACTGACCATTGAGATTTCATTTCATGTTCAATCCTGGTCTGTCAGTGGAGAAAAAAAGGATATGAGCAAAACTAGACAGTGAAATTGAATTCAGGCAAGCTCATAGTAAGAAGTTCTCAATAAATGCTTGTTGGCTTTTAGATATCAATCCCTTCTTTATTTAATCTTAGCTTTGGTCTTGATTGTTTTCCAAGAAATTGGGTTGGACTATCTAATCAGATAGTCCAGCATGCACTCTCTAGTCCTTTCCTTTCTCCCTCCCTTCATTGGTCAGTCCTTACCATTTTCACATGTGTCACATTACAGTGACACATTTAGGGGGAATGTTATTCAATCCTCCCCAAGTCAGTGCCTTCTAGTTCTCTTCCTAAAATAAATATACTTCATTTATAGGGCTAAAACTCCTTTAGAACCAGTTAACAAATATTTACTAAGCATCTATCTCTATCAAGTGCATGAGATAGTGCTAATTTCTAAGGATTGAAAGGCAGTTCTTTCTTTCAACGAATTTACGTTCTTTGTAGTCTGCACGGCTTTGGCTTCTTTCTCTTTTTAATACAGGGCCGCAATTCTACCATGACATAATGTATTGAAAGGTACAGAGAATACAAAATTCCACTAGACTTATTGTCTGTTGATAATATTTATTTAATTTAATAGAACGTAAATAAATTTGGTATAGCCCAGATTACCTAAAATGACATCATCACCAAAGTGAGAGATGCTTAGCACTTGCTCTGGAGAGACAGAAAAATGCATACAAATGTGTAGACATACTGCATCAGCCTCCCGTAGGGTTAGGAAAAGCCTTTTCCCCTTGACTGAATAGCTGAAACTGTGCATCTTCAAAAACCATATGAGAGAGACTGTCTGTTCTCTTTCCTTCATTCACATCTAAGGGTTTTTCCTTAGATTCATTCATTCAAAGATGGTAATCAACCTGGTAAAGGGGAGTGGGCCTGACAGTCACCTCCAACTCTGCCTTAAGCCTTGTCCTCCTAAGAAATGAGGTTTTGGTTTTAGTCTTATCTTCTTTAAATAGAGTCCCCAACTTGGGAGCTTGAGTCCTCAGGAGTTTAGGAACCCAACATTCTAGGCCAAATGTTGCAAGTCACTCAGCCTGGCAAGGAAGCCTTCAGGGTCTATGATCTAGAATGCAAGCCCAGAGTGGCCTTGAAATTGAACTTGATGTTACTAATGCTATGTGTGAACATAGATGAATTCTGAGCCTAAGGACCTTCTCCTCCACAGAGACCAAAGTGGAATATTTATATGGGGGATTATGCCCCCAAGATTTTGAGGGAAAGGTTTGTTCTTGCTAACCTGATATTAAGTGGTTAAATAGAACTAGAGTGCTAGTCACTGGACCCCTATACTTAGGGAGAAAACAATAAATTAGGCTCTAGCCAATGAAAGAGATGGGATCCCCCTCAAAATACAGGATACCAGAGAACTTTTTGGGGCATGGGGGGGTAGGAAGGAATGTAACAGACCTGAACTTCTGAGTGAAACTAGAAAACCCATGTTATAAGAAGTAAAATGCTCCCTTAAAGTTTCTCTTCACTTCAATGTTATGCTATATGAAAATCAGATGACAATGCTTGAAAGAAGCAACAGTGATAACTTTGTTCATTGACCCTCTTATTATGGATATGAAATAAGACATAAAACATGGAGAGGTGTGCTTGCCAGAGGTGCTTGCCACCCTCATTGATTATGTTCCATGCTGAGTCCAAAGAAAAGAAATGTTGCTTGTAGATGGTCAAGTCCTCCACATGTTTTTCCTTATGAATGACAGTGTTTCCTGTATTAAGCCTCCACCTCGAGCATTTCAGAGGCTTCTAAATCATATCTAGAATTACTAAAAAAAATTCCATCTTAACCACACTAATAGGAAAAACCAAAGGGATGATAAATGTCTCCATTCCAAACTATGATATGCCATCAGATAGACCATATAACTGGTGCATATGTATATGTACCTAATATAATCACTACAATTGGACAATAAAGTGAGTGAAGAATTAAATACAAGGAAAAAAAAAGGTAGACTAGCATTTACTGCAAGGTATAAAAGTTGTGGGCCACCCAAAGGAGAACAGCAAGATTTATGGAGGGAATACATAGACTGTACTATAATATTATTGAAATATGACACACAAGTGATTTTTTTAAAAGGTATCATCAGAGATATGGAGGCTGGAAAAGAGAAGGGGGATAAAGTCATGTAACAAAACTTAAGGAATTTGTGTTCCCTTAGTATTTGTGTGATATCATGAGATCTAGTATAAGGACCCTAAATGTTAGGTGGATGCTTATGAAAGATTTATAAGAAGACACAGAAAAGAGTTACCCAGGATAAGATAGTGTGGAATGGTGTATTCCTCTAAATACTGAAGAAAAATACAACCTTATTTGAAGAAGAAATGCACATTATATAACCACCAATAGAGCCAAATTTCATCATTGAGACAAATTTCTTTATGGATTCTGCCACTGTAGATTCATTCCATCATGTTTTAGGATACATCATTTCATTATGTAGAGCTAACATTAAAGGAAGACTGTTCCTTTATAGTACAAAATATGCAATTTGGAGAATATCCATCTATTCCATTGAGTCCAAGCAAGAATTTATTCATCACTTAATATGTGTAAGGCAATGTATTAGGTGTTGAGAACACAAGGATAGAATATGATAGTCTTTGGATTCAAGGAGTTTACATTCTAATGGTGGGTAATTTGCACATATTTATTGTATGTATATTATAACAAAATGTAGAATATGTTAGAGGAAAAGAAAACATTAACAAGTGATCTAGGAAAATCTGTGAGAGAGAACCCTTTCAGGTGGGCTTAGGTTGGAGGGAGGAGGAGTTTAGGGAGGGCTAAGTATTTTGTTGATTATTTAATCAAGTGTCAGTTTTCAAAAGAAAAAAAACAATGACCCTATATACCTGGAGAGCCATCAACCCAGGGAAGGGCCATAGTGAAAATCAATCTTAGGGTCATACCTGTCTTTGATATTCCTTGAGATGAGGATTTTTCTTACTGTCATTTTTCTCTAAGAATTTTCCTTATTACTAGAGAGGGAACGATTATGATTCAAGGCCTTGAAATTTTTCTTTAAAAAAAACTTCTGGAGTGGGATGCTGGGCTTCCCTATCTAACCTAAGCTGGAAAGGCAGCAAGCTCAACCCTAGTGCCAACTGGTGGCCCCTCATCATGGGGGGAGCTTACCATAATGCTTCCAGACTTAGTTTAGACCTGATTGACTTTAGTCCAACTATGGTTCACAACTCCTCAATGAAAGTGGTTCTCCATCCTCAGCCTCCACAATAGTAGGGATTATAGGCATGCACCATTATACATGGCCAATTTTAAAAACTTTTTAAAGTGAGAAATACAAAACTCAACAAGAGGGGAAAAATGTATTTTCTATCCACATTTGATGCACATTCCAATTCTTCCATTTCCAAAATGTTGTGAAGCTTAGTCACACTTAAGAAATGTCACTCATTCCTTTTACCTGATGAATGTCTCACCAAAATCCCAAAGGAAAATTAGTATAAAGGCAACCTGACTCCCACCAACTAAGCATGAATCCATTTCAGTCAACTATTGGCCCATTCATTACATAATCAAAACTATAATGTTTCCTTTCCCTTTTTTTAATCATGCTGCTCTGGGAATATCTTTTGCTATTGCTAAATTTCTGGGAGGGATATGCAATGCCTTGGCAGGCCTGAGTGGAAGGGACATCATTATTAATTATTCTGGATCACTGTCAGTTTGGGGGAAGTTAAAGTTTCAGTAAGTGTTATCAGTTATCAGATTTGGCCCAGTCTCAAATGGCCCCACACTATTTCATCCTTATAGAGGACTGAGCACAGCATGTCCACTCTAGACGTTTATAGGGAGCTGTATGCACAGTAAAACAGGCAGGCACTTAAATTCTCCAGAATGGATCTGCCAGCAAAGTACTTAATAAGTCTGGTTTATTCATCAGCTATTAGCATTTTGCTAAAGTAATGCGAAACTAACGATCTGCTGAACTCGGATCAAAAGAAAATTAACCTCTTGCCTGCCTATTGGCAATGAAAAGTGCCTTGTAGACAGATTCTCACTGATGGTAGATCTCATTGGAGGCTTTTGTTTGAAAATGATACAGAACAAAACAGATCTATAGCAGTTTAATTCAGCTGGGGACCCAACATGCATGTTTTGCTCTTTCCTTTGGGCCATGGCTATTTTATGTGGTGTTCTTCAATAGTGGACTTGTGCAGAGGCATTTTTTTTTGTGCCAGAAGCAACACTGATTTTGCTATGGACTAAGGGGGCTGAAGGCAGTTCATGAATCCATTACATTAGGCTCTCCAAAATCTCATCTAGGAAAGAGACAAATCACAATACATAAATGTAATCAGATATGATTGTACCATAAGGATGGTCAAATATGGCAGATTGAGAGAAGCAAAATGACGCAAAGTGAAGCAAGCAGAGATAGGAAAACAATAGACACAATGAATAGAATGATATAAACAAAAATAACATGAAGGTGAAACTGGATAACTGCAATTACCAATCTTGGCTCCACAGAATAAATAAGTAAATGAATTTCCATATTTTGTTGGAGGGGTAGGGGAATGCAGAGAAAGCATTGGCATTGCTGGACAATGAAAAAATGTTAGATTTAGTGGCAGAGGACCTAGGTTCAAATCCTTTCTATACCACTTAGAACACGTCTGATATATTCTCTCGGTCTTATTTTCCTCATCTACAAAAAAGGGGGTTAGACTAGATGACTTCTATGGACACTCTGAGTTCAAATTGAAGATTCTGTGATAATTGTGTATGCTGCCAGTCAATCAATGTGTTGGATAAGTTTTCTTCATTGATTGTATTTGTTACGGGAAAAACAGGAGGGAGGGGACTCTATTTAAAAATGACATCAATATTTTTAAATGTATAAATAAGCCTTCCCTCTCCCCCAAAATTTCTAATTTGTTGGAACATCTCAAATAATTCTTTGACCATAAGCAAATTAGAAGAGCAAGGAATGGTTTGTCTGTCAGATCTATGTGGAAGGGAAGAATTTTTGACTAAACATTTAACCAAAGCGTTATGAGACAAAAAATTGCTAATTTTGATTACATTAAATTAAAACATTTTTACACAAACAAAATCAGTGCAACCAAGATTAGAAGAAAACAGAAAGCTGGGAAACAATTTCTATACCAGGTGTCTCTGGTAAAGACCTCATTACCCAAATATATAGAGAACGGAGTCAAATTTATAAGAATACAAATCATTCCCCAATTGATGGTCAAACAATGTGAACAGCAGTTTTCAGATGAAGAAATTAAAGTTATCTGTAGTCATATAAAAATTGCTCTAAATCACTATTGATCAAATTGTGCAGAACCTTTGATCTACTACCAGGTCTATATCTAAGAGATCATAAAAAGGGAAAAGGACCTGCATGTATGAAAGTATTTCTGGCAGCTCTTTTTGTGGTAGCAAAGAACAGGAAATTGAGGGAATGTCCCTTAATTGGGGAATGGCTGAATAAGCTGTGTATATGAATGGAATGGAGTACTATAGTGCTATAATAAAGGACAAATAGGATGATTTCAGAAAAACCTTGAAACACTTACATGAACTGATGCTAAGTGAAATGAGCAGAATCAGAACATTGTCCAGAGTGACATCACCATTGTGTGATGATCAACTATGAATGGCTTAGCTCTTCACAGCAGTACAATCATGCAAGACAATTACAAAAGACTCATGATGGAAAAATGTTATCTACGTCCAGGGAAAGAACTGATAGAGTCTGAATGCAGAAGTTTTTACTTTATTTTTTTCATTTCTTTTTCCCCTTTTGGTATGTTTCTTCTTTTCACAGCATGTGTAATATGGAAATGTTTTACATGATTGTACATATATATCAAATTGTTTACCACTTTAGGGAGGGGAGCGAGGGAGAAAAAAATTGTGGAACTCAAAATTTTTTAAAAACAATGTTAAAAATTGTTTTTACATGTAATTGAAAAATACTATTTAAGAAATAAAAAATATAAAATCAAATAATTCTTTATATCATGGGGATTCTTCTTTGGATTCGTGACATGCAACCAGTCTAGAGAAACTATATTGCTCTATTAGCATCACATAATTAAGACACTGTGGGAGATATAAGATACAACAACTTACTTTGCCATTTTCTAAGTGTCATTTTGGGCAATATGAATGAATGCTTATTCCTCCAGGTGTTAGCCTCAAGTTAGAATAGGGAAAGTTTCACCAATACATCATTAAATATGTGCTCAATTAGGGTCTGTGACCGCTTTCATCAACACCTCTTGACTGTTAATGTGTCCAGCTTCCACAGATCTGTAAATGGTTTCCCCTGCCTACAGATAACTACACACTGATGTGATAGATCATCAGCCTTCCTGTATTCTACCCTCCGCTGTCTCTTTCTGGATGTCTCCCTCCTTCTCTCCCTCCATCCCTTCTCCTGTTTCTCCTCCCCCATTTCTTTTTCACTGTCCTTATCTCCCTCTTCCCCATCTCTCCCTCCCTAACTCTCTTCTTTGGGGATTAGCTTGCTCTTTTTAATTTTTCAACATTCAGTCTTGATTATTTTGTGGCTTTTTTCCAATTCATTGTTGTAGTTATTATGTCAGTAAGTTAGCTAATAAAAATTAATCGAGTCCCTGCTCTGTGCTGGGCACTGTACTTGGCACAATGTGTATATTTTCTGGGATCTGATTAATTTGCTTTGTTTCACTTCAAGTAAGCCTTTCCATGCTTCTCTGTATTCCTTATGCTTGTTAATTCATACAGCACAGAAATCTTCCATTACATTCATATGCTACAATCTGTTTAGCCATGCACCAATAAAGGAGCATCTACTTTGTTTTAGGTTCTTGGATGCTTTAGACAATGTTGCTCTCAGTATTTTGGTACACCCATGGATTCTTGAGGATGCTTTACCTCTTTCCTCAACCTCTTGTATGACTCCAAGGTCTGCTAAGGATTATGAGGTTTGTTAACCCTTTTGACTCACCCCCACCCCATCACCACCCAAGCCCGAGCTGAAGCAGATATGATAGGAAGCTCTCACAATGATGGGCAGGAAGCAAATATTAAAGATCGTCAAACTTCCACATAAAGCAGTGTTAGGAAGCTCTCTTCTCTTCACCTCCATATGGAATGAAGTGACAGATACCATGGCAATGATTTTCACTGTAAGTTCATTCCACAAATGCTTTGTCAATGGTCTGCAAGTTGCACTGGCAAAACAGGAGGAACTAGGTCACTGAAGATGCAACATATTCAAAATGCCAGAGCAGAAAATGGACTCCATGCCAAATTAGTCCAATTGGATCCAATGTTTCATGGGGCACTACCTTTGTTTGTCCCACTAATGATGTTCTAACTCAGCTGTTACTATTATTCATTTGTTGATTGCTCCCAGGACTTGAAAATATGTAGGCAATGTATTCATTTGGGAGCTTTGTTTTCTTGAAAATTATCTGCTGCTGCATTCAGAGGCTGCTTAACACAGAAATACCCATGGATTTTGAAAATTGAGGAGGCGCCTCAGTGGAGATGGTGACTGTGAAGAACCAGACCACGTGCCAGGTCACAGAAGAATCAGGACAGGCAGGCCAAAAGAAAACCAGACTGGAGGCATATTGAAAATCAGCAGCAGTCCTAAAAGAGGCTTGATCCATTTTATCTCTATGTTATTTTCCTTTTTATTTTTGCAATCCTGGGGAGCTGTATCTTAGAGAAAAATAACAAAATGTTTTTGCTTCAGGCCTAGGCTCAATTTCCATAGTTCAAGAATATGAAGAACAAGAATACAAAGTAAGTATGAGTAAGGGGGATCAGGAGATGACCCTGACAAAAAGGCCAGAGGCTGTGCATGCTTTGTAGGTCAAGTAGAATTTTGTTAAATTAGTGATTTAATACACTGAGATTAAAAACAAAAAATCAATTCCACAAATTTTAAGTTTTGATTGTGCAAAGCACCATGGGGCATTGTAAATACCAAAATATCTACAATACAGGCCATTTTCAAAGAACCTTCACTCCAATGGGGAGAAAGACAACAAGGAATATTGGATCTTGGGGAGGGGATGCAGTGAGATGAAAACAGTGCTAAACTTGGGGTCACAGAATTGAATTTCAAATCTTTTCTTTGTCCATTTACTACCTTGTAACCTTGGGCAAATAACTTATTTGTGCCTTTGTCACCTCATTTGCAAAAAGAGAATATGAAACCAGAAAACAGTTAAGCTTCCTTTCAACTCAAGATCAAGATCTCTTATCTTACTATCTTATGAACTGTGTTCAAGTCTAAGCTCTGCTTATTTTTACCCATGTAACTTGGAGCAAGTAACTTCACTCCTCAATTTGCATCAATATAAAATTAGATGATTGGGTTACATGGCCTTTAAGGTGCCTTCCAAATCTAAATCTATTATCAAGTGATCCTAAGGAAAATGAGAGAGTTCCAAGGAAAGTTCCAGGCAAAATTCAATGAATCCCTTGGGCATTGAGGGAGAAGAAACTAGGATAGAGAGGAATCTTGGAAGACCTCATTGAGGAGCTGCTATCTGAGTGGGGCTTTGAAAGAAGGAAGGGACATTAACAGATGGAGATGGAGAAGTGCCTTTCCAGGAATGGAGCAAAGTGTTAGCAAAAGCAAAGAGATATGAGAGGGCAGGATGAGGATGGAGAAGAGTTTGCCTGAAAATAAGACAATATAAAGGTAATTTAATAGTTCAAGATTGGGCTATATAGGCATATTGGATCTGGAGTAAAGAGGATCTTGAATGTCAAAGTCAGGAGTATTTACTTTATTTGGTAGTTAGCAATGGGGAGCCTTAGAACATTTTAAGTAGAGGGGTGGAATAATCATAATGCTATATTAATGGAAAGAGAGAGAGAGAAAAAGGGAGAGAGAGAGGGAGGGAAAGAATGGGGAGAGGGAGGGAGGGGAAGGAGGGGGGGTGCGGGGAAGAGACAGTGATAGAAATAAAGAAGAACTGAGAGACAGAGAGTGGGAAGACAAAGGCAGAATGATGATGGTTTTACATGACTCCAAGACTAGAATCTGTTTGCTGCACCATCCTGCAAAATAATCAGGACGGTTCAATGGTACAGTGGTATGTTCAAACACTGCCTCTGACACTTACTAGCAGTTTGATTTTGGGCAGATCATTTAGCTTCAATTCACCTCAGGCAACTCCCTAAGACTTAGCTACTAAAGTATAGTTAATTTTGAGGCTGCATAGGTGAATTCTCACAGTGGGAGGTCTTATGTCAAATTAATCAGAAACCTGTCACCTATTCCTGTATGTATCTTGAAATTTGAGCTTCTTATGAAATATTTAAATAGTAGTATCATTTTCGTTATATTATCATCGTGAGGCAATGTGGCATAGGGGATTAACTGCAGGATTTAGTGCCATGAAGATCTGGATTCAAATTGTCTTGAATCTTTATAAGCTATGTGGTACTGGGAAGTTATTTAATCTCTCTCAGGCCATGATAACAGCATCCACATCATATAGCTGTCATGAAGAAGAAATGAGATGTAAAAGAAGTTTTCAAACTTCAATGTGGTATAAATCATCATCATTATTATTACTATGCTTGTTTTTGTTGTTGTCACTAACTCATGTGGTAACATAAGTTTGCAAAATAGTTTCATATAAATTATTTCCTTTGATCTTCACAGGTCTCTGTGGTAGGTAAAAGGAGGGGTTTTGATACATCTACTATCCAAAAGAGGAAAATGAGGCTAAGTGACTTTTCTAAGACTGCAAAGTTCGTAAGCAGTAGAACCAAGTTCTAAGAGCAGTAATCTTTCTGCTTAAACTTAGGTGTTCCCAATAATACAGACAAAAAAAACAGTGAGGATGGAGATGGGGAGTGGTGGAGGAAAGGACAAAACATCACTGTCTGAGAGTCAGCAGAACTTGGCTAGCAGAAGAAAAAAGAAAGGGAGGAGGGAGGAGGGAGGAAGGAGGAGGATGCCTTAGAGACAATAAGATTTTTAGAAGAACTGTTAGGAAAGGCTTTCCCAAGGGATGTGGTGGACAGATCAGTTAAATCTATTAAAATTAGGCTGAACCAAGCATTCAAAAATGTACCTTAGGAAGAGGCAGGAATTATTAAGACTTGCTGAAAGGCTACAGGTCCCAGTGCTGCTTATGGCAGTGGGAGAAGTCAATTTATTCTGTCCTTTAAAACCATATTAAATGCCAACAACTTGATTTCCAAATGGACACACATTTTACAGTTTTTAATTACTTCTCGATTGGGTTCCCCATCCCCAAAGATAACAAAAATGCCAATCATGCAGGACAATCAAATTCCAGGGACATGTGAATTAGCGTATTTGAAACCAAACCTTTCTCTATTGGCATATCCACAGCAGAATAAGTTCTCCCTTTACCGTATACCCAGACCTCTTTATTGATCTCTATGATGATGGTGATCACATGCATGAAATGAACAGATTTCTGAGGGTAAAAAATATCTATACTTGACAGATTTTTTAAAATTTATTTTAAACAACTTGTGAGTACTTCTCCTATTTCCTAGCAAATATTTGTTACTGTTTCCTCAATATCATGCTGATGGGAATGGCCACAAGTAAGAAAAATAAGATCAGAGCTTTAGAACTAAAAAAGAGCTTAGAGGTCCATTGGCTTCCTTTATAATTCCACGAATCATATGTTATACATTTAAAAATATTATCCTAAGGAGTTTGGACTCTGCCAGACTTCAAAAAGAGGTCCAAAAGGGGGTTAGGATCCCCTGACCTAGTCCAATCGTCTCATTGTATATGGGAGGAAACTGAAGCCCAGGTATCTAAAGGTATTTGCCCAAGGTCACAAAAGTTAAGTAGCAGAATTGAGATTTGATTCTTGGTCGTCTAGCATTATCTTCTCTATTCTATTATACCTTTACAAAAGACTTTATAAGCTCACATAAAACATATGGAGAACAATAAATGACATTATGTAGTGGTATGGTAGAGGAGTCAGAGCAATGGAGGAAAGTCTTCAGAGAGAAGGTAAAACCTTAGTATAAGCCATGAAGCAGGCCCAAAAAGATCAAAGAGGATAAAGGCTCATATTTGCAAAACTATTTCTAGCATTTTTTTAGTGTGGATAAGAATTAGAAACTGGGGAGGAACCCATCAAGTAAGGAATTTATGGTATAGGAATGTAATGGAATATTGTTGCGCTATAAGACATAATGAAAGGAACTGATTCAAAGAAACCTGGGGAGACTTGTATGAAGTGATGCAGAGTGAAGCGAACAGATCTGGGAGAATAATTTTCATGATACATAAAAAAAAAAATCTTTGTGAGACCTAGTATCTCTGTTTAATATGATAATCAATCATGATACCAAAAGATTGATAACAAAGCATGCTACCCACTTCCTGACAGAGAGTCACTTGCATCAAGATGCCGAATGAGGCATATGTTTGGGGAGATGGTCAATACAACAATTTGTTTAGTTTGATTATGCTATAGTATCTTCTTCACAAAAACTTTGCATGTTCTTAGACAATCCTCTTTCTGGTTATTCTTTGTATATTGAAATGTTTGTGCTTATTGATGCTTAAGTTTGCAAAAACATTAAATTAAAACGAAAGCATAGAAAAAACCCACAATTATACACCATAAAGACTTCCAACTATTTTACTTAATCTTTGGGAATACTTGTGAAATACCTGTGGATGTATTCTTTTCCTCTATTTTATGGATGGGGAACCTAAGAGTCAGAGAGTTGGTACAGCTGATTAATGACACCTGCAATAAGATTAGACTAGTTGGTCTGTAGTCACTTTCAGATGGAGAAGTCTAGGATTTTCAAATATATAATAAGTTATTCTATGGTATTTATTCCAGGAGTTCATTTAACTTTAAAGGTAATGCCATTCCAACATCTGTATATCCCAAATGACTGTGGATAAGTGGGTTATTTGCAATCAGCTACATCTAAAGAGTATGAGATCTGTATCTGGGAGATATTATCTCTCCCTATTAACAGTTGTCATGGTCTGTACTAGGAATGGAGATATTTGGCCTCATTATGGTCACCTCAAGTGTTTCATCTTGCTGTCCTCAGGATTCTGTTTTTTTTAAATGCATTTCTATCATAATAAAATTCATGAATCTCAAATTAAAATTGAATAAAACAGCAAAATCAAAACAAAAAAAAATTACCTCCAATTTATTAAATAGTCAAATATTGCACTATCTCATTTGGTCATCGCATCATAGCCCTGGGAAGCAGACAAGGTAGTGTAAAAATAATTCCCTTTGTACAGATGGGAAGGTAGACATTTATATAACTAGCCAGCAGGAAGGAAACACGGGACTTGAAATACTTCTTTGGATTGAAAGTTCAGGTCTTTTGAACAAAGGCAAATGTCCTCCAATATGTTCTGAAGGTCCTTAGTGATTCTAGAATTAACTAAAAACTCCAACTTCCTACCATGCAGATTTCAACAATACAAAAATCATCTAAATCCCGGAACATGAGATCAGCTTCATAGCTACTTGCCTATATAATTTTGACAAGATAAATCTAATCTGCCTTGTTAGTGAATGGTAGGCTAAGCTAGTTGAGGATTTTTAGAAGATATTCCACTTATCTGCATTAGCCTGATGATACTAAGAGCCAAAATAAAAGGCAGAGCTTGATTTTCTCCAAGACTAGGAATGCAAAAGGTACAGAGCACCTGAAAGAGAGTGATTCTCATTGCTGTCTACTTGGGAAGAAAGGTCTTAGTCAGAGGAGATTTATCTGTGGTCCCGATAAAATATAATTTCTGAAATAGTCATCAGTTATCAAATGTAATGCTGCTTCTTACAGAAATCCTTAATAGTATCATAATGAACTTTTATTTGTATTTTAGTAACTTAACAATGATTGGATGTACATACTACTGAAGTTTTTGGTTTAACAAAATGCATTAAGATGAAGTCAATTCAATACAACAAACCTACTAAACTTAATTATTTGAAGGCACTCTTGCCCACTCTGGAGAAACAAATGATAACAAAATCTCTCATGGATTAGATTCTCTAGAATTGATTCTCTAGAAATGGATAGATTCTCTAGAAGAGGTGTATTATTGTGTAGTACTAGATAGTACCCATACGTAGGCAGCAGGTTCAACATGGCTCCATTTTTCAGCATCTGTGGTTATAGATTCTTTTAATGCAGCTATGGAATTTTCCAGAGTAGACAGCATGGATCATAGGACTATTAGGTCTTAGATACCTGGTTATAAAGGATCTTAGAAGTATTACAGTCCAACTCCCTTATTTTAATGATCAAGAAAACTGTCTGGAGAAGGAAAGTGACTTGGCAGAAATCAGATAAGACATACCTCCCAGAGCTTGGATTTAAACTTTAATTCTTGGACACTAAGCTCAGAATTCTTTCTCTTCCCATTCTCAAAGTCTGTTATTCTGTGAGCTGTCCAGCTCACACAGTGTCTCAAAAGAAAGTGAATTCCCAATCTAAGAATATAAATGCTCATTACAGAATTTTCTTAAAGTTTTTTAAAGGATTCATTGCTCTTTGGAAGTTTGGGAAGTCACTATCACTGAGACTTTCAATGTAATTTGTAGGTTAAGAGGAGTCAGGTCATATTGTACTTCTAGCAGCCTTAAGAGATCATTGAGTTGAGAATATGAGCAGGCCTTCCAGGAACTGATTAATCATTTCATGCACCAGCATCAGGGCAGGCTTATACAGTTCTAAACAGTCCCTTTGAGTTATACAATAATGTTAGTCTAGTGGGATTGGGAACAACTTTATATCAGTGGAATGATGCCTATTGGAATACTATTTCATTTCTCAATTATAAACTTAATGATGACACTCATTATACCATAGGTAAATTGGATCCCTTGACTTTGAAGTAGGCTGTCCTGGTTAAGTTTAAGGCTATGGTTTTGAGCTCAAAGCAGACATATTTCTGACAAGTGCCAAATTAGTTGTATGGCTTCTGCCAAAAATGGAAACAGGCACTAGTTAGCTATGAACTCAGGGTGGTACTAGCCAGGGAAAGTCTATCCTATCAACCCTGTCTATCTAAAGTCATGGTGGCTTTTGACCATAAAAAGGGGAGGTCACTAAACTTTGTGCCCAGGCTATTCTCTAAGACTATAAATCATAGAGCCATCACCATTAGTCTTCACCAGTATAGGAAGTTTTACTCATCGGAAGATTCCTATATCAATAAAATCACAGGTCTAGGTCCCCCAAAAAGGTGGGGATGAAAGTGAGGGAGTCGAAGCACTGATGCATGAAAGTGCTTAGTTTTCCACCCAAGAATCTGTTATCAGTGGATATGAATTTGTTGACAGGATCAGTCCCCTTGCTTGATTTCTTTTGGATGGACAAGAGCAATTACATAATAAAGACCTCTGAGAAGTGATGTAGGCCAAGCAACAAGGGTATGATCCTTGGGGGCTCCAGCATTATTATCTAGAAAGCAGCCTGTTGGAAGAGACCAGTGATGACAAGTGTTAGAAAACCCAGCTGTGTCCATTTGGACAAGTGCATCAGGAATAGATAAGAGTCTAGGAATATAACTACTGTCTAAACTGTAAGTGTAAATTAAGTATGAATTTCACCTACTATCCACAATGATACTGAGCCTGTCATTAAATGCTAACATTATACCAAGTAGATAATTTGCAACAACCCTCTATTTACTGTTACAACCAAGTCTACACAGTCAAAATAAACAGCCAGCTCAAAACAATGGTTTGAGATTCTAAGACATGGCTTGCATAGGTAATTACTCTGGGCTAAAATAATTTTAAAAACGAACAAGATTCTCTAAATGAGAAACATTATTTCTGAAAATAAGTATTCTAGTAAGATACAGTAAATTATAGCCACAAGTCTGCAAATCAACACAATTGCTTAGATAATAATAATAGCATTTAAGGTTTGCAAAGTGCTTTACAAATATTATCTCCTTCTATCCTCAAGACAACCCTGGGAGATTGGTATTATTATCGTATCATTTTACATCTAAAAGAACTGGGGCAAACAGAGGTTAAAAGATTTGCCCTGAGTCACACAGCTAGTATCTGAGGCAGGATTTGAATTCAGATCTTCCTGACTCCAAGTCCAGCGCTATGTCATACATTGTGTCACCTAGTTGCCTAATGAGCGAGGTATAGAGGGAGAATTAACATAGGAGGGGAAGAGGGTATGAAGGAAAGGATAGAGTCAAAGAGAACCCTGAGATTACAAACCCGAGTCACCAGAAGGAAGATAGTGATGAACAAAGCAGAATTGTAACCAAGGGGAAAAGTTAATATAATCCACAAAATAAGTGAAACGTTCCATTTAGAAACCTGAATTTATTTTCCAAGAGGAAAACATACATATATACATACATTTAAATTCCTGAATTCAGCATGTAATAGGAATTTAGGCCCATTAGTTCCTTTCACTTGTTCTAGAAGTCAGGCTTTAACACCTCCCCCTCATACTCCCACAGTTCTTCCCATGCCATTTTAATACAGTTTGGTGGCAGAGAGCCATCAGTGCCTTGGCAAAGCATCTCCATGTTTCATTTTGTCTTTGGTGCTGAAAGAAATGCTTTCTCACTCTAAATATTATTTACTGAGGGGAAGTCCTTCTGTGAACAGGCACATGCTTCACTATGCATTGAAAAAGTCCTTCCATGAACAAATATACAGGGAAAGTTGATTAGTGGAAAGTGATCAGTCTGATCAATCAAATGCCTTCCAACTCCTGGAAGTCTGGACTGGGTGACAGTTAATCAAGCCAATTCAGGATTTCACATTTTAGCCTAGAGTTTTGCCTTACTCTCCACTGCCAAATAATAGAGTCCCTAAAATAGTATGTTTAACAATATTAACGATGTCAAGCCGTAGACAGGAAGATGAATAGGAGGACAGTTGAATAGGCTGGATCTTATTTGGGAATTAGAGACGGACAGGACCTTAGTGGTGTTCTAGTTCTTTTCCCTCAATCTATTTTATAGAAAAAGAACCAGAGGTTCAGAGAAACTCAATGACTTGCCCCAGGTCAAAGGGTGGTCAGGAACAGAGTTAAGAAATTGAACCTAGGTTCTCTGAGTCCAACTACGATACTATTTCAACTACAACACAACAGGGATGACTTGTAGACAAGTAGTCATTTAAAAGATATCATCAAGAAATATCATGGAAAGACATGTATGTACTAACCAGAAAAGTATCATGTATGTACTAACCAGAAAAGTATCAGAAAGATAATACAAATTACAAGAAAACAAGCAAAAGCATTTAGTACAAAAATAGGACTGTGGAGAGAGCACTGGACCTTGAGGTAGGAAAACCTGAGCTCAAATTTTGCATCAGACACTTACTAACTGCATGACTCTTGGCAAGTCACTTAAATCTCTTCATCTATAAAGTGGGGATGATAATAGCACCTACCTCCCAGGGATATTTTGAGGATATGCCTTAAAGCCCTATACAAATGCTTATTACTTAGCATAGTACTATATAGTACATAGCACTATGTTGAGTATATAGTACTATATGACTACTGTAATAGCAAATGTTGGTTCCAGACTAAAGTTAATACACAGTCTTATGGTAAAGAATTAAAATAAAAGGTTTATGTGCTGTCAATTGAAACTTCTATTTCAGGTGCTTTTCCTTAATTTAAAAAAAATCGAAAGTTTCTATGGAATGAGAAATACTTTTTAAATGATGTGATTAATTTCTTGAAACAAACTATATCTACATATATAAATGTATACACACATATGTCTATATATATAAATGTATATGTGCATATTTTAAATCAAAAATATTTAAATCAAAGATAAAAGTAGTATGAAAAGTGGGTGGATCGGATAAAAATTTGGATGGATAAACAACCCAAATGTACCCATGCTCATTGAATGTTAAAACACACAAAGAAAGAACCATAGTATGTAAAGTAGATCCTTATGTAGGATTTGAGGGAAGAGGTCAACAAGAATTAAACAGAGGACATATTAGCTCAACAAATGAGATCACCCATCAATAGAAATGGGCTGTTGATCATGCTACTCTAATAATTGTCACAAATCACTTCAAGGTTCACAAAACTCTTCTCAGAACCAACCTGTGAATTATCTTCATTCCCATTTGACAGATGTAAAAGCTGACCCTGAAAATCAATCAATTTGCTTATTATGACTCAGCTATTAAGTATGAAAGCTGAGATTTGAACCCAAATCTTCTGACACGAAGTTTGGGGTATTTACCTTATAGTGGTCTCTCTAAACTGATGATAAGCCAGTCAATAAACAATAAGCTTTTATTAAGGGCCTATAATGCACAAGGCACCTTGCTAAACTTAATTCATATATTATAGATTGTGTAGACTCCTAGGTTATGTGCAAGCTAAGGTCCTTAGGGAAACTAGCTCCATTTCAGTCAGTTAATACCAAATTTCATTGCCCCAATTATCCAACTCAAATGGTACAATCAGCCAGTGGCCATCCAAACTCTCCAAACTTTAAAAATGGTCTATTAGTAACATGGAAGTCAAGCTTTTGACCTTGAGGAAACCACTAAGAAAGTTCAACGATTACCATTAGATGGTTTTTGTGGCGTATACAGACTTTAATAACATGATAGTTAGCCAACTGAAAGACAAAAGCAGATAAGATAGTTATTTTCCGCTTGGGAAATAGTTTGTTTGTCCTGCTTTTCTTAACTCTTTATTGCCAAGCACCTCTAAAGATTTTGAAGGACTCTAAAAGTTTCTTGGAATTTAAAGAAAGCTATTATGCAAATAACATACTTCCTCTTTAGGTGATAAAATGCAAAGAGTACTGTATTAGTAAATCAGTCAAGTCAACAAGAATTTATGAAGCATATACCATGTGCTATCCACTGTCCTAAGTGGAGAAATTCTGTTTATTAAAAAAAAGACAGGCCCTGCTCTCAAAGAACTTACAATTTAATGGGAGAGATCACATGTAAATAACTATGTACAAACAAGATATATACAGAATAAATTCAAAATAATCAACAAAGGGACAACAAAATATTTATAGAAGCTCTTTTTTGGTGGCAAAGAATTGCAAATACAGGAGGATGCCCATCAATTAGGGAATGGCTGAACAAGTTGTGGTATAATTATGGTATAAGAAATGACAAAGAAGGTGGCTTCAGAAAAACATGGCAAGATACCTATCTTGCCTTACTCTCATGTCTTTTATCATTTTTCTCTATCACTCTTATCTTTTTACCCTTCCAAAAATTCTTGCGCTTGTATACAAATATCATTTTTCTTGAGGCTTTGTGTTTTCATGTTATTGTCTTGTTCAAAGTTTGTGTCTTGATTGTCCCCTGTCACTGCAGTAGTTTTTTTTTTATGGTCTAGTTTGCTGTTGTTGTTGGTTTTTGCTCACTTCTCCAGCCCATTTCTTGACTTTGAACTTTAACATTAAATGCTAAATTTGGGCTCTTCTTACCTGGCATGGTGAGGCACCGTCCTAAAATATGACCTATATGAAGTAAAGTGAAATAAGCAAAAATTATCAACTGTGAAAGACTTAGCTACTTTGATCAATACAATGATCCAAGTCGGTTCTAAAGGACTCATAATGAAAAGTGTTATCCACGTTCAGAGAGGGAACCAAGGAACTCCAAGTGCAAATTGATAATTATCTCACTTTATTTTTCCTTCTTTTTGTGATGTGACTAATGTGAGTTTTGCATGATTTCACATGTGTAATTGATACCATATTTCCTGCCTTCTCAGTGGCTGGGGTAGGAGGGAGAGAGAGTTTTGCAACTCAAAATTTAAAAAATAGAAAGCTAAAATAAATAAATAATTTGGGAAGAAGAAGCATCAAAGCATCCCTGAGTCAGATAATGTACATATTACTATCCCCACTTCAGAAATGGAGAAACTGAGACAGAGAGATGAGGTGATCTGCACAGTCTCAAAACAAATAAATGGCTAGTAATTTGCTCTTGGACTCTTTCAGAGAATCGTCCCTTACAAAAGAGAATTTTTAAAAAATCATCCAAATAACCAACGTATCAAAAATCATGATCTTATTTGTGATGTACAACATCTGGAATCCCTCAACTCTGAAAATAACAAGGAAGTGGGGATGCCTTCTCATGTGTATTCTTTGGCACCAAGGTTAGACATTACATTTCATAGCATTTAATTGTGGTTGTTTTGTTAATATTCTTTTAACTTTGTTGTAATTATTGGGTATCTTGGTTCTCTACTTGTTTCATTTAGTTCAATTTGCATTAGTCCATGTTTCTTTGTATTCATTATTCCTTACAATCTAACAATATCCTGTTATATTCACATGCAACATATCATTCAGGGGTTCTCCCTCGGATGGCCCGACTTTGCTTTTGGTTCTTTACTATCACAAAAGAGCTGCTAGCCATATTTTGATGTCTGTGGGGACCTCATTGGCCCCAAATGTCATTGACTTCCTTTGGACATATGCCTCTGTGTAATTATTATTTTTGGTTTGTGTTTTTATAAAACACAAAAGCATTTAGGTGCTGTAGGGAGCAGATGCAGTATTGAACATGGAGTTGGGAAGACATAATTTTGAATTCTGTCTCTGATACCTACTTTTTGACCCTAGGAATGTCACTTACCTCCTCTCAGACTGTTTCATCATCCATAAAACCTCTTAGAGTTGTTATATTGATCAGATAGCATAATATACATCAAATACTCTTCAATCCTAAAAGTCCCTTTTGTTTTTAACATTTTATGATTCTAAAAATAGATTTTAAACTAAGTTTGTTCAATTATCTGTGAAAGTATTTCTCTAGACATATATTTTATTTTTTAAGAAGTGAAAAACTGTCACCTACAATGTGTGCATGCAAATTTTAATGCTGTTTTTAATGAAAAGGTGTAATATCTATTTACCTAGCATTTTACAGTTCCTTAACAGACTGGAAGACATCCTTGCTATTCATAGGCATGGAGTCTATAGTTGAGTTTACTACCCACTCCAGATTAAAAAAAATAATCACCCCAAAATATTTCATTGCTTCTTTCTTACCAGAGGTGTAATTGAAATGCTATTGAAGAGCAAAACGTAAAATGAAGGATATATATTTTCACCTTCAAGTTCATATTTAGATAATGTCTTTTGAGCTGTTCCAGTAGACTAAATAAATATGTGGGACCAGTAGGGTATGAAATTAACGCACCAATGAAAAAAAAATCTCTCATCTGAGTATACACTTCAAACACTGCTCCCAACATTCTGGATAGATGAACATTCCCTAATGACCAAATCCTCATAACCTTCATCACCAAAAATCTGTGCTTAAAAATCAACAGAGATTCCTCATAGAAATGTAACAGGATAATATGGTGAAAAGTTATTTGGATTTCAGATTACCATATTCAATATCAGGCTTTATTTTGTATAGTAGGAAGGCTCTTAATAAATATTTAGCCTTTTGCTTTGAAAATATAAATTCCTTTATAAATTAAACTGAAATCCTATGGAATATGTTTTCTTGCTAAGTTTTTGGTTTTTGTTTTTTTTTCACCAGTTGTTGCACATAGAATAGGATTACTGGATAACAGGAACAGCTGTTACTGGAGAAATAACAAGGCAATTCAGGTAAGATAAAAAAGTCATACTTTGATTATTTTCTTTCTCCTTCAATTATGGAAATGAACAGCTTTTTCAAAGCATGAAGCCTGTATTTCTCAGGCATGACTTTGTCTCTCCCCAATCCCAGTTACTGTATTATTAGGTTTATTATCAATTGTATTTTAGTTGAGAATTCCAAATATGAAATACCCCTACCCCACTGTGATTTTCCACTGCCTACTAACTAACCTCAGCTGCTTGAAATTCAAGTGCCTTCATAATCTGGCCCCAGCCCACTCATTCAACTTTATGTCAAAAGGCAGCACGGTAAATACAGTGCTGAGCTTGGCAACAGAAAATGTAAGTTCAAATCTGTCCTGAAACACTGACAAATTGTGCGATATTGGGCAAGTCACTTAACCCCTGACTACTTTATTTTCCTCAGCTGTAAAATGGGGATAATAAAGGCACCTACCTCACAGGGTTGTTGTGAGGATCAAAGGAGATGATATTTGCAAATAAAAGCACTTAGCACAGTCCCTGGTCTATAGTAGATGCTAAATGAATGCTTATTTCCTTTTTCCTCCTTGCACTCTCTGGTTTCTTTAAGGTGATCTTCACATTGTTCAGCAAACATACCATACTCATTTCCTACATTGTCCTCTCTTGAACGACCTCCACCTACAACCCATCCAACTTCTGCGCCTCTTTCAAGATCCAGCTCAAGTTCCAGAACCTCCATAAAGATTTCTCAAATGAATGTAATCCATAGTGACCATAAATACCATGTTGGGCAGGCAGAGGTTTCTCAATCAATATTTGTAGGGCTGTGGATTTTGAGCTGGAAGAAATGTGTGTTTGTGTGTGTGTATGTATGTATATCTATCTATCTCTATCCATATCTATATCTATGTTTACATATAGATATGGATATAGCTATATATATATATATGTGTGTGTGTGTATGTGTGTGTATGTGTGTGTATGTGTGTGTATGTGTGTGTATGTGTGTGTATGTGTGTGTACGTGTGTGTGTACGTGTGTGTGTACGTGTGTGTGTACGTGTGTGTGTACGTGTGTGTGTACGTGTGTGTGTGTATGTGTGTGTGTGTATGTGTGTGTGTATGTGTGTGTGTATGTGTGTGTGTGTGTGTATATATATATACACACATATATATAGAGGGGGGGGAGAGAGAGAGAGAGAGAGAGAGGGAGAGAGAGAGATAGTCATTGAGTGGATTCCCTCACCCCTCATTTTATTGATGACATCATAGCCCAAAGTCACACAAATAGCAATGGCAAAGGTAAGATTTGAAACTAGGTCTTCTTACTCCAAACTCAATGCTCTTTCTACAGTAGTACACTACTACCTCCTAGAAAAACATAAGCAGCTTGAGGACAGAGACAGTTCCATTTCTGTTTCCCCCATACCCATGTATCTAGTTCCACTCCTAACACATTATATATGCTTAATTAATGTCTTATGAAAAAAAACACTTATTGCACTCTTTTTCCAGAAATTTGGAATATGAAAGACATTTACCTAGTTTCCTTGAGAAACTTAGCCTAGGGTCTAGTCAGAAGATCTGAACAGTGGTAGGGCCTGAATCTATGATTTCACTGGTGCAGGAAACTTCTAGTTGAGCAAATTTCCTCTACCAAAGGAGAGCTGTGCCTCCTCTACCACTTACAGCTCAAAGCAGTGGGAAGGACTGAGTGACTTGTCCACCAGGGTGACATAATCAGTAGGTTCCAAATTCAGGATTTCAACTCAGGTTTTCCTAGTTTTGAACCTGATAGTCTATCCATCTCACTATATAGGGGGAGAGAAAGCAAAACTAGAAAGTGCGTGGATTGAGGGGTTAATAGAACCTTGAAATGAGCAAGATATTTAATTGGCCTTAAAATAAACCAGTCCTCCTGGAATAAAAATTCTACAGCCTCCGTGGGGTATACCCTCGGAGCTTGCTTTCTATTATCTCCCTACTAGATGAGGACAAGATACAACACTGCACATTTCATAGAAGCACAAATGATAAGCAAAACCCAATAATAGATTAAAAAAAACACTGAAAGTACAGGCTCACTCCCAAAGTAATTATTAAAAACAAAATCATTCTTCATCTCCCAAGGTCCCCATGCTTCAACCAAAAGGGGAAAAAAAGCAAAATGAAAGTCACTGAATAGTTAGCTGGAAAAAGAAGATACTGAAAGAACAGGAGGTACGAAGAATCAAATGGTAAGGTCTCTACTGTGTTAATTATTCAAATAAAGGGCATGCAGGATCAGTTTTAGGATGATTTTTTTTAAAAGAACCACCCTAGAGTGAAGTAAACTAAAAAGAAGTAGGAGGTGTCAGATTAATTGGTTTAAAGAGAGAGTCAGGCCGTCTAGCACTGTGCACACCAGAGTAGGTTCTGGGGACTCATTGCTTCAGTTTCTCCATCTGTCAGATAATGAAGGTTATTTACTTACTTCTGAGGGTTTTTTTTAAAGATTTGTTAATTTCCTAAAGTTCTCTGAAGGTGAAAACTCCTGTTATTGTTAGACCATCAGTTCTATATTTTTATGGGGTGACTTTTTTACATCTCCTAGGAAGAAAAAGATACTCATCCTACCAGCAGGACCTTGGGAAGGGAGCAAAAAAGAAAGCTGCAACTACTTGGCCCAAGGCTGACAGATTTATTCCCTACAGAACTATGGAGAGATAGCCCACACATGTGACTTCAGGGATCTAGAAGCAGCTATTTAGGCACCTATTGTCTATCTATCCATTCTAATAAGATTCTACAGGACGCTGATGTCAGTTTCCATTTCTGTGTACAGTGTGAAGCCATGAACATAATAGGCAGTTAAAAATGCTTGATACATAGAACTGAAGAAGCATAGAATCTCCTAGGACCAAAAAAGCTATCAGTAGTCTGGCTCACAGAATAAACATAGGGAGAAACTAACATCTCTGTCAAACTTAAAATGAGCGATTGAAAAAGAAATACTTTTGGACATAAACAGATAGGACAAAATATTACAATACATTTCACCCAAAAATAACACTGTAGAAAAATATATATCATATCACTTTTTCAAATCTACACTGCCAAAACTAGCAAAATAATTTAATATCACATCTTATTTCACTATCTAATGACGCCAAACAAAGTGAGGCTCTTTTGACAGAAATTTCTGAGAGATGGCTTCAACAGACTTGACCTTTGGTTCATCTTTAATAATGGATTTATAGAAGCATATTGTACCAAATTGGGGTGGGGGTGCAAAATAGGTAAACATTCTTTCTAAAAACAAAGAAAATTGGTGAGGGCCATTAACTTAAGGCTACTCAAATGGTATAAGCTTCCATTCTGGGCCCTAGGGATTTTTTTTCTGAAGAAGACTCTTATTGTATACCTTTATAAGCAGAACTTCATGATTTATTCCCTGCTCTCTTTCTCCCCTATACCACTTTTGTGTTTTTTAGAGTCTCTACTAATAAATTATACTTATTGTATGTATGTTTTGCCCAGATTTATATGCATACATACTGTCTCCGTAGTAGAAAGTAAGAGCCTTCAAGGGAAAGCACTGTTTTATTTTTGTCTTCATACCAGCCCTGCTTCTAGCCTGCCCCACAGGCATCATACGGGGGAACAATATCTATGGAGAGAGGGCTAGCTAGCTTCCCCACTAACTCTAACATTAAATGCTGACCAGCTTTCATTTACAGGAAGGTAACCACAGAGTGCCAGGAATAGTAACACCCCCTGGACCACTGGAACAGCTTCCAGTCCAACTCCTATGTAGGTGAGTAACTCTTATGTAGACCAGACCTGGCAGGTACCTCTATGAATACTGAAGTCACAGCCAAAGCTACTGAAGACCCAGAAAAGGAAGTTCTTGCCAAGAAAATCCTTGGCACCATCAAATGTTTCAACATCAGAAACAGTTGTGATTTTATTAGTGGAAATGACACTAAGGAAGATGAATTATCATCTACTTTGATATTGTACCCCATGGACCACTGGTCTTTCTACACATCCTGCTTCTGATGCCTCCTTTATGTATCATCTGACAGTGGAATGTGAGGTCTTTGAAAGCGTGAACTTCTATTTTTCCATCTGTATCCCTAGGGGTTAGCACAGTGCCTGGTGCCTAGTAGGTACTTAATTAAATCTTGTTAAATTGAATATATGGACAGTTAGGTGGCACATTGGATAGAGGGCCGGACCTGGAGTCAGGAAGATTCATCTTCATGTATTCAAATCTGGCCTCAGACACTTACTATTGTGTGACCCTGAGGAATTCACTGAACTCTGTTTGCCTCAGTTTTCCCATTTGTAAAACGAGCTGGAGAAGGCAAACCACTCAGTACCTTTGCCAAGAAAACGGGGTCACAGTCGGACACATTGGTGAAAAATGAACAACAAAAAATTAAATATTTAATTCTAATCTTATAAATCATAAAATTATCAGTTTTTTGAGGGGGGCAATAGGGATGTTCAATGTGACCTACTTCAACTCTGATTTCTTTCCTTCAT
Organism: Trichosurus vulpecula; assembly: GCF_011100635.1. Classification (NCBI taxonomy): domain Eukaryota; kingdom Metazoa; phylum Chordata; class Mammalia; order Diprotodontia; family Phalangeridae; genus Trichosurus; species Trichosurus vulpecula. Next base: position 157,225,646 of record NC_050581.1, read on the forward strand.
TTGGCAGACAGGAAATGAAGATGTAAAGCAATTGAGAATCTTCCTCAATGTCACAGTTCTTAGCTAGAGCTGAAGAGTTACAACACACCAATGGGGACCTATGACTTCATAAAAGTGGGCACTATCTCTAAAGATACAGATCTCTACCCCATCCATGACCTCCACTTCTATGTTACTTTCTTCTGTGTGGCCTGGCTTATTAAAGGGTTTCTAAGGAGACAAAAACACTGCCTGCACCAGCTCAGGAATAATGAAGTTATTTTCTGTTATTAACTCAGCTCCACATTGAGCTGTCGAAAAACTCATTCTTGACATTAAGTGCTTGATTTAATTAAGAGTTATTTATATAGGACTTCTGCCAGGTAACTTTGTCTAAAAGGTGGAAAACATCAAAAAACAAATAAATTGTGGGATTTTGCTATTCACAGCAGCAACTTCTCTCCTGTACATAAATGATTTAATGAGCTAACAGCCCTCTAGAGGGGCCCACAAATCAAAATAGGAGCAGATGTTGTCTAAAAGGTCATTTCTCCATGCATATGGAGAAAAGAATTTTTCAGAAAAGACTTGAGTGAACTCACCAGGAAGTGTTTCACAATGTGTTTTCTGACCATTTACAAGATTTTTTTTCCATTGTTTAATGAAAGAAAGAAATATCTTCTATCCCATAGATGCCTTGTAGCTGCATATGGTGGGATTTCTCCAGATCACTGGAGGAGCTCAGGGTATAGACATGCCTCAAGTCAATAACCTATGTGATACGATCCCCACCTGAAAAGCTTACAAGGCCATTGTTAGAACCACATAGAAATGTTTATGAAACAAGTGTGAAATAATGGACAAAGCACTGGACTTGGAGTCAGGAACCTGGGTTTGTGCCCTGTCTCAGACACATTTGCCATATAACCCTGGACAAGTCATTCTGTCTCTCTGAGTCTCACTTTCCTCATCTATAAAATGAGGGAGTTGGACTTGATGACCTTTAAGGTTACTTCCAAACTCTAAATTTATTGAAGTTCCTCCCTATTCTTTGTAGAGATCAAGGATTCATCAGGTATTTTTACTCACACATTAAATGTAAATTTCAAAATATTTTCTCAAACAAGAAACTAACCAAGTTGGTATCTTGGGATGAATGCATTATCCTTGCTTGATATAACAATGATAACAATGAAAAGTTTTTGTTCTCTCCAATGTCAGTCATCAGGAATTTCAGAAAAAAAAACAACTTATTACATGCTAGGTACTCAGGTTTAATTCAAAAGTGAGCTTATAGACATTTTAAGAACATATGCATCATCCATCCGTGGGTTTTCTTAACAGTGTTTAGAAAGTCAGCCTCTGAAGAAATTTTTTGACAACAAAATAAAGCCAAATTTCAGCAAATCAAAGCATTTTTTAAATTGAGCTAGACTTATCATCTGAGCCTCCAAGTCAATATCTCAGAACTTTAGTTTCCAATATTTATTCTCTATTTCATTCTATACATCTCCTTAGTCACTGCACACTGTTAATTTTTCCTTTTAAGTATTAAGAGGTTTCTCTGACAATTTGTACAAGCTTATGGGTAGCTAGCCTTTATTTGAGAAATCTGAAATGGATAACTCCTCATGGAGACTTTGGATTTATCTATTGCCTTACTAATAGGACAACAGAGAGCTTCCAGTAGAGGTCAATAACTGGGGGCTGCCTCCAAGATGATGAAGTTTTCTGAGTCTCTTGGGAGGATGATCTTTTGTGGGAGGAGTCATTCTTTTGCTGGTCTATGAAAATGAGTCAACAGATCTGTTCGGCCTTTTGTCTTCTTTGTCCTCTTTTATGACCTGGCTTTCTTCCAAAGAGTGAATCTTCCAGAGATGCTCCTTACCTAAGTGTCTCTTGCTCCATTCATCATCATGCTCTCTATTCCCATTATTGCTACTATACACCAGACATTCATTGCTAGGTGCCAGAAACACAATCATCTAACTAGGATCTCTATCTTCAAACATTTTATTTCAACAAACAATTTTTAGGTATGTACTATATGCAGATCATTATTCTAGATGCTTGAGATCTCAATCACAAAAAAAGTCCCTGCCTTCAAGGACCTTACATACTACTTAAGGAGAGTAGTAAAACACATAAATGAATAAAAAGGAACTTCTAGTGGAGAAAATGCAAACAACTGTGGCTGTCAGAACAGGTGTCCTATAAGGACTTGTCATCTAAGAGGTGAAGGTGAGGAGTGTTAGCATTAAGGACTCCCACGGCACCCACTAGATTCAGCTTCCAAAACTACTGTTTTGATCATGTCACCTTCTGTCCTTGGAACCGCTGGTTTCTCATTGCCTAAAGGACATTTTTAATTTTTTTTTTTTACATTGTAATGTCCTTACCTGGCCACTCAACCCAAAATAAATTTGAAACACTAAATAATGTGGTTATATAAAGAAATTCACTTTCCCAACTCTGCCTCTTAAAATGTATTGATAGCGAATTGTAAAATACATTTTATTTCCTTTATATTTTCAATGTGATGATTTTGAATCAGTACCTACAGGTAGATTGAGGAAGCTTTAAAAATGCATTCAAGCTACATATGAATCATAATAAATTTATTTCTTTTTTAAAAAAAAAATTATAAGATAGTCCACAAAACAGGATTTTCTTTAATACTACTTGAGTTCTAAGATATATATATACACACACACACACACACACATATATATATATATATAGTACTAGAAATGTTTACTGATCTAACTTTGGTGGTGTTGAACATAGTATTGAAAGCATTCAGAGGGAAATCCTGGTTGGAGGCTTCAGGGGCTTCAGCAGTAATTATTAAACTCCAATACTTGAGTGCATATCTCTCATCTTCAAACATTTCCCAAGATTACCTGCACTATGGGAGCACATGCTATAGAAAGGGGTTCATAATTGGATGAGGGGCTACTGATGTAGGAGGATTAGTAAGTAACAGAGTATCTACCAATGATGCCCTAGAGGTCAAACATTTCAAATAGTCTCATAGTTAGGTCATCTCTTCTTGCATCAGGAGGAAAATGGAGCCCAGTGAGGTTTAAATAACTTGTCCAAAGTCACACAGGAATTAATGTTTGAGCCATGACTGGTTCATCCCTACTCATCCCAAAATAATGCTTCTGGTTCAAAGTGATAAGGACACAGACAAGTTCCAGGTCAACAGCCCTCACCAGAAATTTGTAGGCTGATCCCAGGTGGCCCAGGGAGTTTAAAGTCTATGAAGTTTTAGGATAAAAAGAGAATTGGAGCCTTTGTAAGCACCATAAGGATCTTTAAATGCACAAATACAATTAGATTAACTTTTAAGTGTCTCCTGTCTGACAGGAACTATGCTGGTGGTTGGGTACACACACACACACACACACACACAAAGAAAAGTTCCTTCCCCAAGGATGTATTTACCTTCTAAATCTGAAATATCATGGGGAAAATGTGTAATTTCAAATAAACAGATTATATGCATGTGAACAGGTTATATGTATATATTTATTACATTATATAGAAACTAGATCTGACAGTACTCCTGTAGTATTCTATATGCTCATATTGATAAAAGTATTTCTTCATCCTATTGTCTCTCCATATAGTTTCTGCTGTTCCTAGTCAAATACTAAGTTCTGTGAACCATTTGTGAACTTGGAGGCTACGAAGGGCAGGGAGCGGAAATGCTACCAGATATAATCAAAAATTCCCAAAAGACAAGCCTTTTCTTAATGACATAAGAAAATCAAGAGGTCAAATTAGATTTATGGGAAATATCAATTTTTTATATTTTAGGAATTAATAATTGTCAAATTGTCAAAGCTGGCCCTTTTGATAAAGTAACTTATAAATTAATTTCTTTCAGGGCACAGCCTACTTTTGAGGAATAAGGTGGACCATTTCAAAAAATATATTAATTCTATATATCATAGAATTTCAGATCTGGAAGGAAGATCAGAAATCATTTTACCTAACATTCTCAGTTGATAGAGGGGAAAATGAATCTCAGAACAGGACCATGACTTGCCCAAGATCATACAACTACCAAGAATTTGAATTTGCATCCAAGATGTCTAACCAAATAAAAATTAAGCTTGTTCTTCTGCATATTCTCTCTCTCTCTCCCACACACACACACACACACACACACACACACACACTAGTTTATTCTAGATATAAAGGATTACTAGAATAATACTACAAACATAATTTCAGTGAAACTCAGTTCAGGGATCAACTATCTAAAATACTCTCCCACTTTTAGAAACTGCTAAGTGAAGGAAGGACAATAGAGAAGACTAATAATTACACATTCATATCTCCATCCCTCCCTCACAGTTCTCATTATTTTCCTCATCTCCTTCCAGTTCTAGAAAGCTTATGCTCCGTTTTCAATTTGTTATGAAGAGGCCATGGGGGAAAGATTTTTGAGTAGGTATCATTTAGAATTACACAAATATATCATGGCACAGTGAAAAGTATACTGCCTTTTAAGCTAGAAGACCTTGGTTCAAACCTAACCTCTGACACTTACTAATTGTGAGACCTTGGGAAAGTCACTTAACTTCTCTGGGGATCAGTTTCCTTATCAGTAAAATAAGGGGGATGGAGTAGATGGCCTCAAAAGTCCTTTTGAACTCTAAGGTCTGGTAAATTACTTACCTTTCATGAATGTCAATTTCATCATCTATAAAATGAGAGGGTTGGATTAATTGACCTCTTAGGTCCCTTACAACTCTAGACCTATGATCCCATGATCTTTTCAATTCTATGGTGGACTAAATTATTTTAACTACTTTTGATGAACAGTATAGGGAGCAATCTTGTAGGCTTCCTCATCTAGCTTTTACATTACAGCAAAGCCATATCCAAACATATCTTGATATATAAACGAAGTCACAACAGTAAGTTACTAACTAAATGAGGATGAAGCAAACAATAAGGTTTATCTATAGGTATATGTGTATGTGTGTACATACATATGTACATATATATATATATATATATATATATATATATATATATACATACATATATATAGATATGTTACCTTGTTTTCTTTCCTTGATAATATGAAGTATTCATCATAACAGTTAAAACCTATTGGGGGATATAAAGACTCCTTTATTCTACATGCTCCAGCTTCCTTTTTTGTCTTCTGTACCATTCTTCCTTATTGAGTGTCTTTTTCTTCATTCAGGAAATGTCTACGCAATGTCCTCATTTACCATTGGTGGGTTGTGCCAGGTTGGAAATTCTAAATCTTGTTTATCAACAAAAATATTTTCTCTTCCATACAGACCACAGCCAACAGCCCACGAGTGACCTCTAACAGACAGAAAAGTCTCCACTAAAACCATTTGGATGTATGAGTTGTTTTATTTCTGTGGGTACTGAACTGAGAAAGACAGGATTGAAATTATCCATTGACTTCATGCAGGGCACTGATTAATGGTGGCCTTGCAGTTTCTGGCTCACCAATGGCCCAGGCCATTTAAACTCATTTCAAGATGAAGGGGACAAATGACTGAACAGGAAAGAAGCAGTATTGGACAATAGTTAGAAGATTTGAGATCTCTTTCTCTATCTCTGGGTACCTTTGCTAAACCATATCAAATTGGACTACATGATCTCCAAGCTACCCTCAAAATTCTAAAACTGTGATCCTATGATGTTAAATAAAATGTCATCAGTGTTATAAATGTTGTTGCCGTTATTGGTGCTTAGTAAAACTGCAATACAGGTGAATAGTTTGGTATGATGGAAAGACGTTGAAGTATCTTTTTGATTTCAGGACGTCAAAAGAAATGGACTTCAAAAATGCAATTCAAGACTTACTACTTTTGTAACCTTGAGAAATCACTTAATTCTCTGGGCTAGTTTTCCTTCTGCAAATTAAGGGGCTTAGATGATTTCTAAGGTCCTTCCAAGTTCTGTTGATGATGATGACATTTTAAACTTAATAATTATCGCATTTGAATCTCAGAGCAACTCTATTAAATAGGTGCTATTATTATATATTAATTCTTGGTCCCTATGAAATTTGTTGTTAGCACCTTCATTCCTATTTTTCTGTGCTCTTTTTTAATTAACTTTATATGAGTTATCTTGCTTCACTAACATTGTATTAGCATGACTTAGCAGCTGAAAAGAGCCCAGGGCTCAAATCCTGCTTTTGAAATTTACCAGCTCTGTTACAGTAGGTAAGTCATTTGACCTCTTTGTTGATCTGGAAAATGGGGATACTAATATCTGTTCTATCTGCAGTATTATATTAGTGAGGATCAAAGGAGATGTCATACAAAGTACGCTGCAAACCATAAAGCAAAGTCTAGTATAATTTTCATTGATTACTTTGGGTCTCAATTATTTCCTGACCCTCTGATAGAATAACAATCTGCTGAATCTTTTGAGAAAGTTATCAATCTCTAACCTATTACCTGTCTACACTTCTCCGTTTATTGTCATACTTTTTACGTACATTACTGGAAGAAAAGGTAGATACGTCTGGAAAACACATGTAACTTCTGAGGTTGCTTAACCTATGAGCCACACTTATTATAAATGGTAGCAGAAATTCACTGAAGACAGGACATATAGAACAGAGCCAGGCCAGAAGAATTGAATGGGAAGGTCTTTCCAATTAATTCTAGTGGGAGGCAATGAATGCTTCAAGAATGTCAGCTGCAAGTCTAAAATGATTTTGTAAAGTGAGTTGAAGTGAAACAAGGGCTAACAAAGTTAGGCAGGAATTTGGAGTGATGCTAGAAAAAGTCATTAACTACCATCAGTTATGCCAATAATAGATCCCCCGAAAGACCAAGGACAGAAGACAATGGCCTATATGTCCAAACATGTTTATAGTAGCTGTTTTCATAGTTGCAAAGAATGGGAAACTCATGGGGTACCTTTCAAATGGGTATTGGCTAAACAAATTATGCTATATGGATGTAATGGGATACTATTGGACTGTAAGAAATGATGAAAGGAAGTTTCAGAGAAACTTTCAAAGACTTTATGAAATAATGTTGAGTAAAGTGAGCAGAACCAAGAGAATAATTTATATAACAACAATACATAAAAACAACTTTGAAACATCTGAGAACTCTGAGCAACACAATTACCAACCATGATTCCAGAATACACTTGATGAAGCATGCTATCCACCTCCTGACAAAGAAGTGATGGACTTAGGGCACAAAATTAGACAGACAGACAGACAGATAGATTAATAGCTATAAATATAATTTGAATGTAGCATTGTTGGAATTCTTTCTGCTTAACTATGCATATTTATTACAAGGTTTTTTGGGGGCAGGGGTTAGTAGGGGATCATAAGAAGGAGAGAAAACAGATATTTGTTCATCAAAAAATGAATTTTTAGAAAAGAAGTTTGGCATAAAAAATGAATAACATAGTAGAACATAGTTCCAAACCCTTTGTGAATATCAGCTGGAAATGGGGTAGTTCTTTAAAGCAAATACAGATAGCAAAAATCAAATCTACATTTCTTTATAATTGAATCACAGAAACGTAGTGTCCAAAAGAAAACTGCAAATAATTTCACAGAAAGTTTATGACAGACCATCAGTATATTCAGTAAGGAAAGGAATACATAATTTAGTTATTTATACCATTGCAATTTCTAGGTCCAGATTACTGTTCTTAATATTAAATGGATATTTCAAAGTCTTAAATGGTTCTAAAGAACCAGTAGGATCTTTAGCCCTGACTTCACATAAGCAGATGGCTTTAAGCAACCCTTGTCCACACTGCAACTCTCTTTGCTCTAGAGCAAATTAAGCCAAATCCACCCACTGCCTGGCTTTTTTATATCCCTATAAGCTAAGAATAGTTTCCATATTTTTAAATGAAATTTTATTTCATTTAAAAATATAAAAAACATTCTTAGCTTGTTGGCCTGTAAAAAAAAAAAACAGGATGCCAAAACGATTTGGTGCTAACCCTCTGCTCTAGAGCAGAACCTGGTTGCCTAAGAAGAAACTTCTAATGAATTTTCATTTTTCCATGTATTAAGAAATACGCACAAGTTTAAACAACAATTCATGTACATAGCTCAAAGTTTGTTATATTGAATAACCCTTTGGCTCTCAGGGAGTTGTGCTAGGGAAGACTAGCATTTTTGCAAGATACTATTCAAGAAAGAAATGTATGACCTGGAAAAAAATAGGAAGGATGTGTGATAAGAGTGAGGGACAACAGATGAACAGCTCCCTTCCTCCATTCATTTCTGTGCAGTGTCAAGAGAACTTGAGAAGAAGGCCCCCAACATATTGGGAAGAGACCTTGTGCTATACTCGGCCAGTGTTTATGAGATCGGCGACCTAGCTACCGAATTATTCCACTTTCTATAGCTCTGCTTGGTTTCAACCCCATTGAACAAGATGTCCCTATGCACCCTACTTCTGATGTCCTCTTTCCCCTCTCCTGCTTCCTGTTGTATGCTGTCTTCCTCCATTGTATTGTAAGCTCTCTAAGGGCAGGAATTGTCTTTCTTTTTCTATTTTTTTATCTCTAGCACTTAGCACAGAGCCTGGCACATAGTAGGTGGTTTATAAATGTTTACTGAGTTGAACTGAAGAACACTTTAAGATGTTTGACTTTTAGAAAGAATCCCTAGCAAAAATGTTTATGCAACTTGACCCTAGAAGATCACATTTCTGACCTGCCTTCTTCCTAACATAATTAAAATTTAGAAGCTTTCCAAAGTCACTTGCATTCAGGGGCTCTCTTATAAACTGGGCCAATTAAGTTCAATGAATGGTTTAGTTTCATGTTTTTTTTATAAAAGCTTGCTTTTATGTTCATTCCAATCCCTCCCACTTTTTGTATTTCTTCCTATCTTTGCTTTTATTGAAGCAATATATCAACACAGTATATCAAAACTATAATTCAATACAAAGCCATGCAACTAGACTTGCTTACAATTAGGTAGAAAGCAATGCCCTCATTTTCCTTCCTTAATTCTCTAATAGGTATAAATAAAACTAATTATTCCTTTATAAATTCAGACCTATCATTAGTTGGGAAAGAGCATTCTAATTCTTCAAATAGAAATAGAACACATTCTATTTTCAAAGGAAGAAAAAATAGAAATCTTGATCCATAATTTGGGTAATCTGAATTTTAAAAAGGAAGAAATTATGTATCATCAACCAACATAACTCAGAGACTGGGCTGTTCAGAAGTAAATTGACTGGTGTAAATTAGGCCTTACAGTTGTTGAAAAGGTCTGATGTGAGACAGATTTCACAGACAATTAAGATCCTCAGGGTAGTGTCTTCATAAAAATGTCACTCTATGGACTTCTCAAGTGACCAAGCCCCTTCAGCATGCTATTAAATCCGACATACTGTACTACCTGAAGATATAAAATGCTCATGACACCTTTGTCTTTCAAAGTAATAATGGAATGATTTTAATTTCTGAGTTCATTAAAACACACTTACTCTTTTAAGAGATTCTATTAGGTGAGCTAAAGCATATGACAAGTTGAAGGAATGAGTCTTGGGAAAAATTTAAACACTCCCTTTTCTTCTTAGGCTAACTTTAAATACACTGCCCTAGATAGTTTCCTAATCTCTATAGGTACTCTTCAAGTCCAATTCATTGAATAGAGAAAACTAGAATAGCAATAAATCAGCTCACACAGAATGTTCTAAGTAGATTTGGTAAAAGAGAGGGAAAATATTATTTATAGGGAATGGTGGTGAACTAAATGATCTCAAGGGTACCTTCGAGCTCTAAAATTCTATAACTCTTCACTTCCTAACTTCAAAAGCACAGTATGCTTAATAGAATAACAGTATGATCTCTACAGCTGTAAAAGAAGAAAAATCCATGCTGAATGACTTTAGAGAGTAGTCTGGAAGATGTCCCCTTAACCTGAGTGCCTGGCATCCTAGTTATGAGACATCAGCACCATCCATGACATAGGTAGAATTGTAGGATAATACCTAGGAGCTGGAGGGGACCAAATGATGTTCTTAAATTCTAGATTTGGAGCTGGAAGAGACTCTCCAGGCTACATAGTACAGAAATGGAATTTGAACCCATGTCCAAAAAACACACTCTTTCACTATTGACAGTAGGCTTCATAGTGGATAATAGTAATTAGAAATAACACTGTAGTACCTAACATTTTCGAGAGCAATCATTTAATAGCAAAATACAAACAAGTATGTAGAGAGTTTTATCATCAAATGGTATGTATTAGGATCTTCATTGTACATTTCAAATAGTCTATTGGCTGTTTCAGCAGATTTTCCCCTCTATCACCCCCACTTGCTTATTTTTAATTTTTTCCTACCTATTTGCTGCTTCCCTACTGCCTATGAACATGCCTTTCTCTCCCATCCCCAAGAAACCCTCACTTAATCTGTCTTTCCCCGCTACCTATCATCCCACATCTCTCCTCTCTTTTATGGAAAAACTCCTCAAGAAAGCTATCTACAAGTAATGGCTTCACTTCTCATCCACTCACTCTCAACTTTCTACAGGTTGGACTCTGACTACATCATTCAATGAAAACTATACCCTCCAAATTTACCATTGCTCTCTTAACTGCCAAATCTAATTGCCTTTCTTTATCCTTCTTGATCAGTCTGCAGCCTCTGACACAGTCGATGCTCCTCTTCTTGAAAGTTTCATCTCTCTAGGTTTCTGTTACACTCTTTCTACTGGTTCTTCTCCTATAGGTCTAATTGTTCCTTCTCACTCATGTTTGTTGAATCTTCAGCTGAGTCATGTCTGCTAACGGTGGGTGTCCTCCAGGACCCTGTTGAGGGTCTTCTTCTCTTCTCCTCCTATACTATTTCTCTTAATGATTTCATCATTCCCCATGAATTCATTTGCCAACACTATATTGATGATTTTTAAATCTATTTATACAGCTAGAACCTCTCGCTGACCTCCACTCTCATATCTTCAGCTACCTATTTGGGATCTCAAACTGTGTGTGCTATAGACATCTTAAACTCAAAATGTCCAAAACCGAACTCATTACTTTTCACCTAAAAGCCCATCCTTCTTCCTAATTTCCTTATTAATCTTGTGGGTACCACTATCTCCAAGTCATCCAGGTTCACAACTTAGTTGTCAATCTCAATTTCTACCTACCACACATCAAATCTATAACCAAGTTTTGCGAATTTTACCTTACTACTATCTCTTATATATGTCAACTTCTCTCTTCTGATACTTCTACCACCATGGTGAAGGTCCTTATCTCTCATGATTAGAATACTGCAATAGCCCTCTAGTTGGTCTCCCTTCCTCAAGAGACCCACAATACAGGTCATCCTCCATTCAGATTTCAAATTTAACTTCCTAAAGCACAGATATGACCAAGTAATGCCCCCTCCATTGAATAAACTCCAGTGCTTCCCATTAGCTCTAGGGTCAAATACAAAAACCTTGATTTGGCATTCAAAGTTCTTTATAACCTGGGCCCCTCCTATTTTTCCAGTGTTCTTATAACTTACCATCTCCTAAACACTCTGGGTTCCAGTAACACTGGCTTCTTTGCTACTCCTTGAAAAAGATATTTCATCTCCTTTGATTCTGATCATTTTTACTAGTCCCATATACCTAGAATGCTTTCTCTCCTTTTCTCTACCACCTGGATTTTCTGGATTCTTTCCATTCCCAATTAAAATCCCATCTTCTATAAGAAGCTTTTCTTGATTTCCCTTAATGCTAGTGCCCTACCTCTGTTGATTATCTCTAACTTATTCTGTATATATCTTGTTTGCATCTTGTCTCTCCCACTAGACTGTGAATTTCTTGACAGTAGGGACCATGTTTTACCTTTCTTTTTATATAAAGAGGTTAGTGCAGTGCCTGGTACGTTTTTGGCACTCAATAAATGTTTGCTTAATGACTATGTTTGCTCCCAAGGGCAAGAAGAATGAATAAATGAAAAAAAAAGCATTTATTATATGTTCAATATCTGCCAGGCAGTAGAAATAACTTGAACACTTTGAGACTGAGATAGGAAAGAGGAAGAAGATTTGCAATGGCTCTTGTTTTATGGAATGCCATTTGGAATGGCTGTTGTCTTACCCATTCTTTTATATCTCTTATAAGGCCTGTAAGAAACTCCTCACTCTTCTAGCTCCATGTTTCTGAAAAGGCCAAACTAGCTGTAATGGCAATTACTAATGAACTTTCTCCGTCTCCCCACTCTGACCCACCCCCCCCCCATAATGGTAACCACACCAGCATACCCAGAGGGGCTGCTAGTGCAGGTTCTTTCATCTACTTTACTAAGGATGGATAGCTGTTTTAAGGGTCAACACTCTTTCTTTTTTTCAATCACATAAATTTCAAACACAGAAAATACAGAGAAGAGAAATAAAGACCAATAGATAGAACTCTACTGACTGAATCAAAGATTTACATCCACCACTGAACTGAGAGAGCCTTTACCTCTGAGGAGTAGGAGAGCTCAGAACATATGTCTACTCAGAGTCTTGACGAGGGAATCACAACATCTTTCTCCTAAGTAAGCCGCCAAAGCAAAAGCTCACCTCTTACAATATATACTCTTTCAGCTAACAGGCTCAGAGCCAGAAGGCATCACAACCCAACTCATTGCCTAATTAGCTTATTAGCAAACGGTGTTCAAGCCTTCCTACAAGCAATCAAGTTTCCCTTAATGGGCTCCACATGAGGCCTACTGATGGGCAGCGAAGATCTTATTCCCCATTAATCTTATGCCCCCCAACCCCCATTTATATCATGCTATCTCCAGGTGCCTTGGTATACTAGCACTATTTCTATTGGATAAGGGAATCTCTTTTCCCCAACACTTCCTTAAATTTCTCCTGATCTGCTTTTGATGGAAAGAATATGAGAAAACTCCTCAGTGACTCTTCTATGTCTCCCTTTTCTGTCTCTCATGAAGCTCCCTCTTGGAACTCTCAGATCCTATGGCCAGAATGTAGGGCTGCTCCTCCACAATCCAAATACATCTGGGCAAGTTACTTAACCTCTATTTGCCTCAGTTTCTTCACCTGTAAAATAAGGATGATAATAGCACCTATTTCACAGGATTGTTGTAAGGATCAAATGAGATAATATGTGTAAGGTGTCAGTACAATACCAAGTGTTACATAAATTAATAGTAATTATTATTATTATTTGGAAGTATTATCCTTTAACACATTTTAAATGCTGTCTATCCTACCAATACAGAGAGTATAACTTCCCTCAGTTTTAGTAAACACTTTCATGAGTTAGTATCCCTGACCCCCAACCCACCCCCTGATTTGAATGCACTCTGTTTACTCTCTCAAAATCTTATATTCATTGCATTGTGCTCTTTAGAAGAGGTCAGCAAGGAACAGGCATTATTTGCACACAGCAGATGACAAAATTGAGATCCTGAAAAGTAAAGACACTAACTTCTGGACAATTCAGCCTCATGTCACTTCTAGTTGTCATAACTTTTCTTTTTTTTTAATTTATTTATTTAACATATTTGGTTTTCAGCATTGATTTTCACAACAGTTTAAATTACAAATTTTCTCCCCATTTCTACCCTCCCCGCCACTCCAAGATGGCATATATTCTGGTTGCCCTGTTCCCCAGTCAGCCCTCCCCTCTATCACCCCCCTCCCATCTCATCCCCTTTTCCCTTACTTTCTTGTAGGGCAATATAAATTTCTACGCCCCATTGCCTGTGCATCTTATTTTCTGGTTGCAGGCAAAATTTTTTTTTTTGTTTTTGAACATCTGTTTTTAAAACTTTGAGTTCCAAATTCTCTCCCCTCTTCCCTTCCCACCCACCCTCCCTAAGAAGTCAAGCACTTCAACCTAGGCCACGCATGTATCATTATGTATAACCCTTCCACAATACTCATGTTGTGAAAGGATAACTACATTTTGCTCCTTCCCAACCCATTCCGCTTTATTGAATTTTCTCCCTTGACCCTGTCCCCTTTCCAAAGTGTTTGTTTTGATTACCTCCACACCCATCTGCCCTCCCCTCCATCATCCCCCCGCCTTTTATTTTTTTTTTATCTTCCTCCCTCTTCTTTCCTGTGGGGTAAGATACCCAAATGAGTATGTATGGCATTCCCCCATAGGCCAATTCTGATGAGAGCAAGGTTCACTCATTCCCCCCTCACCTGCCCTCTCCCCTCCTCCCACAGAACTGCTTCCTCTTGCCACCTTTATGTGAGATAATCCACCCCATTCTATCTCTCCCTATCTCCCTCTCTCAGTATGTTGCTCTCTCATCCCTTAATTTCATTTTATTTCTTTCAGATATCTTTCCTTCATCTTCAACTCACCCTGTATCTGTTCTCTCTCTTTTACATATGTATATACATATATATGTATATATATATATATGTATATACATATATAAAAGCACACATATATATATACCTACATACACATGCATACATATACACATAGATACATACATACATACACATTCACTTACATATATACATAAACATATATATATATATGCATATTCCCTTCAACTACCCTAATACTGACGTCTCATGAATCATACACATCATCTTTCCATGTAGGAATATAAACAAAACAGTTCAATTTTAGTAAGTCCCTTGCAATTTCCATTTCTTGATTACCATTTCATGCTTCTCTTGATTCTTGTGTTTGAAAGTCAAATTTTCTATTCAGTTCTGGTCTTTTCACTGAGAAAGCTTGAAAGTCCTCTATTTTATTGAAAATCCTTATTTTGCCTTGGAACATGATACTCAGTTTTGCTGGGTAGGTGATTCTAGGTTTTAATCCTAGCTCCATTGACCTCCGGAATATCACATTCCAAGCCCTTCGATCTCTTAATGTAGAAGCTGCCAGATCCTGGGATATTCTGATTGGGTTTCCACAATATTCAAATTGTTTCTTTCTGGCTGCTTGCAGTATTTTCTCCTTGATCAGGGAGCTCTGGAATTTGGCAGCAATATTCCTAGGAGATTTCTTTTTGGGATCTATTTGAGGAGGTGATCGATGGATTCTTTCAATTTCTATTTTGCCCTGTGGCTCTAGAATATCAGGGCAGTTCTCCTTGATAATTTCTTGAAAGATGGTATCTAGGCTCTTTTTTTGAACATGGCTGTCAGGTAGTCCAATAATTTTTAAATTATCTCTCCTGGATCTATTTTCCAGGTCAGTGGTTTTTCCAAGGAGATATTTCACATTGTCTTCCATTTTTTCATTCCTTTGGTTCTGTTTTATAATATCCTGATTTCTCATAAAGTCACTAGCTTCCACTTGCTCCAATCTAATTTTTAAAGTAGTATTTTCTTCAGTGGTCTTTTGGACCTCCTTTTCCATTTGGCTAATTCTGCCTTTCAAGGCATTCTTCTCCTCATGGGCTCTTTGGAGCTCTTTTGCCATTAGAGTTAGTCTGTTTTTTAAGGTGTTGTTTTCTTCAGTTTATTTTTCAGTATTTTTTTGGGTCTCCTTTAGCAAGTCATTGACTTGTTTTTCATGGTTTTCTCGCATCCTTCTCATTTCTCTTCCCAATTTTTCCTCTACTTCTCTAACTTGCTTTTCCAACTCCTTTTTGAGCTCTTCCATGGCCTGGGACCAGTTCCTGTTTTTCTTGGAGGTTTCTGTTGTAGGCTCTTTGACTTTATTAATTTCTTCTGTCTGTATGTTTTGGTCTTCTTTGTCAGCAAAGAAAGAATGCAAAGTCTGAGACTGAATCTCGGTGTGTTTTCGCTGCCTGGCCATATTCCCAGCCAACTAACTTGACCCTTGAGTTTTTCAGGGGGTACGACTGCTTGTAGATTACAGAGTTCTATGTTCCACGTTTGGGGGGGAGGTGCCAGCTCTGCCACACCAGCACTGCTCCTTCCCCAACCCCCAACCCGAACTGGACTTAGATCTTCGGCAGGCTGTGCACTCCTGCTCTGATCCGCCACTTAATTCCTCCCACCAGGTGGGCCTGGAGCCTGAAGTAACAACAGCTGTAGCTGCCCCACCTCCACTGCCCCAGGGGCTGGAAGCCGAACCGAGAACTCCTTCCACTCCCACAGCTTTTCCCACTAACCTTCTCAGCAGTCTTTGGTGTTTGTGGGTTGAGAAGTCTCGTAACTGCCGCAGCTCACTGAATCAGGGCGCTAGGGCCCCCTCCGCCCGGCTTCTGGTCTGGATGGTCCACGCTGCTCAGGCTGGGCTCTGCTCCACTCCGTTCCCAGCTCCCAGCTCCCAGCTCCCAGCTCTGAGCTCCGTGCGGGATAGACCTCACCCAGAGACCATCCAGGCTGTCCTGGGCTGGAGCCCTACTTCCCCCTGCTGTTTTGTGGGTTCAGCTGTTCTATAATTGGTTCAGAACCATTTTTTTATAAGTTTTTGGAGGGTCTCCCTACGGAGCTCACATTATTCCCTGCTTACCAGCCGCCATCTTGGCTCCGCCCCCTGATTTTTTATTTAAATCTGTTATAACTTTTCAAGACAAAACTCTTCCACTGGCATCAATCCAAATCAAGCATTAAGTACCCCAGACATCTAAAACATAGTGCTAGATATGGGGCATACAAAAATAGAAATTTTTTTTTTCTTTAAGAAGCTTACGTTCTACAAGCTACCCAAAAGCCTAACATTAATGATTCCAGAAATTAGTGCTATGGAAATAAACTGGATTTAGAATCAAAGGAACTGGGGGGTGGAGCCAAGATGGCGGCTGGTAAGCAGGGACTAGAGTGAGCTCCATATCTGAGTCCCTCCAAAAACCTATAAAAATGGCTCTGAACCAATTCTAGAATGGCAGAACCCACAGAACAGCAGAGGGAAGCAGGGCTCCAGCCCAGGACAGCCTGGATGGTCTCTGGGTGAGGGCTATTCCACACGGAGGTGGGAGCTAGGAGCTGGGAACGGAGTAGAGCAGAGCCCAGCCTGAGCGGCGTGGACCATCCAGACAAGAAGCCGGGCGGAGGGGGCCCTAGCGCCCTGAATATGTGAGCTGCGGCAGTTACCAGACCCCTCGACCCACAAAAACCAAAGACTGCGGAGAAGGTTAGTGGGAAAAGCTGCAGGAGTGGAACGAGTTCTCGGTTCGGCTTCCAGCCCCGGGGGCAGCGGAGGTGAGGCAGCTACAGCTGTTGTTACTTCCGGCTCCAGGCCCACCTGGTGGGAGGATTTAAGTGGCGGATCAGAGCAGGGGTGCACAGCCTGCCGAAGATCTAAGCCCAGTTCGGGTTGGGGGTTCTTGGGGAAGGAGCAGTGCGGGTCTGACAGAGCTGGCACCTACCCCCCAAACATGGAACATAGAACTCGTTAGTCTACAAGCAGTCATACCCCACTGAAAAACTCAAGGGTCAAGTTAGTTGGTTGGGAATATGGCCAGGCAGCAAAAACGCACCGAGATTCAGTCTCAGACTTTGCATTCTTTCTTTGCTGACAAAGAAGACCAAAACATACAGCCTAAAGAAGACAACAAAGTCATAGAGCCTACAACCAAAGCCTCCAAGAAAAACATGAACTGGCCCCAGGCCATAGAAGAACTCAAAAAGGATTTGGAAAAGCAAGTTAGAGAAGTAGAGGAAAAATTGGGAAGAGAAATGAGAAGGATGCGAGAAAACCATGAAAAACAAGTCAATGACTTGCTAAAGGAGACCCAAAAAAATACACTGAAGAAAATAACACCTTAAAAAACAGACTAACTCAAATGGCAAAAAAGCTCCAAAAAGCCAATGAGGAGAAGAATGCCTTGAAAGGCAGAATTAGCCAAATGGAAAAGGAGGTCCAAAAGACCACTGAAGAAAATACTACTTTAAAAATTAGATTGGAGCAAGTGGAAGCTAGTGACTTTATGAGAAATCAGGATATTATAAAACAGAAATAAAGGAATGAGCTTTACTTTCTTCATCTGTAAAATGAGATAAACTATTTCTGTCCTAAAATCTCAAGGAGTAATTTTGAAGCTCATGATGAAATTTCAAAGTTGGTAATATAGGTCCCCGTGCCACTGACTCACGGGTACCTGTGCTACACAGTATTCACAGTCTCATAGAGCAAAGACTTAGGGCTGGAAGAACCTTAGAAGTCATGTTTTCCAAATCCCTCATTTTACACAGAAGGGACCGAAATGAAGCCTAGAGAGGTTAACTGCCTTGTCCAAGGTCACACAGTAAATGGCAAAGCTGAGATCCAAACCTAGTGCCTTTAACTCCAAATCTACCACTCTAGACACTTTATCCCTCAGGGAAAGGTAGTCATCATCCTGAACCACTACGATTACCTCTTAAATTACTTTATGCTTATCACGCTGAAAACCTATCCTCTTTGAAAAATGCCATAGGAGATATAGTGAAGATTGAATTGAATCTGTCTTGACTTCAGGACGTTGCATGCAAGTTATTTTCTTAGAAAACGATCCCTTGTGTGACCTTGTCATCTTCTCATTTGGTTTCCCCTAAATTCATGGTGGAAGAGCAGAATTTCCTTTAAGGGTTATTACACCTACTTTGTTTCCAGATAGTACCATTCGTTTAATCATTCTTTCCAGTAAGGCACCACATCATTCAATAATTTAAAGAACTGATTGGGACTGAGACAGGTTAAATTACTTGCCTCTGTTCACAGAGCTAAGAAGTGTGACAGGATAAATCTGAACCCAGATCTTCCAGCACTCTATACACTATTATGCATTGTTCCATTGCCATTATTTTATTGAAAACTACGTGCAATGATATTGGGCTATGAAGGTCCCCTTTATGTCTGCTGACACTCCTCTGGCAAATGTATGGAAGGACCTCAACATGAACTGCACATATGAGAAACAGTTTGGTAAGGCTGAACAGAGCTCTGCAATGAGAAGGCAGGGGTAAAGGGGGGAGGGGGAAGGCTTCTTCCGATGACTAATTTCTGTGGTATCTTGGACAAATTCAATTAACTTCTCCAGACCTTAGGCTCCTCAACTGTAGAGTGAAGGCCTCCAAAAACCCTGTCACCTCTAGTTCTAGGACTCTGTGGGGATGGGAAGGTGTGGGTGGGCTAGACTCTATATCGTCAGAGGGGTCACTCATGTTGGTGAGCTCACAGAATGAAATATTATCCTTACTTTCAGGCAGGGCATTATTTTCTCTTTGAGAACCTTGCCGTTCATTCATTCATTCCTTCATTTATTTATTTATTTATGTTGAGACTAGGCCCCTCTATTTTGCTAGGACTGAAAGTACAGTGGCTACTTCTATTCTTGATCAGTACAGAAGCTTTAATCAGATTAATTTATTTGGCCAGGGTGAATTTGCCATTCCTGGTATACCTTCCAGGACCCCACCATCTGACTGCTTTAACTTAGAGTAGACACTCTAGGGGCTTTATCCATATTGCAACCCAGAACCCCTGATTTCAAGAAATTCACCAGCCTTACCCTCCCTCTGAAGTGGAGATTACAGGAATATGCAGCCATCACCAACACTAGCCCATAAACCATTTTCAAGTAAATTATATCATTCAAGGATTCTGCAAGATGGGTGGGGGTTGGATTGTCTCTATCTTTCTTGATGAAGGTAAATCAGGAAAAGGGTCTTGCCTGGGGTCACACAGACAGTAAGCAGAATAGTTAGGATTGTTTTGCAACTGAATTCTGGTCAATGAGATATTTTATGGACCTGCTTTCCTTCAGACTCTAGATGCTCAGTGCAGTCAGATATATCAATTAAGGCACACACTGCAATGCTTTCTTGGGCTGATGCAGACCCACTCACATGTAGGCACACTGATTCTGACTCTAGTTCTGTTCACTGTGGTGAAGCCTCTCTCTTTTTCCATGTGCCAATTCCTAGGGGCAAAAACTATGTGAATCAAATGCTACACATATGTCAAGCCTTTCATCATCATAATTTTGAAACGTTAGAATCACCATGGCTGCTGAGGACCTTTTAAACTCACAAATTCTGTGGGTTTGTGACTCCATGGGGATCAGCATTAGCATGCAAGGTTTCTCAGCATTTTGGTGTGTTTCAGGCAAGAGGTTTCTTCCTCCATGAGTGGTTTCACTAGCAAAAACAGCACATCTAAAAGGATCTTCTGAACGGGATACCTGAACAGCCCAGACATAACCTCAAATTACGTTAGCATCCATGGTGAGTCAGCCACCACCCTCCTCCAGTAGCACATGAAAAGGGAAACTCCCTTAGCTTCTATAGGTCATATCAGTTAAGAGCTCATGTTCTTTCAAACCAAACATGAGCCTCAGACTCAGCTCTCAGTACAGTTGACAAGCGAGCATTTATTGAGCACCTCATTGTGCTGGGCATTGAAAATAAAAAGACAAAAATGAGTGTCTCTAATCTCAACAAGCCAACGACATATCAGAGTTGGCTTCTAACCATGATTATTTCACTGATTACCAGGGTTAGAATATCCTGGACACTCCAATTGAACACGCTTTTATTAAGGGCCTATTATATTCAAAGAACTCTACAAGATACAGGAGAAAATAAAAACAAAATAAAACCAAAACAATGAAAACAAAAACAAAGAAGAAATTATCTCTGCCCACCAAACCAGAAAGCTTACAGTCTAGTTTGGGGAGGGATATGGTATATACATAGGAGAATAAAGCTTCAAGATAATATGGGAAAGTGTTGAGCCTTAACAGCTGGGAGTGAATTAATAACAAAAGTCTTCACGTAGAGGGAACACCTGAGCTGAATGAAGGACAGGGCTGTCCAACCTTAGGTTATCTTAGGGCCACATTAAAATAAAGTAATTATTCAAGGGCCTCACCCAGAATAAAAAAATACAGTACACTAATGGAAAGAGGAGGAATGCATGTCATCAATACAACAGGTGAAGGCATGAAGTGCGAAAGCAAACAGAAAACAACAACACAACAACACAACAGTGTAAAGGTAGGTGCATACTGACTAGTCTGTATTGTACTGACAGAAGGCATCCCACAGACCGATTGAAAAT